>NC_077229.1:137277684-137996061 GCF_027887165.1 Monodelphis domestica | reverse complement strand
GTAAGAACAAAATGAGATCCTAAACTTAGAAGTTACTTTGAAATTTGTGAAATATTATTCAGGGATAAAGACTAGACCTCTGAGTATAGAGAGCTCCCTGGTGAACAAATTCCCTCCATCAATAAAGGTTAGCACTTCCTCTTGAGAACTGCCCAGAGGACTGATAAGTTACATTATTTGCCCATGCTTTCATAGCTGGAATGTTCCAGAGATAGCCCTTCAACCCAAGTCTTCCATGTTTCAAAGCCTTCTTTCTATGTATCCTGACATATTGCCTCTTCATCAAATATTATTACATAACTTTCCAGTGTTATATCCACTCATAAATTATTTCTATTATTTAATTAGGAACTTATTTCCTTCCCATCAACTGTGTTCCCATCACATCAATGATCTACTTTTTGCCATCTGACTGAACTAATGTGGGAGGGAAAAACATATCCTCCAACCTCTCATCCACATTCCTCTTTCCTTATCTCCAAAGTCCCCATCAAAAAATTCCAGATTGATAATGATACTAAGTTCCATTTATAAAACACTTAAAAGTTTTCCAAGGCCTTTCCTCAGAACAATCCAATAAGGAACAAGTATCTTCTCAGTTGTATAAGATGAGGAGCTCGAGGATGAGAAAAGTAAGTGCAGGCTTTCCTCTGGGGTCACCCAACTAGACAATGGCAGAGTCAGGATTCCAATACAGGACTGGACTGACTCCAGGTCCAGCTTTTTCCTCCAGGCCAAATTTCTTCTCCGGACAACTGAGGAACTGGAAAGGCCAGGGTTTGAAGCTGACTAAGAGCTTCAGCTCATTGTTGATTAAATTCTGGTTGCTGAGCCAGCACCTGATTGGCAGGGCCCCAAAGGACACCAAAGAGCATGAGTCATCCAGTCACGGGATATGAAGAATGACTCAAGGAGGTCTTTGGGGTGTCAGGAGGCTGCTGGAGAGATGCAACTCTCTGAGATATAGATTACACATTTGATTATGCAACTGACCTCTCAATCATTGTCTGTGGCACCATGATTTTTCCCCAAAGTTACATCTGGGAGAAAAAAAAAAGGGCTTTTATCTCTTCTGTCATGAAGCCCTAAACACAGGGTCTTGAAGACTTACTTGGCCCATCTCCAAATTCCATGAGACCCTCTTCTTGTCTCCTCAAATGAAGAGGTAATGGTTGCAGCTCCCCTTATTGGCGACCTGCACTGTCAGGGTCAGCATCCCCTTTGATCTCTGGACATCAGAAACAGATTCTCATCAGGAAATAGTTGAGGATCCAAGGACCATCTATATATTCTTTTCCTGGGCAAACTATATTATTCACTTCTGGACCGAAGGGAACAAGGTCGGCCTTATCTGAGGACAGAGTAATTGTCTGTCTAAGAAGGGGCAAATGTGCTCAAACGAGTATCACTTCTATCTGGTTTCCCAGTGCCTGAAATTCGTCCATTGAAGATCCATTCCTTTGCCTGGAACTATGATGCCTATCAAAATACAAATGCTCCACAGGGAGGCTAACTCACTGATGACCATTCACCATTATTCCAGCCCTTTAAGAGTTATGAAGTGCTTTCCTTACCCCACAACAAAACAACTTTCTATGAGGCAATAGTGCCAGCATTTTCTTGATTTTATAGATGAGGAAATGGTCTCAGGCAGGTCACTTAACTAATAGCTCAAGTTTATATGCTGCTTCAAGATTTGCACAATGCTTATACATATTATCTTATTTGATTTAGCTGGGTGGGGTGGGAGTTGTTATCTCCATTTTTCAGAGGAAGAAATAGAATCTAAGAAGTGATTTGCTCAATGACATACACAAAGCGTCAATAATAACTAATACAATAGCTAACATATATAAAGCACTTGGAGGTTTGCAAAGCACTTTACAAACATATTCTTTTCTGATCTTCACAATAATCCTGGGTGGTATATGCTGTTACTATCCCCATTTTACAAATGAGGAAACTGAGGCAGATGGAGGTTAAATGACTTGCCCAGGGTCACATAGCTAATAAATGTCTGAGGCTATTTTTTAATTTGGGTGTCCCTGATTCTAGGCCCATGTCCAGTGTGCCACCTAGTGTGGTAGATAGGCAAAGATGATTTTATATGAACTTACTTCCTCCTGACTCTGACACCAGAGCTCTTTCCAGTATGCCCCAGGACTCTAGCCATTATGTTTGGAGCTCACAGCATGAGTCACTTTTGATTAGTTTGTGGTTGGAGTTGGGGGAGACCTTGAAGAGTATCTAATGTACTCCCCTAACTTTACATACGAGGAAACTAAGGCCCAAAAAAGTTGGCCAAGGAACAAAGCTGGGTGAAATCCTATCTCAGTCTGATACTAGATGCCAGGTGGTACAATGGATAGTGTTGGACCTGGAGTCAAGAAGACCTGAATTTACACTTGGCCTCAGACACTTAGTAAATGTGTGACCCTAGGCAAGTCACTTAACCCTGTTGGCCTCAGTTTCCTTGTGGGGTTTTCCTTAATGGACTTCCCTGACCAGCAGGGTCCCACAAGGGAAGGGGCTCACCTTTGTGATGGGACCCGAGGAGAGGTAGGAACCGAGAACCAGGGTGGAAATGAAAGACACCGACAAATCAGTGATTGGATAGGGCAGGCAACCCCTATGATTTTCCTTAAGGCGGAAAATGAGGATAATGGAATACAAGGTGGTTGAGGAGATTAAGATAGAGAATGCAGGCTGAGATGGTCACAGCCTCAGGGAAGGAAAGGACTTGGAGGAGAAAGAGAGAGAGAGAAGCGGTAATCCTATCTAGGTAAAGAACCTTCCTAAAGAGAGAGAATTCCAGGGGTTGCCTTGCTTTTATTGATGAGGAGGCAGAGGAATGCCTCTAATCACGTAACAATTACATCACATATCTTAGACAATCATGATTGGGTGGTACAGTGGAGGGAACACTTTTTGGGCGTGTATGAGGTAACCGCGCTTTCCAGGGCAAGTCTCCGAACATGTTAATGGACTTGTGTTGGGCAATAGGTCTTGTGATCAGGTCAAGGTTACCTTCACAAACCTTATCGGTAAAGCCTCATGCTTGGAGACACAGTAATAATACAGTCATCTATATTTCATAGATGTGAATATGCTTGGGATGCTACATTCCTCATATGTAAAATGAGCTGGGGAAAATCACTTCACCCTATCTTCCTCAGTTTCCTCATTTGTAAAAGGAGCTGGAGAAGGAAATGGACAAACCACTCTAGTACCTTTGCCAAGAAAACACCAAATGGGGTCACAAAGAGTCAGATATAATTGAAAAATGACTGAACAATAACAACAATAGTACAGTACAATGGAAAGAGACCTGCGTTTAGAGATAGAGTATTTGGGTTCAAATCCCCTATGTCACTTGAAATCTCTATTGGGCCTCTCAGTTTCTTCCAAATGATGCAGTTAAGTCTTCATGATCTCTAAGGTCCCTTCCCATTAAAAAAATCTCTTCTTCTGTTGCCCTAATTCCCCCCCCCCTCCCCCCCAGGAAATTCTTCTGGCTTTGAGCCCAGTAGCACAGAGACTTGTAGTTTCTTAGAGCTGGAAGGGACCTGAGAGGCTTAGTCCAAACCCCTGCCTATGCTTGTACTTCCTGAACCTGTGGGGGAGGCTTTCTGGCCAGCCAAGTCAAAAACAGCTATTTCTATTCTAAAGCGAGGTGTGTCCCTCAGGAGAAACAAGTAGGTACATAGTTTAGGATAGAGTCCAAGACTGCTGTTACCCCTGAATAACTTTGGCCTCTTACCTGCATTGTACCCTGAAGGATTTTTTTTTAAGAATGGATTTCTCAATATGTTCCATGTCCTGGCTTTTAGGAATGAGAAAGAAGAGCCCAAATACCCAAGGGCATGTCAGGCTCTGTCCTTTCCTCCTTAGCAGGCAAATCCATACTGTCAACAGGCCTTTTGTATTACATATTCATCACCTGTTCCAATTTGCTGGGGGAAAAGCTGTTGGATTCCTTAGTGTTTTCTCTCTCCTGGAATCTCCTCCCAATAGATAAGATTCATCTTTGGTTTACTCATGTATAGCTCTGTCTGAAGGTAGAGGGAGGCAATAAATAAGCCCATCTCTCTGTAATTCTCCATGCTTTCTCCTGGTAGAAGCTCCTGTTCCCCAAGACTTTCTTTTCATTGGACCAGGGGCATTAGTTCTGTTTCTGTGCACTTACAGCTGCAAAAAGAATATGCTGTTTTGTGTCCCTGGAACTGGAATCCTCAAGAAGGGCGCTGATAATTCTGGATTGAAAAATTTTGAGACTGATGTATTTGTATAGGGATGGGATGGTAGGGATCTTTTGGATTATCAGATGTTTTGAACTTGAGATTTCTGCAATAATATTCCGTTACAGGAATAAAACACAATTTGTTTATATTTATTACATAAAGGCTCTCCTATTCTGTTGGGGGACTGGAATTGCACACAGTGATAAATATACAAAAAAAGAATGTTAGTAAAACATTTAAAATACATAGGAGAAAACAAAATTTCAGAAGAGGGAACAAACAAATTGAGCAGTTTTGTTACTATGTTACATTATACATACATACATATTTTTTTAAACAAGCGGTCCATAACAGAAGTTTGAAATTTCTTATACAATGTTCTTTTTGTGTATTCAAATGTTTAGTTTTATTCATGAGTTCACAATAATAAAAAAAATTTAAATTAGCTCTGTAATTAACGTACACACACACACACACACACACACATATATAACCTGGAGAAAACTTGGGTCAAGAAGGGCATGATCAATGTCTAAATATCTGAAGGGCTGTTATGTAGAAAAAGGATTCAACTTCTTCTGCTTGGCTCCTTAGAACTAGAACAGATGTGTGAAGGTTACAGAAAGATATATTTCAGTTCAACATAAGGAAAAAATTCCTCACAATCAGAACTGTCCAAAAGTCAAGTGAATTATCTTAGAACAGTCTGAATTCTTCATCAATGGAGGTATTAAAGTAGAAGCTAGATGACTACTTATCACAGATGCAAAAGATGGTATCTGTGTTTTGGGTGTGGGTTGGACAAGATGACCTCATATAGCCCTTCAATCTCTAAGATTCATTCTATGTGTTTTTAAGACTCTTGTATGCCCTTGCATATATTCCTGTGTTGGAGAACCTATGGCACGTGTGCTGAAGGGGGCTGCTCCCTCCCAATCTCCATGCGTGCCTGAGGACATTTTTCTCATCACTCGCCCCTCTGCCCAGCAGCCCAATGGGGGTGCTTCCTCCCTCCCCTGTCTGGGGTAAGGTGTGGGGCTTATATGTGCCATGAGCATGCAGCTTGGGCATTCAGTCTCTAAAAGGTTTGCCATCACTGATATGTACCATTTCCTGTTTGGGCACATACACTGACAGGATAATTTTTATGTAGAAATGGGAATATCTTCCAGTAGCCAAACAGTTGCCCTACTTGGGAATTTGTCATTGTGAAGTCATCATATAAAAGTTGTTTATGTATTGATTGATGTCCCTTCAAAGTGGCAAAGAAGATAAAAGCTGCAAATAGTCAATATTGGATGGGCAGTGAATACAGGCATATTTATAACTGATTCAGTGGTTTTGAAAAAACAATCCTAAGGGTCAGCTTGGTGGCTTAGTAAATAGAGTGCCAGGCCTAGAGTTAGGAGGACCTGGATTCAGATTTGGTCTCAGATACTTCCTAGTTATGGTACCCTGGGCAAGTCACTTAACTCCAATTGCTTATCTCCTATTGCTCTTCTATTTTGGAACCAATACTTGTATCAGTTCTAAGACAGAATATTAGGTTTGAAAAAAAGGAAAAAGAATCTAGAATTATGCAAGAAAAATTATAAACTATTTATATCCTGGACATGGGCTGAAGGAATTTGAAAACCAGAAAGGCCTCATATGTATTTATATGCATTATTATTTATGTGTTCATGTATGTTTGTATAAATATATATTTTATATGAAAATATGTATATTCATAGCAGAAACATTGTGATAGCAAAAAAACTAGAAATGAAATAAGTGCCCATCAATTGGGGAATGGTCAAACAAATTGTGGAATATTAATTTAATGGAATATTTCTGAGTAAGGATTCAAAACAGTTTAAAAGCTAGAACACTGGGCTAAACTTCATAGGGTGAAATTGAATAGAGGGATTTGGACATGACACCTGAGGTCCCTTCTCATTCTACTTCTATGACCCAATGACCTTATAAGGCTAACATCATTCTTTCTTCTGGTCACTGGAGTTTATCTGAATTTGGCACTTTTTTCATTATCTTCATGTATATTGTAGTTATAGATTGCTCTCCAGTTTCTGTTTACTCCATTCTGCATCAGTTCTAAGTCTTCTCGTGTGTCTTCAAATTCCTCAAATCCATTGCTTCTTAGTGCACTCTTCTGTCTTGGAACCAATACACAATATTGATTCTAAGACAGAAGATAAGTTTTAAAAAAATCATACATAAACTTTTTTTCAGAGAGCAGGTTGTTAAACATTTACTAGGACATCATGGCTTCCAACTCTTAATATTCTGTAATTCTGCAATGGTTTTCCATGCTAGGTTTTTTGAGTAGGGATATGATAAAAGCAGTGTCTCCGATATATAGAAGAATGGCTTCATTCTTTCTCTTTTTCTCATTCTTCTTCCACTTGGATCTCTTTTCTTAAAGTGTAACTAACAAGGATATACCTGCTATTGGAGTCCCCTGAAGTTATAAAATCTTGACTGCCTAGGGCAGAAATTTGCTATAATTGGGTCAAGATAAGGGGGAAAGAGCTTCCATTTATACTACACTTTAAAGTCATTGGTTCTAAATACTAGCCTCTGGTTTCATTACTAGTGCACTGATAAAATAAGAGTGAAGGCTACTTAAGTTACAGAAGAGAACGCTAATGGATGACTTGATTGCTGTTATCAGAATTGATATGAAGGATTTCTGTGGGTTGTAGTTTTGTTGCTCCTTGTCATCAGAAGGTAAAAACAAAAGGAAATTAGAATAAGGCAGTGAAGAGTCCTGGCCTTATAGTCAGAAAAGAGCTGGTTTTGAGTCCTAGATGTAATACTTAGTACCTGTGGGACGCTGGACAAGTCACTTAACCTCTTTGATCTTCTGTTTTTTTTTCTCCATTTGTGAAGTAGAAATAATAATATGTGTAGCATTTACCTCCAAGAGTGGTTGCAAAAATTAAATGAGATGATATCAGTTAAGGGGCATAGTGGATAGAGTACCAGGGTCAGGAAAACCCATTTTCCTAAGTTCAAATCTAGCCTTACACACTTTACCAGCTGTGTTACTCAAGGCAAGTCACTTAACCCTGTTTGCCTCAATTTCCTCATCTATAAAATGAGCCAGAGAAGGAAATGGCAAACTGCTTCAGAATCTTTACTCAGAAAATCCCAAATGGGGTTATAGAGTTGGCCACAACTGAAACAACTGAATAACAATATGCAAAGTGCTTTGCAAACTTTTTAACCCATATCTCAGATCTTAGAATCAATACTAAGTATTGGTTCCAAGGCAGAAGAGTGGTAAGGACCAGGCAATGGGAATTATGTGACTTATGCAGGGTAACACAACTAGGAAAGGTTTGAACCCAAGACCTCTTGTCTCTAGGCCTGACACTCAATTCACTGAGCCACCCAACTGCCCCCTGCTTTGTAAATCTTAAAGCACTATGTAAAAGGTAGTTATAATGATGATGATGATGATGATGATAGTGAACATTATTAATTATAGTAGCCTCTAAGGCATTCATCAAACATTTAAGCTAAGCAGTGATGATAAAAAGTTTCCTCATCTCTAAAGGAAGGCAGTTGTGTTTGAGGCTAGATCTGAACTTAGGAAAATGAGTCTTTTATAGGTTTTAAAGCAACATATGTTTTATTTTCACTGTTGTTATTGCTCATCCCTGTTAAACCTCTCCTACCTTTTGGCTCTCACCAAAGTCTGTCTGTCTCCTGAAGATAACACGTCCTTTATGGTCCTCTCCAATGGCGGTCACTCCCTCTCTTGTCCTTGGACTCACTGGGCCAGACAATGGCGTGACCACACTCCTTGCCCACCTCAGTCAATTGCAGACATTGATCTTCCACTCTCAGTTACTCATCAGCCTTTCTTCCCTCAGAGTTCATGCTGAGGTTCATAACTCTATTCACCTTCTTCCTCACCCTCCTGTATTCTGATTAATAATTTCTGCATTTGTCGTTACACTTCAAAGCCAGGAGTTCTAGTCTGAAAGGGATGTCAGTGCTTAAATAAAAAAAAAATTAGACAAAAAAAGACAACCCAACTGCATCCCCTACCAACTAGTGATGTGGTGGATGAGAGTTTCTTTTCAAATCATTATTTTCATATGTATAACCTATCATCTGACTAGGAAAAGATATCTTTTCTAATTACTATACTTAAAAAACAGTGGTTTTCATTAACTGGCGAAAAATGTGCTTTAAAACTTAGACCATGTTTTGGTCCTGGAAAACTTTGTGGGGGCTCTTTGGGAGCTCTGTACAGCGACAGGCTGTGCCAGATTCCAAGATGACCATATGGCATTGTGTATGACGCATGTTTGATGAAACCACAGAATTGTGTGGATGTGCAGACACTGAATAATATACGAAACAAGCGGTCCAGATGAAAAGATTCAGACAGGTTCCTGAACAGAAAAGTCTGGGGCAGCTGGCCGATCTGCTAAGTCAAGCAGACCTCTTTGTTTGCATCTCTCGGATAGACACGCCATAGAATGTTTTGTATTAAAACTCTCTGGGTTCATGCGTTCTCCTTCACTAAGTCTTTCTTATCTAGTTTGTCTTTCCCTGGAATAAGGAGTCTTGTACACAGCAGGCACTTGCAAGGTGTGTACGTGTGCCCATGTGTGTCTGTGTGTGCGTGTGCATGTGTGTGTGCCCCTGTGTGTGTTTGTGTGTGCATGTGTATTGATCATGCTCACTAGTCCTCCTCAGCTTGATCCCACCTCCCACACTTTGCTCTACATTCTCAGGGAGTTGGAATGGATACTAAGGGAAAATCTTTTTTTCTTTAGGGATGACAGGGTGGACAGAATATGAAACGACAGGGTGAAAAGCCAGACTCTGTGTGTGTGTGTGTGTGTGTGTGTGTGTGTGTGTGTGGTGTGTATTTAGGCATGTGTGAGCTCAGGTCTCAAGGAGTAGGAACACAGCCAGCCAGATCCACCTCAAAATAATCCCGGGCTTATTAATAGCGTACAGACCTCTGTTGGTGCAATCGTGGAACACTGACATGCAAAATAGGCTTGAAGGAGACACGTGTCTACATTATTGTCACCATTGGGTCCTACTCTTGGTCTGAATCTGAGAAATGAAGCCATAAATGTAGCTATAATCCAGTCAATTAGCTCTATCCAAAGTACAAACTAATACACAGTGGCCCAATATAACATGTCAGTGCATTTGGTGCTGAGATTGAGAAAAGGAAACAAAAACATTTTATGAATCCCAGTGTTGGATGAGTAGTTGCAGGGTTGTATAAGCATTAAAACGTCCATCATTCCATATTTTTCCCAATAATACTTCTGGAAGTTATGCCGACTCAGTGATCCATTGTTCATAGCCCTGTCAATCAGTACTGGGGGGAGGGGGTCTCCCTATCTGCAGGTTTGTGTCATCAGATATTTGCCATGGAGGAAATCAATCTCTACCTCTTGGTCTTGCTACCTTAGCCTCATCTCCTTTTTCTGATGTGGACCTATCTAAATTGTCTTTATTACATTGTGAAAGTTATCAATAAAAGCTGGCTTCATCTTGAAGCCAATTTGATGATTTCAGGGATCGGCCCATCTCCGGGATGTATGTATGTATATATTTATTCATTCATTCTTTCATTCATTTGTTTATTTATTTAAACACTTACCTTCTGTCCTATAATCAATACTGTGTATTGGTTCCAAGGCAGAAGAGTGGCAAGGGCTAGACAAAGGGGGTGAAGTGACTTGTGCAGGGTCATACAGCTGGGAAGTGTCTGAGGTCAGCTTTGAATCCAAGACTTCCCATCTCTATGCCTGGCTCTCAATCCACTGAGCTACCCAGCTGTCCTCTACCATTTTGTATTTATTAAACTTTTATTTCCTGAGTTTTGCCTTGTGGATTGGGGGGGAAAGCCTGAACAAAGAATTTTCTTTTAACAATCCCCTCTTCCTCCCTCTGAGGGAAGGGACTAAGTTCAATAAGTTTACATCAGGGTGATAGCTATTTGAAGTACTCATGTTTGTTACATAACTTATTATTATTTCATTATGCTATATTATATTTATTTTATTATAATGAATATAATCAACACATTATGTAATGCATTTAATAACATAATAATCCATGTATAATTTAACAAAATGTTACATTTTCATGGTACTTTACCATTAAAAAAAACTTTACAGATGATCTCATTTCATTCTCAAAATAAGTCTGTGAGGTAGCCAAAGCAGTCACGTGATCTCTCTGAGACTCAGCTGAGTCATCTGAAAAATGAGGGATTGGGATTAGATGGTTGAAGTTTCTCCCCATTTTGTATCTATCATCTGATCGTTTTAAATTTTTAAAAGCTTGATTACATATTGCATTTTAAGGTTGATATGCTTTACAAATATTTTCTTATTTGATCCTGACAGTTATCCTGGGTTGCAGGTGCTATTTTATCCCTATTTTACAGATCAGGAAATGGAGGCAGACGGAGGTTAAACGACTTGCCTAAAGTCACACAGCTAGTAAGTGTCTGAGGCTGAATTTGAACTCAGGTCTTCCTGACCCCAAATCTAGTGCTCTAATCATAATGTTCATTAGCTAACAATTAGTGGACCTAGGACTACAATGATCAGATTTAGAACTGAAAGGGATCTTAGACATCATCTTGTCCCACTCTCTCCTCATCTTATAAATGAGAAAATCAAGTCCAGAGTGGAGAAGAGTAGCAGACCCAGGATTTGAAACTTGCCTTAAAATCTATTGCTCTTTTAGCACCACCCCACCATCACAGAATCAGAGAATTTCAGGGTTTAAAGGGATCTCAGCGCCAAGATGGTGCCAGTATTTTTGTTGAGCTCTCCCAGCATGACTTCTCTATAACAATTGAAAAACCATGCCAAACCGAACTCATAGTGGAAAAGTCAACAAAAAGTCATAGTGCATCATTTTTCTAGTCTAGCCCAGCATAAGAAGTGTTAAATGGTAAATTTGACCAGTTGTAAAGTTATTTGTGTCTTGTTGCTGTTTGGCTGCTCTTCCCTGGCCTGAGGTCAAGATGGACACCCTCTTGCCAGTAGTTCACCAACACATGCTATCTGACTTTCTTCTTAACAAAAAGAGGTTTATCAAAGTTGAATTTCAGGACAATAAGGAAAGGATGATGGGATAGGAAGCTCCCTAATGTTTCCCTAAGCTAACTGCCCCAGTAACCTTCTGACCCTCACAGGTATCTTCTATGTTCAACAGAGTTGAACCTACTCTATCTCCCTTCTCTACACGATTCCCACCTTCCTGTCTAAATAACCTAAATTAAGTCCATTAAACAGTTGTTGAATCAAGGGCAGAGCTCATTGATTACTTAGGAGGATGGTGGCAGAAATGACTTAGCTACCTCAGTCTGTAAGCTGAGCCCATGGGAAGTAATTTAGAAGTCTAAGCCAATTTCTGTGGTAGCGTCTTCTTAGGACCCAACAGATGTAAAATAGGTAACTGGGATCACTCAGGAACAACACAAACTGATGGAGGAAATTTGAGTCAATTTCCACTCAGTTTGTAGAGAACTAAAGGCAGGAGATGTGTCTACCTCCACACCAAAACCACTCTTCCCCCAACTCTCCCCAATTGTCAGTCCCTGGCACTCCAGAACTTCTGGCTCAGAATTCCCAACTCTCCCTTGCATTCTGTTTTCTGTCTCCAGAACACTCCTGTCTCTGGCCCTTCACATTTACCCAAATTTCCCTCTTTCAGAAGACAGAAAGAAGGGTCTACAGAAACTGGAGCTGGGATTGACCAAGAGTATGGCATGATATAAATAGCACTCGCTTTGTGCTATGGCAATGGCAATAGTAGGGGTAGTGAATTGAATACCTGGTCAGAAAGAGATTCCAGAGACTCCATTACCTAGTTCTAAGAGCTCCAAGGCAGAGAGGAATGGTTGCTGTTTTGAGGGAGCAGGGGTCCTACTTGTGGGAGAACAGAGTACAACCTTGAGGGCAAAAATCAGACCTCTCTCTGGATTGTGCTACTTTGGAAGTGCCAAAAATTTATAGGTCCCTACTGAACTGTAAAAGCAGCAAAAAAGACATAAAAGACAAAAGTTCAAGCCAGCTATCACCCCTACCTCCAGAGGTGAACAGGATCCAACTCTGACATAAAGTCCAAAGTCAAGAAATAGACTGGAAAAAAATGAACAAACAACAAAAGCACCTGATCAGTAAAAGCTACTATGGTGAGAGATAAGCTCAAGACACAAAATCAAAAGAAAGAAATATACATAAGCAAAGTCTCAAAGAAAAATGCTGATTGGACACAATAAGAATTCCTAGAAAACTAAAGAAAGAGATTTAATTTTTATTTTTTTCTACCAATCACATATTGTAACAAATTTCCACATAAGTTTTCTGAAGTTATATGATCCAAATTGTCTTCCTAGCTCCTTTCCTCCCCACTCTTGGAGCTGGCAAATAGTTCAATCTGAATCATATATGTATTATCATGCAAAAACACATCTCAATATTGCTCATTTTTATAAATGAATAATTGTATCAAACCAAAGCCCCAAAACATATACCCACATAAAAAAGCAAAAAATCATATGCTTTCATCTGCCTTCTTACTCCAACATTTTTTCTCTTGAGGTTATAAAGATTAAAATTTAGGGGTGACGGGGAGACTGAGGCAGGTAGAAATTAATTTCTCTCTGCAAGGAGTATTATATTTTTTAGAGGTTTATTAAAGGTTAAAGGTTAAAGAATATACAAGTAAGAAACATGTGCCTAGGCCAGAGGCCTAGACAAAATAACCTCACATCACGCAAGAGACGCGCCTGCTCCAAAATGGAAGTCCAAAGAGCCAAGAGAGAGCCCTCAAAAGCCTTTGAATCAGCTTAAATACCTTCTCGATCTTGGCCCAGGTGAGATTACAAGGCATTCTGGGGAAGTGGAGCAAAGGCTCGTGGGGATTGTAGTCCTGTATTCGAGTCTATTTTTTACAAGGTCGATAGCATTCTTTTTTCATAAGTCCCTCAAAATTTCCCTGGATCATTCTATTGCTGAGAGTAGCTACAGCTATCACATTTGATCATTCTACAGTATTTTTGTTCCTGGGTATAATGTTTTCCTGGTTCTGCTTATTTCACTCTGCATCAGTTCATGTAGGTGTTTCCAACTAAGAAAGAGATTTTTAAAGGAGCAAAAAATAAAAAAGCAATAGAGAGAAAATTGATTGAGAAAATGCAAGAAAATTATGAAAAGAATTAACAGTTTGGGGAAAAGGCACAAAAATACTGAAGAAAATAACTCTTTAAAAATCAGAATTGGTCAAGTGGAAAGTGATGACTCTATGAGACATCAAGAAACAATGAAACAAAGTAAAAAAAAACCTGATCAAAATAGAAGAAAATGTGAAATATCTCATGGGGAAAACAATTGACCTGGAAAATAGATCAAGGAGAGACAACTAAGAATTATGGGAAAGGGATTGCCATGACCTTCAAGTCTGACCCATATCTGAATCCAACTATAGTTAAGTGTTAAATGTTAATTGATACAGAGAGAATAATACAGGTGGCTCTGTATGTGGGAATGAGAACAGAACAGCTTAGCATACCTCTGAAGAATAAGCAAAGACAGAGAAAATCTGGGAGGCAAGTTTTTTTTTTTAGTTCAGAGTAAGCCAGTCATGAGAAACGGCTCAAGTTTGAGTATAGTTCAATCTATACTAGGAATAGAAGTGGGGATGAAAAGATACCTATACCTATGGCTTCCTCGGAAAAGAATTCAGCAATAGCTTGATCTAGATTGGCTCTCAGAACTAGGATAGAGTTAAGGGGAGAGTTATGTACTTCTCCAAAATGAGGGAATGTGCCAGGGGAAGAAGGATCCAGACTGAAAATAGAATGGATTTGGGTGACTGACTGCAGCTGCCTATACTTCTAACATGCATTCTGAATTCATTCATTCGCCCACTAAACATTTATAAACACTAACTCTATGCAATTCATAGTGCTAACTACTAGGGTAACTTAAAAAGACAAGGCTTTCTGTTTTCATAACATTCATAGTCCAGAAGGGCTAGTAAGACATATACACAAATAAATATAATGAAAACTAGAATAAGATAAATGTATGAGAGAAGTACAAGAAAAATGTGATGAGATCTAGTGGGAGACTACTATTAGCTAGGAAAGAGTCATGGGAAAATGTTCGTGGAGGCTTGCCCAAGGTTGCAGTTCTTACATATGCATGTCTGTGTTTATATATAGAAGGTGGGGTTGGGTACATTGGAAAACTCCTTCTACTTTGAAACTGAGCCATTAGATACTACACCAGATCCAGCCATTCAACTCATTCCAAATCCACCTAAATGTTTAGTTCACTTTTCTCCATCTTATTTGCAAGAATACTGTGATAGGTTTGGTCCAATGCTTTGCTAAAATATTTCCACAACATTCCCCAGAGTCTACTAATCTAGCAACCCTGGATAAAAAGGAAATAAGATTAGTCTAAAATGGTATCATCTTGTTGATACCATATGGATTCTTTGTGTTCACTTCTTTTTTTTCCTTTATGTTCCTGGAATAGCAAATCCCAGGATTTTGCCAGCAATCAAATTCAAGGTCTGTAGTTTGCAGACTACATTACTCATCCCTTTTTTGAAAATCTGAATGTTTGTCTTTCTCCAAACCTATAGAACTTTTCATATTCTCTTTCTCTGAACTTTCAAGGATCATGGAGAGTGGTTTAGCATCATTCAGTCGTTTCAATGAAGATTTTGTTCATCTCTGTCAAGGGATTTGAGGTAGCTTAAGGGTGGCTAGGTTCTGCCCTACTACATTCTTTGCTATCTTGGCTACCAACCCCCATTAGTCATTTTTGTTGCTTCCATTTATGAGATAATTTTCCTTGATGTGAAATAATAATGATAAAAATAAGAAGAGTAATAATAAAATAGCATTTATAGAGTGCTTTAAGGTTTGCAGAGTGTTTTATAAATATTTCATTTTATCCTCACAACAACCCTAGGAGGTAAATGATATCATTATCCCTATTTTGCAACAAAATCACAGTTAAATATATCTGCCTTCTCTCCTGTTATGACTTTATTCAGACCTAGCAGGAGTTCCGTCCCTTTTTCAAAACTCTTTTCCCTAGTAAAACTTGAGAAAGCCTAAACAAACAAGCCATAAAGAGTCCCTTTTGGACCTCAACTTTTCTCACTAATCTTATTTTAATCTGAATTTTAACCCTTCTAATGTTCTATTACCTGCCCTTGCTTTCATTGGCAATATATGTCTTTTCAAAATATGTTAGTTGGTGAGCTCCCTGTGCATCCACATGACTCTCTTTTGACAACTCACCTTTTTCTCCTCTTAATGCCTGTGTGCACTTAGGTAAGCCAATAGCTTCTCTGGGTCTCAGTTCTCTCATCTGTAAAATAAGAAAGCTGAAAAGTAATAATTGCAGCTCTAGTTTTGTTCTGTGTTTTTGGAGAGGGATGGCTATGGTACCACTCCAGATTATTACTTGGATTTGTATCCCCAGCACTTAGCACAGTGCCTGGCACATCATAAACATTTAATAAATAAATACTTATTGCCCACCTTCCAAATCAGAGAAACTCAGGACCCTTCAAAACCATTTGTATTTTTGTCTCTGAGAGAAACCAGTAAACAAACCCACTTAGAGAAATTGTTCTTCTGGGTTCCTAGACCTCTCAATCTCATCATAGATAAATTCTTAAAAGCCAGAAGTATCTACTAATGGATTTCATTGTTTTCCTTTGGGAAGGGACTTATCAGTGCCCATATCTTTCTCTTCGCATCCCATTTTGGGCTTTGCCTGGCCCTTAATGGCTTTCTGAATTGGATAGGGTTGACAGTTGGGGAGATTACAAAGAAAGCCTCCCTTTGGGGGCTGTGTGGCTAAACAGAATTGCCATACTATATATATTTGGATTATCTGTTGGTAAATATCTTTCTCTTATTACAACTATAAACTTTATATATGGGAATAGATATATTACTTTAAGGTTTGAAAAGCACTGAACAAATATTCCATTTTATTCTCACAACAACTTTGGGAGGGAGGTGCTATTATCATTCCCATTTTACAGATGAGATAATTGGGGCAGATGTAAGTTAAGTAACTAGGGCAGAGTTCCACATCTATCTAGTGTCTGAGACAGGATCTGAACCTACATCTTCTCAACCTGGCCCAAGCATCAAAGTATTCAACCACCTAGCTATCTGTTTTCTTAAAGGTCATGTTCTTTTTTTGATAGCAATTACTTGGAAATTCTGAGCCTTAGGCATGACATTTAAAAGAAATGAAAAGGGGCAGTTTAGTAACTCAGTGGATAGAAAGCCAGGCCTGGAGATAGGAAGTCCTGGGTTCAAATTTGGACTCCGACACTTCCTAGTTGTATGACCCTGGGAAAGTCACTTGCCTATTGCCTAGCCTTTATTGCTCTTCTACCTTGGAACTAATTCTTACTATCAATTCTAAGATGGAAGGTAAGGTTTAAAAAATCTTTTTTAAGCAAATGGGAACAAATAGTCATGAATGTATTTTGGGGAAACAAAAGCCACATGTGTAGAGGATGGAGAGGCATTTGAATGAAAGCCTAGAATTCCTATAAGGCTGCAGGAGAGCTGGCTTTTGAGAACAGCTTCCCTCCCCCCCCCCCCTTCCTCTCCTTCTTAGCCCTCCCTTCCCCCACAATAGATTTGCTTTATTTAACATGTAGCTTTTTGATTACATCACCCCAAGAATTTGTGTTGGCTGGACTGAGAACAGGGCATAACTTGTGACCCTGAGATAACAGATCATTTTTCTTAAACAGTTTCTCATGCACTTCCCTGGGGTTTTACATATGGATAAAACATACACTGCTCTCTTTATGGTGGGCATTTGGCAAATGTCAACTCAGTTCAATTCAATAAACATTTATCAAGAGCCAGCCAGTCTAGGTCACGGAGGGCTGTCTATTTGTCAGTGCTAGACTCAGAGCCCGGGAGAGCTTGGTCTGAGTTTCTAGTTCTGTAATTTACTCTCTCTGTTCAAATCTAGGCGACAGACTACTTTTCTCTCTCTATGAGCCCCTATAGACTTTCTTCTCTTCCTCCAACACTAGCTCTATGATTTCAGGGAAACTGATTATCCTTCCTGGGCCTCGGTTTCCTCATCTGACCTTCTTGATCTTCCTCATATGCTGCATTCTATCTCTTATAGCCATACTTTTTCACTGATTGCTTCCTTTGTATTCCTTCCTCATTTATGCCTCTTAGAATTCCAAATTTCTTTCAAAATTATGCAAAAGTGTTACCTATGACATGAAACCTTCTCTGATTCCCCCACCCCACCCCAGAAGCTAATGCTGTCCCCTCCCCATACATTTTCCTTTTGTATACTCTTCTGTCTATCTATTCATCTTTCTATCTCTATCTAACTTATCTCTTTTTTTCTATCTATATGTCTGTCTTTCTGTCTGTCTATCAATCTATACATCCATCTTTCTATCTCTATCTTATCTTTTTCTATCTACTTATCTCTCTTTCTCTCCTCTCTATATATAGATCTTTCTATGTAGATAGATAGGTAGATAGATAGATAGATGGATAGATAGATAGATAGATGGATGGATGGATAGATAGATAGATAGATAGATAGATAGATAGATAGACAGATGGATGGATAGATGGATAGATAGATAGATAGATAGATGGATGGATGGATAGATAGATAGATAGATAGATAGATAGATAGATAGATAGATGGATAGATGGATGGATAGATAGGTAAATAGATCTTGTCCCCTCCTGATAAACAGTAAGCTCCCAAAGGGAAGGAACTATTCAATGTTTGTTTTCTTTTCCTCTTTAATCTTCAATACTTATCACAAGTGTCTGGCACATAGTAAGTATACTTAATAAACAAATGACTGTTGATTGATGATGGATTTGCATATAAATATGGGAGTTTTCATCTTGACCCCAATTAATGTCAATACAGAAGATCTAGACCCCCCCCCCAAAAAACCCTTACTTTATGTCCTAGAATCCATACAAATAGTGACTCCAGGACAGAAGAGTGATAAGGATGGACTAAGTAACTTGCCCAGGATCACAAAGCTAGGAAGTGTCTGAGGTCATATTTGAACTCAGGGCCTCCCATCTCTAGGCCTGACTCTCTCTCTACTGAGCCACCTCACTTCTTCATTAGACTTCTTAATGAAATAAATAAATAAATGAAAGACCTAAATAATTCCTTCATTGATCTCAGAAGAGTAAAGTTCTTTGATTACTGGATAGAAGGATATACTACAAAGGAAACCTTTTGTGATGGGTTGAGAGAATTCATCACGTCTTGTCAGAGCTTTGGATAAAATAGCAAGTCAGCCTGGAAAGGGGATGTTGAGGGAGGTAAGGGTGGGCCAGGCGGTGGTGTATTAGAGCTTCAATCTTTCTGGAAGCTGGCTAATTGAGTAGTGGTTGAGGGAGTCTTTCAGATGATAACAACATTGTGAATTTCCAAAGGCTGGAAATCTGGAGTTCTCATTGGTAAGGGTAGCAATGTTCACTCAAATAACAATGGCTGGTGGCAGCAATTTTCTCAGAACCTGAGAGGCACAGCATGGATAAGGAAGGAACTGAGGAAAAGAAGCTTCAGAATTTTACAAAGTAATGGACTTCAGAGCCCAGCAGAGTGCTACAACTAAGTAGAATCCCATGGAGAGTTCTTGATGAAGGGAGAAGAAGACTTCCAGCAACCATGAGCAAAGTTACCCTTTGGCCATATAGAACCTCTGTTTGGGGTCATAATCCTCAATAAACTTGTGAATGTAAGGGGGAAGTGTACCATGAGTTTCCCAGGATGTTTCTTTAACCATTATTCTTAATATATCAGTTCAAAAAAAATCCTTTAAAAAAGTCAATTAACTCTGGCTGATAATCAACTGGGAATACACCAATGGGGGCTCTTAAGCAACAGGGCTAAAATTCTTGACCCCTCAGGGTTACCTCTAGAACCCTGAAGGGAGAAATAGTAAGCTGCTCCCTGGGAATTCAGCCTACTAGTTCTAAGAGGAGTTAGGGAAGTAATGCTAGAGTACTGTTACATGGAAAGTGAGACAGTTGGAATAGATGCTCTCTAAAGTTCCTTCCAGGTCTAACATTGTTATACATCAGAGTGTAAGCTCCTCAGAGATGCGTCTGGGTGCCCTATTGTCAACAGCAGTAATAATAGATTCTAGACTATAGAATCACCAAGAAAAGGAAGGTTTGATCTTAATTCCCTGCCTTTCACTTCTTCAAGTACTGTGCACTGGGACAACTGCAACAAGTCAGAGAAAGACTTAATAGAATATGTCCTACCATTCAAGACATGGACCCTAGCACAAGGAATAAAAAAGTACTGTCTGAACAGCTTCTGTACTCCATTATTTCTACAGTCTCCAAATTAGGCAAGAGTGTAAAAACAGGTAACAGGCAAAGCTATAAAATCCATCTTTACTGAACTCAATAATCATGGAAGGAGCAAGGTGAGAGCTAGACTTGAAGTCAGTAAGACTTGAGTTCAAGTCTTATTACAGATGTATATTAGGTATTGTGACCCTGGGCAAGTCACTTAACCTTTTTTTTTTTTTTTAAATTTTGGTGCCTCAGTTTGCTCATCTATAAAGTGGGAATAATAATAGCAACTACTTCATAGGGTTGTGAAGATCAAATGAAATACCATATGCAGGATGTTTTGTAAACCTTAAAGCACTGTATAAATGCTAGCAGCTGGAATGATGAGATGAGGGTGGTGATGATGTGAAGGCAGTGATGACATTAGAGAAATGTGCTGTGGAACCTGGGAAGTTTCTGATCTTACAACTCATCAATATGAGCCCTTCTCTGGCTCCAACTCAACCAGGATACAAACTCTTGAGGGTTATTTTGAGTGTATTTTATTTCCAAGATTATAGAATTTAGGGGCAACAGGGTGGCTCAGTGGATTGAGAGCCAAGCATAGAGTCGGGAGGTCCTAAGTTCAATTCTGTCCTCAGACACTTCCCAGCTGTGTGACCCTGGGCAAGTCACTTAGCCCCCATTGCCTAGTCCTTACTGCTTTTCTACCTTGGAATCAATATGCACTATTAATTCCAAGATAGACGCAAAAGATTTTATTTAAAAAAGAAAAGATTATAGAATTTAGAGCTTGATTGGTCTTTTGGGATCAATGAATCCAACTTGTGTCATTTTATTTGATTTTTAAAATAAATATTAAGAAACCCATTGATACTAATGTCTATTCTAAGGGAAAAGGAGGTAAAGGCTAGGCAATTAGGGTTAAGTAACTTGCCTAGGGTCACACAATTAGGAAATGCCTGTGGTCAAATTTGAACCCAGGACCTCTTATTTCCAGACCTGGTGCTCTCTCTCCACTGAGCCATCTACTTGCCCCTAACTGGGCCATCTTAACTATCAGGACATTTATACATCTCAGAGTGACAGTCTAGTGTGAGGTCTTGCAGGAAATAATAAGTAGCAGAATCATCAGTATTTGAACCCAGGTGCCATCTTAGAATCATTTAGCAGGTAATTCAACGTTGGCCCAGGAGGGGGCATTTCGCGACACGTGATTCACGTGATTCACGTGATTCGCGTTCCTGGCTGTGCGCAGCTTTACAAAGCCCGCGGGCTACGTGTCTATTTGATGCTCCCTACAATCTCGAGAGGCACGTGCTATTGTTGGCTCCTTCTGACGGACGTCAAAGGAGAGCTCAGCGTTATTAAAGGACTTGCTGGGATCGGGCAAGGAGTACAAGCGCAGAGTGGGATTTGAATTCAGATGTCACTGACACAGTCTTGGGCTCTCTCTACTAAGCCACACAATCTCTTTTTGAGTAGCATCTACTACGAGAAGTGGGGTAGGCAAACGGGCGGGGAGGGGGCTGGGACATGGGACATGGGCAGGTAGCCTTCTCCCCCTCCCCCCCCCCCCCCCCCCGACCCTCCTGACACTGAGTCAGGGTCTAGGACTGCCTCGAACCCCACTGCAGCCACCACTGTACTGTCTGGCTGGAGAAACATGGGATTTGGGCGCTGTACCAAGATGCTTTATGGGAGTTCAGGCAGGGGGCTGCCAGTCCTGCAGGCTGGCCAGCTTCCCTCCCCTTACGGAGCCCTCGCCTCCAGTTTTCCTTGCTCCGATGGGCTGTAATGGGGCCGAGACTTTAAGGGGGATTCATTAGCCCGCTCCCTTTAATGCACTTTCAAGTTGGAATGGCACACTTGCTATCACTGTGAACTCTTCCCCCCAAGCTCGTTTCCCCCCCTTTGCCTTGTTGTCTATTGAGATGCTTAGCTGGGCTGTTTGACATTTTTACTTAAAACCGTTGGGCTTAACTGGTGCTGGCTAAATATATTTTGACCTCAGTGGTGAACTGCCATTCCCTCCTCCTCAGCTAGTGCTGCCAAGGGCTGCCCAGAGCCAAAACCTCCCCCTTTTTTGGACCGCGATTAACCTAAGCAGATTGGCAAAGATTACTCAGCCTCCCCAGTTCTGTCTCTGGCTAAATAGAGAAGCCAGTTGGTAGGTGGGAAGCCTAGGTGTGTCCATCTCGTTCATTGCTAGAGATGCCTCTGCTTTGTCATACAGTTACATTGCAAAATGGGCTGTTTCTTTTTTTAAAGTCCTTATCCTCTGCCTTAGAATCAACTGTGTACTGGTTCCAAGGCAGAAGAGTGATAAGGGGTAGGCAAGGGAGGTTAAGTGACTTCCCCAGGGTCACCCAGCTAGGAAGTATCTAAGGCTGGTTTTGAATTCCTATCTCTAGACCTGGCTCTCTATCCACTGAACCACCTAATTGCCCCCCAAATAGGCTGTTTCTAAGCAGATTGTTTTTGTTCTCTGGTTCCCACGATATTCATCTTCTTAATATTAGGACTGATTTAAAGAGATCATTGTGGGGACAGCTAAGTGGCTCAGTGGATAGAGAGCCACTGAGATGAAACCCATAGAGAGATGGGAGGTCCTGGGTTCAAATTTGACTTCAGACAATTCCTAGCTGGGTTGCCCTGGACAAGTCACTTAAACCCAATTGCCTAGCCCTTACCACTCTTCTGCCTTGGAACCAAATACACAGTATTGATCCTAGGATAGAAGGTAAATTAGGGCCTTCAACGAGGCTTTGGATAGACACAAACTCTTAGAGCTTATTTTATATGAAAGCTGGAAGAAGGAGGGAAATATTAAGGGCCCCAGAATAGAAATTACAGAGACTCTTGGATGCTACCAAGTTTCCAGACTAAAAAAGTTTCCATTTCTTAAAAATAAATTTTCTTGATATCTTTATTTATATCATCTAACTTTCCCCATGCATCCCCCCCACCTCCTCTTTCTTCCAAGAGAGATATCCCATAACAAAGAATTTAAGTTCTCCCTTCAAACTATCTCTCCCTCCCCCAGTATTATTCCCAACCCTACACTGAGCTTGTTTGGTCTGAGCTCATGTGTGTCTGTCTCCCTTTTTCTAGCCCTCCTCTTATGCAGTCTGCTCAGATGTGCCAGACCAGACTGAGGATTACATATAAGAGGGGAAGAGGATGGAAGAGAAAATGACTTCAAACTCAGAGGCTCACAGACACTAGAAGCTCATTCCCAAAAAAGCCATTTGAGATTTAAAGGATAGTTGGGGTCAAGGAAAGGCAAGCCCCAAATCTAGATTCTCCATCGTGGATCCTGAGCCCCCTGGGCTAGAGAGACTGAGAGAGACTGAGAGAGACAGGTGGCCTCCTCTCCTCTCAACTCTGCTTCTGTGGAGCTTCCTTTTCCCCAAACTCCCTAGCCAAAGGCCCATAATGACTGAGAATGGGGTGACTCAGAGTTCTGGGGACTCAGTCAGTAAACATTGTTAACTTTATCTTTCCTGCAAGATGAGTCAAATCTTATTGACTCTTTCTAAAGGGGGAGATCCCTCTTTCACTGCATCTTCTGCAGGAAAAAACAAAACAAAACATGGCTCCCCCAAAGTGTTAGGTAACATCTTCCTGCTTACTGTTAAGGAAAATTGTTTTTCCTACTCCCAAGTAGAGGAACAGTAATAATAATGACTCACGTTTCTATAGCACTTTGGAGCCTGGTGAGATAGGTAGGATGCAAACTATTACCATTCCCATTTTCCAGATATAGAAACTAAATCTTGGAGAAATTGGGACATGGCCATTGTCACAGAGCTCTTGAGAGGCAGAACTTGGACTTCAGTTCTAGGTTTTGGGACTTGGGACTCCAAAGCTGCATCTCTTTCTACCATACTTAAGCCTATACAGTGCCAGAGGAATTCTAGTATAGTGGAAAGCACGCTCAACTTGGGGAGACGTGTTCAAATCTTGCTTTACACACCAGGTTTTGAACCCAAGCCTTAGGATTCCAAATGAGTATTTTCTCCATTACATCATGGGACATAATCCTGATTGGCTTTGTGACCACAGAAAAATCACTTCATTTTTCAGAGACTTGGTCTCTTCATTTACAAAATGGGGATAATAAAACTTGTGCTTCCTCCCTCACAGAATTGCTATAAGAAAAGTGTTTGGAAATATGCTGTAGAAATGAGATTTGTTGTCATTTTTACTAGGAGAACATATCAGTTCTTGTTTGTCGTAGGCAGAAGTAGAAGAGATCCCAGCTTTATGATCCTGAGCAAGTCTCACTTAACCCTTGATAGCCTAGGCTTTGCTGCTTTTCTGTCTTAGAATTGATACTAAGGGGTGGTTCAGTGGATTGAGAGCCAGGCCTAGAGATGAGAGGTCCTGGGTTCAAATTTGACCTCAGACACTTCCTAGCTACGTGATCCTGGGCAAGTGACTTAACCGTCATTGCCTAGCCCATGCCACTCTTCTGCCTTAGAACCAATACACTGTATTGATTCTAAGATGGAAGCTAAGAATTTGGGGGGGGGGGAGAATTAAAACTAAGACAGAAGGTAAGGGTTTAAAAATAATAATAAAAAGAAGTAGAAGGGATCTTAGAGTCTGGACCTCCAATTTTAAAAGTGGAGAAATTAAGGTCCAGACACTTATTTCATATATACTCAGAGCTTTGTTGTTATTCAGCCATTTTTCAGATGCCTGACTCTTTGTGACCCTGTTTGGGGTTTTCTTGGCAAAGATACTGGAGTGGTTTGTCATTTCCTTCTCCAGCTCATTTTACAGCTGAACAAACTGAGGCAAATGGGGTGAAGGGACTTGCCCAAGGTCATACAGCTAGTAGGTGATTGAGGCTGGATTTTAACTCAGGATGATGAGGCTTCTGCTTGACACTATCCACTGTACCCTCTAGCTGCCCCAAATCAGAGCCAGAAGGCACCTAAGAGATCATCTAGACAGATCTTCTCATTTTTGTAAATGGGGAAACTGAGGCCTGGAAAGGTATATAAGGTAGCAAGGTACCTAAGGTAGTAAGTAAAAGAGCCTGGCTTAAAATTCAAGTCTAGAAAACTAGACTTGGAATCGGGAAGACCTAGGTTCAAATCCTGCTTCAGATATTCACTGGCAACAAATCTAGGGCCAGTCATTTAACTTCCCTGGGTCTCAGTGTTCTTATCTGTAAAATGAAGGGGATTAGACTTGACGGCTTCTAAGGTCCCTTCCAGTTCTAAATCTGATCTTCTTACTAGATCCAACATTCCTTTCCCAGTACCATATGACTTCCCTATACCATAATGCAGGAAGACTCAAGCCAAGTGCAGAATCTAAAAAACACACAAAAACATGAAAAATTTAATCAAATACTTCTGTAGTCAAAACAGTGGGCAGCAGCTGGGCATCCTTTCTCCCAGACCTTCCTCCTGCCCCCATGGATTGACAGGATGTTTTAGCACTGTATAGAGAAGCAACGCTACAGCAGGCAAAGTAAGAAAGTGTCAGGGGTGTCATTTCCAGACCTGGGTTTACTCTCCCACTCACACCCTGAGTCATGTTGCCAATTTGTAAAGCTCATGAAGATGAAAGGGATTCTAGAAATAGCCCGTATTCTTAGCATAAAGAAGGGAGCTGTGTTAGTTAACCTCCTAAAGAACTCGTTGGCTCTCTCTCCCCCCACCAAACAACAATTCTTCTAGCATGATTCCAAAATAAAATACTGATTTTAATCACAAGGTTACAGTTCATGCTAGGCTGGAAGAAAACATCAGTTGGTACCAGCAAATGTTATTCCTGGGTTCATAGGATTTCAAGCTGGAGGGGACCTTAGAGATCATCTAATCTAATAATAAGAGCTAGCTTTTGTACAGTGCTTTAAGGTTTGCACAACTCATTGCATACATTATCTCATTTTTATCCTTACAATAGCTCAGTGAGGGAAATGCCATAGGTATTCTTTCCCCTGTTTTATAGAAGACAATACCAACTTAATGTTGAAGTCCAATCTTCTTTTCACTGTTCCCCAAGGCCTCTTTATGCCTTCTGGAGTTCTAATGTATTATAGACATAGAGTGATTTAATTGAAAGAGGAAGCTCTTGGTGGGGAAACTCCTCTACCCCTCCTGCCACAGATCAGGAACTCATCTGTAACTCATCTTAGAGAATTGCCTGGGGCACTGAGAAATCAAATGATTTGCCCATGGCCACATGGCTAGTATGTGTCAGAGGAGGGATTTGAATCCAAGTCTTCCAGCCTCCAAATTCATCACACTATCATCTCTATCATGCCTGGACCTTTTCAGGTCCAGACCATATACATAGAAGTGAGAGGTTCAGAAGAACACAAAAATAGCCCCTTTTCATGCTGTGAGCTTAGATGTTTAGTATAAAGATCCTATTGAATCTCCTTAACCCTCCTTCCCATCCATAGTCCTTCCACTTTCTTTAGGGAGATTCCAAAGGATAAGGTAGGCACTGGAGAGTGAGGCATCCATGATCGAAAAGTTTGTGCGGTAGTCTCCCTGGGGAGGTCCAAGTATCTGTCTCTGGGTCATAGCAATCAAGGGAGTCTGAGTCTTCAATGTTGCTGTCTATGGTGAGCCTTCGGCCTCCAGTCACATAGAGCTTGTCCCCAATTACCGTGGCCCCGTGGTGCATCCTCCTATCTTTCATGTCAGCACACTTTACAAATTTGTTGGCTTGAGGGTCATAAGCAAGGAGCCTCCTTGTATAACCTGAGAATAGAGTAATGAATTGTTACCATCAGCAATGTACTCAGATCTGTCTTGTTCAACACTTTGATCGATGACGTAGATGAAGGCAGAGACAGCAAGCTTGTCACATGTGCACCTGATCCAAAGTTGGGATATGTGGCTACCACAGTAGACACAGTTAGAGTCCCAAATTGTTCTGCCAGACTAGAAAATTGGGCTGAACCTACGAAGCTGAAATTCAATTGGGAAAGACATAAAGGCTTATATTTGCAATTAAGAAATGGTCTTCAAAAAATAGAAATGAGAAGGTTAGTTGGCAGTTTGAAAAATATCTAGGGAGTCTTAGAGGGCTATAAATGCAATTTGAGACAATAATATGATTTTATTCTTTTGGTGTAGCTCTGTGATTTTACTTGTGTAGGGAGCTCCCCTGCGAGGGAACTTCCTCTGCTGTTGTAGAATGGCAACTTCTCTTCAATTGAAAGGTTTATAGAGTTGTCTGGGATACTGAAAGCTTAAGCAAATATGCCTAGAACCCTAATCCAACAGGGATCAGAAGTGGGATTTGAATCTAGGTTTTTCTCGATCCAAGTCCAGCTATTTATCTTTCACCCTATGTTGCCTCTAAACAGTCAATAAAGCTAATACATTAAGAGATTGCACTTTTGAACTGCAAGAGAATATCTTGCAGGGGGAAGGGCAGCTAGGTGGATTGAGTGTCAAACCTAGTTGTGTGATCTTGGGAAAATCACTTAACCCTCATTGCCCAGTCCTTACCATTCTTCTACCTTGGAATCAATACACAGTACACAATACACAGACCACAAACTGCAATATTGTGTTCAATTCTAGTTATCACATTTTAGGAAGGTCATTGGTAAGCTAGAGATTGTTCAGACAAGGCAACTAGAATGGTAGAGGGACTTAAACTTGTGGAGTATGAGGACTGCCAGAATGGAATAGAAGTAGCTAGCCTGGGAAAGAAAAGACTTAGGGTGGACCTGATCTCTTCAGTACTGAAAAGGCTGTCATGTAGAAGATAGATTAAACTTGTTCTGTTTAGCCCAAGAAGACAGAATTAGAAGCCAAGATTAGAGGTTGAAAAAAAAGGCAAATTTAGGCATTATATATAGCATTTCCTAAGAATTAGAGCTGGTTCAACATAGAATAAACTGCCCCAGGAGATAGTGGATTCCCCATCCCTGGAGATCTTTGAAGAAAATCTGGATGACCATTTGTCAGGTGGTTTGCAAGGTGGGTTCTTTTAGAGACATGAGCTATATTAGATAATCCTTAAGGGTCCTCCTAATTCTGGAATTCTGGAAATCTGAATCCATTCCTGCTTGGGGAAATAGCCTATGCAAAAGTGAGACGGTAAGGGATGAAGATGGAATACTGCAGACCAGTCTAGATGGAACAGTGAGAGTGGGTGGGAAAACAATATGGGGGCAGTCAGGTGGTGCAGTAGATAGAGGTTGGAATCATGAAGACTCATCATTATGAATTCAAATCCAGCTTCAGACATTTACTAGCTATGTGACACTCAGCAAGTCAAGAGCCCTGTTTTGCCTCAGTTATCCCATCTATAAAATGAGCCGGGGAAGAAAATGGCAAGCCTCTCTAGTATCTTTGCTGAGAAAACCCCAAATGGGATCACAGAGCTACAGTTATGCCTGAAAACAACTGAATAACAAACAGGAAATTACATGGTTCCTAGGACTAATTGCTGGAAGGTACCTTAGGGATCATCTACTCCAAACCCTTCATAGCATGGAATGGTCTCCATCTGATAAGGGCTTTAAGGAGCTTGAATGGCCAGTGAACAATTTTGGTTGCTTTTTTTTCTTCTCTAAAATATCAGCTCTCAAGGGGCAAGAATCACAGCTCATTGCCCAGCAATGTGTAGCATATGTTATCTGATTGACAAAGTATGTCACCTAGAAGAGTACAGGCTGCAGGCACCAGGTCAATGTTAAAAGTCTTAAGGGAATTGTGATGATTACTATTTAGTTGTCATTTCTGACCAATGGATGCAGTAAACCCAGTATTTGATGCCAAAGCCTTGGTAACTTAAGGTCAGGACATTATCTCTTTAACTGATATATTTAAATCTGCTCAAGAAGAGGGGACTGGTATTCTTTCCTTAATGAAATTGAATAAAGAAAAAATAATGAATCTTCTTTCAGATTGCTTCTCATTCCAATAAGAGAGAAATCAATTTAAAAACAAAAGAGAAATCCAAACTAAATAAATGAACATAATATGAACATAATATGGTGCTTAAGGTTTACAAAGTACTTTCTTCAGGACAGTCCTTGGAGGTAAATGATGCAAGGATTGCTATCTTCATGTTATAGATGAGGGAACTGAAGCTGAGAGAGGTGAAGGGACTTGCCCAAAATCCTTTAGGCAGTAAGTGTCAGAGGTGGGATTTCAAGACCAGCACTCTTCCTAATTTCTATAGAAAGGGTGAAAGGACAGAACGGCAGACTCCTTTTTGTTTCTCTTCTCTAATGGAACATCCAGGTTTATATCCAAATGTAGTCATCCTTCATAAAACTAACCTCCAACAATGATGATTTGGCCCCTGAGCACCACTGCTGGAGCACAGACATTCTTGATCATTCTGGTCTCCATTCTGAACCATGTGTTTCTGGAAATATGGTAAACCTGTAAGAGAATATAGCAGGGTCAGAGTAATCAGAGCACAGCATTGTTTTTAAGTCATTAAAGTATATTCCTTATCCAGAAGAAAAGAACGGAGGGTAATATGATTCTAGGATGATCCCATGATACTCAAAGTTTAATCTTGATGTGGCCAAGAACTTTCTAAATTAGTCCAACATTTCTGCATAATAAGATGTTCATAGGTTTGAGACCTGGATCACACATAATTCAACTCTTTTGTTTTAAACATTTGGTGGACCACTATCTGGGAACTTGTGGGTTATGTAAATGGTAAGTATCAGAGAGAGAACTTAAACCCCAATCTTCCAAATCGAGTGCAGACATAGATTTAGATCCCAGCTCCATTATTGATTCCCTTTTCTGCTTCTACCCCAGTTTTCCTCTCACTCTAGAGATGTATTTGTTTCTGTCTCTCTGGTGAGGCAGTACCCAAACTACTCATACTCACTTCCTTCCTGACTCTTCTTATTCTCTGGCCTTTGACACCTTCTTTCCCCACCCTAACTTTTTCAGCTCCCTTTTATGTATTGGATCCCCCCATTAGAATGTAAGATCCTTCAGAGGAAGAACTGTCTTTCTTTTTACCTGTACTTTTTTGGGAGATTTTGTATCTATAGCATGTAGCATAGACTACATAGCAAGTGCTTAATAAGTGTTCTTTCTAGCTATCTACCTATCTCTCTTCCTGTGTATCCATTCATCTCTCTTTCTTATCATCTCTCTATCCATCACTATCTTGCACTTCCATCTGTATTCGTCTCTCTATGCATCTATCCATCTATCTCTTTCTCCCCCCTTTCCCTTCTCTCTGTCTCTGTCTCCCTCTCCCTTTCCTCTTCTTCTTCTCTCTCTCTCTCTCTCCCTCTCTCGGTGAGGAAGTGAGGTCACAAATGTGAAATGACTGGCCCAGGGTCACACCCCTGACTCTACATCCTTCCCTCCCTCTACACTAGTGATGGTGAACCTTTTAGAGGGGCAGGTGATGTGAGAAATGTCCTCAGGTGAGGGGGAGGGGAGCAGCCTGGCCCTATACCCATCTCTCTGGTTTTCTAGTAATGAACTCTGGTCAACTCTGTGCTGGGGTGATAGCACACATGCCCACAGAGAAGACTGAGTGCCCCCTCTGGCATAGTTTTGTGCCACCATAGTTTGCCACCATGGCTCTACAGCATGTTGGCTTTCAGAGCTTTTAATATACCCCCATCTAATAGAAAATGTAGAGACATTATACCTTCCAGACCAATATCTTTTCATCATTTTAATGCTGTATATCTCCTACTTTTCAATATACTTTGAAGGCAAGAGACAAGGGTCTGAGTTCTACTTATTTCATTTGGAGCAGATGAGGTGGGCCTTGAGCCATTTAGCACAGAATCAGAATCTGAGAGTTTGAAGGTACCCAAAAGGTCATTTAATCTATCTTATGCTTGAATGAGAATCTTCATTACATGTCCCACAGTAAATGAGCATCCAGTCTTATCTTGGCAACCTTTTGTGAACAGGAACCCATTATTTCCTGAGGCAGCCCACTCCACTTTTGGAGTAGTTCTAATTAGTAGGAGGGGCAACTAGGTGGTACAGTAGATAGAGCACAGGTCCTAGAGTCAGCAATATCTAGGTTCAAATCTGCCCTGAGACAGTAGCTGTGTGACCTGAGCAAGACACTTTATTTGCCTCAGTTTCTTCATCTGTAAAATGATCTGGAGAAGGAAATGATAAACCACTCCAGAATCTTTACCAAGAAAACCCCAAATGGGAATACAAAGAATTGGACACAACTGAAATGACTGAATAAAAAATTGGTAGGAGATCTTCCCCTTTGAGTTTCATAGATCTATACCTGGAAGGGATCTCGGAAGTCATTTAGCTCATCCCTCTCATTTTCTAGATTAGGAAATGGAAGCACAGGGTGGTAAAAATTATATACTCAAGATCACCCAGGCAGTAGCAGAAGTGGGAGATCCTCTGACTTGAGAGTTAACTGTCTTTCCATTGTACTGCCTCTACATACCAAGCTCAAATCAGTCTCTGAATTCTTGCTTATATATGATAGTGGGAGTTTTCCCTTTTTATTAAGGAAATCTATTCCTGTGAAGGGAGAAGAAAGTGAAAGAATAAAGGAAAAAGAGAAGAAAGGTAATATTTTAGCAATGGCTCCATGTAAAATAAAAGCTGAATTCTGATGGAGCTAAAATCTCTCTCAGCCTCAATTTCCTGATGTGACAAGTAGGAGCCATCAGACCACCTGCCTTAAAGAGATGTGATAATATGTGGAAAGGGCTTTGTAAACCTTAAAGTGCCATTTAAATGTCAGCTATCTTCCTCCTACTGTTATTAGACCCACCTGTGAGATATAATGCTTACAGTGTCCCAACATAGTGATTGGGAAATACTATATTAACTTAATTATTCCCTATATAAATTTTATTGTATGAATCTCTTCTTTTAAAATAACAAAGATAAGTAACATTTATGTAGCACTTATTTTGTGCTAGGCACTGTGCTAAACACTTTGTAAATATTATCTCTTTCAGTCCTCACAGCAACTCTGAGTGGTAGGTAATTTTATTATCCCCATTTTTGCAGCTGAGGAAAGGGAGGCAAATTGAAGTTAAGTGAAGTCACACAATTAGCAAATACTGAGGCTGGATTTAAACTCAAGTCTTTACTCAAGTCCTGTGCTCTATCCACTGAGGCAGCCAGGTTTCACACCCCCCCACTCCCAATACCTTAAATTGAAAATAATTTGGTCAAGAGAAATTTGGGGACTATAAAATGTCATATTTCTCATATGAGTATACTTAAGCATGGAAACGTATTAGAGGTAGAATGTCCCTCTTTGGAGAACTTGATAAAATAAGTTCTTATTGGTCCAATGCTATCTAAAGAGGACCCCATCTGAAAGCAGGCATGGACCTCCAGGGGTTTCTCTTGGCCTGTTGATTCAATGAAACAATTATGTGTTAGAGGAAAAGAAAAGCCAAATCTCAGTGTCACTAATCACCTTTAGGAAAGACCTGAAGATTCTCTTAGGAAAAGCTAATCTAGATTTTGCTCAGGTGAGTAATGCTACCCTATTATCTTTTCTGAGTGTGTATTGGGGATAGTTTCACGAATAGAAAAATGATAATAATAATAATAGAATTTTATAGAACCTCGAGGATTCAAAAACAGCAGGTGTATGTAAACTCCTTTGATTCTCATTTGATTAAGTATTTTCTTAATAATCTTAACACTCCTTGGAAAGTAAGGGTCAATTTGGCCTGTTGAAGAAAAGGCTTGGAGAAAACCACTGTAAGAAACATGATAGCTGGGTATAAATAGTCAAGGACTGTTATATGGAAAAGAAATTACACTCATTCCATTTCCTGAGAGGGCAAAACTAAGAGCCTGGATAGAAGATAGGTGAATTTTGGTTAATAAAAAGGCAAATTCCATAGCAGTCAGTTTTTTAAACATAGATGAACTTTGTCAGGAGAGGATGAATTCTCTGTTGTTGGAGGGTATCAAATAGAAGCTATCAGGGAAGTCATAGAAAGGATTACAATGCATTAGGAGCTCAAACTAAGTCAGTATAACATTGTGGCAGCCATAAAACCTAGTGTAATTTTAGGCCTAGGCTTCAGATTAAGGAGGATATCTAGGATATATTGTGTTCAAGTCTCAGTGCCATGTTTTAGGAAGGACATCAATTAGCTTGGGAATGTCTAAGAGGAGGGTCCCCGAGATGGTAGATGACCTTGAAATCATCATCATCATAACTGCCAGCATTTATATAGTACTTTAAGGTTTACAAAGGGCTTTACAAATGCCATCTCATTTTATCCTCCCCAAAGCCCTAGGAGATAGGTTCTATTATTATCCCCATGTTACAAATGAAGGAACTGAGGCATATGAGATTGTGCCCTATGAAGATTAGTAGAAGGAACCAAGAATATTAAGCTTTGAGAACAGAAGAGTTAGCAGGGACAAAAGTGTCTTCTAGTATTTGAAGGGCTAACAGAAGAAGAATTATACCTGTTTTGTTTGGCATTAGAGGGCAGAAGCAGGAATACCAGGTGGAAGTTGCATAAAGGTAGATCATAGCTGGAAATAAAGGCAAAACTTCCTATTAACTAGATCTAGTGGGAAATGGGCTTCCTTGAGGCATGGTGGACTCCCTAGCATTGGAAATCTTCAAGTAGAGGATGGATGACCACTCATCTGGTAAATTGTAAGTACTAGAGTAGATAGCCTCTGAAGTCTTTTCCAGTGCTGAGGTTCTCTGTTCCTATAGAATGTCAGACATTTTCCCATCCAGAACTTATCAAGTTTATCAAACTTAACAAGATTACCCAATGGCAGAGTCAGGAGCAAAGGTTGGGTGTTATGACAAAAAATTGCATGCCTGATCTGAGTAGCAAACCCCAGTCATTGTGACTTTTGAAGGCTCATATCCCGTTTACCAAACCAAACCCCAAAATTGTGCTTAAAAATCCCAACCTGCTTCGTCAAATAACTCTAAACATTCATCTTCAATATGTTTGAATGAGTGAAATTCCCATTTTAAAGCCAGGGCTAGGCAGCCAAGAAAAGCATCTGAACCTACTACTTTTTTTTTTCCCATTGCTCCAACTGACAATCGCCACATGTATTATATACTTCTTGGCTCTGTGGCTAGTTTGATTGTATCATTTAATTCTTGAAGGGGCAGTGTGGATGATTCAGAGGTTTTCAGAGTGAAATTGTGTTCTATTCTTTCTTGCTGAGGAAGTAGAAGACCAGGTCACAAATCCCTTTCTCTCCCTGTGGGAAGGTGGCAGGTAGAGGGGAAGAAGGACAGCCAAAGAGAATGGGTTGGTTAGGAGAGAAGGCACCCTTTGGTCTCACATGGCATCACGTAGGCATGGAGTGGCATGAATAGGTGATAAAATTCCTCATTATACCTGCCTTCTATGGTTACAGGTTGGGGAAGGCCAAGGCTGACTCTTTCTCTCCATCTAAACGAAGGGAGGGTTGTAGAAATCTGTTGGTAATGGGTAAGTAATCAGCCTGGGGATTAGCTGAAAGCAGGCTAGACAATGGATGATGAGTCAGTAAGTATGAGCAATAAGAAAAACAAGCATTACGTTAGCTAAGACCAAGAGTAGGAGGGGAGCATTTTGGGGAAGTGAAGACGGCAGCTATGAAGAACCGGTTCAGACAGACTTCCCTGTGTGGGAACTAGGGAAAGAGAACAACCATTTCAGATTGTCAGGCAGTTCTATGTGAACTGGGGGAAAGAGAGGGATGGAAAAAGAGCTTTAAAAATACTTGTTTTCTCAAAAGTTAAAATTTAGAGACAATTATCCCTAAGGAAATAGCTCTTGGTAAGCTGAAGATCAGAGGCAGCAGAATGGAAAAGTTGTGCTAGATTTAGAGTCAGCTGACCTGGGTTCAAATCATGTCTTGTCTCTGGCAAGTTCTTGGGCAAGTTTTTTTAATCTATGAAATCTGTAAAAAGTATCTGTAAAACAAAGGGTTTGGGATTAGATGGCCTTTAATGTCCCTTTATGGTCCTAGGACATATAATACCATGAAGAATGAAGATAAAAATAGGGAAGAATTAGGAAGAGAAACCAGAATTATTGCTTGCCCATCTTTTCCCCTTTTGCTCAGGGAACAATAACCAAATTCATTTATCCACTGGAAAAAAAATGATGGTTTGCTCATCTGATTTTTCATATCATCTCTAGGACTGGTGATATTAAATCTCCCTTCCTTAGCCACCATTGCCTCATAAATGCTTTATTCTCATAGTGGTGTTAACTCAGAAAAACTCAGAACTACCAAGTAGTCAGAAAAACCTAAGTATTTAATCAGGAAACAGGGATAAGGTTTAAGTATTTGGTCATTACACAGAATCAAACATTAAACACCATACAAAACCAAAGGCCTTGAGACTCTGGGAACCATAATCTTGAGAGAACATACCACATTAGATGTTTTCTCCTTTGGGAGAAGACACAACTCTTAGTGTCAACTCCAAAAAGATACTGGACCTGACAGTCTCTTTATACCCTTTTGGAAAGCCTACAGAGACTAAACACAAACAGGCCCATAAACCTCTTTGTACTTGATAGCTATGGTATTAGGGAACAGTCAGATGTAACAAATCAAAGGCAAAGGTCAAACTAAGAAACTGGGCTTCATGAGAGGAAAACTTTCATCCAGTATAGAAGCCTTCAAAACAAAAAAGTGCTTAACATTCAAACCAAATTAGGGGTACTTGAACACTGGGATTTCTCAAAGGTAAGGGTAAACTGAGTCATCCAAAAATCCACATTGACAGTAGCTTGTAAGTTTCATTAAGTCAGGGATAATGTGTAGTTTTTGTTGTCTGAGTGCCTGGCACAATGGCTGGCACATATTAGGTGCTTAATAAATGCTGATTGACAGTTGATTGATAGATTGAGTCTTGAGATCCAGAAGGAGAAAGATTTTAGCTGGGAAAGAGTGAATTTGGTCACCTGTATATAGTCAATTCTTTCCAACGACTCAGATATAGTAAAGTAATTCCTTGGTCTTTAAGTGCCTGCCCAAGTAGTATTACTGGTGATTTACTAGAGAGATGGAGAAATAGAGGGAAATAAGGGAATTGGTTCCCTCCGATCATTATCAAGCACCTTGAAACTAGGATTGCAGGTGATGGAAAGAGAAAGCTTAAATAACCTAGAGCAATAAATTTGTAGGTAATTCTATTCTCTAGGACTGGGTTTTTAATAGAGGACTCAACTAGTGACTTAATGGGAAGGGTTTGAACATGCCATAATGAGGGAGGGCACCACCACTAGGAGAAGGTAATTTCTCTCCAGATGAATGGGTTCTGAATTGGCATTCAAGCAAGTATTAATCCAAAGATGAGGTTGAGACAGGATTGTTTCTTTGGAACAACAAAATCTAAGGAGTTTATAGAGTCTTAAGCAGAATATTAGATGGAAGAGTAAAGATGCAGGGCTAAAGGCCAGCAGTGGGTCAGGGGAAGAAGAAGGGTTCAACCCAACTTTCCCAAACTTCTGTTTATCATAGAAGCTGCCTAAATGCTTTCCCCCAAGCCATGCTGATAGGATGGAGGGACATGAGTTGGCTAAGTCATTCAGGTTGTGGTCTTGGACATTATTCTTCTTAGAATTTCTCACCAGATCTTCAGCCCATGATATGACAAGAGTGGAAGGATGTTGTCAATTCAAGGATATACTTCTTGGGTGCTGGTTTCCATGTCTTATTCTCAGACTTGTGCCCATGCCCTATCTAACTTCTCAGATGGCTATATGTATACCATATCTTCCACTGGTGAAGTGGTAATGCCTTCATGGAAGGCAAGAAACTGGGACTAAGTAGAATTGTCCAAGACCAATGGTAGATCAGCTACTGGTGGATCAGCTTCAGAAGGTCTGGCTGAGATCTCATGCTGTGAAGTTTCTAGTATTTAGAAAGCCCTTTCAGGATGATGGGGCCATTTTATTCATGTTTAGGATTCCATGTTTATCCATGGAGCCATTTATCCATATTTAGGATAGTGTATCTTGTCCAACAAATCTTGGTGATCAGGAATAACAATGAAGTTGAAAAAATGCTGAAAAACGTGCACAATTGGGTGCAGCTAGGTGGTTCAGTGGATTGAGAGCCAGGCTTAGAGACAGGATGTTCTGAGTTCAAATATGGCCTTAGACGCTTCCTAACTGTGTGACTTTGAGCAAGTCACTTAATTCTCATTGCCTATTCCTTACTACTCTTCTACCTTAGAACCAAAGCACAATATTGATCCTAAGGCAGATGATAAGGGTTTTAATTTTCTTTTTGAAGGTAAGGTTAAAAAAAAATAAAGCACATATCCACGTGGTATTGATGGCCGGAAAGTGGAGAGTTCTGAAGGTTGTTTGAGTTATCACACTCAGCATGGACAACGATGAGATCCCATTCTCTCTTGAGATAATGTCTCTAAACTTCAAATGCAGCCTTAACAGTGAGTTACCCTTTTCTCCAATCAATCAACTGATCAATAAGAGTGCAATACCAGTACAGTACCATCTAGAATAGTACAACATAGTATTATATTGTAGAGCATAGCAAAGTATAGCGAGTATACTTTTCTTCTATTGGTCAACATCTATGCAGGTTTGGGAGAATAGAGTAACGTGGCATGGACTGTAAGAGAATAAATGACCCATATGATGACATCAGATGCAGAGGAGTGGTTTCCATTATGAATGATTCTTATGGTTCCCAAAATGTCGAGATAAGGACAGAGGTGAGCCAGTTCTTTGCATTGTCTCTTCCTTTGTGTTGGATATTTATTAGAAAGTTTTTGGATTGTACCAGCAATAGAGGGTCTGTTAGGTGGAGAACCTGGGGATAAAAGCTAGGATGAAAGTTCATGAATTTGAAGAGTCATTGTAGAGCTACTGAGGAGGCATGGGCCTTTCTCCCACAGCAGGATGGATCTACTTTGCAGTGACTCAGATGTATACTTTGCCAGCTATTACACGTTCTAAGGACACTACCTCCTTCTGAAATCAGTATTTCTCCAATTTGGCAAATCGCTGATATTGTTATTAGGTGTGAGAAAATGGTTTGGGTCAATCCCGTGTGTTGGGAAGGCTCCCAGGAGTATGTACATGAACTCATCTTTGAGATCAACTGCCCCTCCCTGGTGAAGCAGCCCTGAAACACCAATTTCATGAATCTCTGCCAACAAAAAGTAGCAATGAACAAACATCCATATAGTGAGACAGGCAGGTTTCCATTCATTTCCCCTACACATCCAGATAAGCTTCTATAAGCTACAGAGATACAATTTGTTTTCTGTGTGTATCATAACCTCTTCTATTTGATATTTCCAATCTGATAGTGGGGTAACAGGTAGTGGTGAAATAGGTCCTATGAGATAACACATGTAAAGTGCTCTGCAAATCTCAAAGTGCTACATATGTATTACTATTATTATTAAGTCATAGACTCAGAGTGAGGAAGATTTAAAGTAGAATCCCATCTCAGACTCCAACTGACTGTATAATTTGAGGTTTCAAAATTTCCAAGGGGGCTATTTCTCTGGAATGGTCAGTGACTAGCTGAGATTGGGTCTCCTAGAAGTAAGGTGATCATTCAGTTGAATAGAATATATAAAAACTTTTCTTTCATGACCACACTATCTATCTGTCCATCTGTTTATCTAACAAATTATTCTGCCACAGGGAAAGGAGCTCTGACTTAGTGATCTCAAAGCCTTGTGTGGGGGTAGGCAGTGTAGATACTATCTAGATTGTATAATGGCAGCTAACAAGTTTTCAGTGTTTTCCCATTCAGATCTATGGTGGCTTAGTCTCCTTGGTCATTAACTGGTCCAATCTGAAATGAATTCTCATAGACTGTTTCTAGACCAGTAGGATAGCACAGGAATTCTGGGATACTTATCCTCTCTGGTCCACAATAGAATTCATAAAATTTACAGAGGCCCTTAAGTTCTTTATAATTGGTGGCAGAGCTGAAATAAGCAACACCACAAGCTCTTGGCAGTTTGATCTCAAGCATAAGAAATAGGTAAGTTTGGGAAAGGATATTAGGCTCAGGGATAGGTGAGGGATGCAGTGTAGCTGAGTGAGAAGTGTATTGGATTGGAGTAAGAGGACCTGGATCCAACAGCTTGCTCTGCCATTTGTGTGACCTTGGGCAAGTCACTTAAACTTTGTAGGCCTTGGTTTCTTCATCTGTAAAAGATGGGGTTGGATAGGTGACCTTTACAATTCCAAGATTACAGCTTTTAATGTATGATTCTATGAGAAGTCTCATTCTTATAGTGGTAGGGATGCATTGGACATAGTATACACTGGTTTATCCCAACTGTCCCCCATTGTTCCATGGATTCCCAGGGTTAGGCTAAAATGGTGACAGAGGGATTTCTTCAGCTGTGAGTAAATGCAGATACTGCATTCATTGTAGACTGAAGCCAACACACTTCTGTGTAAGTCCATGTGCCAGGGTAGGTTGGTAGCAACACCCTTACAGATTGATTCATTGCAGATGGGAGAGGACAAATCTTCTGAGAATCAATCCATCAAGGCAAGGGGATTGATACTAAAGCTTGACTTAAAGTCAAGATGCAATTGCATATTTTACCACAGTTCCTTCCTCTGCTATAATCAAATCACTGCCTAGCTATCTTGGGTCCAAACAGATATGGGATAAGGAATGTCTCCAGATTCCTAAAGGACCCTCTCTATTGTACATTAGAAGGCTATTTTCAGTGACCCAGCAGGCATTCTGCCCTTTTGGCATGTTACCAGGAAAACTCCATTGGCTCAGACTTTGGGGAATGCCCAGGGGAGGAGTTTCAAATGAACCAAGAAACTTGGAAAGTCCTCCACTCATCCCTTGAAAGAACCAGGGAAAGGGCAGCTGGGTGGCTCAGTGGATTGAGAGCCAGTGTAACCCTAGGCCAATCACTTTGCCTACATTACCTAACCTTTATCACTCTTTTGCCTTGGAACCAATACACAATATTGATTCTAAGATGGAAGGTAAGGAAAGGAAGGAAGAAAGAAAGAAAGTAAAAAGGAAGGAAGAGAGGGAAGGAGGAATGAAGGAGGAAAGGAGAAAAAAAAGAAGAACCTAGAGAACTCTTAAGAACTATCAGAGAAAGTTATACCAGCTTAGACCAAGCCAGCCATTCACTTTCCTCAGAGTGGTCCATGTATCTTGCAGAGAAGCCATTTCCTCAGAAGACTGTGCTATCACCAAAGTTTCAGGATCTCTGGAAACCCCTATTAAAGAGTTTCAAATATGGCTTTGATGTTGTCATCCATAGGCTATGCATCTTTGGATTCAGATCACACTGTAATACTCCTGCCACCAGTGTTGGTAATTAGGGATAGTACCAGGGCTAGAAGGGCCTAATCCCCTCCTGTTGAAGAAGGACAGAATGCAGATAGGATCCAATGAGGACAAGTCATCAGGTCAGATTAGGTAGATTCCAGCGCTCCTTTGAATTACCCAAGTCCAAGAAGGTGGGAAATTGGTTGTAGGAACAAAAATTTAACCAAAACAGGAGACAAGATTCAAAGGAAGGAGACTTTAACTCAATTTGTATTCCCAAAGCTTCTGCATTTTAAAGTGATTTTATGGATTTCCTGCCCTGACCCAATAGTGATAGGTTTACTGGTTATTGGTTGAGTTGGCCGTGCCCCTCCATGAATCAGCCATGCCCCAAAGGCTGTAGACCAGTGATGGCAAACCTTTTAGAGATGAAGTGCCCAAACTGCAACCTCATGCTGCATGTGAGCCCCCTGCCTTATCCCAGACAGGGGAGGGAAGAAGTTCTCCCCTTAGGCTGCTGGGCAGAGGGGTGGGTGAAGTGAAGGATGTCCTCAGGCACAGTGGAGAGGGGGAGGCAAGCAGTCCCCTCCGACACATATGCCATAGGTTCACCAATAAGGTCCTATATCCTCTTGACTTGATTAGGCACCCAGGAGGTATGGATGGCAGATCTTGTGCTTCCATTGCTATGAAAGCATTCAATTTAGAAACTAGAATGCCAGTTTTTAGCAAAGAAACTCACCTGTGATGTAAAGGGTCCCCCTGCCTTCCCACATTCTCAACTGTTGCTTTTGAGAACTCATCTGACCTGATGATTCCTCAAGTCAACAGCAGCTGATACCCAGGGTCCTCAAAAGCCATGATCCCAAAAGGATAGACCCACCTTCCCTCTGAATTATTGATTGTCAGGAGAAGTGACCAGAGTGGTAATGCATGCCAGTTCTAATTTAAGGTATTCCTGATATTTTACTGGGGCAAGGAGTGTGGGGAAGGAGGCAAAGGGAGGAGATTCAACCTGGACTCTGATAGGCTTCAGTTACTCTTTCAATCAAGTGAGGTGAGCTGTTAAATAGGGACAGTCATTAGGATGAAAAGAATGATGAACATGGGTTTGAGTTCTGGCTTTTTCACATTAGTTTTGTGGCCTGGGATGAATCATTTCACCTCTTCAGAGTCTCAGTTTCCTCAATTGTAAAGTGGGCTGACAATACTGATATTCCCTACCTTGCAGGATTACCATGAGAATATAATATAAAAAGAGTATAATGTAAAAAGGTATAATATAAACAGAGATATAATATAAAGAGGTATAATGAATGTAAAACACGTTAAAGCTATAAAGTATTATATAAATGTTAACTGCTGAGTTTGTGTCTGGGTAGCCTAGGTGTGACCTTTCTACTGAGCAAAAAACAATTGTTAAAGATGCCTCTAGAAAATGGGTGAGGTGGGGCAGGGCAGCTGGGTAGCTTAGTGGATGGAGAGCCAGGACTAGGGACAGGAATACCTGGGTTCAAATCTGTCCTCAGACACTTCCTAGCTGTGTGACCCTGGGCAAGTCACTTAACCCCTGTTGCCTAGCCCTTACTACTCTTCTGCCTTGGAACTAGTACATAGTATTGATTCTAAGAAGGAAAGTAAGGGTTCAAAAAATAGGGGGGAAAAACCTTGTTGTAGATAGAATTCTGAGCTGGGACCTAAGTTCTAATTCTGTCGCTGACATTTGCCAGTTGTGTGTGTGAACAAGTCAGTTGGTCATTATGAGCCTCAGTTTCTTTGTTTGTAAAATGAGAATGATAATATTTAGTACCTATGGTACCTCAGAGTAGTAAGGCTCAAAGGAGGTAAGATGAAAAATGCACTGTGAGCCTGAAAGTGCTATATAAATGTTAGATATACTTACAAAAGTTGCTAAAGAATAAGTTTACCTGTATGAGTCTTACAGGATTTTGCATAATGTCTTCTCCGCCAAAAAGATAGAGTCTTTGGTCTTTCACAGCTACTGCAGGGTGAAGGACAGCTACTGGCATGCTGGCCATGTTCTCCCAGACATCATGGATACTGTTGTACCTCTCCATGGAACTCATTATCTCCTGTTTTTCTCCAATTCCTCCAATGGAGAAGATATAGTTCTTGTAGGCTATACTTCGATGGGAATATCGGGCTACCAGCATGGGCTCCCCCAGCCTCCACTGATTGAGTTTCAGGGAGAAGATATAAACATTGTGACTGATTTGCCTCTTCCCTACCCCAACAGACATACCCCCTAGCACGTAGGCACTACTGTGCAAGGTGACAGAGGAGGCTTTGTAAAGACGGGCTGGGAGCTTGGCAAGGCACTGCCATTGGCCAGTCTTCTCCTGGTACAGCAGGACCTCTCTGGTGGTCTGCTGATTGTCCTTCCTACCTCCCAAGAGGATGAGAAAATCACGGTGAGAATCTCTCCGAGGGACGTGCCACAGTGGCTTGAGATCTGGGCTCCCAGTGCCATACAAAGAAAACACTTGTCTCCTCACCACCTCCAAGATGGCTTGGCATGCTGGCGAGGACTGAAGGAGAGAGTCGTTGATGATGAAATGGAAGAAGAAGGTTGGGTGGACATATTGGAGCCTGACTTTCTTGAACAGTTCTTGGATATATTCTTTCCGGGCCTGGAGGTCATGCCTGATCCAGACCATTAATGTTTCAAACACTTCCTCTTCCTCACCACAGAGCTCATCATCTCCCAGGTACTCACTCAGTTCTAAGGGACATAGCTCTTTTAAGTCTTCTGATAGGGCTACTTCTGGGAAACACCTTAGGGCCATTGATCTGGCTTTCTGTTTGAGGCTCTCACAACTCAAAGTGTCAGAGAGTCTGATCATGCTGAGGCAGTTACTAGGGGTCATTTGCTTCTGAAGATATAATGAACAGGCTTCAAAAAGCCTGAGGTATTGCAACATGGATGCAGCCTCCATCAAGAACAGGACATTCGCTGCAGTGATCTGAACCTCCCCAGTGTACACGTATAGAATGATCTCCTGTAGAGTATTGGCATCAATACCTTTCAGATCAATTCTGGCCTGAGCACGCTCTCTGAAGTTGCTGCAGAACATGGCCTGGAAGTAAGGGCTGCTGGAGGCCAGTACATTTCTGTGGCAGGGCAGTTCACAGCTTCCAATGCATATAGTCACATCAATCAGGACCCTTTTTTGCCTTAAGACATTTAGCTGCCTCAAGAGATCAGAGGAGAAGTCCTCATCTTTGAAAAGCAATCCCTCTGGTGACTCCCCATCCATCTTGACACAAAGAGAGAAATCAATGGATTGTTACAAAGTCAAGTCTAGGTAGCTGCAGGTGAATCAAGGCAGATATCTATATCTGTCTCAATCTCTTGAATCTCAAAAATTTCAGTATGAATATTGATGAGCAAAGATGGGGAAATAAAAGTCACACTGCGTCTAGATCTCTGAAATTTGTCTGTTTTTGTTTTTTCTCTCTTACTTTTGCTTACTAATATTGTAGCCAAAGTGAACAAATGAAGGTGAACTGGGATGTTGGGGTCTTGTGATAATCTGACAAAAAAAAAACACCACAGGTTATAAATTATTTGCCTGGGGTTATAAATTATTTGCCTGGGGCTGAAATGTTAGTCTAAAATATTGAAGTCACAGAATGTTAGAGTTGGAAAAGAATTTACTGATCATCTATCCTAATTCTCATTTAATAGATAAGGAAACTAAGATTTTGGGAGAGAAGGATTTGCCCCAAATCACAGAGATAAGAAGTAGCCCAGCCAAGACTTGAATACAGAACTCTTGACTACAAAGGTGATTACAGATTTCTTGTCTCCAAAGCCTGGGATTCTTTCTACTCTCCCACAGTGAGGCAACAGTTAATTTCATTTTGCACACTAGAAATAAATAATTTTTTTCATGGTTTTCAACAGATTTGTCATCTAGCAAATGCATGCATCTCTTCCTGGGTCTTAGTCATTCCCCAAACATGTAATGTTGGCAACTCTGCCCTCCGGTAACAGATAGACTCATTCCAGAAAATGAGTGAGAACCTTGCTGTTGTTTGTTTGTTTGTTTTAAATCATGGCTTCCCCCACTCCCCAACCCCCTTTTTGGTTTATGTGATAAATAGAAAACAAAGACAGCAAGTTTCTGGTCTGGGTTTGTTTTGATGACAACTGACAGCTTCTACCTGCGGGGTAATGGAATGATAGAGATATTTACCTTCTGCTTTTTGCCCCCGACATCCACTGACTCCTGAGTCGTTTATTCTCCCTCGAGATTTTCCATCATTAGGACACAAGTGAAACTGTAAACCTAGGACTCTCCTTCAGCTGGCAAGTGATTTATACAGGGCGATTTCAGGATTTGTTTATTCTGACGGTATTTTCACTGCCTTCTGGAGCTTTGTGAAAGAACTACCGGGCAGAGAGACATTGTATACATTCCATGACTAAGAATAGTTACATATGTACTTTCCACTCTTCTCACATGTGACTTTCCAGTTGCCTTTTGCAACAAGTTGAGCAGGGCTGGCAGGAGCCGCGCATGCCCAGGGGATGTTTTGCTGGCTGGGGTTTGCATCAGTAAAAATAGAGCCTCACATGAAGCTTCTCTTTTATTAAAAGACCTTGCTGCCCCCTTAGAATACCCCAAGGCCCGTATCCTGAAAGTGCCTGGGAATTTGAGAAGTCTCTAAATAGGTTTGGGAGCTCAGACTTCCCAGCTTCCTTTAGAGCCAAGCTCCAGGTGTACCTGAGATGACAGGAGGCTTTTCTCTCTCCCCTCAGTCCTTAGCCTGCTCTCACTGGAAATTACTTGGTGTAGACTTTGCACATTCTTGCTTGTGAACACTTCGGATCCCTAGAACCCTAGTAGACGGCAGGGACCATTTCACTTTTGTCTTGGTATCCTCAGAGATAACATAGTTGCTTGGCATACAAGTCAGTGCTTAATAAACGCTCATTGATTTTTTCAGTACATAATAATGTATCACATTTATACTTTCTAATTCACAAAATGGTTTCCTTGTTTCTACCTTGTAAGATTGGTAGTGATGTGAACTCTTATTACTATAATTCTTCTCATGGTTGGTCTTTAGTCATCTCCAACTCTGTGACTCCGTTTGGGGTGTTCTTGGCAAAGATACTAGAGTAGCTTGCCATTTCCTTTTCCAGTTGAAGAAACTAAGGCAAACAGAGTTTAGTGACTTGTCCAAAATCATATAGCTAATAAATATCTGAGACTGGATTTGAACCCAGGAAGATGTGTCTTCCTGACTCACAAATCTGGTGCTCTCTCCCCTGGGCCACCTAGTTGCCCTTAGTATTATAATACCTTACAATTTACAATGTGCTTTTCTTACAACAAGCCTATGAAGTAGATACTCAAGATTATCCCCATTTTGTAGATGAGGAAGTTGAACCTTGAGAGATTAAAGGACTTGTTCAAGGTCACACAGGTAATTATAGAGTCAGGAGTCTGATCTCAGTTTATAGGTGTTTTCATTATATTATACTGCCTTTAACAAACTTACTTATTGCTCTTATTTTAATTAAATTTTTACAAAATTTTTCTTGAATTTTTCTGCTTTTGGTTGGTAGATAAAGAAAGGAAATTGCTAAAAAAATGAGAAATGACACCTGGGTGGAGGGGGCTCCAAGCAGCTGCAGGGATAACACACTGAAAGTGCTATATAAATTCTATATCACAATCATAGATTATACAAACAGAACTATAACTAGGGCAGGTCAATTGGGGTTTTTCCCAAGGGGGCTCAAGTGCTAAAAGCACTTCAGCATAGAAACAATTGAGCTTAGTACTTTGTTAGCAAGAAAAATTAGTTTTAAAAGTTGGCTCAGTGGTTTGAGAGCCAGGCATAGAGAGGGGAGGTCTTAGGTTCAAATCTGATCTCAGACAGTTCCTAGCTATATGACCCTGGGCAAGTCACTTAACCCCAGTTTCCTAGCCCTTCCCACTCATCTGCCTTGGAACTGACAGTATTGATTCTAAGACAAAAGGTAAGGGTTAAAAAATATGATGGAATTTCCATAGGAACAGAGCTATAAATGACTGACTCACCAATGTGACAGTGAAGTCTCACCATTTTATAGAGGAGTTTGGTTAAAATATTTTGAAGTTGATTGAGGCTACTTGGGCTTTTTATGCCTATTTAGAATCATGAACCAGGAAAGGAACTTTGAAACCCTGTCACAACTAGTCCTGTCCTGACTCAAGTACGTCACCTTGGCCTAAGGTTTGCAATGTGAGTGGGCAATTTTCTTAGTTCCTAAATGTGCCTGGGGAATACTGTTAATAGTTACTGCAGTGAGATAGTCTGACTGGCATACATAGCAGTGGAAGACTCTCCAGAGGCATGGAGGTAGGCTGAGGACTATATTGGATGGTTTTAATGTCATTTACCTGCTATTCAGGTTGACCTCCAAATCTAAGCCTTTTATTTTTTATCAAGGACACAACTGAGGCAAAGGGAAGTTAAGTGTTTGTCCCAGGCATCAAAGGACAAAAATTGAAATGAGGTATCCCATCTCACATGTCATTGCTTTAGGACTTGGCATCAGAGTCAGCATAATGGAAAAGAAGCTTTGTTTCTGTTCTTTCACCTTCAACTCACACATCGAGGAGATGTTATTTTGGACTTGGCCCTGAGAGGAACAGGTAGGAATTGTTTTGTAATAAATCTGCATCAAGTCTTCTAACCCGGAACATTAATAGTGGCATGTCCTCTGCATTCTTCTCACTGGGCCTTTTGAAATCCAGCTCTTGCTTCCAACCAGCCCTGGAGGGGCGTCCAGTCACACTGACCAGCTGTAACAAATCCTTTGGAAACGAAGGCTTCATGCTGTTGGCTAGCCCATGTGGTGCTTTCCTGCTCAACCCTTAGATGTAAAGAAAGATATAAAGACGACTCAGTGTTTACTTCTTGGCGTCCTTTTTTATAACTTCTTTCCCCCTCTTCTTCTTACCAATACATTTATGCATGGGTGCCTAGACACATATGCACATGTTCCCCACATACACCCCCCCCCACCAAGCCAAAAGCTTCTCATGCCACCTAGATATAATCCCAAGCAGCCCACATTAGTCCAGAGAAAATAGTTCTCCCAGAGGACTTGGTAATGTCTATTTGTTTTCATTTCTGTCATGAAGACTTTTTAGCTTTGGGTTTGTGTGGGAACCTGAAAAGATGGCAGAGTATTTCTGGCTAACCAGTCCCTAGTCTCGGTATTATTTTACATCTCCTACAGAGGAATTGATGGCTGGATTTTATCTCTTTCCCTCTTCCTCCTGGGTAGTGGAGAAAACAAATCATCCTTCTCCCTCTTCACTCTGACTCTCAGTAACTCAGGACTTCACATCACCCCATTTCCATGCCCTGCTTTAAATCTCTGGTTCCTCATTGTTGCTGGTGTGCAGGGTCTAATTTGGCCTTTTGCTTATTTTGGCTGGGTTACTAGTGGAATGAAGTCGTTTTTCCTTGGCCCATGGCAAATGCTATTCTTTTTGCACCCCTCAGTTCTAGATCCAGTCCCAGAACTGAGTGATTAGCTTTGGAATCTATGGGAAATCTCAGTTTCTCTGGGCCTCAGCGTTTGCCTCTATAAAATGAGAATATTGGGCTGGATGGGCTAGAAAGACCTGTCTAGTCCTAATATTGTCTGGTTCAAGAATTCAGTGATATACTTCCTTAGACTAAGTGTCCAGGGCAGAATGCTGCCAGAAGCTGGGAACAAGTGATTATGGTCTCCTCAGAACTGTTTGAGCCCTGAAACATGATGCAGAGAAAAACTAGCAAGCCAAGTTGGCAGCTGCTCCTTTTTATTGTTTTGCTCTTTTAAGTAAATTCAAAAAGACTCCCCCCCCCCACTCTCTTCACAAAGTTTTTGAGGATGAGCTGATTGACGTTTTTTTTCTACCTAGGCCATGTGTTTGAGCCAAGAGGCTCTGGACAAGGGTTACCATACTGGTTCAGATCAGCAGCAGGTTTGACAACAACCAAAAAGGAAAGGAAAAACAAAACTTGCATCCCTTGTCCCTTGGGATATTTCCTCTTTTGTCTCCCTTTCCTCTATTCTGGCTAAGTGACTGGGATTCTCTTAGCATTTACCAGGGTGAAACAGGTCTGTGGAGATTCTCTGAGGAGATTTACTTAAAGAAGTTCCACAAAAGCATTTCAGAGGCACCCATGGAGGCCTTTTCATAACTGGAGGGCCTTTCCCTCCTCCCAGAAGAGCTTTGGCTGTGCCCAGTGAGCTGCATGAGAAAAAAACCAAACAGAAGGGCTGTCACAGGGCATGTTAGTCAGCCAGATCCTGGATATTTGGGGGAAGGGACTTGGGCTCTTAGAATGTGAATTTGTTTTTGTGGGTGAGTTGTATTTGTAGTCTATATATTTGTATTGACTTGTAATGAGTTGAACAAGGACTTTGTCCTCTACACAATAACAGAGAGGATCCATGGTACTTGCATTTCGAGTGTTGCCATGGCTACTCTCCTCAGGGACATAACAACATACAAGATGGCTCCTCCTAGGCTAGTAGTACAGATTTCTGTAATCCCAGTGATCTCCCACATTTTTTTTTAACTTAAGAAAAAGTCATTTGTTTCTGAAGAGGGTAGGGAAGCATGGATGACAGAGGTAACGGAGACCTAGTTGATTGTTGGGCTAACCCAACAGCCTGGCCCCTCCTCCTCCTCTCTTCCAATCATGCCCTGACCTCATATATCATTTATACCACAGATCAGCTTTCTCTGCCTTAGATCAAGCTGGGGGGCAGGGGGAGGGAACAGAAATAATAATATGATCAAAGATATTTTCTTACTCTTCTTTCAGCACAGTTGGCTTCTGATAATAATACTAAGCACTGAACTCTATTCTCCTCAGGGCCTCGGGAATCTGCTTTACTATCGCTCCCCGATAGTCAGATAAGCATTTGGAAGGGAAAATTAACTCCCTCAGTTCACTAGAAATGTTTTCCAAGTCAAACTCCACTGTTGGCTGTAAAATAGAAAAATTTTCCACTGAAAACTTTTGAGAAGCATCAGCCTAACAGTGTGCTTGGAATGAGGCAGGGGATGGTAGAGATAGGGGAGATGTAAGAAAAAGAGGTCATATGAGATTTTATTTTAAGTTTTAAGGAGCGGAAGAATAATTTCTGAAGTAATGAATGTTTTGTGGATTGGTAAAAATTTGCCTTGACTCAACAGTTGAAAAACACTAGAAGAAAACATTAGAAGATGTTTTTGGTTGTGTTTCATGAGATTGAACTAACAAAGAAAAAAATATATTAGTATATAGTAGGATATTAGTGAACTGCAATGCCTTAGAGAAAGGACAGTTAAATCCAATCTATATCTGATGCTTGTTAAACTGAATGCTTTCAGAGATTTTCAGGTTCCTTTAATTAGTGGACACACACACACATATCAATATACTCGCATTTCACGGTTTCCCTGGAAAAAAATGTAAATCAGATTCATTGAGAATCAACCTCAGATTGTCATCCTCATCTCAAAAAGTACCTTCTGACCTTATGTACTTGTGTACAATTTTTCACAGTACCTCTCTAAGTCTCTCTAGTTTGTACCTCATTCAGGGAAACTCTGAAACTCTCAGTGTACAGCTTATTTTGTGTTTCAATCTCCCCTCCCTCTTAGCCTCATTGGGTTGGAGGGGGTGTAAATCTTGAAATTTCTTAGACTTGTGAATGTTAAAAATTTCCACATTGAGGAATCCTCCATTGGAACAAATTCCCTACTGGAAACATTCTCCATTTTGATGTGAGAACTCACCAGGATCAGAAATGGGAGGACCTCTACTCCACCCATACTTAAGACTGCTTTAGGGGAGAAAACTCCTTGCTAAACAATGAAAGTACTTGGACCCATGCTTATAATAAGGCAGGGAGTTCTTTGAGCCATGCCTGTTTTTTAGAATTGATACAATGGGATGCTAGGTACCTATAAAGGTCGGGCAAGTTTTCTCTTGATGAGATTAGTCGACTCAGCTGTGTTTTCTCTGGTTCAGACTTACTGAGGAGATTAGTCGACACAGCAGCATTTTCTCTGGTTCAGACTTACTGAGGAGGTTAGTTGACTTAGCAGGAATTCAGATGGGCTGTTTTTTAGAAAACATCCACGGTGATTGGTAGATGGAAGAACTTAGGGGAGGTGACATAGGAAAAAAACCTCCTATATAAGAAAAGGAATCTCTTGAGCAAGGGATCCTTGGAGGCTTGGAGAGGCTTGGAGATCCTTGGATCCTTAGAGATAGATCCTTGGAGATAGATCCTTTTGGAGGAGGCCCTTTGAAGATCTCTTGAGAAGAAGTCCCTTGGGAGGCTGACTCTGGCTGGAACTCCCTCTGGGGAGATTCTGTTCCCCAGACATCCTTGCTTAAGACAAATCTTATGGTGAGTGATAACTGACTGGTTTCTCTCTTAAGGCTTAGGCCTGGGTTGGCCAGGCCTGCCCTGGCCAACCTATTTTTTCTCATTAATTCCTTTTCTCTCTCCTTCTCCTTTTCTTTAATTCCTCATTGTATTATTAATTAAATTCTCTAAAAAACCCAGTTGACTTGGGCATATTCATAATTTGGGAATATATTCCCTGGTGACTACCTTATATTTGATTTAAAAACCAAGACACTGTAGTGAAACATATTTTCTGCAGTCAAATTTACTCACTCTCTCTTATATCTATCACAATTTATATCTTCCACCATTTTAACTCACTACAGTTTACATCAACCATTTTAATTATAACAGGGGGAAACCTTAGTTTCTCTGCAAGAATTCAGAATAACAAGGCATCAGATAGGTTTTATTTAACACTAAAAAAATGCAGAAAGGGCTTTGGAAAGAACATTGGTTCCATCATCAGAGGAGCTAGAATCAAATTCCGTTTCTCATGTTTTCTGCCTTCCTGACTTTGGGCAAGTCACTTAAACTCCATTTCCTTATATGTTAAAGGAGAGGATAGGACCAGAAAACTTCAGAGATTCTCCTCTACCCCTAGATGATCTTCTGATCTCTTAACACCACAGCCTAGAAAACATCCTTCCTTTTCAGAAGTTATCTCTACAGCCGACATTACAGTGCCAATAAAGAACAAAAATCTGAAAGATTTGTGCCTTTTGACATGGTTATATGTCTTGTTTCTCTGGTGGGCATAGTTGCTTATTGTCCAAATCCTTCTCACTCTGCCTTGGCTTCCTAATTTGTTGCTGTCAGCGAGCCATCATTTCCTTTAGTTCATTCTTTAATCAAGATCCCATCTTTTTTGAGGACCACGTGGATGTAGCCCCCTTCAGCACAGACCTCAGTCAGGTCCTTATGTGGCTCAGCATTTCTAACTCTACTCAACTCCTGTGATGCTCCCAAATCGCCTCTAGGTCTAGATGGTGTTGTTTTCCATCTGTGCATTCTTGCCTCATCTATGGGGTCCCTGTGATTTAGAAGCATCCTCTCTTTTGTGCATTTATTCTGGTATTTTTCCACATCTGATAAGGCTTAAGTCTTAATCACATGCCTATTGTACCTGCCTGTTTGGTTTTAGATGACATTATTGATGCTAAATTATTTTGTTGAATAAAGATGGAGGTTATTGAGTTGGTCAGTCATTTATACAACCCAACTCTAACCAATTCAATGACCCGTCATACTTAGAGATGCCATTAACTCCATTTCCAGAATGGAAGGCTGAACATTCTTCTTCATTGAATATCCCAGTTAGATTTATGGTCATTTCACCCCTTTGCATGAAAGTCTTCAGTGGCTCTCTTGGCTACTGAGTAAAGTTCAGTCTCCTTTGACTGGCTCACCTTATCTTTTCAGCCTTATATCATTCTTCTCTACATAGTTATTTTCCACCAAGTGGACTGTTGACTGTTTCTTCCCTAACAAACCTTGTTCCTTTCTACTCCCCTGCCTTTGTTCACACTCCTCTTCCCTTCTTCACCTGTTGATTTCCTACCTATATTTTAAAGTCTCTCCCCAATCCCACCTCCTCCAGGAAACTTTCCCTCATCTTTTGTTGGCAATAACTTTTCCATCAGATCTCATACAACACCTTATTTTCTTATACCTCTCTAATGTGCTTACAATGTATTGTTTTGTATTATAGCCATCTGTATATATTATATAACCCAGTTAGATTATAAATTCAGAACTTATTCATACTTTGTATCTTCTGTGCCTAGCACAGTGCTCTGCATACAGTAGGCTCTTAAATATTGGTTGACTTGAATTAAAATGAAATGAGCCCTTGGTTTTTTTAAATCCTTACTTTTCATCTTAGAATGAATATTCAGTATCAGTTCTAAGGCAGAAGAGTAGTAAGGGCTAGGCAATAAGGGTTAAATGACTTGCCCAGGGTTAAACAACTCAGAAGTATCTGAGGCCAGATTTGAACCTTGGAATCCACTGAATTCTTACCTATATCTAACATTACTGGGGCCTAGCTTTGTTGATGGGTGATGATGATCTGGCTCATCATTATATACATAATACAAGTTGGCCAGGATAGCTCATAATGAAATTTACTATCTATCCTTTTCCTGGGATTTTGCTCAGGCTTCAAAGGTATTGTCTTGATTGTTCACATTCCCCTATTATATAGTATATTGACTGTTTTATATGCATGAAACTTGTCTTCATCATGTAGTAAATCCCTTGAGGGCAAGAATCAAGCCTTTGACTTCATCTTTACCAATGCCTAGTACAGTCCTGGGTCCAAAGTAGGTGCTTAATAAATTCTTTTTTTGAATGATAAGTAATGTCAAACTGGATAAAACTCTTTATGTGCCCTTCATTCCATTTTTTTAGTAGTGGCACCCAATGGTGTTTAGGGGGAGACTTTTAGTAGATGCTCTCTATAAACTCTTAACATTAGGGAAATACTTCAAACACCCATAATTTTCTATAAGTGTTAACCTCTAATCTATCAACTTACATATTTAATTTCTTGCATTGGATTATTCCATATGGATAGAGATTGTTAAATGAAAAATGACTTCCTTCCTCCAGTTTGATCTAGATCTGAGTCATTGACAGTGGACTTCTGCCATTCAAGACTTCCAGTCACACCCTACTCTTTATGATCCCATTTGGGATTTTCTTGGCAAAGATATTGGAGTGGTTTACCATTTCTTTTTCCAGCTCATTTACAGATGAGAAAACGGAGGCCAACAGGTTTAAGTGACTTGTCCAGGGTGACACAACTAGTAAGAGTCTGAGGCAGGATTTGAACTTAGGTCTTCTTGAATTGAAGCCTGGTGCTCTATCCACCATGCCACCAGAGGGAGGCTCTTTGAAACAAAATTAATGAATGGATTTATTTCTATACATTAACTCTTTGCAATAATAAGCAGACATGGTCTATGATCCTAGATATTTTTGAACAGAACTTGGATGATGACTTGTTGAAGATATAGAGGGTATTCTTGCTCAGGCACAGGTCAGACCTTCCAGTCTAGGTTCTGAGTAATTAGAACTTTGTACTCTTGAACTACATTTCAGCATTACTGTTTTGTCTCCACATTGTATCCTTACATTTTGAAGATAAGTATCTGTAACCCCACCACTTGCTCTCTCTTCTCCCACAATAGAAGTCTGGGTAAACTTTTTATTCAGGCTATCACTTTCTTCTACTTCAAGTGATTATTAATAAATCTTATAACAATATAATACTTGGAGTATTAGAGTATTAGATATTAATTTTTAATCTTATATTCCCTCATTTTACAGATGATGATAATAATGATAATAGGCATTTGTAAAGTGCCTGAAGGTTTGCAAAGCATTGTGAGATTTAAAATGGTTGAGGTCTTAAACTGTAGTGATTTAAAATGGTGGAAGATATAAATTGTGATAGATATAAGAGAGAGTGAGTAATTTTGACCGCAGAAATATGTTTCACTACAGTGTCTTGGGTTTTAAAATCAAATATAAGGTGGTCGCCAGGGAAATATTCCCAATTATTCAAATACCCAAGTCAATTGGGTTTTATAGAGATTTTAAATTAACAACACAATGAGTAATCAAAGAAAGAGAGAGAGAGTAAGAAAGGAATAAGTATGAAGGGCCTCAAGCCAATATGGCCTAGACCTGAGCCTTAAGAGAGAAATCAGTCAGTTTTTTTAACACTCACCACAAGATCTGACTAAACAAGGATTTTAGTGACATCAAGCCAGTTTCATCTCAGCTGACTTCACCAGAGAGCCTTCCAGCCAGAGACTGTTCCAATGGGCCTCTTTCCAGAGCCTCCAGAGGGACAGAGTCCCCTTAGAGGAGCTCCAGGGAGACCTCCTTAGAGATTGTTCTCCAAGAGCTTCCCTTCTCCAGAGCCTCTCTCAAGAGATTCTTCCCAAGCGATCCCCATCAGAGATCCTCCAAAAGGATTTCTCCAAAAGGATATCTCCTCAAGAGATTCTGCTTTTTCTTATATAGGGATTTTTCTCCCATGTCACCTTCCCTAAGTCCCTACATCTACCAATCACTGTAGATGTTTTCCAAAAGACAGCCCATTTTGAATTCACAGCTGAGTAGATTAATCTCTTTAGTAAGAGAGAAAAAAAATGCTGTTGTGTCGACTAATTTCATTAAGAGAAAACCTCTGAGTAAGTTTTCACCTTTTAGGTCTAAGTAGTTTACAAGTTGCCCCACCTTTATAGGCACTTAGAATCCCATTGTATCAATTCTAAAACAGTCATGACTCAAAGAACGTCCTGTCCCTTCCATAAGCATGGATCAAAGTACTTTTCATTGTTCTCAAGGAGCTCTGTCCTAAAACAGTCCTAAGTAGGGTGGAGTTAGGGATATTCCCAAGGCAAGGAGCCCTCACATTCAAGTAGAATTCTCACTATCTGCTAGGGAATTTTTTAAGTAGAAGATTCCCCAATGGGGGAAATTCCCAACATTCATAAGTCTGAGAAATTTTGAGGTTTACAATCCCCCCTGATGATCATGGGAAACTAGTCTCCCCATTGATCAATTAACATAATCAATTTTTGTAATTCAAAATGCACTTCTAACTATAGATATACACGATATTCAATTTTCTAAGAGAAGTTAGAATAGTGAGAGAGGAAATAGAAAAGAAAAGAAAAGAAAGCAAAACCAATGTTTTGCTAGGTGCATTGATAGAAAGCCAAATTAGGGGCAATCCCTTTTGGCATGAATGTGTACATTTACAATAAATGTTCAATCAAAGTTCAGTTCAATCAATCATATACAAAGTTCATTCTTGATCTTCTTGATGAAGTGTAAGTTTTCGGCATCTTTCGGCAACAGTTCATTCTCTGGATATAAAAGTTTCAAGCTTCCTTCTTGAAGATCTTTTCTCGAACAAAATTAAATCTTGAATTTTTTATAAAAGTACAATCTCAAACAAAAAATTCAAAATTCAAAAATTCTTAGATTTTAAATTAAAATACAATCCCCCCTGAAGCAGGTGTTAAAAAACATTCAGTTCAACTCAGAATGCAATGTTGAGTTATGGGGGTGTATTAGTCAATTATCAAAAGAATAGAAAAATAATAAAAAACATAAGAAAAATTCAAAATAGGCCCTTGTATAGGTCCAATATAAAGTAATTTCTATCCCACAAGTCTGTAGGACAGAATGCATTAATATGTCATTTAGCCATTTGCAGCCAAGACTACAGGAAGTTGCCATAATATAAGAAGAGAAGAATTAGAATTCTATTTTGATGGGGAAATGTCATTCCCTCGTCTGATTTTTTTCTTCATTCTCAGGGATATAGGGAGCCAGCATGATAGTCAAATTTTGTACTTATATGAGTACTTCACAAAGAGTGTAGATACAAGGAAGTCCTACGACTTAACGTATGTCAAGCGTCGCAACCTCGAGTCTCACATTAGTATTTCATGTGTGCTCTTTTTGGCACTATTCAGGTTAAATATGTGCTCCTTGTTTTTTCTCCCTATTTCTGGAATCAGATACAAATATTAATCATAGTCCTATAATATTTTATCAATAAATGGTAGGTTCCCATAGTTTAAAGCTTTTAGGTATATATTGATATTATAGCAAGATTATATATTAACTTCTATTACTGCAGGAAAAAATATTAATATTAATTATGTGTACCTTCAGTACAAAAATGAGAAAAAATCAAATATTCTAATCAAAATAAAGAAAAGAAATAATAAAAATAAGGAAAAAATCAGTAATTCAATGTGTTCTCGAAAAACAGCAACCATGTGTGTATGGATTATTATCTCCAATTCATATGATAGGTTTTAGTCAATCAGTCTCAGCAAAAGATGCTTTCTTCACATGTGAGCAATGAATCCAAGAGTCCTTTTCTCCAATCTTTATGGATGTTGGAGTAGTTAACAATATTTGGAATGGTCCTTCCCACGAAGGCTGAGTTGCTCCAGTATGCTTGAAATTCTTAATATAAACTTTATCTCCTGGGTTCAGGTCATGCAGAGAAAAGTCTAATGATCCAGCTTGTACTGCAGCTCCAGATTCATGAAGTTCACATAGTTTGTGCTGTAACTCCTGTATATAGGAAGCAATAGTAATATCTCCCCCTAATAGTGAGGTATATGTCGGGGAGAAAGGCTTAGCCTGTATAGGCAGATGTCCAAAAAGCATCTCAAATGGTGAAATATGTAAGTCTTCTCTAGGCCTGCTTCTAAGATAAAATAGGGCCAGAGGGAGAATTTCAGGCCATTTTAAATGGGTCTCAGTGCATAATTTGCCAATCATAGTTTTAAGTTCTTTGTTCATCCTCTCTACTTGGCCTGAGCTCTGGGGATGATATGGAACATCAAATTTGGGAGTTATTCACAAGCAAGAATATATCTGATTTAGAACAGAATCAGTAAAATGACTCCCCCTATTGGAATCAATATGTTCTGGCAGGCCAAAACGAGGAATAATTTCCTTTAAAAGTATCTTTGCAACAAAATCCGCCATGGCTCAGGTCGCAGGAAATGCTTCTGGCCATCTGGTTAGTTGATCTACAATTACTAGACAAAATTTATAACGTCCAGCCTTTGGCATCGTTATGAAATCTATAATGTTATCTTATTTGACACTCGTCAGAACCCCATCAGGTTCATAAGTGCTATAGATATTGCTAGTGTTCTCATTTTATAGAGGAAACAGGCTTTTAGAAGTGAGGTGACTTTGCCCAGGGTCATATGGCTAGTAAGTACAAGAAGTAGAATTTGAAGGCACCGTCTGCTGACTTTAAGTGCAATATGGGCAAACCCAGGCCTGGAGAAATATGCCCAGTAAATAGTCAAAGAGGAATTAAATAGCAAAGCCAGTATTTGAAATCAGGTCTCCTTCTCCAAACTCCTTCTTTCCAGTAGACCACATGTCCTGCCCCTCTTGAGTAACCAGAGGGGCACTGGGTTCTAGGTGCAAAAGGGCAAAGGTTTGGGATGCCCATGCACAAAGCAGACATGCCTCCCTCCCCATTTTAGTCTCAGTCACTTTTTGATATGTCTCCCTCTCTTCTTAACCTCCTTCTCCCTGCAAGAAGAATATGAAATCGGGGAAAGGGGGCAGCTAGGTAGCACAGTGGAGTCAGGAGGACCTGGACTCAAATGCAGCCTCAAACACATCTTAGCTGTGTGACCCTGGCTTAACCTCATCAACCTAGTTCTTGCTGCTCTTAGAATTTATTATAAGATAGAAGGTAAAGATGTATAAGAAAAAGAAATTGGGGCAGCTGAGTGGCTCAGTAGATTGAAAGCCAGGCCCAGGGACAGGAGATCCTGGGTTCAACAAATCTGGCCTCAGGTACTTCCTAGCTGTATGACCCAGGGCAAATCATTTAACTCTCATTGCTTAGCCCTTACCACTCTTCTGCTTTGGAACCAATATACAGTATTGATTCTCAGATGGAAGGTAAAGGTTTAAAAAAATATAGCTTATGATGCTACATGAAGAATTCTCAGGAAGGCTTCAGCAGGATGTGGAGCAAAGTACTAGGAATATTCTTCCAGCTGTCATTAAGTAGCTGGTACCCTCTCTATGGGGCATCAAGGTATTATGGGGGATTGAGAGCCATGCCTGGAGATGAGAGGTCCTGGGCTCAAATTTGGATTTTTCTTGGCTTTGTGATGCTGAGCAAGTCCCTTAACACCCATTGCCTAGCTTTTACAATTCTTCTGCCTTAGAATCAATACATGGTATATTGATTCTAAGGAGGAAAGTAAAGGTTTAAAAAGAAAGAAAGGAAGAAAGGAAGGAAAGAGAAAAATCAGGGAAAGGAGGAGGCAGGGGAAATCACTGTGGATTTGGTAATCTCATTCCTAGGCTGCTCTGCCAAAGCCCCTGGGCCCTCTTGTTAAGGAAGCAGGGAGTCCTCTGGGTTTGTTTTCCCTTCCAAAAGACAGGTGAGTACAGGCTGTGGCATTTAAACTATGAGACCAACAATCAGGAAGATGGGCTATTTAAACATTCTCCCCAACACCTAGACCATTGTCAGTCTTCCAAAGATATTAAGTAATAGTAATAGTCATAATTAGAAACAAGAGCTTGGCAACACACCTGGGAGATAGACTAATTATTCCCATTGTCATCTCCGGCATTTACGCCAACTCCAAGGGCCTCAAGGAGAGCTCTGTCCCTCTCCAGTTCACAACCTGGTAGAAAGAAGAGTGAGTCCCTGCAGTCATAGACAGAATGGCATGTGGGTTCTTATACCCAGGGCAACTGGCAGTTTGGGATTAGGGCTCCCAGACATCACTGACCCTTTCTCCATATTGTAATAGTAAGGAGACAGTAATAACAGATGAGAAATTAAAAGCTTGATAGTGATAATAATAATGATATGCCTTGGGTAGGTCCTGTAAGATGATGCCCTGCAGTGGTGACTGAAGGCAGCAATGGGCGATGTACTAGATAGAGCACCAGGACTCAGCTCATACCTAGCCTCACCTTACTAGCTCTCTAACTCTGCGCAAGTCATTTACCCAGAATAACATCAAGCAAGGACTGAAGATTAAGAGGGTACCCCAACTTCCCAGAAAACAGAGACTACCTATAATTAGATAGAAAGAATGAGAAAACAACAAAAAAAGCACCTAACTAAAGAATTTTTATGGAGACAAAGAGCAAAGTACAGCCACAGAAGGGGGTGGTGAAAGCAAAGGAAACACACCCAAAGTCCAAAAAGAAAAATATGAATTGGACACAGATTCTGGAAGAACTTAAAAAAAAGACTTCAAAAACCAATTAAGAGAGACAGAGGAAAAGTGGGGAAGCAAAATGAAAGTGATGAAAGAAGAAATGGGCCAAATGAAAAAAAGGAGAACCAAAAACTCACAGAGGAAAATCAGGTCTTAAAACTCAGGATTGACCATCTAAAAACTAAAGATTTCATGAGAAATCAAGAAACAATAAAGCAGAATCAAAGTAATGAAAAGACAGGAAAACATGTAATATCTTATTGAAAAAGTAAGTGACCTAGATAATAGATCTAGGAGAGACAATTTGAGAATTATTGGACTACCTGAAAACAAGTCACGTACCCATTGTCTGCCTCAGTTTCCTCAACTATAAAATGGGGTTAATAAAACCTCCTAGAGTCGTTGTAAGGGTCCAATGAGGTAATATTTGTAAAGCACTTAGCATGGTGCCTGGTACATTGTAGATGCTTAATAAATACGTTTTTCTTTCCTTTGTAGGAGTTTCCTCACAAGGAAGCTTCCTAAAACAGGGAAATCCCAAATCCAGATACTAACAAAATAATAATAATTTTGTTATTGCTCAGTCATTTCAGTTATTTCTGGCTCTTTGTGACTCCATTTGGGATTTAGTCAAGCTGGGATTTTTCTGACTCTCAGATCACACTTTGTAGCTGGTACCCCATTTCAGGAGGACCAGTGCTCATGGCTCTCTGAATTATCCAGCTAAGAAATTATAGTATAGTGTAGCAAAATGAGCACTGGATTATGAAGGCCAAGGAAATGGGTTCAAAACCTGGCCTCATCTTTTAATTCTGTGACCCTAAACTTTTGATTAAACATTGACTAAATCTCTTCAGAGATACTGGAGAGGTTTGCCATTTCCTAAACCAGCTCATTTTACAGATGAGGAAATGGAGACAAGAAGGGTTACGTGACTTGTCTGGAATCACAGAGCTAGGAAGTGTCTGAAGTCAGATTCAAATTGATGAAGATGAGTCTTCTAGACTCCAGGTCCTATACTCTATCCACTGTGCCTTCTAACTGTCCCCAAAGTAATAATAATAACATATTATATGATGTTTGACAGTTTACAACATGCTTTCCTCACAAGGTCCTTATGAGGTATTTTATTTTTTAAATTTTATTATATTATTTATGTATTATATATTAAGTAATACATTTTATTATATATTATATGTAATAATATTATATTATTATAAGTATCTGATATAACTGAGGTTCAGTGAAGAGACATTAGGATCACAGGATTAGGTGGTGAAGTGGACACAGATGAAGTCAGGAAGACTCAGGTTCCTGAGTTCAAATCTGAACTCAGATACTTACTACCTGTATGATCCTGAAGAAGTCACTTAACTCTGTTTGCCTCAGTTTCCTCATCTATAAAATGGACTGGAGAAGGAAATAACAAACCTCTCCAGTATCTTTGCCAAGAAAATCCCAAATGTGGTCTCAAAGAGTCAGATATGACTGAAAAACAAATGAACAACATCATCAAAATTAATAATATTAAGATGACTTAATTATTCATTATGATAATTATTGGCTTCACTGTATAGTGACTAACATTTTATCATTGCCAGAAATTTTCAAACTTCTTTTTTCTCCTGACTTTTCTTCCCAAATATCCCTCCTTAATACCTTTTGCCTCCTTCCTTCCTTCCTTCCTTCCTTCCTTCCTTCCTTCCTTCCTTCCTTCCTTCCTTCCTTCCTTCCTTCCTTCCTTCCTTTCTTCCTTCCTTCCTTCCTTCCTTCCTTCCTTCCTTCCTTCCTTCCTTCCTTCCTTCCTTCCTTCCTTCCTTCCTTCCTTCCATCCATTCCTCCCTCCCTCCCTCCTTCCTTCCTTCTCATCTTTCCTCCTTCCTTTCTTCCTTCCCTCCCTCTCTGCATCCATCTATCCCTCCTTCCTTCCTTCCTCCCTCCCTCCATTCCTTCTCTTTCTTTATTTCCCCTTACTTTCTATTTTAGAATAAATAATAAGTATTTGTTACAAGGCAGAAGAGTGGTAAGGGCATGACAATTGGGATTAAGTGATATGCCCAAGGTCAAACAGCTAGGAAGTATCTGGTATCTGATTTGAAGCCAAGACCTCCTGCTTCCCAGCCTGGCTCTCTATCCTTTGAGTCACCTAGCTGCCCTCAACCCATTTCTTATCTCTCTTTTTCTCAGGGGGGACTTTGGGAGGGGGGAAATAATTCCCATCCTGATGACTGTTCTCCAGGTTACCCTGGTCTCTCTTATTCCACTCACTTCTTAACTAACAGGGAAAGCTCAAGACCAAGTCCAAGAGTGCTTAAAGCCTTAGATCTGGATGCAGAGAAGGAAATCCTTTCCAAATGACAGGGAGTAGGAAACCTAAGATGCTGGAGCAGTGGGTCACTTGCTGTTTTCTTTATGGAAACTTGTTTATAAAATCTTGAAAGAGAATGTCATGATGGTATTTGGATGACTCTCCCACTCCTGTTTAGATTTTATCTATGCCAAGAAGGCAATAGGAACATAGGAAGCCAGCATCATCTGGGGCTAAAAATGCTTAGGACTGCATTCCCTTTGCTGTAGAGTTAGATCTCTTCTGTGTTTACAGTCTGGGGAGCTTTTGAATTCTGTGAAGGGCATGATGAATATTTGATCCTTTGGCTGAATCACGGCTAGAACTCTGACCTTTCTTAGGAGAATGTGGCAAAGGGCTCAATACAGATGGAGGATCAAGAGTTCAGAATTCTCTCCCTGGCTCTGGGGCTGACTCACTCTCCATGATCTGGGTTGCATCAGTTAGTTCTTTTGTCATTCAGTCTTTCTGCCCATCCTATGGAGATGAGACAGCTGATCTCTCTCACCCAGCTGTGCCACACCAGCATGGAAGACAAAAAAGCAACAAACTGGAAATCAGGGGCTGGGAATTTCCTACCTGTTGCTGCAATTTTTCATCTGCTCATTGGCTCATTCATTCAAAGAAGTCCTCATAGAGTGTCCATCTCTGTACAGTGAGAATACCAAAGCCCAATGCCCATACCAACTGAATTTTTAGTCTAGTTGAGCAGTGAGTTGGGAGGCCTCCAAGTTCTGACACTTAAGAGCCATGTGACTCTAGAGAAGGCATAAGATCACAGATTTGGGGCTGGAAATGGACTTCAGAGGTCATCTAGTCCAATCTACTCCCTTTTACAGAGAAAGAAATTGAGGCTCAGAGAGGTTAAATGAATGGCTTCAGGTTACACAGGGAGTAGAGGTCACATTCTAAGGGAGATTCTATGACTCCCAATCCCCAAATGTTGTCTGCTCTCTGTATTTTAGTTTCCTCTTTGGGAGCAGTAAGAATAACACAGAAAATAGCAATAATAATATAACTGTTAAATATTACATTAATATAAATATTTTAAAATGAAAAAATAACTATTGAATAGTTATAAAATAGTGTGATCTATTTTAATAATTATCAAAAATCACAAGTAAAAATAGAGAATAAAAGCAAATGTGATGATAAATAAAATAAGAGACCAAATTTCAGGGTTAAAAGAGAATGCAGATCAACTTTGACATTGACATATATTGCTGAACTTTTTTCCCCTTTCTTTTTATTTTCTTTGCTATAAGGGAAGTCTTATTAGCAATTCATTGCTAATAAGAGTTTCTAGAAGAGTTGAACCTGGGCTCAGAAAGATCTGAGTTCAAATCTTCAGACACTGCCTAGCTGTGTGACCCTAAACAAATCATTTAATGTCTGCCTACCTCAGTTTTCTTATCTGTAAAACAGGGATCACAACTATACCTATGTCCTAGGATTATTGTGAGGATCAAATGAGATAATATCTGTAATATACTTTGTACAGTTCCTGGCACATAATAGACCACTTAATAAATGCTTGTTCCCTCCACCTTCATGGCTCTGCTAGATAGATGGGGATGGAGAGGAGTCCCATCTACAGAAGAATCCATCTCTGTCAAAGGCTCTTTGTTAATGTTTTCCAAAATGGAATTGATTTAACAAAACAAAATGCTTAATTTTTTTTAAAAAATTGATTTAAAAGTTTTTAGAATTTTAAATAATATTTTATTCTTTATCCAATTACATGTAAAATTTTAAAAAATTAAGGTTCTATAAAGATAGAAGGCAATGCAATACAATAGAAAGATCCCTAACTCTAGCATTAGAAATATTAATTTAAATCTCACATCTATTATTCATCTTCCACATAAGATTATACCATTTAGAGTTAGAGTTAGATGTTAGATCATTTTGTCTCTGATTTTTCAAACACTCAGAGGAAATGACTTGCCCAAGGCTCCACAGATAATCAGTAGTTGAACTGAAACTGGTAGTCTGATATCAAAGAAAAATCAAGGATTTGGATGTGATGAGAAACATCCTGATTCTACTATTTACCAGCTGTGTGACCTTTGACAAATCGCTTCCTTTCTTTGGGCCTCAGTTTTTACATCTACCTATCTCCTCTGAATGTATTATATTTTTAAAAAATCTTGCCATTCCATCTTAGAATTAATATTGTATTATTGTATTGTAATATTGTAAAATATGTTTTAAAGTAGAAGAATGATAAGGGCTAGGCATTAGAAGTAAAATGACTTGTTTGGGGTCATTCGGCTTGGAAGTGAGAGGTTCTCTTGGCCAAGGTTAAGGAGAGATGAGACTGAAAATTGATGGAGGCCTTTGGAAGCCAGTGTGAAATTTTTAGATTGGATATAAAAATTCTCCATCATTTTTCAATCTCTGTGAAACCCAGACTGTCATTCTGTAGCCTGGGAGCTTTCTCTTACTGCTGATAGGAAGTAGCCAATGGTGATTTTTGTCAAGAGAGCCTGAGTATGAGAAGAAAAACTGAGATAATATCTCACGTGGGTGGTGGAAGGGAGCCTCTAACTGCTAGCAATAGCCAATCTTTCTATAGCACTTTAACGTTTACAAAGTGCTTTCAGTAGATTATCTTGGCACTCTATTCAGTGTGCCACCTAACTGCCCCTGTACGTTGTAAACTTTAAAGCATACATCAATACTAGCTATTATTAGAAATAATGTTATAGTATATGATTTATATAAATATATAATAAATGAAATAGAAATAGATATTTTTAAAAGCCAAGTGATTTGCCTAGGGGCACACAGCTATGACCTTTCTGAGGTCAAATCTGAACCAAGATCCTTCCAACTCCAAGCTTGCCGTTCTATGCAATGTGCCAGCTACGTGCTCCTGTATCTTGTAAACTTTAAAGGTATTGTTATTAAAAACCAAAGTCAAATCCCTTTTCCTTCTAAGGTCCTAATCACTAAGTATGGCATCTGTAAAACCTGCTGGGTGTTATAGGGGTGGGGTTGTCGAACTGGGACCTACCATAGATTTTTTTTGTACCTAAAATGGACCTGAGGAACTCAGTTCAGATGCCCCTCCAAGTTTCCTTCATCCCTTTAGGTTGGCCCACAGCAGTTCCTCCCCTGGTACTTAATGTCCTTATTTACTATCTTTCTCACTGAGGGACTTGGCTTAGCCTGGAGCCTTAACTCTAACTTTCCCTGTGGTTGCCACATCATCCCGTCTCTGGGTTGTTTCTTCCGCAGTTCGGTTTCTCCGCAGTAACCGAACCTGGCTGATATTATTTCCCTCGCCCGTGGAGTGGTAGCTTGACGTCTCCGCAGCTCTTCCTCCCCGAGCTGACCCGACTGCTCTCTCCCCTCCGCTTTTCTGAAATGAGGGGTTGGTCAATCTTCTCTGAAATAGAATCTTCAATGTTTAGAATTCTTCCTCCTCCACCCCCCCCCACTTGTTCCCTCTTTATCCCCTTTGATTCCTTCTTGGAAATTGTATTTATCTGAAACCTCTCGTGCATCATTCCAGTGCCCCAGCCTTCCCAGCCGGCATCTTGAGCTGCCTCTGCAACGTGACCTCTGAAACTGAACATCTGCTTAATTATTTATGCCCCTCTTTCTGAGTAGTCTAATTATAAAAGAATTAGGAGAAGCATAAGCCTAGGACACCTGACCTGACCTGTTCCATCCAGCCTGGTTTCTTGGAGCTAAACGAGGGCACTCCAAGCAGCAGCCATACAGAGAAGGATGTGAGCAGCAAAGACCTTCCTGAGCATGGCAAGCTTTGCTCAGGGCTTCTTGCTCCAGGACCCCTGGCCCACCTCTGTCCTCACTCCTTGGTCTTCGTCCTCCAAAGTTTTGTGTGGGAAAGGGAAGCCCTTACTTTGCGCTAAATGCCTTTACAAAGATTTGTGCCTCGCATGCTCCTTTATAAATATGATCTGCCTGGATCCTTTGTGTCAAACTATGATTTCTGCAAGAGATCTGACCGCCTTCGATGGGGAAACTAGGGCTATATCTGCCTTGTACCTGACTGCCACTGGCAATGTGTGAGGACTCATTGCTCTTCTCAGTTTGAAAGACTCCTTCCCCCACTCAAAATGAAAGACTTAATAAGAGAAGAGGAAGGGAACAGGCGTTCATTTATTACTTTTTAATAACCTTTACCTGGATTTGAAGTTCAGGCTCCCTGACTGCAGCTACAGGAGCTAGGAGGGATCTTAGATTTTTAGATTTTTTTTTTCATTGCAGGAACATTTAATATTATATATCTATATCTATTTATTTATATTTGTTTATATTATATTTATATTATATATTTTAATAATATTATTGTAATAATATTATTTATTTATATTATATATATTTATAATATATATTATAGCCAAAGAGTTTTAGTCCATTTTTAGATTGCAACGTTCCTATTTTTTTAAATCTCTCTCTTTAAAATCCTTACATTCCATCTTAGAATCAATATTGTATATATTGTTTCTAAGGCAGAAGAGCAATAAGGGGTAAACAATGGGGTTAAGTAACTTGTTCAGGGTCACAGAGCTAGGAAATGTCTGAAGTCACATTTGAACCGAGGACCTCCGGTCTCTCAATCCACTGAGCCACCTAGCTGCCTCCTAGAACAAGTGTTGAGCTAAGCACTTTACATATTTGCATAATTCTCATTTGATTCTCTCAGGTGCTATTACTATCATCCCCATTTATAGTTGAGAAAATTTATATTTATTCTTCATTTATAGTTGAGGCAGAAATTAAGTGATTTGCTCAATGTCACATAGCTAGAATGTATCTGAGGAACTGCATTCTGGTCTTTCTGATTCCAGGTCCAGTACTTTAAGAGCCACTCTGATTGACAGTAGATTTAGCTGCTTGGCATTCCATAGACTTATGCCAAGTTACTTGTCCTGAATCACAGCTACTAAATGTCAGAGGTGGGATTTGAATGCAGATCTCCTAGACTTGCACATGGATTGTTGTCAGAGCAGAATTTATGAAGTCCTCTGACCCCAAACTTTTCTTAAGAAGTGTTTATAGATCTCCCAATGGGTAATCCAACTGCTTAACTGTTCCTCACAGCCTCCCCCAAAAGGGAGATCAGTCTGATTATCTCCTATTTCATAGATGAGCCCTCTCCACTGAGAAAATTAGGCAATAGAAGTGCCTGGATGAAGCCAGCTGCCAAATTCAGCCCCTAGGAAAGAACAATCCTATGTGTTACTGAGAAATGACTTCAAGGAAAACCCAGACGGATGCAAATACTCTATGCTGTTGGGCACAGGGACTGTCTGTCTCACTTGGATCTTTGCATCCCTATTTCTGGTATGGGCTGTGACCTTAATGATTGTTTATTTTATTATGAAATGTCAGTGGGAAAACTTGTGATTGTCTGATTTTGATCTGATAGAATTGTTTCAGAAACTTTCAAGCCCAGTTCTGGTTTGAATTAGTTGTACAGGCACCTATCTCACAGAGTTGTTGTGGGGATCAGATGAGATTTTTGTTTAAAAAAAGAAAAGGAAAAAAGCACTTACCACAGTGCCTGGCACACAGTAGGCACTAAATTAGATGAAATAGCAAATACATACATACATATGAACATATATATATATAGTATATATGTGTATATATTCTAATAACACATATCTAAAACAGATCATATATATCATAGTAATATACAATATAGATATACATTTGTATGTAAATACATATATGCATACATAGTCTATACATATGATATGCATAAGTTATATTGACATAATATATATGTATAAATACATACTTAAGTATATATGTAATATATTATAATGTAATATATTACTATGTTATAACGCACATATTACATGATAATAACATATAATACACTATTAAATGTATGTTTATATGTATCAGTACATACATATATGAATAAATATATGTAAATAGCATAAAGCAATAAGGACTGGAATAGGGTTTTATTCATATATGTATATATATGCATGTGTGTATGAGAGCTGTAGACACATTTGTATATTAACTACATGCATTTATACACATGTTTGTGTACACACACAAAGCAAATATACAGTAATTTGGAAAGGAGGCATTCATGGAGGAGGGATAATAAAAAAGATCTTTTAGGGGGTGAAGCTCCAAGTAAGCTTTCAAGGCAGGAAGTGCTTCTAAGAAGCAACTGGTGGCTTAGTGAGTTCAAGTCCAGCCTCAGTCACTTACTAACTATGTGATTCTGGACAAGTCACTCAACTGCTGTCTGCCTCAGTTTCCTCAACTGTAAAATGAGGAAAATAATAGCATGTATCTCACAGAGTTGTTATGAGGTTCCAGTGAGATGTTTATTTAAAAGCACTTAGTGCAGGGGGCAGCTGGGTGGCTCAGTGAATTAAGAGTCAGGCCTAGAGATGGGAGATCCTGGGTTCAAATCTGGATGCAGATACTTCCTAGCTGTGTGACCCTGGGCAAGTCACTTAACCCCCATTGCCTAGCCCTTACTGCTCTTCTGTCTTGGAACCAATACACAGAACTGATTCTAAGATGTAAGGTAAGGGTTAAAAAAAAGTAGTGCAGTACCTGGCACAAAGAAGACACTTTATCAATGTTATCCCCTTCCCTTCCCCCTTCTAAGAGGCAGAGATAAAGAGGAATCTGGAGGAGGATCTCTGTATTGGTCAGTTTGGAGTATCTGTCAAGGGAAATGAGGTGTATTCTTTCTTCCCAGCCTTTGGAGCTAGGAAGAAAGATGTGACACAATGACCTTGTCACTCTGCCAGCATCCTGATTTAGGCGCCCTTCTGAGACTGCACCTGTATATAAACAAACAACTCTTTTATTCCTATATTGGAAAAACAAAGTAAACCTCTCCTTACAGCAACACATCTTTAAGTCAGGCAGTGATGAAATAAACCATAATGGACCCATTGCCTCAGTTTCCCCAGTCACACATTAAGCTTTATCAGACTTTCTCTTTTTCCCCCCTTTCTTTTGGTGACCTCAGGATTTGCTGAAAGCCCTTTGAGATCCTTGAAAGCCAGATACCCTAAGAACAAAAGGAGGGATAGAAACTGGTTCAGCCACACCTATTGGCACAGATGACTATCACCAACTAGGAGAATTGTCTTCAAAAGGCAAATGATGCCCCAGTTCCACCCACCTGGAGACCAGCAGATACCTGAGAACTAACATGGGTCTGCCAGGTGTCTAAGTAGGGAGAGGCGAGTCCCCGCTCTGGTCCCTGGGAATGAGTTGGCTTCCTGGGACTGGCACCGAACCGTGGTGTCAAGTGGGTGTCACTGGGCTACAATTGTCTAGTTTTTCCTCCCACTGCCGCTTTCCGATCTTCCTTCTCACTGCTGTCGAGGAGTCCTGTTTTTGAGATGTTGACATCTCTCAAGTCTGGCCTCTTTCTATCCCTCTGAGCTGATGACTGGCAGCATGTTCTTCTGGCCTCCCCAGCTCTGATCCTCTAAGGAGTGGCAGCGACTCGAGGGCTCCAACTGGAGATCTCATCTTGAACCAAGGAGCCACATGAATCTGGAGACATCTTTCTTGTTGGCTCTGGGGGATGAATACCATTTCTGGTGTTCAGGCGCCCTTGTTAATGTGCCTTATCTGCTTCAAAGCAGGAGGTTGGCTTGGGGTTCACTTAAGAAATTTTTATTGGCTATAAACTGGTTTAGGACATAGTTTGCTCTGCTGTATGTAGGAGTGTTTTATATTAGACTCTTCTCTAAAGAGGCCATGTGATCTTTAGCTCAAGCTTCGTAGTCCTGGGCTAGACAACTGCATTTATAAAATTCTCTTTGGGCTGTGGAAGGTTGAGTTTTCCCTGGGGCTGCCATGTTCCTGGGGTTTTGCCATTCAGCTCTGAGAAGGATGTCCAGCTGAAGACATTTCTTTTCTTGCTGCACCCCCCCCCCCACTCCCTATCATTCTCCATGCTCAATTTGACACTGTCTTTTCTATAAGGAAGACTTGTTTATAGAGTATATGATATATTTTCCTTTTCTCTGTTATCTGTTTTTATAACCTGTATTTTCCAAAATATTTTCAAAAAATCCTCTGGGGATAAATGTACAAATTGTGATTCTAAAGTAATGTGATGGGGACAACTGAGTGGTTCAATCAATTGAGAACCAGGTCTAGAGACGGGAGGTCCTGGGTTCAAATGTGACCTCAGACACATCCTAGCTGTGTGACCCTGGGCAAGTTATGTTAACCACCAAAGAAGAGATATGAAAAGATACCTATCCCCCTAATGAAGTGGGGATCCACAGGAATGGAATCCTGCATTTAATGCCAGACTTTTTCAACAGTTAGTTTCATTGGTTAATTTTGAATGTCATTCCACCTTTCTTTCTCTTTTGAAAATTCATAAGTGATGGAGTTCTGACCAATAAGTCCTAGAAAGAGGCTCAACAAATGCCTGCTCCCAGGATCCCTGGCTGAACAGTTTGCTGTTACACATATTGTAAGAGATGACTCTCTGAATTCTAGGTGATATAAAAACAAGATATCTCAATAACAATTTCTTTAAATAATGAGACATCCTGCAAACCGCCCCAAAAAAACAAGCATGTGACGGTCATTACTTTTGTCCTTCTGCGTTATGCCTTGTCTTTTTTTAGTGTTTATTTGAATATATATTCAAATATATTTCTATAAGTGGGGGAATGGTCACCGAATTCAGCCCTTATGAACATATATAGAATGCCACTGAGATAATTTCCTACATTGAAGAGACCAGGGAACTGAATTCTGGGAGAGTTGGGATGATGTGGAATAGAAATGTGTTGATGAGGTTTGGAACATGATTAAGGTCTGCTAAACCAATAATGAGGAGTCTTTTTGATTGTCAGTGGTGCTTAAAAAACAGCACTAGCTAGGGGCAGCTACGAGTTTCAGGGGATAGAGTGCCAGGCCTGGAGTTGGGAGGACTTGGGTTCAAGTCTAGCCTCAGACACTTCCTAGCTGTGTGACCCTGGGCAACTCACTCAACCTCATTTGCCTAGCTCTTACTACTCTTCTGCCTTGGAATTGATACTTATAATGATTCAAAGACAGAAAGTAAGGGTTAAAAAAAACAAAGGCAGTAGCCAAGTAAAGTCTTGGATTCTCTCATTTGGACCCCTTTTCTTCATTTGACTTCTTCCTAGATGATGGCAACCAATCAGAGATGGTGATGTAAGAGGAGCAGTCTTGGGCTCTCTCCTCATCCAAGACCAACATGAGACCTTGCAAAAATGGATCTTGGTTTTTTACTCAGTGTTTGGTCATTTTAGATGGAGGAAGTTGGAGGCTATTGACCTTATAAGTTTAAAAAGGTAAGGAGACAAAGCCATTGAGATATTCTAGAGCAGTGATGGTAAACCTTTTAGAGACCAAGTGCCCAGACTACACCCTCATGCTACATGTGAGCTGCCCCTTTACCCCAGACAAGGGAGGGAGGAAGCACTCCCATTAGGCTGTTAAACAGAGGAGCAGGTCATGGAGAAATATCCTCAGGCACGGGTGGAAAAGGGGGAAAGAAGTAGCCCCTTCCTGTACCTGTGCCATAGGTTTGGCAGCATGGTTCTAGATTCTGGGAGATGAGTTCAACAATTATATCTAGAGGATAGACCTTCTGATCCTTCTCTGAAAGTAGCTGTGATATATACTTATTTGACAGTGTTGTCCTATTTATACATGAACTTGGTGGGACCAATGCTATGTAGGAATATTTTAAGTCTCAGCACACTCTCCCCAAAGGTGAGATAGGAGAGCAGTCCTTGTTCCTTCTCTCCTCCCAATTGGAGGCAAATGGGTTGTACTGTTTTTCTTATTATATTTTCTCAGTAAATATGCCTTTGTAAAAGCTAATTGATATTAATTGTTTAAATGATCCTGAGCCACTAATCATTGAAGGGTATAAATAATATAAAATAAATACTATAACTGATAATTGATGTTGAGGAGAACACACATTGGAATGGGGGAATCAGGCTAATAGCATGAGAGAGACACCTCACAGATGCATCCAGCCTCACTACTCGCCTCACTCTGGGGATCCAGTGTTTCAGGTGAGGGAGTAATTGGGACCTGGATGCCATAGGTTCTTAGGATTAGGTGACAGAGACCATCCAGTCTAATCAAGAGCCTCTCTGTGATTAGGTGTTCTTATTCATAAAATGAGGGAATGGATCAGAGGAATTCTTAAGGTCTCTTCAAGCTATACATTTTGTGATCTATGAACTCTGAATAATAATAAAAAAAGGTCAAAGTTCTTTTGCCAGATGGTGAGATGAGGAGGGGATGATAAATAACTGGAGCTAAACAAGAAAAACTCTAGGGGGAAGAGGAAAAGATAAATGAAAACCTTAAACTGCATATATAAACATATATGCATATATATATGAATGCATGTATATTTTTGTGAATATGTAAATTAGGAGAAGGAGAAGTATTCTGAGAGAGAGAGAGAGAGAGAACAATGCTAAAGGAGGGCATTCATTTCAAGGAATGGGGAATAATTTGGATAAACACAGAGAAGCAGTGAATGAAGTGAATTAACTTCAGGGAAAAATCAACAATCTAGGCTGGATGGAACATAGAATGTAGAAATGGAATAACATGTATTAACACTACAAATGTAGTTTTGAAGTAGATCATAGAAGGTCTTAAACATCAGACCCAGTCATATGTATTTTAACTTAGAGGAAATGGGGAGCCAAAGAAGGTTTTCAAGCAAGGGAGTGACAAAAAAGCATACATTAAGTGCTTACTGTGTATCAGGTAGGCACTGGGGATACCTACAAAGAATGGAAAAATCCCTACAGAGCTATGCCTTAACTGGAAGATTCTGGCAACTATGGGAAAGATTGATCTGAGAAGGGGGAGCTATTAAAGAGACTAACTAGGAGGGTACTTTAGCAGGTGTTATGGCTCTTATTGACTATTGTTAGATGATCATGTGTTTGCATTCCACAAGCATGTTTGAATTTTATAAGCCTTACATCTTACCTCCAAGATGAGTAAGAGATTTTGGTAAATATCTGTGATAGGAAAGCATCAGACTTTGCTTCCACAAACTATTAATAGCAGTCTTTGAGAGGGAATTTTGGAACATTTGGAGACTGAGGCAGTCATGCTATAGTAGAAGGGATTCACTGGATTTGGAGCCAGGAAATGTCTGGCTCTTACATACTGACTGAGTGACCATGGGCAAGTCATTTCTCTGGACCCCATTAATAAAATGAAAATGGCGACACTCCCACCGCAGATCTTGGGCTTTATCGACCTTAAACACTAAATAGGAACTTTTTTTTAAGCTCCTTTGTAACCCTGCCTCAGTAACAACTCTAAAACAGAAGAGCAAGGATTAGACAAATGGAGTTAAGTGAATCACACTTAACCAGAGTCACGCTGCCAGGAGACCAGATTTAAATAATCCTCCCAACTCCAGATGTGGTGCTCTATCCACTGTGCCACCTAGCTGCCCCAATATGAGCTGTTATTATGAACTATTAAGTCTAAACAATAATGTGTTGTATGCGCACACGCATGCATGTGTGTATTCACACAGATGGAGTCAACACAGCAAGGTGACACGGTGGCTGGAACATTGGACTTGGAATCAGAAAGACATAAGTTCAAATCTTTCCTAGCTATGTGGTCCTTGACATTCCCTCTGCCCCAGTTTCCTTATCTGTGAAATGGGGTTTAATAACATTTCTTTAGGCACAACAGAGTTCTTACCAATGAGGTTAAAATGAATTCGCCTATATAAAGAACCGTGTAAACCACAAAATGCAACGTAAATGCTAGCTATTATTATAGTGACTAGGGAGAGCTGCCCTCAGATCCAGGAAGACCCAGGTTTGAGTCTTCTGTCTAACATCCCCTTGCTCTGTGACCCGAGGCAAGTCACTGGACTTCTCCGTGATCTGGGTACCTCTCATAGACTCACAGTTGCTGAGAAAGTGGAAATCTGCATCAGAAGAGGGAGTTTCCTTATCAGGAAGTTCCCTGAATCAGTGAAATGGTAGCTTTAGTCCCTAGTTCCACAGAGATGAGAGGCAATATGACAAAATTAGACAACTGGCTTCCATGTCGGGAATACTTGGGTTAAAGTAGAGCCTCTGGGGCAAAGGTAGCTCAGTGGTAGAGAGCCAGGTCTGGAATCAGGAAGACCTGGGTTCAAATGTGACCTCACATATTTCTCAGCGGTGTGACCCTGGGCAAGTCACTTAACCCCACTTGTCTAGCCCTTATCACTCTTCTACCTTCGAACCAACATACAGCATCAATTCTAAGAGAGAAGGTAAGAATTAAAAAAGATAGTCTGCTTCATCGGGGCTTTGTGACCTGGGCAAAGTCTAATCTGTATTGTCAGAGATTTCCTCCCTAGACCCACTAAATTCAGGTGTGACCCCAATATAATATATAGAAACACTCAGAGAAATGCACACCCGTATGCACATAGTACATGTCTGTGTATATGTATATACAGCAGTCTAGGTGTAGATATGTGTGTGTCTACACACACACACACACACAGATTTTTTTAAACCCTCACCTTCTGTTTTAGAATCAATACTGTATATTGGTTCTAAGGCAGAAGCATGGTAGGGCTAGGCAGTGGGAGTTAAGTGACTTGCCCAGGGTCACCCAGCTAGCCAGCATTTGAGGCCACATTTGAACCCAGTATGTTACATCTCTAAGCCTGGCTCTCCATCCATGGAGCCACCCAGCTGCCCCCCAGACCCTCATTCTTGCTCTGGCCAATGCCATTGCTCCATGGATGGAGAGCCAGCTGCCCCCAAGATACATATATATAATAGGACAGGCAGGATTCTTTAGTTCATACCTTTTGTATCACAGAAAAAAAAAAAACTTGGCCCCAGTTGCATAGTTCATGGCCACAGGGGCTGGACATGTGTCCCTGACTCTGAACTCAGCTGATTGAATCAGTCTGTATACTTTTATATCAGAACTTGTGCCTTGGACTGAGAGGGCACGAGTTCAAGTCCTGCCTCTAACACACACTACTTATGTGACTACAAGCAAACCACTTGGAGGTGTCCTATGTGAAGCTCTCCCTGCTCTGAGTTATGGGAGCTGGTGATGTGCATCAGGGGAGGGAGTTTTGCAGTTTCTCGTGTCAATGAAATTACAGGTCCAGATTTACCACCCCTGTTCCCCCCCCCAAGGGTATAAACAGAAAGGAAATCAATGAGTCTGCCTTTGGTAAATCTCATGTAGACATCATCCATTCAATTTGGGCAGAACCTATAGGCTCCGGGGCCCCTCTAACACACAAATGCCTTTGTGAATGTATATAAATTTTTATTATAAACATGTAGCTTCTCATTAACTTCTGGTTTTGCACTCTGCTGCTGTAATCTGTAAACATTCTGTGACATGTTAAAGAGGGAAAAAAGAGAGAAGGGAAAGCATAGAGCCCATTTCTGCTGGAACATTTCGGTGTGGATTAATTATATACGCATGTGAGAAAGATACCCGCCGCAAAGCCAGCTGGCCCAGCCCTAGCCAAGGAGCTCGGAAAATAAGCTGATGCGCCTGGTGGCCCCTCTTGCCAGTCTCATAGTTTTCATCAGGATTTCGAAAGTGCCCCTACTAAAGGCAGCGCTCTCCTGTGTTCTGCTGCTTCCGGCCCGCCTCAGGGGAGGAGAGCCAGGAGCATGACTTTGAAGTCCCCAGATGTCTCTGAACGGATCTTGTACTCCAGAGTCTTGCCGTACTTCTCCTGGAACCTTTCTCGCACTCTGGGGAGATCAACCTGTTAGAGAAGACAAGGGAAAGGCCTGCTGGACCCTTGGCAGGGCTACAAGGAACCAGCTCCCCTCGGGCCCCAGAAGCAACCTTTAGTCAGGAGCTCTTTCGCCTTAAATATGATCCCCTGCCTCGAGACTCAGAAACTGGGGGCTCGAGTTACTCTCTTCACTTTCTGCACAGGTTTTCAGGGAGACAGACAAAGGCAGAGAAATGGAGACGGAGGCAGAGAGACAGAAAGAGACGGGGGCAGAGACAGAGAGAGAAGAAAAAATAGAGGCAGATACAGAAGCAGGGGAGGAAAAGGTAGAGGCAGAGACAGAGGCAGAGAGACAGAGGAGAAAGACAGGCAGAGAGAGAGGAGAAAAAGGTAGAGGCAGAGACAGAGAAGAGAAAATATAAGAGCAGAGAGAGACAGAGACAGAGGCAGAGAAACAAAGGAGAAAAAGATGGGTAGAGACAGAGGCAGAGAGAGAGGATAAAAAGGCAGGCAGGGGCAGAGAGAAGACAAAAAGACAGGGGCAGAGAGGAGAAAATACAAGAACAGAGACTGAGAGACAGAGAGAGGAGAAAAGACCGACAGAAACAGAGCTCAGGGCTGTTTTGATTCCCTGGGCTAGTAGCATGAAAATTGCCATCAAATCACCTTAAGATATATTCTCTTCCCTGTTAACAATTGCTTCATAGCCTGAGGGATTATTGTTGTTAGAGAAGACTGAAGTGAACTAGTTGAATATTTGTTTTCCTCTATCCTGTTCCATTGGAGTTCCTAGCTATTGTTTGATTTACCCCCCTTGATCCCAGCAGTACTTAAAGAAGCTCTTTTTATTGTTAGAATTTATTGTAAGCCTCAACTGCATCTTGTCCTCCCTGACACCCTCTTAGGACTTTGCCACGCTTTGGTATTTATCTTCATTTACTCACTCTTTTATCTCTTGAATCAATTTTTTTTTCCTTTTGACCAAACCTATGTCACTGCTATAGGGAATTCCAAATGAAAAAAAAAAGTCCCTCTACCAATGAAGATTGAAACTTCCTTGGCAACTTCGAGCCTTAGAGGATTGCTTAGCAGGCTGAGAGGTTGAAAGACCTGCCTAGAGCCACAGAGCCAGAATAAGTCATAAGATGAAACTTGAACTCAAGCCTTCCTAACTTTGAAGACAGCCCCAAATCCCTTGCACTATGATGCCTTTATTATATCAAAACTAGTTAGTCAATGAGTTGTGGACCATAGCAGTGGTTCTCAAACTTCTTGGTCTTAGGATTCCTTGATTCTCTTAAAAATTATTGAGAACACCTCCTAGCTTTGTGACCCTGGGCAAGTCATTTAACCCCCACTGCTCAGCCCTTACCACTCTTCTGCCTTGGAACCAATACACTAAATTGATTCTAAGATAGAAGGTAAGGGTTTAAAAAATTATTGTAGATCCCATAAAGAGCTTTTACATATATATCTATATATATATAGATATATATATGGTATCTGTTGATATTTATTGTATTAGAAATAAAAAAGTCTTAGTGCTTTTATGAAAATAGTTTTGACCTCAATCATCCCTGAAAAGGTCTCAGGGGTACAGAGAAGTCCTTGGACCACATTTTGAGAACCACTGACCTCTAGAAGACTCCTACCACTATGTTTTCTGTTTTGCCCTTCTGATCATCTTCAAAATGCTCTGACCATGACTCATCCCTCAAATTTATTGATTGACAATGTTCCTGGATTTTAATTTCTGTATGATTACAACTGGAAGGAATCTTACAAATCCACTAGTTCATCCCCGTTGTCTGATTTTATTTATGATTTGAAACCAAGAAAGATTAAATGTTGCCCCAATATTACCAGGTAGTAGGCAGTTAGTCCAGATTCTCCTTCCAGGGAACTCTGCTACCCCAATCCCACTTGAATATCAAGTGTCTCCCTCCTTCCCTACTTCTAAATTGCACCCCACTGACAGTGAGGGATACTTGGGAAAGGAGTTAGATGAATGAATATTTGCCTCTGGGAAGTCTAGTCTCTGATAGGAGAAAAGGGAGAGGGGAAATGAGAAAGAGAGAAGAGGGAAAGAAAAAGAAGGGAAAAGAAAAGAGAAATAAAGGGAAGAGACAGAGAATGAGATAGATAGGGAATAATAAAGGAGGGGGAGAGGAAAGAATCATCCCAAGAATAAAAATAAAAAAGAAATAACTTTCTAGTTGCTAATTTCTATTTAAATCCAGTTTCAGTACCAGATGTTTTATATTATTGGTCAAAAGTCTGTGGATCAAAATTACTCCTTTTTTTTGACAGGTTTTGAGAGAAGATTTATGTGAGCCCCAAGTGTTCCTTTTTTTTTTTTTAATCCTTGCCTTCCGCCTTAGAAGCAATACTGGATATTGGCTCCAAAGCAGAAAAGCGGTAAGAGTGAGGCAATGGGGGTTAAATGACTTGCCCAGGGTCACACAGCTAGGAAGTGTCTGAGACCAAAGTTGAACCCAAGACCTCCCATCTCTGGACCTGGCTTTCAATCCACCAAGCCACCTAGATGCCCTGCCATCTATTATTTTTTATGTACTCTGCCAAGGCAGAGTGACAATCAAATATTTATACGCATTACTAGACTCATTGTTTCAAGTTAATAAGCCAATCTTTGGTCATGTGAATAATATTTTCCAACCTCTGGTGGCTCTCCATTTTGGTTGAACACATAGACTATGTATGAATTACAAAGACAGAGAGGTATCAAAGAATAACAGAATTTTAGAGTGGGAGGGCATCTCAGTGGCCACCTGGTCCAACCCCTACCTCTCCTCAACAAATAACCATCCAGCCTTTGCTTGAAGATCCTACAAGATGAGAATCTACTTTCTCCCAAGGCACCCATTTTTATTCCACTTTGGGACAATTCCAGTTTTGGGGCTGGAGATGGGCTGGCAGCCATGGACTTGTCTAGGAGAGCAACTGTTTTCTTTTCATCTCACCCATCTCTATTGTTTTGCAGAACAGAAAAGCACCATTTGAGAAACACTGTCCTAGAGCACAATCTTTGTAGCTTGACTCCTTGTCCCAAACTCCTTAGGCTGTCTAACTGTCCTTTTCTTCTGCTTTGCCAACATGTTTGCTGATTATCCCAGTAGAATCTGTAGGGTCTGAGAAGTAAAAAGAGGCTGAGACTGGGAGGGAGGTGACATGGAGCTGCTACTATGCAGTGGCACCTCTTCTGGGTTTCTATTTGACCTTCCCTGTAATAGGAACAAGGGCATCTGTACTTTTGTCACCACCCACAGGATCAACAGACACCTTTCTGTATTGTGCATTTTGAACTGGGTGCCACAAAAATAGAAGTGATGGCTAGGATTATTGTCTTTTATATAAAGGAGAAAGGGAGGAGAAAGCAAGGGAAGAAAGAGAAACAAGAGGGGGGAGAGGAGGAGAAAGGAGAACACAGAGAGAGAGAGAGGGAGGGAGGAAGGTGGGGAGAGAAAGAGAGAGAGGGAGAGAGAGAGAGAGAGAGAGAGAGAGAGAGAGAGAGAGAGAGAGAGAGAGAGAGAGGGAGGGAGGGAGGAAGGTGGGGAGAGAAAGAGAGAGAGGGAGAGAGAGAGAGAAAGAGAGAGAGAGAGAGAGAGAGGGAAATGACCTCAGAACCAGGAATTTAAGTCCTGCTCTTCCACATATTGACTGTATGACCCTAGGAAAATTGCGTTACCTCTCTGTGTTCTTAGAAATTCTCAAATACCATAAGTTTTAAAGCAAGTAATGACTTGCCTTGGTAGAGTGTTTCTTTGTCCGGGAAACTATACCGTGAAATCTCAGGCACATTTCCTCTTTTTGTACTATATATAAAGTGAGGTATAGAAATGATGACCCTGGGCAATATATCTGATGATGATGAGTATTTTTTCAAATATCAAACTTTTTTTATCCTCTGAAGAATATTGGAAGATAAGTACAATTACTCCTATTTTATAGATGTATAAACTTAGTCAGACACAGATTAAGTGACTTGTCTAGGGTCATGTAGCAAGTAAGAGTCTGTGAGAGGATTTGAACTCAGGTCTTCCTGATCCAAGATAAGCACTTTATTCACTATGCCACCTTATACAGGGGTTTGTATCTAATTTGCTTTTTCTGTGTATCCCCTCGATCTGCCTGATACTCAGAAACAAATAGATGTTTGATAAAGACATCTTGATGATGCTGATACTAGTCATAGACTGTCTCCTTGAAAGAAGATGTCTTACTCACCTCAGCCCTGGTTAATATGACTCGGATTAAAGCATCTCCATCAACCATAGGTCCCTTTATGGCTTTGTGTAGGACTTCAGCAAAGTAGCCTGCACAGTCTTGGGTACGTTTCACTGGTCAGGACCAAGAGAAACAAGAAAATGAGACATTTTTAGATAACATGCTTCCTCAAACGAAAGGAAAAGCTGGGAAATAGTTGGGCTGTCAAAGGACGTCCCCAGGCAATAACTGCTTTTGAATCCACTGATGATGTTATTATACCAGTGCTTGAGGGATGCTGGGTGTTGTGGGGAAGGGGGAGCTAATTCTAACTTGTTATAAAGTGGGATTGGGAGAAGGACTATTGTCCAAAAAACTCCTGTCCAGCCAAAGCCACACTTGGACAATGATTCCGGACAAAAGAGAGTTTCTCCTATTTTAAAGGGCCTTATGGGGAAAGAAATTTCATACAGCCAGCCTCTAGCTGGTTCGAGACCTAACCAGATCTCCTAGGCAAGAGTTGAAAAAGCTTTACAGCCAGAAAACAGTTTTTCCTAGCCTGAGCTCTCCATTAAAATCTTTGTATCATGTAAGGATTCCTCTCCCTGGCATGTAGATAGCCCTGAGCTCTCAAAGGCAATGCTAGCTAAGCACAAATTTTGGTAGGCTATACCAAATTGGAAAGGCTTAGCAACTAATTGCATTTCTTTTTTCCTGAATACCACACTAGGTAAGTTGAGAGAAATTCATTAATATAGAAATGGTTGCCACCTAATTTCTTGTCACAGAAAAATTACTTGTGCCTGTTATCATGTCCAAAAACAACACACCTGTTCTTTTCCCCTAAACCACCCATACTTAGGAACTTCCCCATTTCTTTTTTTAAAATGAAAAAAATTTTTTTCTATTTCTACTTCCTATTAGATAATACTAAATACTGCTTTCAAAGCAGAAAAGTAATAAGGGCTAGGCAACTGGGGTTAAGTGCCTTGTTAAGTTAATAAGTTAAGTTAGTGCCTGAGATTGGAACCCAGAACTTCCTTTCCCTAAGTCTGGCTCTCTACCCATTGAGCCACCTAGCTACCATGAATTTCCCTATTTCTGCTAATGGTGCCATCATCTAGGCATATAATCTCAAAGTCATCATCAACTCTACACTTTCCCTCATCACCACTCCCAAATCTGATCAGAAGACAAGTGTCCTCTCTTCTATTTCCACAGCATCTCTTATATCCATCCTCTTTCTCTAATCACATCCTAGTTCAGACCCTCATTTTTTTAAACCCTTACCTTCCTTCTTGGAATCAATACTGTGTATTGGCTCCAGGGCAGAAGAGTGGTAAGGGCTAGGCAATAGGGGGTTATGTGACTTGCCCAGGGTCACACAGCTGGGAAGTATCTAAGGTCAGATTTGAACCCAGGACCTCCCATCTCTAGGCCTGCCTCTCAATCCACTGAGCCACCCAGCTGCCCCCCAGACCCTCATTCTTCCTCTGGCCAATGCCATTGCTGATCTAGTCTTGATGCCAGACCACAGTGATTCACATCAGCCTTTTAGTCCACTAAAATCTTCTAATCTTTTTCAGAAGAAACTATTATCTAGCCATATCTCCACCATCTTGTATTTATGGAATCTGAGCTCAAATGCAGATCTTTACATTTATCTATATTAAATTTCATCTTACTAGATTCAATCCAACATTCTAGTCAAGATTCATTTAGATCCTGACTCTGTCTTCCCAAGTGAGCAAAGCAGTTATTTTGAATTCTCAATCCATCTTTTATGATTGAGCATATCTGCTCCATTCTTAACTGTTCCCAGCTTGATGTAATATCTGATTTTGCCAAGCATGCTTTATTTTCCATTCCTGGGTGATCATTAAAAAACAGGCTGGAGAGGGAATGGCTCCTGGACATGTCAATGACTAGTTCTCCCTCTCCTGAGATCAATGGTTCTTTGCTAGCAACACTGAAAGAAAGAACCCATGCATGTTTTTTTGTTTCTGCCTCTTGGCAGTTTTAACCCAGTTATTTACAGCACACAGTGCTGATACAACTATTGAGAAATTTGTGTAACTAAAGTAAGATCAGTCTTTAGAAAACATTTATTATTAATTATGGTTATTTTAAAAAATAATGAAGTGAGCATAAAGGCATGTGTGTCTGCCATACCCCTACAGGGGGAGAATCTTGTTCGCAGTGCTAGTCCCATAGATTATCAGCTCTCATCAGCAATCTGAGAGGAACAAGGCCAGGCAGGATTTCCTGTGACTAAAGGGGGCAGAAGGAGAGTAGCAAACCCTTTCCTTGCCCAAATTCTTTGTAGGTGGGGGTCAGGTGTCTTCTATAAGCCCCTGTAGTTTCCATTGTAAAAGAAATAAGTCCACCCTTTCCCCTGAATTAAAAATGAGTTCTTCTTGATTCTTTCTCAAAAAAAAAATTCTGGGGGAAAACAGAATCAGAATTGAGGGTGGCTGCTTTTGGGGGTTGGTTGGGGGCTGAAATTCTGAGTGGGTCAAACAATTTAAGACAACAGCCTCCAATAATTTTCACAAAATGGGAACTATCCTATTCATATTTACTTCTTATAGTCCTTCTTATATTTCTCCTTCATTCAACTCTGAAGAAATATGCTAAAAAATCTCCCTTACCTTTTGTCTTAGAATCTATACTGTATATTGGTTCCAAGGCAGAAGAGCAGTAAGGACTAGGCAATGGGGGTTAAGTGACTTGCCCAGGGTCACACAGCTAGAAAATGTCTGAGATCAAATTTGAACCTAGGATCTCTCATCTCTAGACCTGGCTCTTTATCTACTGAGCCATCTACCTGCCTCCAATGTGCTCTTTTTAAAGAGAATTTTCTTCCGGTGGTCTTTCATTGTAGTCAGTGACAGCAGGAACTCAGTTGGTGGACCTGCTAAGAAAGGCTTTCCAAGTAATGTAAATGGCTTAGTTTTGCAGGAAGCAGAAGGAAGAGCAGTTAATCAGTAGGCACAGCTCTTCAGTGGCTCCTCTTGAGCTCTCAGAAGTTGTAGGGTGGAAAAAGAAAGAGAAACAGTCAGCTAGGCTGCCAGTGATAGCAGACTTGAGAATCACCGGCTCAAAACACCATAATAAGCCGAAGTACTTCATTGCCTTCACTCCTTTCTTTCCCAATCAAATCTCTGCTAAGAATGAATGAAGGCTCCATGATTAAATATAGTTATTTACCTATAGCAACAGAGATTTGTATTATCCCTCCTTGGAGACATTTTTTGAATTAAATTTTAATTTAAGGAGAGCAAAGGCTGGATTTAGAAGTTAGGGGCACTGAAGGTTCAAGTCCTCCCTTCCACAGTTATGAGTTGTGCAATTGAGGGAAAGTCATTTAATTCTAGGAGTCTCCATTCCTTATCTTTAAAGTGGCAGCGATAAAACCTATAATACATATCACAGAGGGTTTTGTGAGGATCAGATGACGACATCATCATCATCATCATCATCATCATCATCATCATCATCATCATCATAATGCCTAGCATTTAAATTGGAGGTATTCCATTCTATTATCCCATTTTACAGATGAGGAAACTGAGACAGATAGAGGTTAAATAACTTGCCCAGTGTCTGAAGTCGGATTTGAATTCAGATCTTTCTGACTCCAATTTCATATAGATTGCTTTATAAACCTTAAAGTGCTATCCAAATGTTAGTAATTGTTCAGAATTTTGCTGCCATTTGGGAGCCCAGTTCTTCATTTTTCTCTTCTAGTGTAGAAATCTGGGACAATGATGTGAGAAGTTTAAGGAAGGAGTGAAGGCCTCTGGCAGAGGGGGTGGATTGGGGAGGGGGGAAGGGTCTATTAGGTCACAGATCCTGTTTGAAGAATCCTTCTTTAAGCCCAAAGCACAGTCTTTGTGCGAGGTCTCGTGTGTTTATTCAGCATGAGTCATGAGTAACACTAGGGACATTCATGCCCACATAGATCATGGCAGAGGTTCTACTAATCTGAATGCAAAACAAGTTTGGATGAAACAATCAATTACTGCCATTATTTTTAGGGGAACAAAATGTTTGGCAATTTGAGAACATTTTTCAACTTCCAGGGTTGCTTCTTAATTTTTTTCATATTATCCTCCCTCTTCTGGGAATACTCCTTTTAGTTCTCTTTGGTATGGTGCCCTGGACTCCTTACTGTTGGATGGTGGACAATGGACAATGGCTTCCCTCTAGGTCTTGCAGAAAGAAGGGCTTCTGCCAAGGCATGCTCCTTCTGTCCCATCTCTGCTATTTCCTGCCTATCGGCAAAGACAGGAGAGTGAGTGCCCCGGGTTTTCCTGGCAAGTTTTTAAATCACAGCTCCCCACCTGCTTCTACAGGAGATGTCTTTTTTCAAACACAGCCCTTTCTCTTTCAGAATGTTAAGAGAAACAAGCTAGAGGAAGGCACCCTTGTCTCATCTGGAGCTTCTTGCTTGGATTCTATTCTATGGCCACCTTGGGTCACACGAATAAATCTGTTAAGATTAAATTGAGTTCACAGGTTTCGGACATATGCTGTTAAATGACGATCATGTTAGTGGGAGGGGGGACCTCCCAACCTGATGTTACCTATAGTTTGTAAGGCCAACTTGAAGTCTCCACATACTTCAGTCTCGATGGTCTGTTCGATATCCTTGCCCACTAGCTGAAGAGGAAAATCAAAATGCTGTTGTTATTAGAAGTCTTATTTTTGTAAAGAGGGTGCTAACCTCCTGCCTAACAGGAGACCCTGAGCCCTGGCAGATTGAGACCCAGCAGTTTAGCTTGATCCTTGCCAAATCTCTTTTTGCTGAGGGTTTAGTTCAAAATATGAGTCCTAATAGATTTTGTTCCAAGAAAGTCGCTTTAATTCTCTGTACCTCAGTTTCTTCCTCTATAAGGCACAAAGATTGGATTTTTATCGGGATAAATGTCAAAATCTGAACTTTGTTCTATGATTGAAATGAACAAGTAAAGGAATGGGGGGAAACATGCAAAGGGGGCAGACAGTGAAGCCACCTAAACTTTAAGGTCAAAAAAGGCTGTTACTAGAGGATTTAACTAAAAAATAAATGTAAACTTAGGTCACCTAAGTAGAAATATTATATCCAAATCAAGAGAAATCACAGTTGTGTTCAACACAGGCTATGTGGCATGCCAGAAAGTATGATGCTCTACTAAAACAGAGGATGACCAGGATAGTGATGAGGAACCAAACCATGAATCCACTGGGGGAACTTGCACTTTGTAAACTGGTAAAGATGACACTAAATGGAGTCAATTTTGGAAGGTCTGTGTGAATATGGGGACACTAATCCATTGTTGGCAGAGTTGTAGATTGCCTCAAACACTCTGTGTAATAATTTGGAATTATCTAAGCAAAATGACTTCAGAGGTCATACCTGATGTCTCAGCTATGCACCCAAAGGTATGTGCCTGGAGGAATTTTTAAAGACAGAAAAAGCTGCGATATATTCCAAAATATTTATAGTGGAACCTTTTGTGGGGTCAAGGAACTGGGGAAATGGCTGAAGAAACCATAGTCTGTGAAAGTGATTGAATATTATTGTGTTGTAAGAAATAACAGATAATAAAGAATTCAGAGAAACTTCAGAAGGCTTGAGTGAACTGATACAGAGTGAAAAATGACTATAACAATGTAAATGAAAAGATCCTTAAAAAGTGGTTGATTTCTGAGCAAATGGCAGAAAAGCACTGACCCTGGAGAAGAGAGAATGAAATATCATCAGAGACGTGGGGATGATTATGGCATAATGCTGTATACGTTGACAGAATCAGCCACCTATTGCTATTGGTTGTCTTTGCTGAACTGCTTGCTTTTTTGTTGCTGTTACAAGGGAGGATTCAATTTTAGGAGGGTAAGAGAATAGAAAGTTGATGCTTGTAGTCAGATGACTAATATAAGAACAAAAGAAGACTTAGTGGAAACAGGATCATTATCTTTAAATATTGTGTATTTGTTGATCGTCTAGACTCAAGAAGGTAAGAATAACATGGACTAAATTTAGAAGTATATCTTGTGATTGCACATGTAAAATCTATATCAAATTGCTTACCATTTCAGGGAGGAGGGAAAGTTAGGAGGGAGGAAGGGAGGGTGGAAAGGAGGAAGAGAATTTGATACTCAAATTTTTAAAGAAAATGAATGTTAAAAATGTTTTTACACATAATTGAAGAAAAATAAACTATTTTAAAAGTGTATTTTGTATACATTATTTTCCTGATAATAGTTATAAATTTACTTGCACTTAATTTTGCCTCAGTCTCATCAGCTACAAAGTGGGAATAACAATACTCCAAGTACCTATCTTCCAAGGTGGGTGAGAGTCTCCCATGAGATGGTGTAGATCAAGCATTGTGTAAATATTGTAAATATAGACCTTAAAGAGTTCTATAAATGTGAGCTAGTAACTAGCAAAACCAGAGTACACTTCTTCAGGAATGGGGTCAGAATGGGTTTGGGGATAGGGCAGATCACTGAGAAAAAAAAGATCACAATTAACATGACCCCTTTCTCATTTTCTTTTTTCTATCCAGATGTGAGATTTCCTTTTTTGGTAGAATTCCAATGTAGGAAAGGCCCTCATGGATGCTGATCAGAAACTTAGGGTCTTAGAAAATTCTCAGGTCACAAAAGGATTACATTACTTGCCCAGGGTCACACAGTTAGCATGCCTGTGAGGCAAGATTTGAAGCCAGATCTTGCTGATTTCAGGGGCAGTTTTTCATCCCCAGAGCCAAGGCTGCCTTTCTTTTTCAAGTCTGGTCAAAGTCCAAACCATCCCACAGTCATCATTGGCCAGTCTATCTCTCTGCAGCACGGCATTACACATTAGGCCTCTATTCAAATATTTATAGACTCTGAAGTTTAGTGTAAATTGTGATTATCTTAACACAAATACTGGCTGGGCCAAGCTCAGGGCAGGCAAATAAAGGGAAAGGCAAGTTTTGTTCTGTGTTTGGGGGAACATATTTGGACATCAGAAATATCAAAAGCCATTCCTTAGGAAGAAAGTATATTATATGACACTGACCTTGATGAACAACTATCCCAGGCTCCATAAATAATTGAGGTCTTGCAGGATAGATCATGTATGTTTTATGTAATATGTTTTGAACATTCATTCACAAATATAAAGTATCCTCCAAGAGACAATCATGACATGATGAGGAGAGAGAGGGTAAGGTACAGAGTGGATGGAGGTCTGAATTTGAAGTCAGGAAGATCTAAATTCAAATTCAGATATGGAGAATTGTTGTCACTCAGTCATTTCAGTCATGCCCAACTCTTTGTGACCCTTTTTGGGGTTCTCTTGGCAAAGATACTAGGGTGATTTGCCATTTTCTTCTGCAGCTCATTTGACAGATGAGGAAACTGAGGCAAACAGGGGTAAGCAACTTGGCCAGGGTCACCCAGTTAGGAAGTGTCCCAAGCCAGATTTGAACTCAGGAAAATGAGTCTTCTTGACTCCAGCAGGTCCTGTATCCACTGAGCCACTTAGCTGCTCCCACTTGGAGACTTACTAGCTGTGTACTTTTGGGCAAATGACTTAACTTGTTAGTTCCTTAGTTTTCTCATCTGTAAATGAGAGCAGGACTTGATGACCTTTAAGGGAGTAAAAGGGAATAAGCATTTTTATATAGGCCAACTATGTGCCAGGCACTATGCTAAGTTCTATTATTATTCCCAATTTATAGTTGAAGAAACTGAGGCAAACAGAATTCACGTGACTTGCCCAGGCTCGTGTAGCTAGTGTCTGAGCTCAGATTTGAATCAGATATTTCTGATTGAAGACTTGATATATTTTCCATTGAACCATAAGTTATCTTTCTACTACCTTCTAGCTTTAAATGTGTGATCCTGCACTCTATGGTTCCAAGAATTGGTTTAAGTCGTGCCTCTTTTGTGCCACCTTTGGGTGTCGATGAGCAGAGCACCTTATTTCCTTGCCCCAGGAGAGTCTCTAAGCCCATAAATTATAGATAGAGGAGTCTATTTGTGGAGAGAGTTTTCACACTGGGAATTCTCCCTGTCAATGAAATGCCAAGTTCCAAACTCCTTTGCTTAAAAAAAAATGAAGTGTGTGTAAAGATGTTGTGAGGTCCTGCAAATGAGTTGTTAAACAGTATGAATTTTGGCACAGTGAATAAAGGGCAGGTAAGTGGTGCAGTGGATAGAATGTCAGACCTGGAGTCAGGAATACTCCTCTCCCTGAGTTCAAAGCTGGCCTCAGACACTTTCTATTTGTGTGGCCCTGGGCAAGTCACTTATCCCTGTTCACCTCTTGTAAAATGATCCAAAGAAGAAAACTATTATTTTTGACAAGAAAACTCCAAATGGGGTCATGAAGAGTCAGACACCTCTTAAAAAATGACTAAACAACAACTGCAATGGATAGAAGGATGGAGCCCCAGGCTGGAAGTCCTGATGTTCAAGCCTCATCTCAGACCCTTGCTAGCTGGGTGATGCTAGGCAAGTCACTTAATCCTTATTTATCTCAATTTCTACAACTGTAAAAATGGGATAATGAAGCATCTACTTTCTAGGGTTGTTGTGAGGACTGGATGAGATACTACTTGTTAAGAGCATTTAGTAAATAGTGCCTGACACACAGTCGGTGCTCTATAAATGCTTATTCTCTTTTCCCTTTCCCCAAGTGACCCCAGCTGTGTGGATACCTGGTTAGAAAGTGATTATAGGGGGCAGCAAGGTAGTGCAGTGCATAAAGAGCCAGGCCTGGTGTTGAGAGGTCCTGGATTCAAATGTGGCCTCAGACACCTACTAGCTTTGTGGCCCTGGGCAAGTCACATAACCTCAATTGCCTAGCCCTTCCTGTTCCTCTGCCTTGGAACTGATATTTAGTATCAATTCTAAGACAGAAAGTAATGTGTTTTTTTATCTGCAGGAGAGCCTTATCAAGAGGTTCCCCCAGATTTTCTCTATCTCTAGAGGGATATAAGGTGGAACCAGTATTCCTTGTCCAAGTGTCCAAATTGGCTTCGTAGATGTCTGTGTCTCAACAACTAGTTTGATACATCTCATACTCTGTCTCCCTTTCCTATTTGAATGTTTTTTTTTTCCCCCAGAAGATAGATTGCTAGTAGGCTTTTATTTTCTTTTAAAACCTGGCTAATTGGGGTTTCTCACCGATGCAGAAAAATACTCTGTAAAGATCCCTTAAATTAAATTACTGACCCCAGCTGGGGGAAAATATTTTTGCCATGAAGCTCATTTTTCTTTTTTGACCCAGACCTGTAATTTTTTCCTGACTCCAAGGCAAGCTGCTCTCCATGACACGAATCTGCCTCTAAGGTTGACTTAGATGCCCCAGAATATGTGATTTAGAAGCAATGAGAAGACTACAGATTGATATTCCTCCCAATCATTCTGTGAACGAATCTCTCTCTCTGTCTCTCTGTCTCTGTCTCTGTCTCTCTCTGTCTTTCTCTCTCTCTGTCTCTGTCTCTCTCTTTCTCAATATGTCTCTCTCTGTCTCTGTCTCTCTGTCTCTGTCTCTCTCTTTCTCTCTGTCTCTGTCTCTCTCTGTCTCTGTCTCTGTCTCTCTCTGTCTTTCTCTCTCTCTGTCTCTGTCTCTCTCTTTCTCAATCTGTCTCTCTCTGTCTCTGTCTCTCTGTCTCTCTCTGTCTCTCTCTGTCTCTGTCTCTGTCTCTGTCTCTCTCTCTCTCTGTCTCTGTCTCTTTCTCTCTCTGTTTCTGTCTCTCTCTTTCTCTCTCTGTCTCTGTCTCTGTCTCTGTCTCTGTCTCTGTCTCTGGCTCTGGCTCTCTCTCTCTCTCTTTCCTCTCCTGCTCCCATCCTTCATCAACAATCATTTATTTAGCCTCTATGCCAGACATTGTGCTAGAGATGGATACAAAGACAAAAATCAAATCATTCCTGCTTGCAGCAAGCTTACATGTTATCAATGGAAGCAGCAGATAAGTAAATTCAAATATAGACAAAGTAAAAACAATATAACTATAGGGAAAAGGTACTGGCATCTAGAAGGACTAAGAAAGGTCTCATGTAGGGCAGCCCTGGAAGTGAGCTTTGAAGGAAGTTTTTAAGGGAGTCTAGGAAGAGGAAGTGAGGAGAGAGAATATTCTAGGTACAGGGACTTAGCTTCTGCAGAGACAGAGAAGTGGGACACACCATCTTCCAGCTCTATGCCTTTATCCGGGCTGGCAGGAACCCTCCTGCTCCTCACCTTTGCCTCTGGCTTTCTTCAAGACTCTGCTCAAATTTATACCCCAAAGAGATAATAAGGGAAAAGACTTTGTATTTGGATTTATCTATTCATGCAGATATTATCTTCCCTTTTAGAATGTGAGCTTCTTGAGGACAGGGACTATCTTTTGTCTTTATATCCACAGTGCCTGACACATAGTGGACCTCTAATAAATGCTTTATTGATAGCGATTGTGGTAGCCCATCCCAAAAGGTCAGCTTGGCTAGGTTGTGAAAGACTCCATTTCTATTTGATCCTACAGGCAATAGATAGCTCTTGGAGTGACTTTATTCTAGGAATATCCCTTCTCCAGTGGGAGGAGGATATATTGGAGTGGGGATGAACTTGAGCATGGGAAGCTAATTAGGAATGAACTGAGGTGGTGACTGTGTGGGTAAAGAGAGGTTATGCAGGTCTGGAAAAGGAGGTCCTGGGTTCAAATCTGACCCCAGAGACTTTCTAGCTATATTACCCTGGGCAAGTCACTTAACCCCCATTGCCTAGCCCTTACCTTTCTTCTGCCTTGGAACTAAAACACAGTGTTGATTCTAAGATGGAAGATGAGGGTTAAAAAAAAGAGGGGTTATAGAGGTAGAACCGATAAATTCTGTCAACTAAATGAATACCCAGTAGGGTCCCTTAACCATGATTTGTTTTCTGTGGTTTCAATTATCCTTGGTCAACCTGAAGCCAGAAACCCACCCATGAAGCTGGAATCTGCCCATGGCAGTGGCCTTGAAAGTCTCTATTGCTTCTACTTTCTGTTCTTAAGCATTTTTAATGGGAGTAGGGTGGGTGGAAGGCTGTAAAATGAGGAGCCAGGGGGCAGGATAAGGGAGAGAGAGCACATATGTGTGGAGGTCAGCAGGTGTTGGCTGAAATTCATGGTTTCAGCCATGAGAGTAGGTCTTGGAATGTATATCCTGTGGATTCAGGACACTAATGTATGGAGTGAGGAAGATGAAGAGTCAAGGATGATACCATGCTTGAGAACCTGAGTGCCTGGAAGGATGATGGTGCCCTTGACAGAAAGAAGACAGAATTCAAAAGAGGGAGTGGGCTTGGAAGAAGAAAATGAGTTTTGCTTTACACATGGTAAGTTTGAAACCAATATGGGATATCCCCTTTGAAATGATCAATAGGCAATTGGTGGTATGGGCTGGAGCTCGGGAGAGAGATCCAAATGAAATGGTTACTAATATGCTGGAAATACTGATCTGGGAATCATTTCTGAAGAAATGATTGTTGAACCCATGGGAGGTAATAAGATAGTATAGAAAGCATAAAGAAAGAAGAAAATAGAGTCCAGGATAGAGCTATATCTAGAGTTATTGGATGGGATATGAATAATAATCCAGCCAAGTAGACAAAGAAGGAGGGGCCAAAACAGTAGAAAAAAAACAGGAGGGAGCAGCATCAGGCAAACCCATAGTGAGTTTACAGGAGAAGACACTGGGCAAAAGTGTCAAATACTGCAGAAAAATCAAGTAAGTGTAGGATATCAATGCCACTGTCATTTTTAACAGATGAGGAAACTGAGACTCAGAGACATTAAACAATTTGCCCATGGCCACAAGAGATACTGAGGGGAAAAGGTAGCATTTTGTACCCCAAACTTTTGATTCCAAAAGTGACACCAGCAAGATGTTAGGTCAGGATTATATCACTTCCAGTCAAAGGTCATTCTATGGCTTATAGAGCAAAGCTATACATGTGCTTGAAAACAAATAATAGAGATGAAAACAGCCTTTCTGAAGGATTTTTGGGGTCTTAAAATTATGTGATATTTTAGAGATGATTCATAAAGGAAATCAGCAGATATCACTGTATTGTTTTAAACATAGTATCCAAAGTATAATTTTTAAAAAATGTTTTTGTTATAAACTTAATAACCACAAACAAAGCAAATAATCAAACAAATAAACCAAATAAGGAATAAAAGCTTATATAAAACCCTTAGCATTTAAACAAGGTAGAACAAATGAGTTAAACAACAAACAAGCAAAAAATGCTTTTCCCCCCTTTCTGGATCTATTTGAATTTCCCCTTCATTCTTCTCTCCCTCCTTTCCTCCTTTCTTTCTAATTGTTTTTTTTTCTTTTGTTTTTCTCTTCCTCCCTCCTCTTTCTTCCTTCTCTTTTTTCTCTTTCCTTCCTTTCTTTCTTTTCTCTCTCTCTCCATTCTGTCTTTCTCCCTCCCTACCTCTCTCTCTTTCTCCCTCCCTCCCTTCCCCCTTTTCTTCTTTCTTTCCTTCCCCTCCAGATTGCCTGGCATTATGAAAGAACTAGCAGGAGCCAAGGAGAGGGCTCAGGCTGAAGAATCTTGAAGTTTTCATCCACTTTCTGGCACTTACTTGCTGTGTGGTCCGGATAAGTTACAGATGGTCTCCATTTTAAGAATAGTTTCCTAATCTATCAAGTGAGTACAATAATACCTTTCCCATCTATCTCACAGGGTTTTTTTTTTTTAAGATAAAAGGAGATAACAGAAATGAAGGGGCTTTTAAAAATTATAAGCACAATGTAAAAACAAATTCATGGTGGGATGGAAAGAGCACTGGATTTAAAATCAGAGTACTTGGGTGAATATCCCAGCTCTGTGGCTTGCTTCTTATGTGACCTTGGTCAAGTAATTTCCTTTCTAAGGGCTATAGTTTCTCATCAATAAAATGAAGAGATTGTACTGAATAATCCCTAAGTTCCTTCCTAGCTCTTTTTGTGGTTCTATCAGCCTATGAAATAATACATGAAAATTCAGATTGGCAAAAGCAGAAAGGGGATATTTAGAAAGAACAATCAGTGGTCTAGGGGTCTGGAGACCAAGCACCACATTCTAACTCTGTTTGGAGGATCTGGCTAGATCACCTTGAGGAAGTCATTTTCCCTCACTAGTTCTTAGTTTTCTCATTTGGAAAACAAAGAAGTTAAATCAGATCCTTTTTTAAGGTTCCTTCTAGTTCAAAATCCTCATTCCAATCCTTTTGTTTAGTTGTTGAAGTCATATATGACTCTTTGTGCCCCTATTTGGGGTTTTCTTGGTAGGGATACTACAGTTGTTTGCCATTTTCTTCTGCAGCTCCGTTTACAAATGAGGAGCCTGAGGCAAACAAGGTTAAGTGACTTGCCCAGGGTCACATAGCTAATAAGTGTTTCAGCTTGGATTTGAATTCAGGAAGATGAGTCTTGGAGCAGGTAGGTGGCACAGTGGATAGAGTGCCAGGTCTGGAGTTGGAAGGACCTGGGTTCAGATGTGACCTCAGACACTTCCTACCTATGTGACCCTGGGTAAGTCACTTTATCCCATTTGTCTAGCCCTTACCTCTTTGTCTTAAAGTTGTTACTATGGCAGAAAGTAAGGGTTAAAAAATGAGTCTTCCTGATTTCATGCTTGGCACTTTAACCTCCTACCTGCCCTAGCTCAAGTCATAGTCGTTGTAACCCAGTCACGGAATTCCTCTGAGTCTTAGTTTCTCTATTTGTGAAATGAGTCTGATCAACTAGATCATTTCTAAGATTCTCTCTAGTTCTAAAGTACCTGATTCCAAGTTAAGAAAAGGCTGCTTTCAATATTAACACTGTTAATGAAGATGAGCCACTGCCCTTTGTAGTCTGTGATACCACCTTGGGGATACTGAGAAGTCAGTGACTTGCCCATGGTCACACGCTAGTATGTGTCCAAGGCAGGATTAGAATCTGCATCTTCTCAACTCCAAAGCCAGCCCTCTAAAATGCATTTACCAGGAAATACCTTAAACCAGGTAGGTCCCCCTGTGGGTTTAAAATACTAAATTTCATAATTATCAAGCATTCAGGGACACCTCTGGGGTACAGGGAAAGGGGGCAGTGTTCACCTCTTCTTTGTGTTATTCTATTTTATTTATTTATTTGTTTATGTATAAAAGCCCTTACCTTCCATCTTGGAATCAATACTGAGTATAGGTTCCAAGGCAGAAGAGTGGTAAGGGCTAACCTAGGACCTCCCATCTCTAGGCTTGGCTCTCAATCCACTGAGCTACCCAGCTGCCCCTGTTTTATTCTATTTTAAATTGTAATAATCATCAGAGATCATTTTCATATTATTCTATTTTAAATTGTAATAATCATCAGAGATCATTTTCATATTATTCTATTTTAAATTGTAATAATCATCAGAGATCATTTTCCCATATGCCTTATGATTCTTCCCTCTCAACGATCCTGCAGGGTAGGTAAGAAGAGTATCATTATCCCCATTTTATGGATGAGGAAACTCAGACTCAATCATGTAAAATGACTTGGCCAAGATCATACATCTAGTAATGTCAGTGCTCGAACTCAAACCCAGACCTCAACTATAGATTCAGTAGTCCTACTCCTTCCTAAGGATGTTGGCCTGTGCCCCAAGGCCCCAAGGATAGTATTGTAAAGTATTAAGGAAGTAAAATTCCCCAATTCGTAGATCTCTGAATTTGCTTTATTGTCAGTCTTGATTAGTGCCAATGTAATTGTTATGGAACCAAGTAACTTACTTTTTCATAGGCTCGGAAGGTAGCCTTCAATTGGTCGTAGTTCCTTTTCGACAGGATCTCAGTGAAAATCATTTCATCTGTGCCCCAACGACCTTCCCCTGCCTTAAAAGTTCAAAGATCAACCTTTTATTAAAGAGTCTGTTTAAAGGGGAAGCTAGATAGCCCAGTGAATGGATAGAGCACCAGGATCTGGATTCAAATGTGAACTCTGCCACTTCCTAACCATGTGACCCTGGGCAAGTCACTAAACTCCAACCATCTAGCCCTTGACACTCTTCTCTCTTAGAAATGATACTATGATACAAAGTAAGGTGGGTTTTTTTTTTAATCCTCTTTATAAAGTTTGAAAGTGCTTAAAAAAACCCCCACTAAATCTTACTTAAAAGAAATTATATACACCAATTAGAAATGCTTCACTTATGGTCTTTAAGCTTCTAACACAGGTGAATAAAGGCACGATATAAATGGAGAATAATTACCATTTATTGTATTAGGATAAAAAGCCTATATATAAAGGAGCCCATTTTAATTTAAAGATTGCAGCACATTTCCATTTCTCAGATAATGTAATTGCTTCCTAAGTAATCAAAGCTATTTCTCTCATACAGTGAGAGGAGTAATAAGTGGTAAGTCAAAAAAGAAAAAATGTCTGGTACATCTTCACACTTACATCAAAGAGAGCTTTTGCATCCTTCTCGGATAGTTCTTTATCAACATCGTCCCCTTCATCTCGGGAAGCCTACAAAAGAGAGGAACATTGTCAATTACAGTTGGTGGGTGACCCTGGAAAATCCAAGGACAAGTAAGAGGTTTGGGGGCTTGTCTCTGATGTGGTGGGAAGGTCTGTCCCTCTGAGGCCCCTTTCACTTTGAATCTTACACTCCTGTAGGGAAAACCGGAAACTCTTGCTCTTTGCTACCATCTATTGGACACTGGGATAACAGAGATGTTGGTTGAGTCAACAAGTACAGTTGGTGTGTGAAAGTATGTGTGTTTGTGCAAATCCAGGATTAGTTACTTAACCTGGCATTAATTCCAAGGGCTGGAAGGGACGTGAGGAGGCTAACTGATCATCTTCTTGCCAGAAATTGCTTTTTTTTTCTTTCTGAAGAATGTCAACTGCTCTTCAAAATGGCTCAAAGTACAGGGAAAAAGGCTTTCTGAAGGATTGCCCTGAAGTCTCCTGACATCTGCTTGAGTCTTTTCTTTCCTGCCCTCTTCTATCAGTCTGTCACCACAGAGGGATGGGGACTTGGGAGGGGGTTGGGGTTCAATCATGAAATAAAGAGGATGCATAAAGCTTGCAAAGACATGGTGTATCGGATGTGATGTGTGAATCGATGGATTGTCTATTTGGTTGGATGTTCAGTGAGGAGGACTGTGTGTTCCCCTAGTGCCCAGTCTGAATGCCTTGTGCCGGGCATTGACTGAACAGCTGACTTTTGTTGCCAGAGCTTTTTGCTTCAGTTTTTCAGGGACTGATCAGTAGTGAATCTGGTTCTTTCCCATGGTTAACTTCTGCTAAGAAAATTCAATCTCATACGCCTTTCTTATACTTTCAATCTTGCCTGGCACTTCTCTGGGTTGCTCATGGCCTTGGTCTGTCCCCCTTCTTTTTTTGCTGCCCTCTGTCCTGCTTGGCTATTTCGCCCTGCCAGAGCTGAATGCCTCTTATAACTCCATTCTCCAGAATGTTTTCCAGAAGTGCTTCAAGGAGGCCACCAAGTGGAGATTTTTTTATCTGAAATTAAAGAAGGTAAATTCTGGGGCTACCGACGATTTCCTCTAAATATCAGTGGTCCAATAGCTCTGTCATCTCTTCAATATAACTATTTCCTCCACAGATGTGGTATATAACCTATCCATGTCTGCTCATCCTATCCAATTCTCCCCCAAGATTTTCCATAAATGTATTAGAGGGTGTCCACCTAACATTCTGGAGAGCTACCTGTAAAGTCTCTTAACATTACGTGGACAGCAATGGACCATGTGAGATGTCCACTTAATAGCCTTCCTGCTCACTTGTGATCAACTCATCATTTCATGAAGGTCTGGGACCAAATTCTACCTCTGCCATCTACTAACTCCACAACCATGGGCAAATCACTTAACCTTTCTGAGTCTTAGACTCATTTTTGGTATTCTCAACATTGGAAATCCCAGTCTCATAAAAGACCAGGGCTGAGGAATCATGAAAATTCCCAAAGATCATATAAGAAAAAAAGTTTTACCCAAGGAATAAAAATAATGGCTGAATCTCTCTTTAAAATTTGTCGTTCCCTCAAACATTTCCCTGCTTGTCTTTCAGTTGCTACCACAGAACCTTGGTGCCTGGAGACAGAAGCCCCAATACAAAACAAGAGAATAAAATTCCTCTTTTCTCACCTGTAGCAAGGACAGTAGAATCTTTTTAAAGTCTCCACTTGTGTCATCTATGACATCAGATTCAAGGCTATTGCCAAATACTATTAGAAAAAGAAAAAGAGGGACAAGGTTTACTTTCCCGTGCAGACTGTGAAAGGACCATACTTTTGCCAAACTAGGTGAGATTGAAAGAAAATGTCACTTACAAGTTTGGTAGACAGTTTTGATTTCTTCAATTTCCTAGAGAGGAGGAATAAAAATCAATATATTGGCCTCAGGTCGGTGAACAATGGACTCTAAAGAGAGACAGACTCACAGAAAAGAGACATGCCTTCTTTTTCCAGGATGCTTAATGCCTTTATTACTATGTAACAAGAGAGCAGTGAGAGGTGATGCAGTAGATAGAGCATTGGACTGGGAATCTGGAAGACTTGCCTTCATGAGTTTGAATCTGGCCTCAGACAATTTACTTGCTGTGTGACCCTGGGCAAGTCATATAATTCTCTTTGTCACAGCTCCTCATTTGTAAAATGAGTTGGAGAAGGAAATGGTGAACCATTCTAGTGTCTCTGCCAAAAAAGTTCCAAGTGAGGTCATGAAGAGTCAGACATGACTGAACAATAACAATTTGGAATTCTTATTTTTGTAGTCTGAATGGACCTAGTCCAATCATCTCATTTAACAGAAGAGAAAATCAAGGCCCAGGAGAATTAAGTAACTTGTTCAAAGTCAAATAATATGAAATTACATATGTAAAGCACTTTGCAAACATTAAAATGCTCTATAAATATTAGGTATTTCCTAAAAAAATTTTTTAAATCCAAGGCAGAAGAGTGATAAGGGCTAGGCAATGGAGGTTAAGTCACAACCAGGGTCACACAGCTGGGAAGTGTCTGCGATCAGATTTGCACCCCCAAACTCTCATCTGGAGATCTGGATCTCAATCCACTGAGATATCCACCTGCCTGTAATAATTATTCTTCTTATTTTTAAATACCAAAAAACTGGTATTCCAATTTGGATCCTCTACTAAATCCATGTTTTTTTAAACTGTGCAATGCTGTCTTCAGTAGTACAGAGCTCTGGGCAAATTGCTTTGCATGTGTTGTAGAAGGCAAGGTTCTACTTCACCCCCAACATTTTTAAGAAGGGAAAATCTGAAGGACAAGAGAGGTTGTGGCTTAGTGTGTGGCGAGGAGAAGGAGTGAGGAATTTACTTGCTAACGAATTGTATTTGCTAATTCTGTTCTGTTCAGTTCATGATTGTTTTTCCTCCTCATTTTTCTTTTCCTTTCCCCCCTCTTCAGTCACCTCCTCCTGATTTGACCTTTACTTTTTCCTCCCCATCTTCCCTGACTTGCAAGGATTTCAAGGATGACTCTGCCTCTAGTCTCCTTGCTTCCATCAGATCTAATTGGCTAAAAATGTGGGAAGAGACATAGGCCTGGAACATGAAATAAACTGGGCCAGATCTAAAATATCTCAATGAAACTGGCTAAATACTGATTCTGGTGGAAAGAGAATCAACTTGGGACTCAGAAGATTTGAGTTCAAACCACATCTCTGACCCTCTCAATGACTCAAATAGAATCAGTTCCTTCCCTTCACCAAGGAATGATTTAGAAGACCACAAATTCACATACTTATGTTTTGTTGCATTTTTATTTTGTTAAACATTTCCCAATTATATTTCAAAATGCTTTGGAATGTTTGATACTTCTCTAGGCAACTTTATAAGATTATAAGTTACAGATATTGGTGCTAGATTTACAGAGTTTATTTTCTTCTCCAGGAGTTTCCTATATTATTGGAATCAGAGGTCTAATCTCTATCCCTAATACTAATGCCACTTACTTACTAGCTATAAATTAGTAATTAACCCAGGCATTATTGCTCTTTTGGTTCCTATTTCTTCTGGTTGACAGATACCTATAACTCTGGCAAACCTGAAAAAAAGCAAAAGAAAATCTTTGTGGACTGTTGGATGAATGTCTGTGCTACACTGGACCTTGAGTCATACACTGGATGAAATGATCATTTTGTGGAAGAAAAGAAGTGCTGTATATTAGGAAATGACTGTGGTATAAAGAACAAGGTTTAAAACAAAATCTTGTAAAATGAAACAAAATATCACAGGTAAAAAATTGCCTTTTAAATTGGAAAAGAGCTTGGAGCTATACAAAATGGATGTTTAGTGAAATCTTATTTATTGTGGCAGCTAGATGGCATAGTGGATAGAGCACCAAGCCTTAAAATTTAGAATTGGGCTATGAGAAGCTAATGATTTCATAAGGTCTCAAGAAACAATAAACAGTTAAAAGAATAAAAAAAAAACAAAGCAGAAGAAAACATGAAATATCTCATTGAATAAAAAACTGTCTTGGAAAATAGATCCAAGAAAGATAATTTAAGAATTATCTGACTACAATGAGCTTCAGGAAGAAGTAGACAGTAAAGCTATCCTAGTGGGGGACTTCAACTTCCTCCTTTCTAATTTAGATAAATCAAACTAAAAAATAAACAAGAAAGAAGTGAAGTAAATGAATGAAATTTTAGAAAAGTTAGAACTCATAGATCTCTGGAGAAAATGAATGGGAATAGAAAAGAATATATCTTCTTTTCAGCAGTATATGGAACCTACATAAAAATTGCCCATATTAGGGCATAAAAACCACATGACCAGTTGCAAAAAGGCAGAAATAATAAATGCATTCTTTTTATATCACAACACAATAAAAATTATTATCAATACACAGTAAAAGCAATATTGTGGAATGATCTACTGTGAAAGACTTAGCTATTCCCCTCAATGCAATGATCTGGGACAATTCTAAATGACTTATGACAAAAAATGCTATCCGTCTCCAGAGAAAGAACTGTTGGAATTAGATGCAAATGAAAGCATACTCTCTTTCACATCAGTATATTTATAACTTTATTTAGGGTTTTGGTTTTTTTTTTTTTTGAGTGTGCTCTTACAACAATGACCAATATGGAAATGTGTTTTGCATTATAATACAAATATGGCCCAGACCAAATCACTTACCATCTCTGAGTGGAGGAAGGGAAGAAGGAGAGGGAGACAGTTTAGATCTTATAATTTTGGAAAATGTATGTTGCAAATTGTTATTACATGTAATTGGGAAAATGAAATATTTTTGAATAAAAAAATAAAGTATAGAGTAGGAGTATAGGGTGGTTCAATAGATAGAGAGCCAAGTCTGGAGATGGGTGGTCTTGGGTTCAGATCTGACCTCACATAACTGCATAGCTGTGTGTCCCTAGGCAAGTTGCTTAACCCCCATCACCTCACCCTCATCTCTCTTCTGCCCTGAATTATTTCATATACTAAAATATTTAATATAGATTCTAAGAAAGAAGGTAAGGGTTTAAAGAAATTAATGAATGAGTAAAACAGTCTATTTAGAGATCCAGATCATTTGATTTGGACATAACTCTTTCTACTCCATCTTGTCTCATTCTTGCTATTTTGTGATTTCTTTTGTGTGGACATGCCCTTCTGATGCCATCATGGATCAACACCCCTCTCTGCCTTCTCATTTTAGGAAATTCTTGACCATATCTTTTTGTGAACTTGTCTATAAGATACCTACATAACATGTTGGAGGACTTCCTTGATTTGTTTATGTATTTTTACCAGGCAGAAGGAACCCCTGCTGAAGACATTCTATCATTGAAAGTTGGCACCTGCTTTGCCACTTACATTGATTTGTCTGGAAGCACTGAGAGTTTAAACATCTTAACCCACAGTCACACAGCTGGTGTGTATCTCCCTAAGAGCGGAGGCCAGCTTTCTATCCATTCTGCTACACTGCCACCTAGGCATTTATTGCCTTGGGGGTACCAGTATAACACCTTGGGGTGCTTCTGTTGTCTCTCGTCTGTTCCCTAAGACTGGTATTGTCAGTCTCTAACATGCACTGTCTTGTAAGTGTGTATTGGATGCAGGTAAAAAAGTTTTTAAGACAAGAGATACTAAAATGTACTCTTGTGTCCCAATTCATTTAAGGTGGGAGAGTAGTGGAATTGGCCCAAAGATTCAGGAGATTTCAACAAGAAATCTCCCCAGAAGTGTAGGCTTTCAGCCACTAGAGGGAGTGTACTCTCTCATATAAATCATCTGTAGTAGGGGCTTCTGCCCCATCCAGTTATTGACCTTCTTGTTGGGAAGGAAAACGTGCTCTGAATTTTCTCAGTCACGTTAAGTCTTTCCCTTGTGGAGAATTCAGAAGAAGAAAAGATTTGTCTAGTAGTAACATACATCATCTTAGGAAAGTGTGAATATTATTAGCATAATGTAAAGAAACTGAATTTCCAAGAGGCCAAGTGCCTGACCTATGATCATACATCAGATAAATTATAGGGTAAATGATATAATTATAGGGTATAGGTTCACCTGTATGATCTTAGGCAAGCCACTTCTCTCTGCTCCTCAGTTTCTTTATCTGTAAAATGAGGGGGTTGGACTAATTGGCTTCTGAGGTCCCCTCCTGTCTTAAACTATATTCCTAGGATCCATCCATGTCTTCTGAGCCCCAGTTCCCGTGCCACTTCTACCATGCTGATGCCTCATTAATTAAAGGAAGCTACCAAATGTAACATTTAGGTTTTCCATTAGAAGGTTATACACAATCATAGAATCTTAGAGTTGGAAGCAATACCAGAGCCCATTTTGTTTAATTCCTTTCTTCATGCATGAATCCCCACATAGAACAATGGTCACTTAGCCTGGCCATCACTCTTAATTCAACTAAACATGAAGTATATGAATTTAAAGATTTGCAGTTCAGAAGAGTTATATGATGGGTGTTCACCAATAGTTTCCTTTAAAGAGGAGCTCTTGACTTTTTTGCTGGGCTACACACATATCTCAGAGTTGTAGGGGACCCCAGAAGTCACTGAGTTCAACCGATACTTTTTTTGGTAGATCCTTGATTTTAAATCAAGAGGAATACATAAGAAAATACACAACAGTCCTAAATGTACCTTCCAACAGTATATTTAGGAAGCTTTAGTTAGTAAGCTTCTTCTTTTACTTTCTGATTGCTTTTTTATTTGAGACTTCTTCATGTTGGAAGCTGACCTGAACTCTTGTTTTCTTTGGATTTTCTCCTGGTTCTAAAATAATGAAATACGGAGTATTGTCACCAATGTGGTTGCCTATGTTGGATTCTTCTGTTTCCATCTGGACACTGTCAAAAATGGTTCTTCTTCCTCCTCTTCCTCTTCCAGATCACCCCAGAAACTCTCTATCCCTTTGCTGATCTGGGCAGTCCCATGAGTCCATAGCACTGGTTTAGAAATAACCTCTGAGGAAGGCTTGGCTTCAGCTAAGATTTCTTCTGCTTTCTCTTCCATATCTTGAGGTATCAACAGGGACCTTTTCCATTTGAAAGCTGTGATTCTTTGGTTTGTGATTGATTCTGCAAAGCTGAACATAGCACCTTCTTTCCTCACTTTTTTGACATTCTCCAAGATTTTCAGAATGAGTTCTGTGATGTCTGCTACCTTCATGCCAGAGATTTTGCTACTTCTCAAAACCTGAGCTTGGTTATGATCCCCTACCCTCCTCCCCAAATTGGATGGTACAGATCTCTGGGTATTTGTTCATAGTGATCACAAGCAGACTATCCATGACACATTCCTCCCATTCATTAGGATCCATCAATAATATAGTAAGTTCTTTGCTGGAATGTTGTGTGAGGATTGTCTGATCTGGTTCAGGGGCACTGCTCACTTAAAGAAATAGAGACTCTAAACAAATCGTATAAAATAAAGAAATGTATTAGGAGAAAAGGTTAAATGGCTTGGAAGGAAGATGGAAGTTGCCTCTCCAAATGGGAAGAAAGGAGAACTTATATAGTTTTTAGACAAAAGGGGTTACATGACAGAAAGATGAGGAGGGGGATTCTGAAGTTCAACTGATGGTATGTTAGTAACCCCTCTGTGTGTGGTGCCTTGATGTCTGGGGTGCAAGCAAAAAGTATACATTGTCAATAATGCATTTGTGTCAAGAAGTCTTGATGTTTGAGGTGTAAGCAAAAAGTTACATATTAGTGAGGGGTAAGTTATTATAGATCACATATCTATGCAAGGGGCTTAGATCATAAATGTATGTCAAATGACTTCAGTGTTTACACAGTTGCCTCTTTGATTGTACCTGAGCTTTCTCCAGCCACTCTGCATACCTGAGGTCAGAGGCCAGGCTGTTTATCATGTATCCTTTAGGATTTTGGGGTCTCCAAGATTTCCCAGGGGTCCCATGTCCCGCATGGGAAGAAGAAAAATGGATGCAGATGGGCATATGGTATACACTCAAAGGCACAGGATCTACTTCCTCCAGTGCATATAAGGTAATCTCATCACCTGGGACAGGCACACCAGTTCTTCTGAAATGCCACAATGCTGGTAGCATCAATAATGTTTCTATCATGATTCAAGAGATGCAGATCCAAATGGATTTGACAGATCTTTTCATCAGCAACAACAAAGAGAAATTCAGTGTCTGTATGCTTCAAATTTCTTAGATAGCTTTCAGAAGTCAATTCAACTTCACCAAAAGCTCTGACTGCCTCCTGAGTTCAAAAGCTGGAGCAGCCATCTGAGAAAATTCATGGTTAAAGAAAAGAATACTTTCTGTTGCCTGATTGAACTTTGGAGAAACAAGTTCATAGGAAACTTGTCCAAGAACTGTTGTTTTTCCAGGATCCACAATATAGGATTCATAGTCTGTTCCAAATGCAATTTTGATGTTTCTGTAGTCATAGATCTGTGGACCATCAAGGTGCTTCTTCTCCTCCTTGATGGCCCAGAGTAGGAGGCACTTCTCCCAGTTAGATAATGGAGTATCCTTCCTGGCACCACCTTTTGGGAGGAGGGCTGTAGCCCCAGAGTCAGGAGGGAGGAAAGGGAATGAAAGGGCAGTGAAATGCATAAACCTTCACATGAGTCCCTAAATCTTTTCTTTGGAAAGTGTTATCTCCAGTTAGGACCGCCCAACTACCTTCAGAGGTAGCCCATTTAACTTTTGGATGGCTCAAATTATTAGAGTTTTTCTAACCTCTTTGTGACTTCTGCTTATTGTTCCTAGTTCTGCCCACTGGAGCCAGTCAGAATAAGTCAATCCTATTTTAGAGGTTAATCATACAAAGAGATTACTACAGTTATTATGAACTGCATGACCACATTGATTCCAGATATCACTGTTCAGTATAGCCTGTGATAACTTCTTTTGTGGTTGTGCTATACCATTAACTCCTAGTGACTTTGAATTCTGATATACTTGTAAGTATTTTTCATATGAACTTTTGTCTAGCAATAGTTTTGTATTCGATGTTTTTTAATGGATTGTGAGGTAAACTTTTTTAAAATTCAGGTTAGATATTAGCATTTATCCCTATTACTTTTTATTTTTTATGTTTGATTTGTCATCCTAGATGCCTGAGATATTTTTGTATCTATACCCTCTTACCCAAGGTATCTAATACCTCTTAAAAACAATATGCCATCTACAAATTTGAAAAGAAACCTCCCCCCTCCCCCCAATGATTTTTATTCTCTCATACAAGTTACTGGTAAAAATCTTGAACACTATACTACAGGACCAAGGACAGATCCCTAAGTTATTTCCCTCATAGATATTGACTCATTGGTGATTATTCTTTGGGTCTGTCCATCCAACCACAAGTATGCCTTTCACATTGTGGGGATTAAGGGTGCAGTGCCCCCACAATCTGGAAAATCCACATAAAATATTTTGGCTTTTATGGTCTTTTTACAAACTTTAACTTTTTACTTATTTTCACTTAAAAAAAGAAATTGTGTATGTTTATGGTATCAAAAGATAAAATATGTTGATGTTATATAATACTCTACATATATTTATGGATTTCTGATTTTCTAAACATTTTCTGTGTTGTCTGCTGGGTTTTGCATGTCATCTGCAGCATCCACAAAACTCCCTTCTAAATTACCATTTAATTTCTTATGTGGATACATGATATATTGAAACCTTAACGTGGAAAGACATGATATGGAAGAGATACCTATAGTTCTAAGTCTATCTACTTTTATTTTGGTCTAACCTACATCTTTCCATTTGTCCACAAGCTGAACAAGAGAAATTTAGTCAAATATTGTCCTGAAATCTGAGTGTGTGTACTATGTCTGTAGAATTCTCCTGATCTACCAATATGACAATCCTATCAATAAAAGTAAAGAAGATTAATGTGGCATGACTTGTTCTTGACGAACTCATTCTATTTCTCTGTGATCACCACTCCCAGTTCTAGATGTTTACTAAGCATTTCTTTATAATTCATTCTAGAAATTTTTTCAGGAGTCAACACCAAATTCTCCTGCCAGTAAATTAGATGTACCACTGTCTCCTCCTTTAAAAAACAAAAGACATTTGCCTTTTTCTAGTCTTGTGGTCCTTTTCTCATTCTCTACGGCCTTTCAAAGGCTCAGCAACAACACCCACATGGTTTTTCAATATGTAAGGTTATAGTTCATCTGAATCTTGTATCTTGAACTTGTCAAAGATGGATAAATGCTCTTTCACTTTCTCCTCACTGCCTTCTCTACTACATTAAAATTATGACTAAATTTACAAGGATTTTGTATGCTTATAACTCCCTGGAAATACATAACTTTGTGCTATTTCACATTTTTATTGGTTTTGGATAAAGGCATAGATGACATACTCAGAAATGTGCAGATGACTCAAATTATGAGAGATCATTAATACTTAGGATGATGGAGTTGAGACAGAAAGTAATCTTGGTAGGCTGGTGCAATGGAATGAATCTAATAAGAAGAAATTAAATAGAGATAAATATAAAGCCTTGAACTGGATGCAAAATAATTATTTTAACAATAAGATTAGGGAGGCATGGATAGGTAGCAGTGTTCTGAAAAAAATCTAGGGATGTTAGTGGGCTATAAAACAAATGTGAATAAATAGTATGATATAGCAGCCAAATAAAAAGTAATGCAATATTGGTCTACTTTAAGAGGGGAATAACTTCTAGGAACAGAGAGGTGACATTACTGTCATACTCTGCCTTCTCCAGAATTTATCTAGACTTCTATGTTTAGCTCCAGATACTATGGTTAAAGAAGGATATTGATAAGCTGGAGAATGTCTAGAGAATGACAATGGGCATGGCGAAAAATCCAGGACATATGAAAATCATCTGAAGGAACTGGACTTGTTTAGCTTGGAGAAGATAGGACCGGGGTGATGACAATTCAGAGAGTCAAAAAACATTTATTGAGCCTCTACTATGTGCCAGACACTGGACTATTTATGCATTGAGGCACTGTGCCATTATGTCTCTGTGACATAATCACTGTCCATAGGTATTTGAAGGACTGTCATGCAAAAGAGAGGTTAGACTTGTTCTATTTGGTTCCAGAAGACAGAATGAAGGACAACACATAAAAATTTCAAAAGAGTCAATTAGTCTGCTGTGAGAAAAGCCTTCCCAATATCCATACCATTTCAAAGGAGGAATGATGTCCTTAGAAAGTTAGGGAGACCTTTCTTAGAAGTCTTCTAGCACAGGCTGGATGGTCACTTGAATGTTATAGTGGGGATTCTTTTTGTGCATAGATTGGAGCAGTCTCAGCAGAGGTGCAGTGCAACCAACTTGGAGACCTGATGAGAGCTAGTTGTTAAATTTTTAGTATGAGCATTTGCATTTCAGAAATTGGAAAATGCTACACACCAGTGATTAATTTGTCATTTTGTAGCATGTCTAGACTTAAGAAAATGTTAATTGTGCAGAATAAGTTTAAAATTGTGCACTTTTTTCTGTAGAGCTGATTGTTAAACATTTAGTGATATATCCTCACCTCTGAGGTTCTTTCCAACTCTGAAATTCTATGATATTGTGATTATGTCATTTATCATGTAAAGGAGGGGCATATTAACACTAGAGATGACCCCCTGGGAAGATTAGTGTCTTTCCAGACTTTGTCCAGGGTCCTTTTCATTGTGGAAGTCCTGAGTCTTGAGTAGTATCTTTTCTTTACCTTTACTTTCTAACCCTTACTTTCAGTCTTAGTAACAACTCTAACACATAAAGGCAAGGGCTAGGTAAATAGGGTTAAATGACTTGCCTAGGGTCACACAGCTAGGAAGTATTCTGTCATATTTGAACCCAGGTCCTCCTGACTCCAGGCCTGGTGCTCTAGCTATTATATCACTGGGCTGCCTCCCTGAATAATACAGACAGATTCCATCCCACCAGGAGAGAAGGCATGCATCTTTCCCCTTAGTGGAAACTGTGGGAGAAGTCATGTGACCATCAGGTTCTAACCTTATTGCTTCTTGTGCAGAGAATCTCAACCAACACGGCTTCATTGGTCCCAATGCCTTTTGTGGCCCTCCGGAGCTCTCGGGCACAGAGTTCATGTGGGAGATCCAGAAGAGCTAAGGATACTCTCCTAAAATACCCCCTGAGCTCACTCTCCATCACTTTCTCCAGGTCCTATGAGAGCATACAAGATCAATGTAAGAGAAGAGTACTCATATATTCCTTTAAGTCTTAAACACTGAATGACAAGAAGGTCAGGTGACCTCCAGGTTTACAGGCAATCTCTTATGAATACATGGACCAAAAGCTAGAGAAAGATATCACAAGCATGAAAGCTATTAACCTTCATAGGGCATAACCTTTGATACCATGCTGTACTACACCATTAATAATAGTTCATGCTTCTCTTTTGCATGTTGAATTTAAAATGCAAAGATATTAAACCAGCATGGACTACATTGACCAATGACATCCTTTTATAGAGGAGGAATTTGAGACCCAGAAAGTTTAAGTGAATCATCTAAGGTCACACAGGTAATAAATAAACTTCAGAGGTAGGATTTGAATCTGAATCCCAGTAACTGCTTTTTTTTTTTACCATATCACATTACCTCCCAGAGATGTTGTCTGGAGAGAGTTTAAGTGAATTTTCCAAAGGTCCCCCAATTAATGAAAGAAACCAGCATTAGAATCTATATCTTCTGACTCAACATCTAAAACTTTTTTTGCTCCACCATATTTATTTTCTAAATGATTCTATAACAAAGTAAAAAAATTACATGAAAGTGAAATGAGATATAAAATAAAGTACTCCAGGAATTCAGAGAAAGAGAAAGAATTGATCATCTTGGCTGCTGGCAGGAGAAGGGAGGTGTATGCTTGTATGGGCAGTAGGGGGGGGGGGAGGAGAGGAAATGTGAGGGAACGCTTTGGGAGGGAGGTGGGATTTGAACTGGATCTTGAAGGATGAATATGAATTGATCATGTGAAGCTGGAGTTGAGGAGGAAAGGCTAATCCAGGAGGAGGGACAAGTGGAAGCCAAGACACTAAGACAGGAAAGCACAGGGATTGTTCTGGTGAAGGTGAGTCATTTAGTTTGGCTGGAATATAGGGAATGCAAAGATAAAGAGCGTACAGGTTGGGGTCAAATCAGAGAGGACATTGAATATCAAGAGAAGTAACTTCTAATGACCTAGTGGCAAGTAAACTAGAAAAGAGAAAAATGATGGAGCAGACATAAGAACTAACAAAAGCGCTATAGTCTGGGACCCTTTAGTGTAGGGGCAAAGAACCTCACACACTTCTTCCACAGCTTTTGAGGGTATCACTTTATTTTGATACCATGCCATATTACACCATTAATAAGAGTTCATGCTTCTCTTTTGCATGTTGAATTTAAAATTACAACTCAAATGCCAACTATGAGATAATGTAAAGGAAAGAATACTAGATCTTAAGTCAGAGGAGTATGAGTGGATATATAATATTAAGATTTATGTACAGAGAATGGTCCATTTGCAAATCACTGACCCATCTGCAAACTGGCATATGAAAATTGCTAGCTTTTTTTTTTTAACCCTTACCTTCCATCTTGGAGTCAATACTGTGTATTGGCTCCAAGGCAGAAGAGAGGTAAGGGCTAGGCAATGGGGGTCAAGTGGCTTGCCCAGGGTCACACAGCTGGGAAGTGGCTGAGGCCAGATTTGAACCTAGGACCTCCCGTCTCTAGGGCTAGCTCTCAATCCACTGAGCTACCCAGCTGCCCCCGAAACTTGCCAGCTTTTAAAGAAAAAGAAAACACTTTATTCCAGGCTTTGTAAAAATGCAGTCAATATTTAAAATGAGTTTAAGAATAGCCAAGAACAAAACAACAACAACAAATTATTAAAATAATCTAACAGTTTTAGGAAATCAATAAGAGGTGTGTCATTATTTTGCAATTATTTGAATAAGGAGGAGTGAGAAAATTTAAGGACCAAAAGAATTCCAAAGAATAATGACAAATGTTCATTAAGTGGATGGTATGTGCAGTTTTAAGAAAGATAAAAAAAATTTAAAACAGCTCATGTCTTATTGGAAATTAGTCTAATAGGAAGTGTAAATGTGAGAGTTTGTGTGAATACACAACAAGAGAATGTGTGATACATATAAAGTGAGGCATCTTGAGATTACCTTGCCAAATATATCCTTGTATTTCTGCTTTATTTGCTGTCTCTGATCTATTGTTCTGCTTGACAAGACTTCAACGATGCCAATTTCATCTGTTTCTATGATGCAAAGAAGAGAAGTGAAGCTTAATTGAGCATGACAAGCATTATTATGTCCAATCAAGGAAAAACCAGCACAAACTGCTTCTTGGTAGGCCAAACCATCCAAGTCAAATGTGTAGGTAGAGCCCAGACTGAACTCAAACTTTGCTTTCTTGTAATTGACCTGCATTGATTCAAAAATTGCATTTCCATCTCTTTTCCTTCAACAAATATTTATTGTGTATCTTCTTTGTGTATAGACACCATGGACGATACAAGATGAACAAGAGAAGCAGTAATGGAATACGTGACATTAGATGTCAGGAAACCTAGGGTGAAATCCTATCTTGCCCAACTAACCCTTGGTCACTTCAAATTTCTGGACCTCAGTTTTCTTGCCTGTGATTTTCACATCTCTAAGTCAAGGATTCTTTTAGTTCCCTCATTTCTCCTCTCTTAGTTAAGATGTTATGTGTAAGACAGAGACTCCAACCAACCAGTTGCCAAATCTTGCCTATTCTCTCTCCACCATATTTCTTACATCTCTCCCCTCCATTTTTTTTCATTGTCACCCCAGGTTAGACTCTCATCCCATCTCTCCTAGACTATTCTTATAGCCTTATACATGGTCTCTGTCTCCAGGATCTTCCTTCTACAGTTCATCCTTCTCCCTAATGTTAAGATTATCATCTTAAGTCACTGATCTAAACTAAAAAATGTATAAATTTAAAGCAAACTTTTCCAGTTGACAGGAGAATAAGACTAGCTAAGGACTAGTTCTAGTGTAGGGCTATGGCCAGAGCCAGTTGTACATATAAACAGATACAGGAATAGTTTGCCAGTGGCTTCTTCAGTTCATTTTATAGATGAGGAAGCTGAAGCAAATGGAGTTAAGTGACTTACCCAGGATCACTCAACTAGTAAATATCTGAGGCTGGATTTGAGCTTACGAAGATGAATCTTTCTGACTCCAATGCAACTTTAACGCAACCTTTTTGTTCTAAGGAATTATTCTGATCCTTAGGAAGCTTTTCCAGAAAATTTTAGTAAAAGAAAGCAGGGAAAAAAGGGAAGTGCCCTTAGATCAGTCAGCTTTAGCCACTTCACCAGTTAGCTGTTAGAAGACATGGCTGCAGAACCAGAAGAGGTGCTTATCCCAGTGACTGTATTATGGACCTGGCAGGGTATCCTCAAGATCCAAAGACTGAGGTTTAAGCTGTTTTGTTTTGCTTTTTTGGACCAGATGCTTTTTTACAGGCATTTCTGTAGACCTGTTGAGTATGACAGTGACGGGATTGCTGGGCATGGTCAATGGATTAGGGGACATAAAGCTGAAATGGATATTAGAGATCAAGCCCTTATTTTACAGATTAGGGGACCCAGATTCAGAAACAGTAGGAGACATGTTCAAGTGGGACTAAGATTCAAACCCAGGTCCTCTGATGACAAAGTCGGTGACCTTCTCATGGCACTACTGTGGATGTCAGGGAATGGTGCCATAATACCTTGTAGGAAAACCTGATCCTATACTCAGACCCATATATGTCTAAGCCCAAGGCAATGATGCCACAGATCCAATCAGCCAGATAGATGAGGAAAAAATGTGGCCCATGAATAATCATTAAAAAAACACCACCACATTTTCCAGAATTCCCTTCTTAAAGATCAATAACAATTTTTTAAAAATAGCAAACTTGTCAAGAAATGACTTAGAAAGTAACTGTAGGGGAATCTGGAAGCTGGATTAGATGACCTCTTAAACTCTATGATACGGTGCTTCTGATTTCACCAAAGGATATATTTCCATTTCCCAGACAAGGGGATGATTTATTAAACAGTGACCTCATTTTACATTTCACATCGTATGTGTCATGTATAAGCAGTCCTTGCCTTGGAACCATTTCCTATAAACATTTACAGTGGTTTGAGGTTCTATGACCAGTCACCAGCCAGTGGTTCTTGGAAATTGAAAAAAGGAAAAACCCCAAATCTTGACTGGACATTGAGGAATAATGACATAGTGTGGGTCAAAACTGAAGTGATGATTAACCCCTTGAACTGCCAGAGAGCTCTCTGTTCCCTTTGTAGCCCCGAGAAGTTCTCTAGGGGAAAAAAATAAGAAGAGACAGGCAAGAAATGGAGAAAACTCTTCAACAGGCTACAGGTCATTGGGTTTGAAGGACCCTACAGGGATCAATGTGTCCTTGAGACCACTGAAATCAGCTGTGGTTGCTTGATTTTTTGTTTCAGGCACAGAAAATGGTGGTTAGCCACAAATGATTACCTTTCATTCAGCTCAACTTACAGTTCAAGCCTCGACACTGTGGATGGACCACAAGATCGAGGGAATAGCACATCCTGTTTCTGTTCCCCAAATCACCCCTGACTACCTTAAGCTCTGGTGCCTTTAGCTTCTCCTTCTGTAAAATGGGGACACTGGAAAGGTGAGTGAACCGAAACATGAGAAACTCTTGAGTTTTTTATAATGCTTATTTTGTACATTCACACAGAGAGATACAGAGGTTAAAAATGTGTATATATCGCTATCATTTTTCTATCTAGCTCTCTAGCTATAAACACCTAGAGATCTTTATAATAATTTCAAATACTCATGATATATATATAAATATAGATAGATAGATAGATAGATAGATAGATAGATAGATAACCTGGAGCTCCTTACAATATTCACTTTATACAGTCACATTTTTGAAGAGATATATTGGTCAGGGAAGCTAGGTGGCACAGTGGATAGAGCACTGGGCCTGGAGTCAGGAGGACTTGGGTTCAAATGTGGCCTCTGACACTTCTTAGCTGTGTGACCTGAGCAAGTCAACCTAACCCCAATTGCCTTGTCTTTGCAATTCTTTTGTCTTAGAATTGATACTAAGAGAGAAGATAAGAGTTTTTTAAAAAAAGATATATAGGTCCAGAAGACTATGTCTGTCTGTATCTTTCTGTCTGTCTGTCTTTTGAAAGATGGTACAATATAAACACTAGGTAGCAGACTGGATAGAACATTGGGCTTGGAATGAAGAAGACCTGAGTTCAATTCTTGCCTGTAGAATCCTGTTACTTAACCATTGCCTCAGTTTCCATGTCTGTAAAATGGGGATAATAATAGCATACAATAACCTTGCAGGATCAGGGGGATGATCAAATAAGACAATTGTGAGGTGCTTAGCACATAATGAGTGCTTAAATGTTAGTTATTATTGTTGTAGCAATGATTTACCCTACATGCAGATGAATAAGACCTATAATTTCATCAGTGTGAGGAGTTGCCATTCTTTGGATGTAGATCTGTGACTAGTCTATAATTTCAATTCTTCAACAGTCTCCTAGGGCTCTGAGACCTCTGCATGAGTTCTTGTCTGTCATCAGATAGCCAGTAGGAGATATTATTCCTACTTAGGATGTGTCATATTTGCATTTTTATATATTATACTTTACAAAGCTCTTTGCCCTCATGATCTCATTAGGGTCTCAGAACAACCCTAAAGAGAGATTTCTTGGCCAAGTCCCATTACTGTCATTTTATAAATGAAACAAAAAAGACTAAGTAGCCTGTTGTTCAGCTGTATTTGACTCTTCATGACATCACGTGGGGTTTCTTTGGCAGAGATACTTAAGTGGTTTACTGTTGCCTTCTCCAGCTCATTTTACATATGAAGAAACTGAGGCAAATTAGGTTAACTGATTTGCCCAGTCTCACAGCTAATAAGTGTCTGAGGCTAGATTTGAACTCAGGTCTCCCTAATGCCAAGCCTTGCCCTCTATCCATTATACCATCTAGCTGTCCTAAGTAGCTTGTCCATAGATAATAAGGGGAAGGGCTGGAATTTTTCACCAAATTTACTCCAGCCCTTTTTGTACTCCCAAATATTCCATCTTGTTTCTTGGTTTGTCTTTCATAATGAATACTGAGCATCAATAGTATGTATCCCCCAAACCAATTATGGTAGAGTTGACCTTGGGCTGCTGGACTTGAGAGATGGAGAGAAGCTAGAAGAATAATGTCTTAAACACACACACAACACAGGCGAGGATGGGTGAGCTGGGAATTCATAGCAGGGGCACTAGTGACCTGTCAGATAAAGAGCTTGTGACCTGGCAAGTCTTACTGTAGGCTCTACTAACTGTGAATGGCTTTAGAACTCAGATCAGTGCAATGGCAAGTCTCAATTCCAGAAGCCTGCATCTGAAACAGGCTATCTATCTCCTGAGAGAGGGCGGATGGATTCAGGGTATGGACCAAGACCTATTTATTGGACATGGCCAACGAGGGGAATTTTCTTTGCTTGACTATATATATTTGTTACAAGGGTTCTCTTTTTCTTTTTGATTTGATGGGTGGCAGTAAGGAAGGAAAAGAGAAGAAATGCTTACTAGTTGAAAAAGTAATAAAATATAATTTTCATAGCCGCTGTTCAAATTCTTACCTGAGAAGTTCATCACATTCCTTATTGTTACATCCTCTTAATTTCAGCTCACTGTTTTAGAGCTAGAAGGGACTTGGAGATCACCTAGTCCAAAACTTGCATTTTACATAAAGTTAAGGTGACTTGTCCAAGATCACAGAGGGTCTATGGATAGCAAATGTTAGATCCCATGTTTGGACTCAGGTTGTCTTCAAGTTTTATGGGTTTCTACTATGCCGTGTTAGCTTTTAATCTGCTAATACCACGAGCACATTAGTAGTCCATCAAAAAGCATTTATTAAGCACCTACTGTGTGCCAGGCACTGTGCTAAGCCTCGAGGATAGAAGAAAGGTGAAAGATAGTCCCTGCTGATACTGCTCTACATTAGTTTGCCACCTGGAGGCAGTTAATTGATCTAGTAGAGTGGTGTCAAACTCAAATGCAAATGGTGGTCATTAAACTATGTGATAGAGGATGGCACTAAAGAAAAACTAACCTGTTACATCTACTGTCTCCCCCTGAACCCCATTTTTGAGGGGGTTCTCCTCTCCTTCCCTTTCTCCATACTTCAGGGTCCAAGCCTCCCACCGGGGTACATCCCTGCGTTCTTTTTTTAAAATTTTTTAAAACAACTATATATATGGATCCCAATGGGTCTCATATTGACATAGTTTTAAAATGTAATAGCATTTGTGTTTTATCATATTTTTACTTTTTTCTTACATATTTACCAATTATATTTTAATGTTGTTCCAGTCTCACTTGGGACAATTGTGGATTGCATGTGTTTCTGATTTGTTGGATAGAAATGTGTTGGAGTCAGGAAGGTCTGATTTTAAATCCAGCCTCCACTATTTATTATATTGTGAATCTGAGCAAGTAACTTATGTCTGTTTGCCTCAGTTTCCTCTTCTGAAAAAGGGGATAATAATAGCACCTGCCTCTCTGATAAGTGGCACAGTGCATAGAATGCTGGACCTGGAGCCCAAAAGACTTATTTTATGAGTTCAAATCTGGCCTCTAAATAAATAGCTGTATGACCCTGAGCAGGTCACTTAACCCTGTTTGCCTTAGTTCCCTCACATGGAAAATGAGCTAAAGAAAGAAATGACAAACCACTTCAAAATCTTTGCTGAGAAAACACCAAATGGGGTCACAAAGAGTCAGCCATAACTGAAACACCTGAATAACAACCTCTCAGGGAGCAATGAAGATTAATGAGATCATGTTTGTAAAATGTTTTGCAAATTTTAAAGAAGTATACAGTGTTAATAATGATCACGATGTTGTGGGTTTTAAAAATGTTGTGGCTGAGGACTTCATTTCCCAGCATTCTTTACTCTTCCTGGGAGTCTCTTATCTTGCCTCCCTGTGGTATGCCCTTGCATAGGTTTGTTTATAAATTTTTCTGAAACCCACGCTGTGGGGCGTTTGGGCTTTTGCTTTGGCTCAAGCTCAGCCAGCTTCTAGGGCTCTGGCTCTTTGCTCTGCTCACTCGGCTGAAGGAACCCCTTTCTTTCTTACTTTGTTGTTATTAAATCCTATACATTTAAAATCTTGGAGTATTCATTCATTTTTAGTCTTGTAATATTATTGTTATGTTCTTAATAACAATAATAATAATTATTATCATTATTATTATTTGCCAACACTTATGAAAAACAATGCTCTCCACCTCCAGAGAAAGAAGTTTTGGACTAGAAATGCAGAAGGAAATACATGATTTATCACTTGTTTATTTGGGGATATATTTGGGGTTTTGGTTCTATTTATAAGATTACTTGCTTACAAAAATGAATAATATGGAAATAATGTTTTGCATGATAATAACCCAGACTGAATTGCTTATCAGCTCTGGGAGGGGGGAGGGAATAAGAGAGGGAGACAAAATGGGTCATGTGACTGGAAAACTTATGGGGGAATTTGTTGTTAAAATAAAAAATTTAATAAAGGAAGAAATTATTATTTGCCATTACCTAGAAATAAACATGGCCGAGGGAATGGGGCACAGGACAGATGAATCCATTTTAGAGAAAACAGGGGAAAACAGCTAGAATATGAAGGTCAGATGTGGTGGTGGTGGGCTGTCAGGACAACATTGGAGCTGGAGAGTAGGGGACGCTTCATGACCATCAGGAGGAGAGTGATGCAATGAGACACTACGAGGTACTACACACATATTTTGTCTACTTTAAAATTGTGTCTTCGTCAGTCTGGTGACACAGATTTGTCCCCTCGATAAAGCCTGACCATAGTGGGGTCTGCAGCTCCAACAGCTGGATGCTTAGAGGCAGATCTAATGATTCTCAACAGCCTGGAGAAGACTATAGCTCACAGGCTGCTTATTATCTTATCTTATTGAAAGTAAAACAACATAGGAAAGAAGGACTCAAAAGATAGTTGATTGAGGACCGATGGAGGTAGGAGTGGGTCAAGGGTACCTAGGAGCCACGGCAGCTGCTGGAAGCTGGATTTCACATCCTGGGCTTGACCAAAGCTCCCACTCAGCCAACAGCCCAAGGAAGGAAGTGGCTTGTCTGGAAGACTAGGCTTCCAAGCAACAGGATGTTTGTAGCTCCCAGATTTCACTAGTGAACAGGTGGTCCCTCCCATCAACCCCAGCAGGCTGCTCACAGCTACCCCGGAGGCTCCTGAGGAGGAAACCCATCATATGATGTCTAGACTCCTAGATGCTGCACGGAACAGTGGTGGAAGAGGTCAGTGTGGGCGTGGGAATGGGTAGACCATGACAGATGACAAATTCTGACTTCTTGGGAATTGCTATTCTGCTTACATATCTCCATTCACTCTGTGCCCCGAAATGGATGGATTTGTGCCAGGCACTGATAGAAATGTGATCAGAGATATTTGAGTTTTCCATTTTCCCGTATTTCCTTTGGAATCTAACCACAGCATTGGGTCAAGAACATCTCACCCCCTCTAGGCTCAGAGCTGCCTTTGTCAGGGCAATCCCAAGGGCAGGGAGGATAAGGAAGGAATCCTCCATTGCAAGAAATAACACAATTAAAACCCACTGGGGAGAAGGAATGAGTTACACTAAACAAACAAACAGCAAACAGAAAACAAACAGGATAGAGATAGCTCACATCTAGAGAATACTAGATGTCACTAGGGTCTGTGACTTTATTTTTAAAAATATTTTGACAATTGCATTTCAATATAATTAGTATTTGTAATCTTACGAATATGCAAATAATTAGCTTGTATGCTGCCCTTCTTTGTTTTTGTTTCCCTTTCAACTTTTCCCTAGCCATACATTAAAAAAAAAAAAAAAACCCTTACTTTCTGTTTTGCTAAGTATTGGTTCCAAGGCAGATCATTAGAGGCTAGTCAGTTGGCAAGAAGTGACTTGCCCAAAGTCATACAGCTAAGAAGTATCTGAGTTCACATTTGAACCCAGGACCTGGTTTTCAATCCACTGAGCCACTCAATTGCCCTTCTTTGTTGTGCAGTTTATGTTAAAATCATAAGATTTAGCAGGAAGGAAACAAACATTTATCAAGCACCTATCCTGTGCCAGACACTATAATAAGGTTTTACGAATACTATCTCATATGCTTTTCACAACAATTCTGGGAATTAGGTGCTACTAATATCTCAGGAAACTGAGGCAGGGAGCAGTTAATTTGCTCAGGGTCACATGGCTTGTAAGTATCTAGGGCAGAATTTGAACACAGGCCTTCCTAACTGGGCTGACTAGCTGCTTCTAGCAGGCATCTTAGAGAATGCTAGATCGAAAGGATCTTATAGGACATTTATAATAATTTTCAGAAGGAAACCAAGGTCCAGAGAAGCAAAGAGACTTGTCTATAGACACTCATTTAGCAAGGATCAGAGCAGAAATCGAGCCCCAGTTCTCTGATAAACATTATGTGGTCCGGATTCTATTCCCCACCTCATTTTCATGGAAGTCCACATAATACAATTTATTCTAGGCTTTGACCCTTCTGGGAATGATCCTCCAGCTTCTCGGCCCCTTAGGAATAGCTTTACCTAAACACAAATGAAAAATCTGGCCCAAGGAGAGATTTCAATATTTTAGCGTATCTCGATATGAAATGTGGCACTCCTGACCTCCCTGGCCTCCTTTAAGTGCCAACTAAAATCCCATCTCCTACAGGGAGCCATCCTCAACCCTTTTTAGTTCCAGTGCCCTCCCCTTGTCACTTATTTCCCATTTGTCCTGTTTATAGCTCGTTTGTATATATTTGCTTGTAGGTTCTCTCTCCCCATTAGAGTGTAAACTCCTTGAGGGCAGGGACTGTCTTTTTCCTCTTTTGTATGGCTCAGTGCCTAACACATAGTAGGGGCTTAGCAAATGCTTGTTGAATACAATTAAACATATGGCTTAGCTCTCACTATGTGACAGATTCCTCCATCACTTTCCAGACATGCAATCTTGGGTGAGTTCTTTAACCTCTGGGGTTCTCCGCTTTCTTATCTACAAAGAGAGCCCCACAGCGACCACCTTCACCACCTACTTGGGGGGATCAAGGCAGTGGCAACAAGGAGGATTATTTGTGAATTTTGTCAATTTGTGAAATTGGTCTATTGGCAGAGTCCTCAGTACACGTGACCTGGTTTTGGTGGGTGAGCTCTAGGGAAGATGCCAACCTTGGCTAGAAAGGAATGACTTCAGAATGAGCTAAGAAGGTGACAGAAGCAGGGCGATGGGGAAATCTTTCAAAATGGAAATGAACAAATGTAAAATGGTTTCCATACTAATTCCCCTGAAGGCTTTGTTCAGCTTCTTGGCATCTTGAACAGCATCAAATTGACGTTCAGATATGGGAGTGGTCTGGAAAAAATAAGGAAAAAGACTTAGTACAAAAGAGAGTCATTCTTTAAAAAAAACAAACAAAAAACCCTTACCTTTCATCTTAGAATTAATGCTGTGTATTGGTTCTAAGGCAGAAGAGTGGTAAGGGCTAGGCAATGGGGATCAAGTGACTTGTCCAGGGTCACACAGCTAGGAAGCATCTGAGGCCAAATTTGAACTCAAGACCTCCCGTCTGTGGGCCTGACTCTCAATCCACTGAGCTAGCCAGCTGCCCCCTAAAAGAGAGTCATTCTTAACTGTATGCCTTCTGATGAAAGGAGGAGTGCCTAGAAAGTGATTAGGCAGTCATTCTGGGGAGCAACAGCCACTACTTCATTTTCACATGCTCAAACAGGCTTGATAAGTGATTATATTATGTTTTTATTTTATAGTAAAATATGATAAAATAAATTAATAATTTAATAAATATGAAAATAATAATAATAAATTATCTTTTCATTACTAGAAGTCTCAAAGAATATCTTCCCTTATAATTTAATGTAACCATTTTACATCATGCAAAAAATATTTTTATTACATTCATGAATACAGACTCAATATTTCAATATTCAATTTGCAAATCAGGGATCTACTAAGCTACTGCTGCAAATCTTAATCATTCAGGGTCTCAGTTTCTTTATTTGTAAAAGGAGGATTGAACAAGATGACCTCTGAAGTCCCTTCCAGTTCTAAATTTGTGATTCTATTTGCACCAAGCCTGATATGCAAGTATAATTATTCTCAATTTTTAGGCAAGGAAACTGAGACTTGACGAAATTAGGTGGGTTGTCCAGGGTCACAAGGTGCATTAGTGGCAGAGTCTGAACATGAACCTCCTGACTTTAAGATAAGCATTGAAAAATCACAGAATTTCAGAGTTAGAGGGGACTATATGTCCCCCCACTGTACCCCCAAAGAATCCTCTCTACAATATTACCTAGCAGTGGTTATGCAACCTTTGCTCAGAGACCTCCAGTGGCAGGGAACCCACCCTTTCCAAGGCAGTCTTTTCTACACTAGCCTACTTCTATTGCCTCAGAAATTTTTTTGTTGTCTCAAGCTCAAATTTGCTTCTTTGTATTTTCCTTTCTAGGTTTTCCTTCAGGGCCCCAACAAATGAGTTTCTCCTGATAGTCTTCCTCATGAGGCTTTTTATGTATTTAAAGACTGCTGATACATCACATCCACCACCCCAGCCCTCTCTTTAATTTCCTTCAGTTGGTCATCAGAAACTCAAAACCCTGCACTATTCTGATTGCCCCTTTCTGGACTCTAATCAAGTTATCAATGTCTTTTTTTTAAAATCAAAGTCCTTACTTTCTGTCCTAGTAATAATGCTAGGCAAATGAGTTTGAGTGATTTGTCCAAGGTCACACATCTAGGAAGTGTCTGAAGCCAAATTTGAACCCAGGAACTTTCAACTCCAGGCCTGATGCTCTATTCACTGAGTGACTCAGCTGCCCCCCTGCCCAGTGTCTTTTCCAAACCGTGGTGCCCAGAACTGAACATGACACTCTGGGTGTGGTCTGATGAGGGCAAAGTATAGTGGGACCATCATCTTCTTATTTCTGGAAGTTGTACCTCTTTTAACATAGCCTGAAGCCATACTTGCTTTTTGGGGTTTCTTTGTCTCAAAGTCAGTTTACACTGATTGAGCTTACAGTCTACTAAAACCCCCAGATTAATCACAATCAAAATCTAAGAACATGTCATTTTTGTCTTGCATGTCGTGAATTCTGTGACTTCATGACAATGACTTTCTTGATGTTATTCATACAAGACGTTCCATCTCTTGTTTCTGGACATTTTCAGTGATTGTCCCCATGTGTCTGAAATGTGGTCTCTCCTCAATTCTACCTCCTGGTTGCTCTGGTTTCCTTCATGTCCCAACTACTTCTACCTTCTACAAGAAGCCTTTTCTGATCCCCCTTAAGTCTAATACCTTTCACTTTTTATTGTCTTTGATTTATCTTATATCTAGCTTGTACATAGTTATTTGTGTGTTGTGTGCCCTTTAGATTGTAAATATCTTGAGGACAGGGACTGTTTTTTGCCTTTCTTTGCACCCCCAGCTCTTAGGATGGTAGTGGGACACAGAAGGTGCTTAACAAATGCTTATTGATTGACTGACTAAAGTTGACCACAGAGAAGATTCAGGTAAACCACTGGAAACAATGAGGTCTGTCACATCCCAGATAAATTCTCATGTTGGAAGTATTATTGATGTATAGATATTGTAACCTAAGTACTCATATACCAGACACATGGTCATGTTACTTATTGATCATTGTATTTCCATATCTTCAGTCCAAAGGTCAAAAGAATTCCTGGGTCAGGTGTAAGTTGCCAAAGGGTACTAGCTATCTTCTTATTAGACCACACTCCTTACCAAGTCACATGTTTGATTAACCTCCTCCTCTTTGATTAAGTGATTGTCAATTAAACCAATGTTAAAACCTATGCCATATCACATGTTCATTAGCAGCCTCCCACTCCACATTCCTAAATTCTCCAATAAAAGGATGGGGACATGTGCAGATCACTCTCTCTCAATACCATCAGAGGAGCACGCATGATGGAGCTCATGTTTTTTAACTCCTTGTCTCTGAGTCTTTATTCCTTTCTCTCTCTCTCTCTCTCTCTCTCTCTCTCTCTCTCTCTCTCTCTCTCTCTCTCTCTCTCTCTCTCTCTCTCTCCTCTTTACCCATTTTCCCTCAGTTTCCATTCTCCCCACCCACAAATATATTAATTTGTGGCTGTAGGCAGTGACAAGGTCTTAGCAGAATGAACTTTAGTTCAGTCTTCAGGTCAGTTGGTGTAAGGCTGACTGCTACAGAATGGAGACCTGATCTTTTAGTTCAATCTGTCTGACCAATGGGGAATAGAGGGAGAGGGGTGGGAATGAGTGACTGTCACATTTCTACCACCACCACTAGGCATTTTCTTTTCATTAGTGAGAGAGGACAATAGGCCAGTGTCCTCCAGTTCTGATTCTTTTTGTTTGGCTAATCCATGCTTCTTGACTGCAAGAAAAAACGTTGTCCAAGGGACAACAAAAATTTAAATTATCCTTTTCTCTGTTGTGAGAAGGTGATTCTAGACCAAGATCATGAAAAGGAGCAAGAGAGTAGGATGAGGAAAGGGATAGTTTTTTTTTTTTACTAGATCAGATTCATCTGGTGACCTAGAATCTAAATTTTGCCACCAAAAAGTAAGGACTCTGCCAAATGCTCCTCACTAATAATTAAGTACTTCTGTAAACTAATGAAGAGTATTTTGTACTCCATTGAAGAGGGAAACTGTATAGTTTTTCACTATTTGTATTTTTTCAAAATAGTAAAACCTTTTGAGTCTCAGTTTCATCATCTGTAAAATAGGGGAAATAATGTCAGTTCTGCCTAACCCACAAAATTTTGGAGAGGAGGTATGCAAAATATTTTATAACATGAAGGTACTATATAAATGTCAGCTATAATTATTTGTTATGTTTGGCAAGAGACAAATGAAATGATTGTTGCTATGCCCATCAAACAAGTAAGAAAATGGAGAGTTGGAGAAGTTAAGGTCAGTGATTATACTTGGGTTCTAGAATACACTGAGTTTGCCTTTGTGTAGAAGCAGAGGAAACAAATGCCTATGGGTTGTGCAATATGGGCTTTGTTGATGGCCCCAGGAGAAGGGGACACAAAGGTTTGGTTAACAGAAAAAAAAGTAGACTTTAGAAGGAGATTTGGATTTAAATCCATGATCCAATATTTAGCAGCATTATGTAACTCTCTTCCCTGATGCTCAATATTGAGACCTTTTCTCTTTTGGAATGGTAAGGTTAGACTTGAGATCTGAGCACTGCATATAAGATGACTTAGGGGTGAAAGTGGAGAGGGAGTATGCCAAAAGGGTTAGAAGTGAAAGCAGACCTGGTGGCCAGAAAGAGGGAAAGCTAGGATACAGATCCTATACAATTTAACCAATAAGCCAGGTGAATGAAGAACCAGCCCAAGAGATCAGATCCAGACACAATAGAACAGCCAGCAATGGGAATGATGGGAAAGAAGTTCAAGAAAGAAACAATATCCTGGATCCTGAGTTCCTCAACTAATTGGATATCTCCCTTTGGCAGATAGTGAGTAGGGAAAAGAAAACCAAAACATTGAAAGTACTAATTAGATCAATGGGGAAAAGCCTGAATAGGCTCCTGAACTATGTACATGAACTTGTGGGTTTGAGGGAAGGGAATGCTAATAAATATTTAACAACCAGCTCTCTGAAAAAAATGTACACAGGACAAACCTTTAAGTTCAATATGAATTATTAACAGTTTCCCATTACTTTCTTAAGACTAGATAATCAATAATACAAAAAAAATTAATCCTTGATTTGCAGCCTTTTCCAATTTCAGAGTTGTAAATGCTCACTTTAAAAAAAAAATTAACAATCATCTCTGTAGACTCAGTTTGGGCTGGCTCTATAAATTCCCTGCTTTATTGTGTTCCTACAGATTAATTCTGGGCTACTTAGGTTTGGAAAACAAAGTTCATGTTTTATTCCTGTGTCATATTTCCATTCTGTAGGAGTTCAGCTGTTTTAATTTAATTTTATTTTATTCCATAAGTTTTTCTGCATATGAGAAAAGAACTCTAAACATTCACCCAGGCTTATGTGATTGCCTCCATTAAATTATGCTAGTGACTGAAAGGAAATTCAACAGGAAAAGAAGGTTTTAATTGAGAGAAGAAGAGTTTAATTGAATAAATTCATTTGGATGATACCCATACAGTAATAAGATGAATGAACACTTACCCACAAAATTAGTTTGCATACAAAAAGAAAGGAGGCAAGTGATAAAGGTAGCCAGCTTTCTGAGATATGAACAGTTAAATGGTCCTCAGCACCCCCTTGTAGTTAAATGTATCACCCTGAACAAGTCAAGGTACAAGTTTTGTCATATTCAAAAATAAGGACCAATCAATGGTAATTCTTTATTTTTTTAGGATTTCTAATTTAGTTTTTAGCTGGAGATTTTTAATTTGTTCTCTTTCTAGTTTTTTAATTTGTGTGCCCAATTCATTGACCTCTTCCCTTCCTGATTTGTTAACATATGCACTCAGGGATATAAATTTCCCTCTGAGTATGGCTTTGACTACATCCCATAGATTTTAATATGATGTCTCCTCATTGTCATTCTCTTCAATGAAATTATTGTTTCTATGATTTGTTTTTTAACCAACTGATTTTGAAGAATCATATTTAATGTCCAATTAATTTTTATTTGCCTCTCCATGTACCCTTACTAATTATTTTTTATTGCATTATAATCTGAAAAAGTTGCATTTATTATTTCTCCTCTTTTACATATTTGCCATGTTTTTATGCCCTAGTATGTGGCCAATCTTTGCAAATGTACCATGTGCTCCTTAAAAGAAGGTATATTTCTTTTTGTCCCTATTTTTTTCCCTATATATCTATTAACTGTAATTTTTCATTCACATCTCTTACCTCTTTCTCATTTATTTTTTGGTTTGATTTATCTAGATCTGATAGAGGAATGTTGAGGTCTCCCACTAGTATAGTTTTACTATCTATTTCTTCCTTAAGCTCCAGTAGTTTCTCTTTTAAAAATTTGAATGCTATACCATTTGGTGCATACATGTTGAGTGTTAAAATTTCCCCATTGTCTATACTGCCTTTTATCTGGATGTATTTGTCTATTTTCCCCATTGTCTATACTGCCTTTTATCTGGATGTAATTGATTTCCCTATCTCTTTTAATCAGATCTAGTTTTACTTTGGCTTTGTCAGATATCATGATTGCTATTCCTGCCTTCTTTTTCTCAGTTGTTGCCCAATAGATTTTGTTCCAGCCTTTTACCCTTACCCTGTGTGTGTCTACTGGCCTCATGTGTGTTTCTTGTCGATAACATGTAGCAGTCCACACCTATCTATGGACAAGAGAAATAGTTAAAATGTAAAGATTGTCTTAGGAGAACGCATACTCAGTCCTGCGCATGGCAAGTAAAGCCTTTGACCCTTGATCCCAGCATCCCCCAGGATTAGGCGTGAAATCAGGTTTCTTTGTGCTCACCTGGCTGAGACAAACCACACCTATACCTTATAGTAATATACAATTGACCAATGGCAATACACTAAGTATTCACCAATATGTATTGTGTACATTTGCATCTCAATAATAATAAATAGGAGCTCCACAGAGACCCAGCCCTCTTACCGCATCACCTCTCACCTGTCTCTGTCTTTCCTGGAGCTTAGTCTCTGGCCAAGCTTATCTTTAACTTCCTTTCCCTATCTCTCTTTCTTTCTCTAAAGACCTTTTCTTATTATCATCCTAACCTCAAGCCGGAGTGGTCTGGACCGGGTTTTCCTCTCAGCTAATCTCTATACTCCTGTAACCACGTGTTGTTAATTTAGAGCTACTTAATGGTCTCAGGTCCTCGTGAGGTTATGTAGCTGGGCTTGTTCTGTGGAGCTCATTTGTTAAATACTACGTGAGTGTCTGCCTGCTTCTTATCCATCTCCTTGGCTTCAGTCCTTCCCCAAGGTCAACCTTCTATCTTTCCTTTTGTGGGAGGGCTGCAGGCCAGCCCCCCAACCCACTATATAACATATGGTAAGATTTTGGTTTCTGACCTACTCTGCTATTTGCTTCCATTTTATGGGTGAGTTCATCCCATTCACATTCAGAGTTATGATTACCACCTGTGTATTCCCCATCATTTTGATTTCCTCTCCTAGTCCTGCCCTTCCTTCTTTCACTATTTCCTTCTACACCAATGTTTTGCTTTTAATCAGTCCCTCTAAGCCCCACCATTATTTGACTTCCCTTCCCAGTCTCTCCCTTCTTATTCCCCTTATATTTTTCTTTAGGATCTATTGAATTCTCTTCCCCCTCTTTTTCCCTCCCTTTTGGTAGTCCCCTCTTCACCCCCCTCCCAGGTTTTCCCCTCTCAACTTCCCTGTAGGGTAAGATAGAATTCAATACCTAAATGGATCTAGATGCTCTTGACCCTCTCAGAGTTGATTCCACTGAGAGTAAGATTTAAGTATTAACTATTAGCATTCTCTTCCTCTCCTTCTTATAATAGTATTCCCCCCCCTCCTCTTTATGTAGTATAATTTATCCTATTTTTCTTCTTCCTTCAAGTTTTTCTTGGTGCCATTTTCTATCCCCCTCTTTCTTTTTTTACATATCATCTTAAACCACTTAGAATCCCAACCTCTACCTATGAATAATTCTTCTAACTACTACGATAGTTAATACAGTTTTTGAGACTTACAAATATCATTTTTCCATATAAGAGTATAAAGAATTTGACCTTACTGAAGCTCTTAAAATTTTTTTCCCTCCATTTCTTGTTTATCTTTTTATGTTTCTCTCAAGTTTTGTATTTGGACATCAAATTTTCTGTTTAGTTCTGGTCTTTTCTTTACAAATACTTGGAAATCTTCTATTTTGTTAAATGTCCATACTTCCCCCTAAAAGTATATATTTATATATATATTAGATATATATATATATTAGATATATATATATATATCAATTTTTATGGGTAGGTGATCCTTGGGTAGGTCTACCTGGGTAGGTAGACCCAATTCTCTTGTGTTTCTGAATATCATATTCCAAGCTTTGTGGTCTTTTAGTGTGGAGGCTGCCAGATACTGTGTAATCCTGATTGGTGCTCCTTGATATCTGAATTGTCTCTTTCTGGCTTCTTGGAATATTTTTTCCTGAGCTTGGAAGCTCTTGAATTCAGCAATTACATTCCTGGAAGTTGTCTTTTGAGGATTTAATGTATAGGGTGATCTATGGACTCTTTCAATGTCGATTTTATTCACTTGTTCAAGAGTATTAGGGCAGTTTTCCTGGATAATTTCTTGTAGTATGATGTCATAGTTTCTGTTTATTTCCAGGTTTTCAGGTAGGCCTATGATTCTCAAATTGTCTCTCCTGGATGCGTTTTCCAAGGCAGCCATTTTCTCAATGAGATATTTCATGTTTCCTTCTAATTTGTCATTCTCTTGACTTTGCTTTAGTAATTCTTGTTGTCTTGTGAGATCATTAGCTTCTACTTGCCCAATTCTAGTTGTTTTTTTTAAAATCCTTACCTTCCGTCTTGAAATCAATACTGGGTATTGGTTCCAAGGCAGAAGAATGGTAAGGGCTAGGCAGTGGGGCTTAAGTGATTTGCCCAGGGTCACACAGCTGGGAAGTATCTGAGGCCAGATTTGAACCTAGGACCTCCTGTCTCTAGGCCTGGCTCTCAATCCACTGAGCTACCCAGCTGCCCACCCACCCCCACCCCCATTCTAGTTTTTAAAGACTGGTTTTCAGTTATGATCTTTTGATTTTCCTTTCCAGTTTGGTCTTCAATTTGCTTATCATTTCATTTGATTTCTAGGCTTCTTTTTCCAAGTGTGAGATTGTCTTTTAAATTGTTATTTTCTTTTTGAACTATTTCCCACTTTTCTTGCCAAGTTTCTTCTATCTTTCTCACTTGGTTCATCATCTCAAATCTGAGCTTAGAACCAATTTCCATTTGGGGGGGAGGAGGTTTGGATGTGTTTGCTTATTTGTCATCCTCTGCTGTCTCCTCTGTAGTCTTGAGTTTTTCACCACAGAAATTATCCAGTCAGAGGCTTTTTCTTATTTTTGTTTTTGTTTTTTTGGTAGTTGTAGATTGTAGTTCTTGGGTGTTGGTGATCATTGCTTTGTTAGTTTTTTCTTCCCTTCCCAGTCAGAAGTCTGAGCGAGGAGGGTAGGCTCTCCATGTATTGAGCTACAGAGTGGTTTTTGCCCTGAGGCTACTGTGTCTGCTGTGTGCAGCCCCTCTCTGCCCTATCTCTGTGCCCAATCTCCATGTTCCTCAGCCTTCTGGGTTCCCAAGTTTTGCTGCTCTCTGGGGTAAGCCTGTGGTGTCCTCAGCCAGTCCCCCGAGAACCTAGAAATTGCCTTGTGCTCTCTCTGACTCTAGTGCTATAGGCAGAGTGGGGGAGGGGTGATCAGCTCGCACTTTGGTAGGTGTAATTTTACCTCCCTATAGCATGGAAATGTCTAAACCCTGCCTACCTTCAAGGCTGTGCCCTACAGATGAGCCCCTTCACTTGTCTGATTTTGGTTTTTGTCCTTTTGACTTTATATTGGTAGGTAGTGAGGAGAGGAAGCCCCCTTGCTTCTATGCTGTGGTCATTTTAGCCTGGAAGTCCTATATATATTCAATCAATGATAATTCTATCCTCACTCTAGCATCATTAGTGCCACCCAATACTAGAAAGTACTCAAAGAATAGCTAGACTCTCTAGGGTTCTCGAAAGCTGGCTACCTCTATCACTTCCCTACTTTCTTTTTGTATACACTACTCATTTTGTGGGGAACAGTGCTCAACTTGCTAGTCTAAGAAGGACAGCAAAGGGAACAGGAAGTACTATATACCCAAGAAGGATGTGACATCACCAAGCAAGGCCATAGCCTAATTTGGAAAATGTGTGGACAATGAAGTGAAATTTCATTTGCTTAGTGATTTTAAGGCATTTGAATTCCCAAGTGGGGGTGAAGTCAAGTCTGGTTATGGTGGGAGAACAATATTGCATTGATTCAAAACTGGAGGAACTTTTTTCCCAAGTTTAGGTTGACTAATTGAATTCACCAAACACTTTCAAAGTTCACTATTTATAAGGTACTTACCTAAGTGTGGAGAATACCAAGATTTAAAAAAGTCAGCCTCTCCACTTAAAGAGATTCTTATTGTATATGTAAAAGGAGGGGGAAGGGGGAATGTCCACATATAAGTACGACACAAAGTTGGTGTGATGGGATCAAAGGAAAGAGTGGGGTAAAAAAGCTGAGAGCAAATGAATGTGAGGTGGAAAGAGAGAATGTATTCTAATCTTAGGGAATAGTTGGTCAAGATTGGAGAATTGGAGAAATAAAGCTAGAATTTTAAAAAATGATAATTTTCAGAATCAAACTAGGCTATTGCCATGGTCAATGCTTTCCATTTTTCATGTTTCAGTGACTGGTCTAATGGCATCCAATTAGCTAATGAGTGAACTAGGATTTTTAATTCTTAGTAGTTATTACTCTTGGACTTGGAGCTTCTTTGTTTCTATCCAGACATATAAAGTATGGGCATTGTTTTCTCAGCATTTTTTGCTTATAGAAGATCAGCCATCCATAGTCATTAGAGCTGGAAGTGACCTTAGAGGTCATCTAGTTCAACTTCTACATTTTACAGAGAAAACTGAGGCTCAGATAGGGGAGGACCTCAAAGAAGTTCATATAGGTAATTAGTAATTTATCTAGGATTAGTAGCCTGGTATGCTAGAGAGAGCACTAAGTTTAGAGTCAGAGTTAAATTTCTGGGTTAAAATTCTGATTCTTTTGTGTGACCTTTAATGAGTCATCTTTCCTCTCAGCCTCAGTTTCTTTGTATTACAAATAGATTTACCATCATAGCAATGGTGAGGTCGGACTAGATTATCTTTAAGGCCTCCACCAGTTTTAAATTTATGGTTCTAGTACAAGGTATGCTTAGAGTCTCTAGGAAGGAGAGAGAAAGGAGAGAGAGAAAGGAAATCTTTCTTTAAAAAGGTGAGAAACTGTTTTCCTTTTTATGCAAACTGGAGGAGACAGTGATAGAGACAGAGAAACAAAGATAGAGAGTGAGAGAGCACACAAACAGACAGACAGGGACAGACAGAGTCAGAAAGATAAAGAAATAGATTATGTTCCTCCCCTTCCCAGAAAGCCTTGTGGGGTATACATGAATCCAGAGGTACCTTAATACTAATACATATACCCCTAAACTCTGAACCTAGAGAGCTGTGATGGCGTAGAGGGGAGAAAGCCACTATTTTTAATTTAAGAGGATTTGGGTAATTGGTTTCCCTCAAACTTCTAGTGAATAGGCACCAGCTTTATTAAGGCACTGATTAGACTAGTTAACACTTGAGGTTAGAAGATCCCTAGTCTTGCTCACAAGCTCCCTCTAGAGGTCAGACACATTACATTATAATTGCCTTTCTAGAAAGAGGGCAAATCAAAGTCCTAGGTGAGTTTCAAGGAGGAAGATTGTTATTGAAGGGGAGGACCATAGAGGCTGGAATCACAAAAGATGGTGTGAGAAGTGGCATTTCAGTTGCAACACAGCGGTCATTAAAAAAGGCTCCTAAGCTACACTAATATAATGTTCAGAGCAAGGGAAGTGATAGTCTTATTGCATTCAGTTCAGGGCACGACATTTCAAGGGAAACTAACAAATCAGAGTGCCTGCAGGAGAGGGCAAACAGAATAGCCAGGGAACTCAAAATAATATCTTATGAGGAACTCAGTACCTCATGAAACAGCCCCTTCCACTTTTGGTCCACAAATTGTTCTGAAGTTCTTTCTAAGGTTGAGTAATACCTAGTCTGTCCCACTGTGGCTTCCATACATTGGCTCCTATTCTCTGCTCTAGTACAACACACAGCAAATCTACTCTTTCTCCCACATGATAGCCTTTGAAATATTTGAAGCAGTTATCTTGTTTCATATAAATATATTTGGGATAAACCCACTGAATATATCCAGCTTGTCTTTCTAAGGCTCAAGTTTTCATTGGTAGTTCTGTCTTGATTAACTCATGTTCATGTAGTGTTTTCCAGTTTACAATACACTTTCTGTTTAAAAGCATTTATTTTATTTTTAAATTTTTAGCATTTCTTTTTTTAAATTGAATTCCAAATTATTTTCCTCCTTCCCCCTTGGAAAAGCAAGCAATTTGATACAGATTATACATGTAAAAGCACATAAAACATATTTCCATATTAGCCATGTTGTAAAAGATAACACGGGCAAAAAAAAAAAAAAAACAAGAAAAATAAAGTTTAAAATGTATGCTTCAATCTGTATTCATCCTATATTAATTCTTTTGAGGTGTACAGCATTTCTCATCAAAGTCTTTAGGAATTATCTTGGATCACTGTATATCATACGCTTTCATCATAACATCCCCATGAAATACGTAGAGCAAATAGTCTTATATTTATCTCTCTATTTTACAAATGAGAAAACTGTGGTTAGACTCTTTATGACATGCTCAAAGTGGAAAATTCAGGATTCACACCCAAGTCTTTGGGTTTTAAGCCTAATTAGTACTCTTTCCTCGATACCACACTGCCTCTCAAGTGACCAGTAAATTAATTCCTAGTTCATGTTTTTTGTTTTTTTTTTTGTTTGTTTTGTTTTTTGGTGTCCTGCACCCTTTGTGACAGTCTAGTGGAGCCTATGGATGTCTTCTCAGAAAAAAAATTTTACATATGCAAAATAAAATATATAAGATTACAAAGGAAACCAATTATATTGAAATGCAATTATCCAAATATTTTTTAAAAATACAAATACATTTACAGACTTTAGGTGAAGGACCCTCTAATTTAGATTAAGAGAATGAATTTAGGATAATTTCAGAAATAAATGAAAAGATTTACTTGAACTGATGCAGAGTGAAATAAGCAGAACCAGAAGAACACTGTATAGAAACAGCAAGATTATGGAATGATCAATTGAAAAGGCTTAGCCATTCTTAGCAAAACAATGAACTAGGACAATTCTGAGGGACTTATGAAAAAGAATGCTATCTGACTCCAGAGAAAGAACTGTTGGAGTCAGAATATGGATCAAAGAACATGGTTTTTCACTTGTTTATTTGAGGTTTGGGTTTGGGGTTTGGGTTTTATATGATTATTCTCTTACAAAAATGAACAATATGGAAATATGTTTTGTATAGTAATACATGTATAACCCAGATTGAATTGCTTGCCAGCTCTGGGAGGAGGGAGGGAAGGAAGGGAGACAATTTGGATCAGACAACTTCAGAAAACTTATGTAGAAATTTGATATTATATGTAATTGGAAAACTAAAATATCTTTATAATAAAAAATTAAATAAAAAAGAGAATGGGCTTATCTTAAAAGATATATATATATATAGACACACACACACACACACACACACACACACACATATATTTAGATATGAGACCAACAGCTTTCATTCCCCTACCTTCTTTAGCTAGAATCCTTTTTAGAAATATGCATCATGGGGGCAGCTGGGTGGCTCAATGGATTGACAGGCCAGAGATAGGAGGATTTGGGTTCAAATCTGACCTCAGACATTTCCCAGCTGGGTGACCCTGGGCAAGTCAACCCCCATTGCCCAGTCATTGCCCAGCCCTTACTGCTCTTCTGCCTTGGAAGCAATACACAGTATTGATTCTAAGGTGGAAAGTAAAGGTTTAAAAAAATAGAAATATACATTCCAAGGATTTTTATCAGTCCTGGGGGAAGTTTGGAATCACTTTCCCATTTTCATGAGAACTGGGTACCTTCTTGATTTTCTTTCCCTTGTGCAGAAATTATAATACTTTTGAGAACAGAATTCATTCTTGTTCCTTATAATGGCGAGATGTTTGCTTTCCGGATAAAGAAGCCACGTGATCTGTCTAAAAGGGGAGGGGGAAAGAGAAGAAGAAATGCATTTGGAATTTTCCTCTTTGTGTGGCCAGCACTGCATGCACAATGGATGTATTCACTAATGACACATAGGGTTTGTGTAAGAAATGCCCAATAGCTTGTTCCAATGAGCTTTGTAACAAACTTTTCTGCAATTTATACAGAATCAACATTCCATATCCATTGTTCATTGTGTAGAAAGGACAGACAGCTGACTTTGGGACTTCAGCCCTTCTGTTTGCCAATCAATACCCTTGTTTCTTTGAAGCACAAAGCCTTTGGGCTAAATGTCAAACAATATGGGTTTGTGGAGCCAGGTACAATGTGGGCAAGTTTATAGTATGAAACTGTAGCAGCAGGGAAGTATGTATTTACAAATTCACTTTTGCATTTATCTATATGTATATACACCAGCTTCAATAAATGTATATTTGTTTATATTTATTATTTTATATATGTATATATAAATATGTTCATCTAGCTTATCTGTCTTATAGACTCTTGTACACAGACAGTAAAATTTCATAGCCATGAGGAATTCACTAGCTTAGAAATTTGCCTAGAGGGGTATTGAGTCACCCATGAAGAATAGTGGATAGAATGCTGGACTTAGATTCAGGAATACTTGGGTTCAGATCCAGCTTTAGGTATTTATTAGCTATGTGATCCTGAGAACATCACTAAAGCCTTCTAGCCTATTTCCTCATCTATAAAGAGAGGGGAGTTTGGGCTTGGTGGCCTCTGAGGCCCCTCCCAGTCTGTGATCCTATAACTTGTTCAGGGTCATACCACCAATGTGTCCAGCAGATTTCTTTCTTTTCTTTTGAAAAAAAAAAAAAACCCTTATCTTTGCTCTTATAATCAGTACTAAATATTGGTTTGAAGGCAGAAGAAGCAGTAAGGGCTAGGAAATTGAGGTTAGATGACTTGTCCAGGGTCACAAAGCTAGGAAGTTTCTAAGGCCAGATTTGAACCCAAATCCTTTGGACTCTAGACTTGGCACTCTATCCACTAAGCCACCTAGCTGGCCCCAGAAGCAAATTTCAAACCCAGATTTTCCTGCTTCTAAGGTCAGCTCTGTTTTCACTACGCCATGATCTGCAATTCTATGTTTTCTGGATGGAATCATTATGGGCAATTTCAAATCCTAATTTTCATTTCTCTTTACACATCACTTATTGAGACTTCCATTGAATCTCCTGTCTCATGGGAATAATAAGGGTTTTGCTTCTAGCTTTCAAATAGTTACCAAATTGATGACCAATACATGGATTTGACCTTGTCACTCCTCTCAGAAATCGACAATGGCTTTCAATCACATTTTTTCCTCTTAAACTCTTACTTCTTTCTTAGAATCAATACTAAGTAGAGGTTCCAAGGCAGCAGAGTGGTAAGGGCTAGACAATTAGGGTTAAGTGACTTGCCCAGGATCACACAACTAGAAAGTATTTGAGACCAGATTTGAAACTGGGACCTCCCATCTCTAGACTGGATCTCAACCCACTGAGTCACCTGGCCACCTTCCACCTTGATTCACTTTGTACAGACTCTATATTGCTTATTGGTATACAAGTGGAATCCCCCTCCATTAGAAAGTCAACTTCTTGAAGGCAGGTGCTTTCAGTTTTATTTTTCATTTTCTCAGCACTTAAAACACTAACACTATCTGGTGTTGTTCAGTTGTTTCAGTCATGCCTGAGTCTTGATGTCTCCATTTAGGGTTTTCTTGGCAAAGATATTTAAATGATTTGCCATTTCCTTTTCCAGCTCATTTGATAGATGAGGAAACTGAGGCAAACAAGGATAAGTGACTTGTCCAGAGTCATAGAGCTAGTCAGTATCTGTAATCAGAGTTGAACTCAGGAAGGTATCTTCCTGACTCCAGGTCCACACTCTGAACCATCTAGCTGCTTAGTCCTTAGCAAGAGCTTTATGAATGCCTGTTGAATCGAGTTTGTGGCTTAGAAGAGAATGAGAATGCAGTGGGTTTCTGTGAAGCAGTAAAGTGTTATCACCCAAATGAAAAGATCACTTGCAGTGTAAGTATCATGTAATTTGCATATCATCAGTGGAGGGGAAACTCAGCTCTAATGTGATGAACATCCATGTCCTGTGTATAGCAGAAGACACAGTCAAATCAATCAATCCTAGTAAGTTTCCAGGAAATCTCTACCAGATGGATGGCAGCAAAGTATTACCGGAAGATTCTCTCTGGTGCATTGTCTAATCTTGGAAATGCAGTTTTTATAGAATTGTCTGGGGAACAGAGTTTGCAGGAAAGTGGGACAAGAGATGCAGCAAGACTAGACAGTGGTTAATTCAGAAAGTTTCTGAACAAATGAAAACCCGAAAATCCAACGTGCAAAATTAAATGATTCTGTAGTTATTTTGGACTATGTGTTAAAGGCACTAGAGCTGGGAACATGAAGATGGCTCAGTAGATTGAGAGGCAGGCCAAGAGACGGGGAGGTCCTGGGTTAAAATCTGACCTCAGACACTTCTGAACTGTGTGACCCTGGGCAAGTCACTTAACCCTCATTGACTAGCCCTTACTCTTCTTCTGCCTTAAAACCAATATGCGATATTGATTCTAAGATAGAAGGTAAGGATTAAAAAAACAAAGGCACTAGAACAAAGAATATGAGCCTGAAAGGAAGCTCAGAATCTGGTTTATCAAACTCTTCATTTTATAGACAAGGGCACTGAGACTCAGAGGCACAATTTCTTCCCCAAGATTACCTCACCAACAAGTACCAGAGCTGGAAGCCCCCCTGAGGAAGTCAAAGATACACATATCTTATCTATACCAAAATATTAATGGTAGAATTTTTGTGATAGTAAAGAAGCATCATGGCACTGTGGATGGAGAATTGGCCTTGGAGTTAGGGAGACTTGGGTTCAAGTCCTGCCTCTGAGGCATCAGGAGTAAGTCACAACCTCTTCGGGCCCCAGGCAACTTCTAAAAGACTTTGAGTGGCAAAGAAGGTGTTAATTTGCATTGTAAGAGGAAGTTTCACATCCAGAAGCTCCCAAAATAAATTAAAATATGGATCTGGCTTAATAATAGCTAATAGTTAACATTTATATAGTGCCTACTTGTGCTAAATTCTTAAAAACAACAACAACAAAACCCTTACCTTCTAACTTAGATTTAATACTAATTGTTGGAAAAGTGGTAAGGACTAGGCAATGGTGGTTAAGTGACTTGCCCAGGATTACCCAGCTAGGTTAAACTTTTTTTAATGATGATCTCATTTGAACCTCCCAACAACTTTGGGAAATAAGTGCTATCCTCTCCATTTTACATATGAGAAGACTGAGGCAAACAGAGGTTAAGTGACTTGTCCAGGGTCACAAGGCTAGGAAGTATCTTAGGTTGGTTAAAAATAAATAAATAAAAGAACCAGAAATAAAAAGTAGGTGCTCATCCATCAGGCAATCATGAAAAGATTATGGTGCATGAATGTGCAGCGAAGAGTATGAAGAATTCAGACAGCATGAGAAGACTTATATAAATTGTTGCAGGCTGAAATGGGGCCAGCTAAACAACATACATGATAACTAAGTGGAAAGATAGTAGCAAAACAAAACTGAAAGCCAACAACTCATTGTATAATAATAATGATCGTTCCTGTTTCCTGGAAATGAGGTGTGAAAATAACCTCTTTTTCTGTGTAGAAGTGGAGCATGATGGGAATGCTATTGCCTTCCTTCTAAGATTATCTCCAGTTTATCCCATTTGCACCTTATTTGTACATAATTATGTGTTGTATTTCCCACTAAAACTGTGAGCTCTTTGGACTCAGGGACTAACTTTATCTTTTTTTTTTTTTGTATACTCAGCACTTAGCACAGTACCTGGCAAATAGTAGGTGTATAATAAATGCTTATTGGCAAGACACTGTATCAAAACCACTTGATGTGTTGATTCATTTTGTCAATTTTTTTGCCCTTTAATAGTTATTTTTTTAGTTGGAATGACTTGCTGGGGAGGGCAAGAGAAAGAATATATTCCTATAAAAACAGAGACTTTCAAGAAATTTCAAAATAAAACAAGTAGACATTTTAAAAAATTGTGCAATTCTATCCTAAGTCTTCTGTCTCCAAATCTAGTGTTCTTCCCACTGCATCATAATGACTCAATTGTGACAACTGACTATTTTCGTGGGCTTTGTTAGAATCACCCTGCCCCAGAGAGCCCAAGGTTATGGGCTAGTCTTTTGTACACTTTCCATATTTTTCCAGGAGAGGGTGATGTAGGGCTGGGGCGCGGGACCTAGTTGGTCATTCATGAAAACTCTCTCTACTGAGTCTTGAGACTTTGGCTGGCCCACTCTTTGCAAAGATAACTCTCTGAGACCTTGTAACACCCCATAATGGGCCATGATTTCTGGTCTATAGTCCAAATGAGGTTGGATTTTTTTTTAAAGTCTGAAGCACAAATAAAATAGGTTTGGCTTCACTCTACACTGGTAGATTCTCTGTCTCTGTCTCTGTTCTCTCTCTCTCTCTCTCTCTCTCTCTCTCTCTCTCTCTCTCTCTCTCTCTCTCTCTCTCTCTCTTGATGTAGCTATACTATTTCTTTGCTGTCTATGAGGAACATTGTGTTTTTATTTTTTCCTCTGACTTCTCTGAATAAGGTTTATCATAATAGAAAGAATATTGAACTTAGAGTCACAAGACTAGAGTATAAATTTTGGCTCTATCTCTTCTCTAACCTTGGTAAGTCACTTGATCACCCCTGAGTATCAGTTTCCTCAAATGCAAAATAAAGGGCCTAAATGACCTCTGGCTGTAGATTTTTAAGGTCTATGCATACAAATTGTATATATACACAGATGTGCATGTGTATAATAAATCTTCCTAGTTGCATAATCCTGGGAAAGTCACTTAGCCTCTGTTTGCCTCAGTTTCCTCATCTATAAAATGGAGATAATGAAACTTATTTCCCAAGGTTGTTGTGAGGATCAAATGAGATAATCATTAAAAAGATTTCAGACTAGCTGTGTAACCCTGGAGAAGTCACCTAACCCCAATTGCCTAGCCCTTAGTGCTCTTCTATATATATGCATTGTGTGTACATGTATGTATATGTGTGTACTGTCTCCTCAAATACTCATTCTTATATACTAATCTATTCATTGTTGAGATCCTCTGTAGAATATAAGCTTCTTGAGGGCAGGCACTGTATCACTAAAGCACAGTGACTTCCACACTGTAGGTGCTTGATAAATAAAATGCTTGATCACTGGATTGGATGTGTAAATTTTAGCCCACAGTGTACTATTAATTTTCAGTATTGTTTTGAATGCTGTGGTTATTTAGATTTATAAAAAGTACTATTTCCTCAAGGTTTATGAGACCTTTGGAAACAGATTGGCTGGAGTTCCTCCAAAGAGGTCTTCTAGAAAGTTCTGTTTGGGGATTGGCACAAATATTACTAAAAATTGAAATTTCCTTTGAACCCTCATTATCTCAGTCTGAGTTCTTTGGGGTAGGGCATGTGTTTTTATACCAAATCCTGGTGTCCTGAGCAACTGTATTTTAAATATAGTCAAACCATCTCCCATTATATTATGCCATTCTAGCTATGGTCAGCCTTCCATAAGCAAGGCCCTGATCTCATAGACTTTTTCAGTCTAATCTCTATACCTTATGTCTCAGGGAATTGATGAATGAAGGATTAGTTTTGTCTCATGGACAAAGCTCAAGCTCAGCCCATTCTTGGAAGGATAGAAAGCTTGGGTGGGCAGGGACACGCAGGAGTTCTCCAAAAATGCAGTTCAGAAATCATTAGAAAGGTTTCTCCAAAAGAGTCTATCTTTATAGACTGCTTATCAAATAGCAAAGGCCAAAAAAGAAACGTAATTTCTAATGTAATTTCTCATCTAGGATCAGTGGAAAAATACAGAGTTGGCAAGCAAGGCTTGACCTTATCACTCTATACAAAGAAAGAAATTGAGACTCGTAGAGGTTAAGTGGATTTGGGAAGGAAACATTTCTTATAGCCCATCAGCAGTGTACACATGCAGATAGTGATCTAGACCTCTGAAAGTAACATGGCCCCGTGTAGATGGAGCAGAATTAAAGTTGATCATATAAACCAGGACATGGGCAGTGAGCTCTGCTGAAACCCATCCTGAGGCAGCTGCTCTATATTTATTGGACGAATCTTAGATGTGTCCATTGGGGACCCTGACATCTCAGTCCCTATTATGTTCTTCAATTGATCTCTTTTAAAAATGAACTCAGTTTTGACCTCAGCCATGCTAACATCACCATCCACCTGCCTGATGGACTCTGACTTGCAGCTTCTCCAAGTCTGGTAAACCTCTATCCTGAAAACAGATTGTAAAATTTTTAGTGTGAGCATTTCTACTTCAGAAGTCAGCAAATGCTACAAATTAGGGCTTGATTTACTTATTACCTTCTGTTTTAGAATTGATCCTAAGTATCAGTTTCAAGGTAGAATTATAGTAAGGATTAGGCTATTGGGATTAAGTAATTTGCCCAGGGGTCACATGGCTAGGAAGTATCTGAGGCCAGATTTGAACCCAGAAACTCCCATCTCCAGTCCTGCTCTCTATCCACTTGCCCACTTATCCCTACTTTTCTCTTAGCTCTTTAGTAAATCTATGAACTCTGTCTTCTCCAGGTATAGCACCCTTTTCACTTTATTTGTTTATGACTTGGACCCTATCTCTTTCATTTGCATGGAGATTCTTTCCTTTGGGTCTTATTTATTTTGTTTGTTTTTAAATAATATTTTATTTTCCCCTAATTTCTTGTAAAAATAATTGTTTTTGACGTTTAAAAAAAGTCGAGTTCCAAATTCTTTCCCTCTCATTAAGTGTTCCTTACCATGACTCTGGGATAAAATGAAAGTTACCAGAAGACAGATTTACATTTAATATAAAGAAAAAATTTTCTCACAATCTAGAAACCAGGAACACCAGGTTACTAGTCCACTTGCAGCTTCTGCCCTTCGTATCCTGACTCCTTAACCTTTCTAATACACTTATACAATATTCTCCAGGTCCAGCTTTGTCTGCCTACTTGCTGTGCCTCTCACACAATACTCTACCTTTTGTCTCAGTGCCTCTTCATTGGCTGTTCCTTGTGTCCTGGATGTTTACCTCTTTCCTTCTACCTTTGAGAATTCCTGGTTTCCTTAAATACTCACTCCAGTGCCAACTTCTATTTGATATCTTTCCTGATCCTCTTAGCTTCTACTGTTCTAAAACTACCTTGGATTTATTTTGCTTACAATCTGTATTATATATGTGTTGTGTGTGCATGTGTGCATGTGTGTGTATGTGTGCACATGTTGTCTCTGTCAATAGAAGGTAAGCTCCCAAGAGCAGGAACTTCAGTCTTCATATCTTAGTTTTTAGCATAGTATCTACCATGTTGTTGTTCCATTGTTTTGGTCATGTCTAACTCTTTGTGACCCCATTTGGAATTTTCTTGGGAAAGATACTACAATGGTTACCATTTTCTCCTCCAGCTCATTTTATAGATGAAGAAACGGAGGCAAACATGGTTAAATGACTTGCCCAGTGTCATCTAGCTAGTAACTGTCTGAGACTGGATTTGATTCCAGGAAGATTAAGAGAAAAATTAAAAAAGTAAAAAGCCTAGAAAATATGAATCTGTAATTAATTACACAAAGGGAAGACTATAAGCAGACCATGCAGCTAAACACCTAGAGAGCGGATCTGAAATATATAAGAAAGAAAGTGAGTAGGAGTCAAAGAATGATGGTAGATCATCCATGAAGGTGATCAGGCACAACCCACCTCAATTTCTGTAATGCTTCTTTATTTCCTGTTGCTAGTAGTTTTTGACCATTGTGTTCTCAGGGAGTTTTTTGAGAGCTTAGTTGCAGGGGAGCAACATGAATTTCAGAGAAACAAGGTTCAATAGCCCATGACAAATGAATGTCTGCTTCACTGGGTTCCTCAGACTGAATTGGGAATTTAAAGGCCTTAGAAGTGTTTTACAGCCAAGTAACCAATCACTTCTGCTTTTCATCAGCAAAATTGGATTTTGGGGAAAGAGTATCTCTCCTTTAACAGTGAAAATAGCTATGTCCATTAGTGTTATGAAGAAGGAAGTACTACTTAGCTTGGGAAATAATAATTCATTTCTTTCTGATGTTGCCAGAGAAAATCTTTTGGCAACTTAGTGTGAGTATAAACATGGGATTAATTACCTGTGAAAGGAAGTGGCTAATGTGCTCTGGAAATCCCAAGAGTTGAGAGTGAGTGGGTAGAGGATATTGAACAGAGGAAGCCTTTGGGATGGAGGTGGGCTGACAAATAGCATTAAGTGGTGCTATATGGTCAGAGATTGCTGATGAGAGTTGAAGAACAGGTTATCAATTTACTGAAAAGGAATAACAATGCTTAATTTACTATGATCCAATTAATGACTCATTGAAGATAAAGAACTTTGAGCTTCATTTCTGCCCCTTGCTAGGGGAGCTTAGGCCTTTCTCAACCTGTTTTGCATCCAACATCCTAAGTGTTCTTTCCCAGAGTCTACTTTCGTACCATTCTCTCCTTTCCATTCCTATATGGTTGTTTAGTCATTTCAGTCATGTTAGACTCTTCATAATTCTATTTGAGGCTTTCTTGGCAAAGATATTGGAATGTTTAGCCATTTCCTTCTCCATCTCATTTGGCAGATAAGCAATCTGAGACCAGCAGGGTTAAGTGTCTTTCCCAGGGTCAAACAGTGTCTGAGGCTAGACTTGAACTCATTGAAGGTGAGTATTCCTGATTCTAAGCCTAGCACTCTAACCTCCTAGTTGCTCCTCCATTCCTATAACAACCACGTTAATTAAGCTTAATAATACCTCAGGGCTACATTAATCTGAGTAGAGTAACATCAGATTGAAGGTCAGAAAACCTGTCCCTAAATCCCAACTCCTCACTTACTACCTATATGAACTAGGCAAGTCAATTCACCTCTGTAGGACTCAGTTTCCCTTCTATAAAATGAGGAGATGAACTAGATTCTTTTCTGCTCTGTTCTATTCCATTCTTTTGAAATTTCTTCTAGTTCTAGGTAATAGCTGACTTTTACATAGTGCTTTCAAAGCTCTCTCTCTATACATATACATATGCATATACATATATATTTATAGCACCTCATTTGAGTTTCAAAACAATCCTCTGAGTTAAGTATGATTAGGGACAGCTAGATGGGGAAATAGATAGAGAGCCAGGCATTGTCAAGATGATTCATCTTCCTGAGTTCAAAGCTGGCCTCTGACACTTCCTAGCTGTGTGACCCTGGTCAAGTCACTTAACTCTGTTTGCCTCAGTTTCCTCATCTGTCAAATGAGCTGGAGAAAGAAATGGCAAACCACTCTAGTCTCTTTGCAAACACAGTCCCAAATGGGATCATGAAGAGTCAGACATGACTGAACAGCACCAAAAGTATTATTATTCCCATCTTTACAGTTCAGGAAATGAAGAAGCAGAAAATCTAATTTGCCCCAGCTTGCAGACCTAGTAAGTATTAAAGGCAGGATTTAAAACCTGACACCAAGATCATCATTATTTTCACTCTACCATGTTGCCACCTAAGGAAGACTAATCTTCCTAAAAGGGTTCATCTTGTTGCTTCCTTATCAAGTCTGTCATATTTTGTACCTGCCCACAAGATAACATCCAATCTTCTCTATCTGGCACTGAAAACTTTCTTGATCAGCTCTCCCATGAAAACTAAACTAAACTAAACTAAACCTGTGATTTTATCAGTGTAGGAAACTTTCCATATGGAGATTCCCCCACCCAAACAGATACACGGTTTATCCATTATTCATAGTCTTAGAATAGTGCCAGGACGCTGAAGTTAAGTGATTTTCTCATCTAGCCAGTATGTGTCAGAGGCAATACTTGAACCTAGGACTTCCTAACTCTAAAGCAGTCCTCTATCCCATATGCTGAATTCTCTCTTAATCAAACCATATCTGTCCCTTTCCCTTGTTTCTATTGTACTCTGAAAAGCCACTCTATATTCCCTAATCATAGAATCTCAGATTTGGAGATCACCTGAAAAGTGACCCTTCTTCAAAATCTCTGATCTTGGGAGATGGAGAATCCAGCATCTCCCAAGGTGGCTCAAACCACTTTTGAGTCAGCTCTCATTTGAGGAATATTTTTCTTGTGTTGAAGCCAGATCTCCATCTGTCACTTTTATACATTGCTCTTGGGACTTTAAAGGGGCAGGAGAAGAAAACTAGTATTTAAGCATCTACTATGTGAGGGGGAGCTAGGTTGCCCAGTGGATAGAACTAGACCTGGAGACAAGAGGTTCTGCATTCAAATTTGGCCTCAGAAACTTCCTAGCTGTATGATCCTCAGTAAGCCCTTACTGCTCTTCTGTAAGACTGAAGGTAAAGGTTAAAATTTTTTTATTTAAAAAGAAAATTACTACTATGCCAGGCTCTGTACCACACACTTTACAAACATTATCTCATTTGATGCTCACCCTGGGAGGAGGGCAGCTGGGTAGCTCAGTGGATTGAGAGCCAGGACTAGAGATGGGAGGTCTTAGGTTCAAATCTGACCTCTGACACTTCCCAGCTGTGTGACCCTGGGCAAGTCACTTAACCCCCATTGCCCAGCCCTTACCACTCTTCTGCCTTAGAACCAATACACAGTATTAATTCTAAGACAGAAGGTAAGGGTTTAAAAAAAAATACAACAAAATCTTGGGAGGTATGTGTTATTATTATCCCTATTTACAGGGGCAATACAGGAAACTGAGGCAGTCAAAGATTAAGCAACTTGCCTAGATCACACAACTAGTTGAGGTTGAATTTGAAATTGAGACTTTCTGACTCTAGGACCAGGGCTCTATTCATTGTACCCCCTAGTTGTTTAAGAAGCCAGGAAACTAAGAACAGGGTATTAGTGTTACTTAGGGCAGCTAGCCTAGCAGAACTGTTCTTTGGCCCTCCTGGCTTGGAAGGAGCAGATGACCTGGAGCTGAATGCTTTGTTGCATCCACCAGTCAGAATCTCTCTGGGGACACTGTTACTGTTCCAGCGGACTGTTCTGATGGAACTGATCCAGGCACCAGACTTGAGGCTGGAGCAAAAAGGGCAAGGTAGCTTGGTTTATAAAAGTAGTCTGCATCCAGCAGAACTGTGAGAACTGATAACTTGCCAAGACAGAGAGACGGATGGACAGACAGACGGACACTTATGGGCAGCTAAGTGGCACAGCTAGCTAGAATACCAGACCTAGAGTGAGGAAATATATGTATGCAAGATTGTTTTCCAAATCTATCCATCCAAACATTCTTTCTTCATGAATTTGTTCCATCATAAGCCTTCCATTAGCAACCCTATTTAGAAGGCTAATAAATCTTCTACTCTTATTCCTTACCTTGAGTTTCAGTCTGATATTTCCAATTGTTTGCTAGACTTCTCCATTGGGATGTCCTATTCATACCTTAAACTTATTACATCTAAAATTTTATCATTTATCTTTTCCATATAATCTGGCCCTCACCCTTGCAACCATTCAGTTATCAAGTTCCATGCTTGTCACATTCATAGTTTTGACATTGTCAGTTACCCTCTTCTCCTTGTTACCTTTTTGTCTTTAAGTTTTCATGATTCTAGTCTCTCCTGGTTCTCCTCCTACCTATCTGATCTCTCCTTCTCAGTCTTCATTGGATCTTGATCTAGGTCACACCTGCTAACTGTAAGTTTTCATAGGATTCTGTCATAAGACTCTCTAATCTTTTCCCTCTATATTATTTCACCTGGCATTCTCATCAGCTTCCACAGATTCAACAATCATCTATCTCTATGTAGATGATTCTCAGATCTCCTTATTCAGCCCTAAATTCTTCTGACCTCTAGTCTCAAATTTCTATCTGACTATTGGATATCTTGAACTAGATGCTAGAGTCCAAAGACATCTTAAACTCAACATATCTAAAACTGAACTAATTATATTTCCCTCCAAACCCTCTCCTTTCTCCTGAATTTCCCTATTACTGTCAAGGATACCACCATCTTCCTAGTCATCAGACTTGAAACCATCCTCAACTCCTTACTATTTCCTACCATCCCACCAGAGCCAATCTGTTGTTAAGTCCAATTGTTTCTGCCTTCCTAACATCTCTTATATAAGCCCTCTTCTATCCTTTACCATTTCAACTGCTCTTTTGTAAGCCCTTACTTCGTGCCTGGTCTGTTGCAAAGTCTGCTTATTGGTTTCCCTGCCTTAAGTTTCCCCCCACTCTAATCTGTACTCCATTCAAATGGATCCATTCAAATGGATCTTCCTAAAGTTCATCTCTGTCCATGTCATCTCTATTGAAATTCTAGTGACTCCCTCTCACCTCTAGGATCAAATATAACATCTTCTGTTTGGCATTCAAAAGTCCTTCATAATTTGCCCTCCTCCTTCCTTTTCAGCCTTCTTAATTCAATTCCCTTATTCAACCCCATGCACTCTGTGATCTAGGGACACAGGTTGCTTCATTTCACAACTATTGGCATTTTCACTGGCTGTCCTCCATTCCCGGGATCTTTTCATTCCTCATATCTGACTCTTAATTTCCTTGCCTTCCTTCAAGTCTAACATCCCACCTTCTGTAAGAAGCTTTTCCTGATCCCTCTCAATGCTAGTGGTTATCTCTCCTCTTCACCCTCTCTCCCTCCCCGTCTCTCTCTCTTTCTCTTCCTCTTCCTCTCTCTCTCTCTCTCTCTCTCTCTCTCTCTCTCTCTCTCTCTCTCTCTCTCTCTCTCTCTCTCTCTCTCTCTCTCTCTCTCTCTCTCTCTCTCTCTCTCTCTCTCTCTCGGTATATCTTTTTTGTACATAGTTGTTTGAAAATTCTCTCCCTAATTAGATGGTGAACTCCTTGAGAGTAGGAACCTTCTTGTCTTTCTTTGTAATCCCAACACTTAGCACGGTGCATGGCTCATAGTTGTTGTTTAATAAATAATCATTGACTAAGCAAAATAAATTTTTAAGTATGCTGAGAAACAGATATCAGAAAGGGTGAAAAGTGACTTGTTTTGCTTATATTTTTCCTTAAGAATGTAAATAGTTTATTTGACATGATTTTATTTGTAACTTGTTTCTAAGATTATTAGGTTTATATTTATAACTAATTTCTTTTCAAATATTTATAATCTCATTGATGATAAATAATGACCACACATGAAACAATTAGATAACAATACAAGACAGTATATAATTAAGGGCTAAATTGTGTGACTAAGAATATAAGCACCAATGGGAATTTAGAGAAAAAAATCATTCTAAGACTCTAAGGCTAACAAAGGACTTTCCTCACAATAACTCTTCGAGGTAGAGCAAATATTACTACAATCCCCATTTTAAACATAAGAAAACTGAGATTCAAAGAAGTTTAGCTATCCTTAAACAATCATTAGCATTTATTAAATGTCAGACACTGTGGTAGGTTCTGGAGATACAAAAACCAAAAGACAAAACAGTCCCTGCTCTCAGAGAGTGTACATTCTAATGGGAGAACTTGGTGAGTTAAAAAGCTGTCAAATAGTTAGCATGTGCAGTATCTGGGATTTGAACTCAAGTTTCTTCTAATGCCAGGGCTATCACTGTTTCCATTGTATTTATTGCTTCTGATCTTTCAAAGATGGATGGCATTTGGTTGTATTGAGTTCAATAAGGCTAGAGTGGAAGGTCGTATGTTACCCATGTTCCCCAACATACACCCTTTCACTCTAGCCAAGTTGAACAGCAAAGGAAAGTAATGAATGCTGGAGGGGATGTGGCAAAATTGGGACATTAATGCATTGCTGGTGGAGTTGTGAATTGATCCAACCATTCTGGAGGGCAATTTGGAACTATGCCCAAAGGGTGCTAAAAGACTGTCTGCCCTTTGATGCAGCCATAGCACTGCTAAGTTTGTACCCCAAAGAGATAATAAGGAAAAAAGACTTGTACAAGAATATTCATAGCTGCACTCTTTGTGGTGGCAAAAAATTGGAAAATGAGGGGTTGCCCTCCAATTGGGGAATGGCTGAACAAACTGTGGTATATGTTGGTGATGGACTACTATTGTGCTCAAAGGAATAATGAACTGGAGGGATTCCATATGAACTGGAACAACCTCCAGGAAGTGATGGAGAGTGAAAGGAGCAGAACCAGGAAAACATTGTACACAGAAATTGATATATTATGGCACAATCAAATGTAATAGACTTTTCTACTAGCAGCAATGCAATGATCCAGAACAATTTGAGAGACTTATGAGAAAGAACACTATCCACATTCAGAAGAAAAACTGTGGGAGTAGAAACACCAAAGAAAAACAACTGGGTCAAGGGGGATATGATTGGGGATGTAGACTCTAAATGAACATCCTAGTGCAAACATCAACAACATGGAAATAGGTTCTGATCAAGGACACATGTAAAACACAGTAGAATTGCACTATGGGGGGGGGGGGGGAGAATATGATTCTTGTAACCAAGGAATGATGTTCTAAATTGACTAATTAAATAATTTTTTTTTAAAAGAGCCCTTACTGCTCTTCCACCTTGGAACCAATACATAGTATTGATTCCAAAACAGAAGGTAAGAGTTTGTTTGTTTTTTTTAAGAAGAAAACAATTTATTACAGCACATACACAACCACAACCAGATTCTGGTCTTTGAGGAGGAGGTACAGCCAAACTGGCCTGGCCCTCACTGCTGCCCTGAGACAGGAAACACAACTCAATCATCCTCAAAGAAAAGGATATCTGAGATCCAAGGCCATGGGAGGGAAATAAGTGCACAAGTCCATCAGGCTCCATGCAGGGCCTGAGGGGGGCCCTTTGCTCCAGTTCCACAAGAGAAGCTCTTCTGTCTGACTGACTCTTGGAGTCGAATCTCTCTAGGACATCAAGGATATCTCTATGTACTCAGGAGAACAAATTCCTCTTTGGGTCTCCAGGAAAACATGGTCATCCATCCATTTTCAGTCTGTGGCACTAAGACCCTGGCACCCTATCCCTGAGTAGTCCATTGGTTACATCCTGAAGAAGGTTTTGTCACAAGGGAGGCAACGGAGTATAACTCAAAGCTCTCAGGCACGGCCACATTGGGAAACTTGTAATAGAGAAGATGCTGTTTGAGGCACTCATTGGTCAGCAGCCAAGTATTCTAGAGCATCCTCCTGCTGGTGGCCACCACTGGGTCTGAGTTATTTGAGCCCTGGGAGAAGATGAAGCTGTTGACATGGGCCACAGCTATTTTGATCATTCTTCTAATAGCTGCTCATATGGTGAATTCCAATGGTCTTTTTACAAAACTGAGAAAGATGGATATTTTTTCTTCCACTTTCTCTTCTTAAGACTCCCCCTCTCTTTCTCCATTTCCATTGTTCAATAGTACCTTTTTTCCTTAAAAGGGGGGATATTCTGAGCCAAATCATATGCAGACAATCCAGTGGTCCAGATTTGAGACTTTCATCATAACTGGATGTCCTTTCTTGAGTCCATGGCTGCCATTCTTCCCTCATGCAAAAGGTTATGATGCTTGAAGTTATTTCACTTTGATTTTTAAGACTGCTTCCAGTTTAGTGCTACTAAATAATAGCATCTTAAAAAATCATGAATTCTAATTGTATTTTCTACTAAGGATATTTCCTTTATAATTTCTTGGAAGATTGCTCTTCCTCTGATCCTTGTAGAGCTCTGTTGATCTGTATGCTTTGTGGTATTTTTTAAATGGGATTCTAATGACTGAATAGCATCTCTGACTAAGAGAAGTGTGCCTCTCTCTAGTGGATAAACATCCTTCATTACAAGTTTTGAAAATCCACTAAATATCAATTATTTTCATTATATCCCCTGCCCTGTGCCAACTGAATGCTTTTATTTTTTTCTAGGTTGAATATAATTATACTTCTTGGTCAACCAGATAATCATTATGTAAGTGATGCCCTGGAATTTGGTTGACACATTTAAAAGGGAATTATAACTCTTCTAGACCATTAAGGCACTGTTTAGTTCATTGGGAAAACATAGTGAAGCTTTAGTGCACTCAAATAATTATTATTCATAAAACTACTTAAGGGCTGGTCGTAGATAACCATTCATAAGTCTGACATTTCTTCTTCTTTTTTTAACCTTACCTTCTGTCTTGGAATCAATACTGTGCATTTGTTCCAAGGCAGAAGAGTGGTAAGGGCTAGGCAATGGGGGTTAAGTGACTTGCCCAGGGTCATACAGCCAGGAAGTGGCTGAGTCCAGATTTGAACCTAGAACCTCCCATCTCTAGGCCCGGCTCTCAATCCACTGAGCCAGTTGCTCCCTCTGACATTTCTTCTGAAAAATGAGGGATTTGTACTTATCCCTTCTGGCCCCAAATTCTATCATTCTAGGACTGTGACGTATTTCTATTTATACCTGTCCCAGTACTAAGCTTAGTGACTAGCTTGAAAATGGTTATTTAATTGAATTGAATAATGATGGTCTAGACACTATTATTACTACTCTTAACTAGCATTTATACAGTATAGAGTGCTTTAAGGTTTTCTAATCCCTTATAAATATTAATCTTATTTGATCCTCATAACAATCCTAGGAAGTAGTTACTATGATTATTCCCATTTTATAGATGAGAAAACAGAGGCACAAAGAAGTTAAATTATTTGTCTAGGGTCATAGCTGTATCTGATGCCAGATCTGAAGTCAGTTCTTCCTGACTCCAGAGATATTTACTTTGACATCTCCCTGCCTCAACCTGAACTACTCTTGATATAGGCCTCCTATTACTACAGCATCTGTGTGCTGGCTACCCTACTTAAGTAATTATCCCACAGCAACTAAAAGAAATGATGTAAATAACCTGTTCCTAATTTGTACATTGATTTTTATTTGCTTTTTTTTATATTCAGCTACCTGTTAGGGTCTATAATTCATTGGCACTTGATCAGAGAAGAATAGATTTACAGGTAAACATGTTTTTGGAAGTCTTGTGAATCTGACCAAGAAAGTTATAAAGTGAAAAGAAAGGAGTGGAGCAGCTAAGTAGCACTGTGGATAGAGCTCCAGGCCTGGAATGGGTTGGACTTGAGTTCAGATCTGGTCTCAGGTACCATCTAAGCTGAGTGACAATGGGCAGGTCATTTAACTTTGATTGTCTAGCCTTGGAACCAATACTTATTATTGATTCTAAGATGGAAGCAAAGGGGGAAGGAAGGAAGGAAGGAAGGAAGGAAGGAAGGAAGGAAGGAAGGAAGGAAGGAAGGAAGGAAGGAAGGAAGGAAGGAAGGAAGGAAGGAAGGAAGGAAGGAAGGAAGGAAGGAAGGGAGGAAGGAAGGAAGGAAGGGAGGGTGGGAGAGAGGAAGGAAGGAAGGAAGGAAGGAAGGAAGGAAGGAAGGAAGGAAGGAAGGAAGGAAGGAAGGAAGGGAGGGTGGGAGAGAGGAAGGAAGGAAGGAAGGAAACAAAGATAAGGAAAGTGGTAAACAATAGATCCCATGGGACTAGTGCCTTGAATTCAAGAGAAGTAAGATGGTCTGATGTAGCCAAGGTTATCTTTCAGAGAGCAGTGGAGATAGCCCTATCACATACCAACAGGAAGCAAGACAGACATCACTGGAGCTTCGTACAATTCTAAGGGACCTAAAGGTGAGTTGCCAGAGTAGGGCTAAAGTAATAGTATCTGATCTTTCTATAGTGCCAAAATTTTACAAAGAAAGGTTCTTTCCTCCTCATGATCCCATGAGAGAGACCAAGCAATTATTTTCACCTCAGTTTTATGGAAAACAAAAATAAGATGTTTAGTGATCAAGCCACTTGCCCATGGCCATAGAACACAGGATTTATTTACTCTCTTTTTGTATTTTGTATACTCTCTACATATCTGATAAAGAATAATAACAATTAGTATTTTTTTAATCTTATTTAGTCAATTTAGAACATTATTCCTTGGTTACAAGAATCATATTTTTTCCCTCCCTCCCCTCCCCCTTCTCTTAGTCAACATGCAATTCCATTGGGTATTACATGTGTCCTTGATCAGAGCCTATTTCCATGTTGTTGATATTTGCACTAGGATGTTCATTTAGAGTCTACATCCCCAATCATATCCCCCTCAATCCATGTAATGAATTTTTCTTCTGTTTCTACTCCCACAATTTCCCCTCTGAATGTGGATAGTGTTCTTTCTCATAAATCCCTCCAAGAACAACTAGTATTATATAGCATTTAGTTAGTTGTCCTTCATACTCAAAGAGAACCAATATTATATTACTGGTCATGTCTTTTGACTCATGCATAAATTGGGTTTAAGTGAGGCAGAGTTGTAAAAAGTCATTGACCTCTCTCTTCCAGAGTCATTGAAGTACAGTAGCAAGGCAAAAGTCAAGATAACTTGTGATGACTCAGGATGCAGTGGATGATCTGGGCTTCTTCAATGTCTAACCAAATTCTAATCACTCCACCAATCAGACCAAAAGTCTGTTTCAGCTGCCTTCATGGCCACTGGGACAAAATGTTTTTATCCACATCTTCTACTGGGAGAAGTCTTACCAGGTGCCAAGTGCCAAGCTAAGTACTTTGCAAATATCACATTTGATCCTGACAACAACTCTGGGAAATAGATATTATTTTACATTTTATGTTTGAGGAAACTGAAGCAAAAAGGTTAAGTATTCCCAGGTCATGCAGGTAGGAAGTATCTTAGGCTAGATTTGAACTCAGGTCTTCCTTACTTCAGGGTCAACTCTCTATCCATTTGTTAGTGTATAATTAACAATGTTCTCTGCATAGTTACTGACATCTATTTTTGTACACATTCTCCACCATACCAACCCCCATTCAACTGTGAACTCCTTGAAAGTAGGGGCTATTTTTTGCCTTTCTTTGTAACCCTAAAGATTAGCACCATCTCTGCCACATAGTAAGTACCTAATAAATGCTTGTCAGCTGACCTTAGAGATCATCTGGTTCAGTCCTCTCATTTTACAGGATAGAAACAAACCCAAGGAGGAAATATAGACTCACTCAAGAGGATATAATAGTAAAGTGGCAAGGCTTGGGTGAAGACACAGGTTTTCTTTTCTGGGATCAGATGATGCTCTTTCTTTTTTTTTAATAAATATTTTCTCTTCAAATACACAAAAAAACAATTTTTAAACCTCCATTTATTTTACATTTGAGTCAAATTCTCACTCTCCATTCCTTCTCTCCTCCCTTCCTAAGACAGCAAACAAGGTGATATATATTTTATATATGTGACTCATATAAAACATCTTTCCTTCTTAGTCCTTTTGTGAAAGAGAACCTGAACAAACAAAAGAAAAGTGGAGAAATAAAGTTAAATTAATATATCAATCAGTCTGCATTCAGATGCCATAAGTTCTTTTTCTGGCGATGAATGACATTTTTCATCATGAATCCTTGAGGATTTTCTTGGATCACTAGTGGTATTACTGGGAATAGTTAAGTTATTCATAAATATTTATCATGTAATATTATTGTTACTTTGTACAATGCACAATGTTCTCCGGGTTCTGCTCACTTTACTTTGCATGAGTTCATGTAGGTTTTCCCTGTTTTTTCTTCAACCATTCTTCTCACCATTTCTTATAGCACAATAGTATTCTATTATAATCACATACCACAACTTATTCAGCCATTCCCCAGTTGATAGACATCCCCTCGATTTCTAATTCCTTGCCACCACAAAAAAGAGCTGCTATAAATATGTTTGTGCAAATGGGTTCTTTCCCCCTTTTAAAATCTCTTTGAGATACAGGCCTAGCAGTGGTATTGCTGGATCAAAGAGTATGGACAGTTTTAAATCTCTGTAGGCATAGTTCTAAATTGCCCTCCAGAATGGATGGATCAGTTCACAATTCCATTTAGCAGTGCAATAGTGTTCCAATTATGCTACATCCTCTCCAGTGTTTATTGTTTTCCTTATTTTTTCATATTAGTTAATCTGATAGGTGTGAGGTAGTTTTAATGTGCATTTCTCTGATTAAGTGATTCAGAGCATTTTTTCATGTGATTATATATAGCCTTGATTTTTTCATCTAAGAATTGCCTGTTCATATCCTTTGAACATTTATCAACTGAGGAATGATTTCTATTCTTATAAATTTAACTCAATTCTCTACATATTTGAGGAAAAGTTCTCTATCAGAGATATTTCCTATGAAATTCCCCCCCCCCCAGCTTTCTCTTTTTCTTCTAATCTTAGTGCATTGGTTTTCCTTGTGAAAACCCTTTTTAATTTAATATAATCAATATTCATTTTAATGTGGTAAACTCTTCAGGACTCTATAAAGCTGCTCTAATTTAATTTCAGGTAATGTGGGTTCTGGAAATTCCATATAAATGGAATATACTGTTACTAATTTCTCCATGGAAAGCAAGGATTTTAATGCTTCCTCTGGTTTTTAGCAATAATAGTGAATTTGTGTTGATTTAAATTAAACTTCATTCCTACTTAGACCTGTGTTTATGTCATGATGCAAGCCATCAGTAGACCCTGGGATAGACTGAATCAGTGTTGGGAGGCAGCTTCCAGAGCCCCTAGCCCACAGGCCATCATATCACTTTGGAAGAACTGAAACTTGCTGAAATCTGGAAATAGAGCTGAGGGTAGCAACAAGGAAAAACTGAAATTTAAGAGAATGCCTCCTCTACCCTGAGAACAGAGCCTACCTTTAGGATAAAGTCAAGAAAAAAAGGCTAGGAAAATGAGCTGATATCAAACACACAACAAAACACCTGACCATAGAAAATTATTAAGGAAGCAAAGAAGAGCAAAATATACACTCAGAATGGGATAATGAGATCAAAGCAGCTATATGCAAAACATCAAAGAAAAATGGGAATTGGTCTCAAACCCTAGAAGAGTTAAAAAAGAATTTCAAAAATCAAATTGGGGGTGGTGGTGGCGGGGGGGGGGGGGACTAGAGAGCCAGGCCTAGAGATGGGAGGTCCTGGGTTCAAATTTGGCCTCAGATACTTCCTAGCTGTGTGACCCTGAACAAGTCACTTAACACCAATTGCCTAGCCCTTACCACTCTTTTGCCTTAGAACCAATACACAGTATTGATTCTAAGACAGAAAGTAAGGATTTTTTTTAATCAAGTAAAAGAGTAACAGGAAAAATGGGGGAAAGAAATGAAAACAATGAAAAAAAAAAGAATCAAGAGCTTGTAAAAAGAGACACAAAAATACTGGAGAAAATAACACTTTAAAAAGCAGAATAAAAAGCAGGAAAAAAGCCAAATGCAAAAAAGAGGTACAAAAATCCAAAGAGAATCCAAAAGTATAATTGACCAAATGGAAAAGGAAGTCCAAAATCTCAACAAAGAAAATAATTCTTAAAAATTAGAATTGGTTAAGTGGAGGCTAATGACTTCATGGGACACCAGGCAATAATAAAACAAAATCAAAAGAATGAAAAATATAAGAAAATAAGAAATATTTAATTGGGAAAACTGACATGAACCAGTAGAGACAATTTAAGAATTATTAAAAGCCATGATAAAAATAAAAGACATTATATTATAAGAAATTATCAAAGAAAAATAACCTGATATTCTTGTACAAGAGAGTAAAATAGAAATGGAAAGAATCATCAGATCACTTCCTGAAATAAATACCCAAATGATAACTACAGGAATATTATTGTCAAATTCCAGAACTCCCAGACCAAGATGAAAATACCACAAACAGCCAAAAAGGAACAGTTCAAATATCATGGAGTCCCAGTCAGGATTACATAAGACTTAGCAGCTTCTACATACATAAAAGATCAAAAGGTTTGGAATATGATTTTCTGATAGGTAAGGGAATTGGGTTTACAACAAAAAAATTGCCTACCCAGCAAAATAAGTATATTCTTTCAGGGGAGAAAAATGATCATTTAATAAAATAGAAGATTGCTAAGCATTCCTGTTTGGAAAAAAAAAGACTGGAACAGAGATGTTTAAATGTTTAAACTGTTTAAAAACAGATATTTAAATATAAGACATAAGAGAAGCATTAAAAAGGTAAACAAGAAAGAGGATATTTAAGGAATTCAATAAGGTCAAACAGTTTATATTCTTAAATGGAAAGATGATACTTGTAACTCTTAAATTTTTATCATTTTTAGGGCAATTAGAAAGAATACACATAAACATAGGAATAAGTTGACTAGGATAGCATAAAATATCCCCCCACAAAAAAATTCATGGGTAAAAAAGAGGATTGTACTGTGAGAAAAATGAAGGGAGATAAGTTTATTTTATTTTTATTTTTATCTTTTATTCCAATAACAGATTTACACATAACTTTTCCAAAGTTACATGATTTATGTGTGCCCAGTGTTGATAAGCAATTCAACTGGATTATACATGTATAATCACTCAAAATGTATTTCCACGTTAGGAAAAAAGAGGTAGAATAGGGTAAATATCTTACCTAAAAAGGCATATAAAACTTTTATTGTGGAGGAAAGGATAAGGCGATACTTAAACCTTATTCTCATTGGAATTGTCTTAGAGAGGGAACAACAACTCATTTGAGTGTAAAAACCTACCATCCAATAGAGAAGTAGAAGGGGAATAAGAAAAGAGGGGGTGGGTAATAGAAGAGAGGATGAAATGGGGGAGCCAATAGTTAAAAGGAAAATACTTGTGAGGAGGACCAGAGTGAAAGGAGAAAGAGCAAGACCAAAAGGGGAACTGAAAATTGAGGAGAAAATACAGTTAGTAATCATAACTGTGAATGGGTTGTGTTCACCCATAAAATGGAAGTGGATCTCAGAGTAGATTAGAAACCAGAATCCTTTGATATATTGTTTATAAAAAACACTAGAAAGTATAGGAATAAATGAGTCTTTCCTTAAAATAAGCAGAATCTATCTAAAACTGTCAGCAAGTATCATATGTAATGGGAATAATCTAGGGACCTTCCCAATAAGATCAGGGTTGAAGCAAGGATGCCTATTATCACTACTATTATTTCATATTGTACTAAAAATGATAGCTTTAGCAATAAAAGAAGAAAAAGAAATTGAAGGAATTAAAGTAGGCAATGGAGCAACTAAACTACCACTCTCTACAGATGATATGATGATATACATAGAGAATCCTAGCGAATCAATTAAAAACTAGTTGAAATAATTAATAACTTTAGCAAAGTTGCAATATTCAAAATAAATCCACATAAATCATCAACATTTCTACATATTATCAACAAAGTCCAGCAGCAAGAATTAAAAAGAGAAATTTCACTTAGCATAACTCTAGACCATATAAAATACTTTGGAGTCTACTTGCCAAAACAGAGGAAATATATGAACACAATTACAAAACATTTTTCACATACAGTCAGATTTAAGCAATTGGGAAAGTATTAATTGCTCATAGTTAGACTAATATAAATAATAAAAATGAGCATTCTACCTAAATTAATTTATTTATTCAGTGCTACACCAATCAAACTACCAGAAAATTCTTTTAAAAACTAGAAAAAGTAATAAAATTCATCTGGAAGAAAAAAAGGTCAAGAATATCAAGGGAATTTTTTTAAAAGAAGGAAGGTGGTCTAGCAGTACTAGATATAGTCCAGTACAAACTGTACTATAAAGCAATAATCATCAGAAGAATCTGGTACTGGCTAAGAAATAGAATGATGGATCAATGGAATAGATTAGATACACAATATACAGGGATAAATGGCCATAGCAACCTAGTGTTTGATAAACCCAAAGATCCCATCTTTTTGAATAAGAACTCAATATTTGACAAAAACTGTCATACTGGAAAACAGGTCTTCCTTACTCCAGGTCTAGCACTCTATCCACTACACAAGCTTAAAAATACAGGACTTCAAAAAATATGATATTCAGGAATATGACAACCTGTCTCTTAGCTGTGTGTGACCATGAGCAAGTCGGTTGACTTGTCTGAGCCTCAGATAAGTCTCTAAGACTTACCTATTTAGTTACAGAGGTCTTATCATATTCCAAGTGATGGAGGTCCCACATTTGTGAAACTGCAGATCAGTGACAAGATGAGTGTTCCATTACCTTTAATGTTGTCCTCCCTCATGATTTCATCTATCTACCTTTCATCCATTTCTCAATTCCTTGACTATTTTGTATGATACTCTCTGGTAGATAGCATGTGATTTTATTTGGTTGATATTATTTTTGAGATCTTAGTATCATAGGATGTCAGAAATGGAAAGGAACTTAGAGACCATCTGGTTCAATATTCACATATTACAGAAGAAGACATTAAAGTGCAAATATATCAAGTGACTTGGTCAAGTCACAGAGCTAGTTAGTAGCAGAACTGAGATCATAAGCTAGTTCCCCAAACTGCTAGTTCAGTATTCTTTTCACTATTTACCACGTTATTCCTGGAAAACCGTAATCTATCATCCATTAAATAAATAAATAAAAGCATTCCAAACTTCTGGAGGAAATTGTCCATTAATGAAGAAATATTATAATCAAAGTCATGAAAGATGGATTATGGTATAGCGATATGTGCAAGCAGAAGTATTCTCTGGGATGAGGGTTTCCAAACTGGTGCATATCTACCCCTATGTATATGAGAAGCATATCAAGGAGATTGAGGGACTATTTGATAAACAGTCATATTATGTGATTAAAAATAATCCATTTTATTTCTTATGTGCATATATTTTCCTTTATATTGAATAGATATGGAATAGTTTTTCTTATGTAAATATGCATGATACACTCTAAAATGTATTTCTCTTCATAAGAAATAGAAGATAGAGGATGGTTTACAGAAAGTCAGGGAATACTGGGACTGAAAAAAGGTTGGGAACCTTTACTCTTTGCCTCAAGTTACAGTACAAAACTGGAAGATGCTGGGCTCTAAAAGGTCTCTAGCTAGGTTCTTCCTTAGGAGAAGAACTAGGAAGAATGCTTACTGGTTGCTGGCTGCATGGCTGCTGGTTCCCTGATTGTTTGCTCTCTGGCTTTTTGTTCAAAGGCTGATCTGGTGAGCCTTGTTGGGTTTTCCCTTTGAGTAACTGCTGATTGCCCTCTGAAAGTTGGTAAGACTGGCTCCAAGAATCAAAATGAAGAAATTTTGTAATACCCAAAGACCAGCTAAACTGTGTGACTTTTGAAGGACTGAAAAGAAATCACAATAAACTTAACTATGTTTATAAACAAATGAAATCCCCTTTCCCCCCAAGTCTTCATAGTGTATAATTATCCTAAAGTACAAGGTTTAAGATCTTTTGGAGAAATTTTTAGGAAAAAACTCACTAACTCCCTGAATCACAAAAGTGAATTGTTTGTAGAAGGCAACATAAAGATACCTGCAGAAACCATACACTGCAACAAAAGATCCAGAATCAACTTTGGGATGTAGTGAATTGAACTGAGCAGAGCTGAATGCATTTACTCTGAATGTAAACTCTTATGCCAAAGGGGATTGTCCCTTAATTGACTTTTGGTCAATGTGCCTAACAATCATTGGTTTTGCTCTCTTTCTCTTTTATTTCCCACTTATCCCCAAATTATTATAATTTCCCCTCAGAAACTGCAATCTTGAATGCACCTCTAGAAAGAGATCTTTAGAGATATAAGCTGGTTATGTGAAATGATTCACTGGGGAGACTAGGCATGTAAATCTGGGAGATTTCAACATGCTTGTCTCCCAAAGAATCACATGGGAGATTGTGCAGATAGAATCTGCTCCCCTTCCCTCCAGCTTTCCCCCATCTCACTGAGTGGTTGGATGTCACATGAATGCTCCAAACAAAAGTCACAGGTGAAAAGCCCTAAGAACATGACCAGGAACTGAAGGTTTTGGGTTCAGATTCAAGAGAAAGGTCACCCCACACCTTTATCCTTTCACCCAGCCATGCATTGAGGTGGGGATGAGCTGGGGAGAAGGAGAGCAGATTCTAGCTACACAATCCCCCCTGTGATTCTTTTGAAGATGAGCATGTATTGATTCTAAGATAAAAGGTTAGGGTTTAAAAACAAACAGACAAAAAAAAAACAACAACCACCCAGTACCAACTCAAAGAGTTGTTGTGAGGATCAATTGATAAAATATTTGTAAAGTACCTGGTATATAGTAGGCACTATATAAATGCTTAACCCTGTAATAATTGGAATCACATTTCTACCCAGATATATATTTTATTTTATAAAGTTTATTGTAAAAGGTAGACAATCATTCCCATAAGTAACCTGACCACATGGTCCCTAGCCTGCCAGTCTCTTCCTCCATCCCTCTCACCTGCCTACTCTGTTCCCTACTTCTTCCTTCCTTCTTCCTTCTCTTCTTGGTTCTCCCCCACAAGCCCAAAGCCTTGACTTTTATTGACATGCAGTATGCAGAGGGATGCAAACCTGGCACAACTGTATTATTTCAGGAATGTTTGATGGACAGGTCAAGTTACTCAGGAGGGGGAGGGGATGGACTTCCTTGACACATTCCCTTCCCTTCTCTATTCCTTACTTACTAGGCAGAAGCAAAAATATATTCTGAGCAATGCTATAGTTAGTATGGAGATATAGCATTTCTAAATTAGTTTCATGGCACATATATAAACTTTATTACATTCTATAAATCTTTCCTCTTAAACATTACTTGAAATGGCAGGCAAAAACAATTGACCTCAAGGACTTTTTTATCCTTCAATGTACAATTCATCAAAACAAGGAGATTCTCTATTCATTAGCAACTCTTTTATAATGTCTATATGATGTCAAGTAATGGTAATGCCATAAAAAGGAATCTAAGCCCAAAGTAAAACACTTAGTCTACTACCTGGATATTTTCATATACCTTTGGTGCTTGGTGGATGAAATTCTTGGATTACTGAATTGTTCCCTTTACATCTACATTGTATGGTGTTTTGCTTAGACAGAAGCACAGAAGCACACCACCTGCTCTCTGATTGACACATTTGTATAATGAGCTGAACTTTCTCCTCAGCCAGGAACTAATGATTCATGATGCAGTTCTTTAAGATGTAGCAAAAAAAAACTTCATTTATTCACTGGTCAAATATTAACTGCATATCTATTATAGGTAAGGCAGAATTGTTTGTCTGGCTGCTTTCCTTAATGATATATCATTTCTGAGCTAATTAATTGAATTCTATTCAATGAAGAAATCTCCAGCAATAAGTTAAAATTTTGGTGCTACAAAGTTGAAATGAATAAGAAGTCACATTGGCGCCAGGGGTGGAGGTGTTATAAACATCATATAAATTAATCCAGATTTAAGAGCGTAAATTTGTATCATCCCATGAATTTATTAAATTTATTTAAGTTCTCATCCCATGAATGGCAAAACTAAGATTTGATTTATATATCGACTTCCCCAGCAAAAAGATTACTTACCGGACGATTGCCCATTTTGTCGGTTTCTTGGATGACAAAGACAGGTGTGTAGTTGCTAAGATGATAGTGATGAAGGTTTATAGACACTTCTTCCAGAATTTGGGAGTTAACTCAGGTTAATAAGTGTTAACCTGAAAATAAAGAAGAATCCCAAAGTTGCAACAAAGGTTTTGGAACTGTATCGTGGGGGGTTAGGGTAGGGGGTGGGGGTGGGGCCGCCCTGCAGAATAACAGGAGAGTGCAGAAGTGCCTACCCTGAGGTGGAAAAAGCCTATTTAAATAAACTTTAACGAGGAGGAGTGGTTAGGAGGAGAGTGGCAAAGGAGAGGAGTGGCTAACATCTGATCAGGGAGAACAGCAATGAGGGAGGAGAGACTGGCATCTGATGGAATCAAAGACTGTAGACAAGATTATTGTCTGATGGGATCAAAGGCTTTAGATAGATTAATGTCTGCTGGTATCAAAGGCTGTAGATAGGATTATTGTCTGATGGAATCAAAAGCTGAAAAAGTGGTAAATTTCCAGACATGTCACAAGACCTGCTCCACCCATTAGGTCAGTAATGTCAAGGACGTCCCTTTTGATAACTGCATTTACATTGCTCCCAAATGAAATCCCTCGGCATTGACCAGGGAGATGTCAAGGAGTTGTATGCACTGCTGAATCAGAGTCCCAATGACTCAACCCATATCAGGTGTCTTAGGGTAGGGGTCTACTATTGCAACTGTTGTCTGCTTCTTTTTTTGAGTCAGGGGAAGCTTGAAATCACTGGTAATGGACTGAACTATTCAATTAGGGGTTGGAACCATCTTAGATGTAACAGATATATCCAGCTGTTGACCCTTTTCATCTTTGCAGGAGAGAGAGAGTTTAGTAGAACTTGGTAGGATCCCTTCCACCTGGGCTGCAGGATATTCTTATGCAGGTGTCTTTTCCAATAGACCCAAATCTCCAGGCTCTGGCTGTATGGCTGGGTTCCTAGAAAATGACTGAGAAACAAGATGGTTAAGGTGTTGAAGGTTTTGAGTGTAGAAGAACAAAAGGGAAACTAGGTGGTGGGGCTAAAGGAGAGTTATTGAGCACCCAGTGACAATCTCAAAGGGAGAAAGGGAGAACTTCCCAAAAGGAGCTGTTCTACAGATCTGAATGACTAAGGGAAAGGCTCCGATTCTGGCTCTGAAAATATCCAGGTGAAAATGTCTGGGGAGACCAATCTTTTAGGAAATAAAAAGATTTCTACTGTACATGGTCAGAATATCTTAGAAAGAAGAATGAGCAGGCTATGTCCAGCACACTCTTTTTGTATGGTGCTTTACATTTTTCATGAAAATATGTTATCATTTGTGTCCATTGTAAAGCATCAGCCTCTCCCTGATAATCCTGTCTAGAACTCCTCATTTCTTTGTAGCCATTGTAAAATCAATCAACCATACTTTCCTGCCCTCAGTTCCCCAAGAGGTATATAAGTTCCCCAATTTTCATGGTTCCTCAGAGCTGTCATCTAGTTTGTTGTCATTACCAGGGATATGGTATTCAGAGGAGTCAGAGTCTCTGGCTCTGTATGGAGGTCTAAATATTTGTACCTTGTCCATCTCCTGATTAAAGACTTGGTTTTTCTGATGATTTAATAGTTCTGTTTTTTCCAAGTTAACACTATTAAGGGTACCACTCTTTCTCTCTTGCTGATAAATCTGGAAAGAGCTGTTTCAGTTAAAAAATAGAGACAGAAGCCAGAGTTCAAGTGGTTTAGGAGTCAGTGAGAAGAGAGAAAAAGGAGATAATATCTGCCTAAATGTCAGAGAAGTAAGTGGCAGTGGGGAATCTTTTTCTATTATGGGCTAAATATTCTCTGATTTTTCCTTCAACTACAAAATTCTGTGATTTTGTCATCTATCTATTATCATTAATAAGGTCGATAATAGTGTCAGAGGCTAATTGGAAGCTTAGATTTCAGACTGGAAGAGATTTTCAAAGTTATCTAGGACATTTTATTTTTTTAATTTATTTTAAATCAACAAAATAATGATTTGGTTTTTAAAATTATTATTAAGAATACCAGAAAGGTATTGATAGTATTAATAGTTGTTGATAAATTATATATTACTTAAAAGAAATTTTATTAAATTTATCTTATTTTATTTATTTAAAAATAAGTTTTATTAATGCCTTTAAAAAAAATATTTACCTTCAGTCTTAGGATCAATACTGTGCATTGGTTCCAAAGTACAAGAGTAATAAGGGCTAGGCAATAGGGGTTAGTGACTTGCCCAGGGTCACACAGCTAGGAAATGTCTTGAGGCCAGATTTGAACCTAGAACCTCCTATCTCTAGGCCTGGCTCTCAATCCACTAAGCCACCCAGCTGCCCCCTAATGCCATTTTTTTTACATCACAGTTCTTTCCATAAAGTCTCATTCCTCCTTCTTCCCTTCAAGTATTGAATCTTTCCTTCAAATTTCCATCTTTCCTTCAAATATTGAATCATAACAAAGAAAACCAACTAAGCAAAAAGAATCCATATTGGTGGTAATAATAATAATAAATAAAATATTTTAATATTATTTTATAGGGGCAACTAGATGGCAAAGTGAATAGAGCAATGGGTCTGGAGTTAGGAAGGTGCCTCTTCTTAAATTCAAATCTGGCCTCAGATACTTACTAGTTCTGTGATATTGGGCAAGTCATTCAGCCTTGTTTGCCCTAGTTTCCTCATCTGCAAAATGAGCTGGAGAAGGAGATGGAAAATCATTCCAGTTTCTTTGCCGAGAAAAATCCCAAATGGGGTCATAAAGGATTGGAAATAACTGAAAGCCAATAATAAAACATTTTTATAATGCTTACTGTATGCCCAGCATTTTACAAATATTAGAGGGAGGTGCTATTATTATCCCCATTTTATAAATGAGGAATCTGAAGCAAACAGAGGCAACTATATATAAAGTATATATTCTTTCCTTATATCCCCTCTGATGTCTGAGTCAAATCTGTTCTCTAGGACCATTATTCACCTTCCTCATTTTACAGATGAGAAAAACTGAGACCCCCAGAGGTTAAGTGCTTTGCCCATGATCATTCAGGTAATATCAACTCTCCTGCTAATCCTTCCAATGCCCGGACCTCAGGCTACTAGTGCTATTATTATAGTTCAGCAACACTGACTTTTGCGGGTTTTGTGGACAAGCTTGGAAATTGGACTACAATTTATAACATTTTTAAATAATGATAAATATATGTTCCAAGCTCCAAACAGCTGAACAGTGAAATTTGAAGCAAAACTTGCATGTAATTTGGGGTTTGATTGCATAAACCTCATTATTTGAACTAGGTTGTAAGATCTCTGAGATCTGGACTCCAGATTTTTTTGTATCCCCAGCATCTAAATCTAAATAATTTCTTAAAAGTATGTGTGTGTACACACACACACACACACACACACACACACACACACACACACACACAGGTCTAACCAATAATTGAATCTAAGTCTGTGGTTGTCAACAATAATATGGTCTAACCATTGGAACTACCCAACAAGAAACCATCCCAAACCAGAGATGTTTACTCAAAAGCCAAAAGGCATTTCAGCTATCTGGCCCGCATTCAGAATCTGCAGAAATTTGGGTTTCTGAATAAGGAGATTAAATAGAAGTCTTATATAATACAATTTATAAATTCAGAAGTCCCAGAAATGATATTACCATAGATCCAAATCACCACCATATCATCACAGGCATGGATGGATGAAAAACCGGGATTAGAGGAAATGGATACCTCAGCTGTAAATGGAAGTGTAGAGATATCTTCAGGCATCCGATAGGCAATTCTTTTAAAAAATTGTTAACTGTTATTTCTGCCTTATTCAGAGTAGGCAGTCCTTAAATGCTGGGAGCTGAAGTGTCTGTAACTGCTCTGGCTATTGAAGTGTAAGTAAATAGCTTAAGAGCTTGCTGGGCTTGTATTGGCTACATCTTTCATGATGAAACCCTAAAGTTTTGGTTCTAGTGTTTTGAAACTTCCCCCCTTATAAGAGTGCACCTTATTTATAACATTGACTGAGAAAATGTTCTTGGTGTTTTCCATGGTTGTTTTGTGGATGAGGTTTTAGAGGAAAGTTTTAGTGTTTTGGTACTTCCCAAATGCTGGAAGAAGTATCATAACACTCCCCCCACTCCCCAAATTTAAATATGAAATAAAATGAGCATTTCCATATACATACTAGAACAGAGAAAAGAAGAGCCAAATGAAACTGTGAATATAAAAGATACTTTTTTCTTTCTTTTTTTTTAACCCTTACTTTCCGTTAAAGTAATAATTCTAAGATATGTGAAAGAGAATTCTCAGATATAAAGGCCAAGGCTAGGCAAATGGGGTTAAGAGACTGACCCAAGGGCACATAGGTAGGATGTTTCTGATTCCCGATTTGAACCCTCAGGTTTTCATCTAGGTCTGGTGCTCTATCCATTGAGCCACCTGGCTAATCCTTTCTTTTTATTAAACTCAATATGTAATTTTCAAAGCTACCCACCCTGCTTATTCATAATTCTTCTGGCCAATTTTTGTCTCCTTTTTCCACATTTAAAAATGCTTCAATAATGCTCTCTTCCTTCCTTCCATACTTCCATCTTTTCTCCCTTCTTCCCTTCCTCCTTCTCTCTCTCTCTCTCTCTCTCTCTCTCTCTCTCTCTCTCTCTCTCTCTCTCTCTCTCTCTCTCTCTCTCTCTCTCTCTCTCTCTCTCTCTTCCCTTTTTTAGCTATCCTTTTTCTACCCCCCAAACCCATTTGGAAAAAAAAATTAAACCAACCATCATAACAAACATATCAGAATGATTTTTGAAGGAGAGAATCATGGATGAATCATGGTCCCAACCCTTTCTTATTTGACCTCAATACTTCAGTATGAATAATTTGAGTATAATTTAGTTCAATTCAACAAGGATTTATTAAGTACCCACTATATACCAGGCACTGTACCAGGCACTGGGGATACTAAGCCAAAAATGTATTAATCTTTACCCTTTTTAAGAGGCTTATAAGAGAAGCAACATGTATATATCTTCTTAGGGGAAAGAGACAATTAGGCATGAGAGATGTCATCAAGGTCTTTGAAAAGTCTCATATGGTATAGAAATTAGACTTTCTCTGTTAGACTCAGTGGTCAGAATCAGGAGAATGAATAGAAGTTGTAAAGAGGCAAATTTGGAGTTGATATCAGGAAAATTATTTATTATTTTTCTTTCTAGCTATTTTTATTGTCCTGAATTCAGAAACAATTAAGAGAAACCTTCCTGTCTTGTTCTCACAGAGTATTTCTTTAAAAAAAATTTTTTTAACAATACTATTTAATTTTCCCTCAATTAAATGTAAAAACAATTTTAACATTCATTTTCTTAAAAATTTGAATTCTAAAAAATTTTCCCTCTTTCCTACTCTCTCTCCCTCCCTCCCTCCCATTCCTCCTCCCTCTCCAAGAGAGTAAGCAATCTGTATATAGATTTTATATGTGCAATCATGTAAAATATTTAGGAAAAATATTTCTTAGCCATTAAAGCTGTCCAAACATGGAAGGGGTTACCTTGGGAGGTAGCCAGTTCATTTCATTGGAGGTATGTCTTCAGACTGAGGTCAGATGAAAACTTGTTGGTTCTACCACAGTGACTTTTCTTTTCAGGTATAGGTTAGACTCTTTGGCCTAGAAGTAGGTATAAGGAATTGGGTATCAGGTGATGTAGTTTAATTCGAAGAAGCTTAAGATATGGTCCTATCCTTGGACAGCTCATACTCTAGATGGAAAATCAAGGCTCATGCATAACAAGACAATTTACCAAACCAAGCAAAATATTTTAGATGTGGCTCAGACAGCACAAGCTATAGGAATTCATAGGCAAAAGACTTAACAAGTCAGAGAAGTGTTTAGAGAGTATATTTAGAGGGTATCTTTTCCTAACCTAAGATTCTTTGAATAAATTCAAAATATATGCAAAATAAAAACCAAGTGACTTCAGGAAGAGGTAGGGTATTAACAACTGTGATATCAGGGAAGGCTCCTGTAGGAGGTGGCACGTGAGCTGAACTTTGAAGGAATTAAGGGAATTTAGTAGGAAACGAGGAAGAAAGGCTCTCTAGACCTGGGTGCCATGGTGCACAAACGCCTAGAGATGGGAAGTCCATCCTCCATACAGCTACCAAAAAGACTTTCCTGAAACTCAGATCTGTCCACACCATTTCCCTCTTACTTAGTAAACTCCAATAGCTCCCTATTACCTTCAAGATGAAATATAAAAGAGTCAGCTATGTGGCTCAGTGGATTGAGAGTGAGGTCTAGAGATGGGAGGTCCTGGGTTCAAATATGGCCTTAGATACTTCCTAACTTTGTGACCCTGGGCAAGTCACTTAACTTTTATTGCCTAGCCCTTACCACTCTTCTGCTTTGGAGCCAATACACAGTATTGATTCTAAGATGGAAGGTGAGGGTTTTAAATTAAAACAAAAGCAAAAACAAAAAAAAATTGAATACAAAACCATCTGTTTGGCATTTAAAGCCCTTCAAAACCTGACTCCTTCCTACATTTCACACCCCTCCCATTTATCACATTGTAAGTATGTCACAGATGTTTGTGGACTTGTCCATTGGTAAGTAGGTCAGTTTGTGTGGAATGGAAAGTGTGTGAGGGGGAATCCTGTACAGTAATTCTAGAAAGGAATGTCGTATTCAGATAGCAAAGAACTTTAAATGCCAAACATAAGAGTTTCTACTTTGGGAGTCTAAGTTCTCCTGGAGTGATCTCAGCGGGAATGGAAATCCCCAAGAGGAAGCTAGTTGCAGACCAGGTTAGGTCTACAATTATGTCTGTGGCCTGTTGCTTTTCTACCCCATAAAATTCTTTTCATGGCTCACTTGCTTTCATTGTCTACAGAATAAAATCCATGTTCCTGAGATAGGTTTTCAAGGATCTTTGCAAACTAAACTAGAGCTGCCATTTTAGCCTCATCACTCATTAATCCTGGGATTAATAGGATCCCAGATGACTCTAGGCATTGTCTCCTAAATTTAACTTACAGATTCTAGTCTCTTCACAATACTCCAGATATTTTCTCTACTCCTCTCTTTATTCCATACTCTTCTCAATGTATTCAATTCTTACCTATTTTTTAAACCCTTACCTTCTGTCTTGGAATCAATACTGTGTAATTGGCTCCAAGGCAGAAGAGTGGTAAGGGCTAGGCAATGGGGGTCAAGTGACTTGCCCAGGGTCACACAGCTGGAAGTATCTGAGGTCAGATTTGAACCCAGGACCTCTCATCTCTAGGCCTGGCTTTCCATCCACTGAGCCACCCCTTACCCCCCATTACGTATTCTTAAAAGACCTACCTCAACTCCCACATACTCTCTAAACACTTCTCTGACTTGTTAAGTCTTTTGCCTATGAATTCCTATAGCTTGTGCTGTCTGAGCCACATCTAAAATATTTTGCTTGGTTTGGTAAATTGTCTTGTTATGCATGAGTCTTGATTTTCCATCTAGAGTATGAGCTGTCCAAAGATAGGACCATATCTTAAGCTTCTTCGAATTAAACTACATCACCTGATACCCAATTCCTTATACCTACTAAGAAATCAATAAACATTTGTTGACAGCTGTATGATACTCCTGCTATATATGCCTACTGTATTAAATTCTTTTTATCTTCTAGCATGTAAGAAAAGTGGTCCTGATTAATGGGACGCTATGTTAAATCTTCCCTTTTGGGCTGCCAGAAGCATGTCCCAGATGAGTAATTATGACTTTAGGGCATCAGGATGAACTTCAGGCATCATGTCCAACTTTTCCATTCATAATATAAGACAACTAAGTAGAGTGCTTTGTGTAGAGTCAGGCAGATTCTAGTTCAATCCTGCCTTAGACACTTTCTAGATGTGTGACAGTGGAAGAGTCATTTAACCTCCTTCAACCTCAGTTTGGTCATCTGCAAAATGGGATAATAGCACCTGCCTTTCAAGGTGGCTGTGAGACTCAAATGAGATAACAAATGTAAAGTACTTCTGATCAGCAATCTAATTCATTCGGGCCATCATTTAGGAAGGAAAAGTACTCCGTGCTAGATGACAATCTTGATGATAACAAACAGGGTCTCCATAATCTACTATTTGCTCACTGGATAAAATGTAGTATTGAGAGTCATAAAAACCTGGATTCAAACCCTGACTCTAGCACCAGCAGTGCCATCCTGGATAAGTGATTTTATAGCTGGATCTTCCATTTCCTCTTCTATAAAATGGGGATAACAATACGCATAGTTCCTATGGGAGTTGTGAGGGTATGGGACAAAGTATGAAAAAGTACTTTGCAAAATCAAAACACTACCTACATAACAGTTATTATTATTAGTGTTTTTATTTTCTAGGTTTCTTTTTTGTTATTGAGCCACTTCAGTCCTATCCAACTCTTCATGACCCCATTTGGAATTTTCTTGGCAATGATACTAGAGTACTTTGCCATTTTCTTCTCCAGCTCATTTTATAGATGAAGAAACTGAGGCAAGCCAGGTTAAGTGATTTACCCAGGGTCACACAACTAGGAAATTCCATAACTGTATTTGATCCTGGGAACATGAATCTTCCTGACTGGCAGTCTATGCATTGCTAGCTCTCCTAGGTTTCTTTAGCTGCTGCTATAGATTCACACTCCTATTTATGTCCCTTAGCTTTTCCATGTATTTCCCTTCTGGACTGGCTCCTACTACCAAGCTTTCAACTTCTCTGGGCATTGCACAACCCCCAAATAGCACAAATACCAAATCTTTGCCTAATCTTGAGTCATATCCTCTCCTAATCAGCCATACCTAGCAAAGTTTCTGGATATCAACCAAAGGTCAGAAACTTTGGGAGATAGCTTAAGGGTATTCATTTCAGTTTAGTGTGAAAGAGCAGACTGGGAAATTCCCAGCTGAGCAAAAGATACAGTTTGTCACTATAGGGTGATGGATACTCAGAATGGAAGAGGCCAGGGAGATGGTGTAAAATGAAAATATTCAATCTGTAAAAGTTGAAGCCAACTATTTCATACCCCCACTGCACTCTACCTCCCAGGCTGTCTACCTGCCCAAATGTGGAGTGCCCACAGAGGATTCTTAATATGGCAGAATCAAAGCCACTCAGTGCCACCCCTACCTTTGTCTGTCCCCACAGACTTAGCTATCAGGGGGGCAGGGACTCTGGGAGAAAACGTCAGGGACAGAACTCTGACAAATCATACCCAGGACAAGTGGAAAGAAATGTATCCTCAAATACATGAGAGAGGAGGAAAGGTGGAGATGGATAAAAAAGATGCAAAGAGAGGGGTTCAAAAGCAGGTCACTTAGTAGTTTCTTATTTTCATAAATTCTTCAGTATGAAATATGTGTTAAACTGTGTTGTTTCCCTCTTAAAGGAATGTACCTTCTAAACATGGTGTATGTGTGTAAAAGTCCCACTTACCCCACCATAGTTATATAGTCAATCCTCAACATTCCTGCATTTAACTTCGGCAGCTTCCGGCATTCCTATGATTTTATTAGTAAATTTATTTTCACTTTTGCTTTGGCAGCCCTCTGCATTGGAGACCATACAGAGAAAAAGATGAGAGGCATGATGCAAGTTTGGCACAGTAGATAGAACATTGGACTTGGAATCAGGAAGATTCGTCTTCATGATTTCAAATCTGGCCTCAAACATTAGCTGTATGACTGTGGGTAAGTCACTTAACCCTGCTTGCCTCAGTTTCTTCATATGTCAAATGAGCTGGAGAAGGAAGTAACAAACCACTTCAGTATCTTTACCAAGAAAAAGCCAAATAGGGTCTTGAAGAGTTGGAGGTGTCTAAACAACGTTATCACTTTCACATTGGCAACCATGCATATTTCTTAGTACAGAAAACGAAGAGAAGCACAATGTAAGTTTATATCAGAAAAAAAAAGGAAAGTATTTGTAAAAGTGTTTATGAATCCTTCCAAAGAACAAAAGTAGCTTCTCAAAGGCATGATGCAGGAATTGAAAAAAAAATGGAAAAGTGGCTACTTTTGTGGGTAAATTAGATAAATGGTGGCCACACACCCTCTCACTGAGTGCTCTCTTGGGCTAAGAAAGAGTACTGTCAGGCTCCAGCAACATGGCCTGCCCTTACCTGCTCTTGACACCAGGGATATTGGACCTGGACCAGAGACTCATACTGAAATATGTGTTTTTCATGGGGGAACAATTCAATCACCCAAAAGGGAGACTAAAGATCATAGGTTCCCCCTTTCCTTTTTAACTTTGAAGTTCTCCTGACATGCTATCCCCGCCCCCCCAAGTTTACTATCCAGTATTGGCTCTTTTCTCCCTTTCATTTTATGGCATATTTCATGGCTATTATGTTAGGGAAAGTATATATTATCAGAATTAATGTTTTGTGGAAAAGTGTATTTCCTGCCATCTTTAGTGAAAGATTACAGTTTTTGGTGGTTGAGGGAACCTAATCCCTTATTTCCATGGGTTCAATAGATCAACATTAGCATTTTTTAAAAATAAATTATATTTTATTTGATCATTTCCAAGCATTATTCATTAAAGACAAAGATCATTTTCTTTTCCTCCCCCCCCCACTCCCCATAGCCGACGCGTGATTCCACTGGGTGTCACATGTGTTCTTGATTCGAACCCATTTCTATGTTGTCAATATTTGCATTAGAGTTTCGTTTAGAGTCTCTCCTCTGTCATGTCCCCTCAACCACTGTAGTCAGGCAGTTGCTTTTCCTCGGTGTTTCCACTCCCATAGTTTATCCTTTGCTTAGGAATAGTGTTTTTTCTCCTAGATCCCTGCACATTATTCCGGGACATTACACCGCCACTAATGGAGAAGTCCATTACGTTCGATTATACCACAGTGTATTAGTCTCTGTGTACAATGTTCTCCTGGTTCTGCTCCTCTTGCTCTACATCACTTCCTGGAGGTTGTTCCAGTCTCCATGGAACTCTTCCACTTTATCATTCCTTTTAGCACAATAGTATTCCATCACCAACATATACCACAATTTGCTTAACCATTCCCCAATTGATGGGCATCCCCTCGTTTTCCAGTTTTTGGCCACCACAAAGAGTGCAGCTATGAATATTTTTGTACAAGTCTTTTTGTCCATTATCTCTTTGGGGTATAGACCCAGCAGTGCTATGGCTGGGTCAAAGGGTAGATATTCTTTTGTTGCTCTTTGGGCATAGTTCCAAATTGCCCTCCAGAATGGTTGGATCAGTTCACAACTCCACCAGCAATGAATTAATGTCCCTACTTTGCCACATCCCCTCTAGCATTCATTACTTTCCTTTGCTATCATGTTAGCCAATCTGCTAGGTGTGAGGTGATACCTCAGAGTTGTTTTGATTTGCATCTCTCTGATCATAAGAGATTTAGAACAATTCTTCATGTTCTTGTTAATAGTTTTGATTTCTTTATCTGAGTACTGCCTATCCATGTCCCTTGCCCATTTATCAGTTGGAGAATGGCTTGATTTTTTGTACAATTGATTTAGCTCTTTATAAATTTGAGTAATTAAACCTGTGTCAGAGGTTTTTATGAAGATTGTTTCCCAATTTGTTGTTTCCCTTCTGATTTTAGTTACATTGGTTTTGTTTGTACAAAAGCTTTTTAATTTGATGTAGTCAAAATTATTTATTTTACATTTTGTGATTCTTTCTATGTCTTGCTTGGTTTTAAAGCCTTTCCCCTCCCAAAGGTCTGACATGTATACTATTCTGTGTTTACCCAATTTACTTATGGTTTCCTTCTTTATGTTTAAGTCATTCACCCATTTTGAATTTATCTTGGTGTAGGGTGTGAGGTGTTGATCTATTCCTAATCTCTCCCATACTGTCTTCCAATTTTCCCAGCAGTTTTTATCGAATAGTGGATTTTGGTCCCCAAAGCTGGGATCTTTGGGTTTATCATATACTGTCTTGCTGAGGTCGCTTTCACCCAGACTATTCCACTGATCTTCCTTTCTGTTTCTTAGCCAGTACCAAATTGTTTTGATGACTGCTGCTTTGTAATATAGTTTAAGGTCTGGGACTGCAAGTCCCCCCATCATATGTGTTTTTTTTTTCATTATTTCCCTGGATATCCTTGATCTTTTGTTATTCCAAATGAATTTTGTTATGTTTTTTTCTAAATCAGTAAAGAAATATTTTGGGAGTTCAATGGGTATGGCACTAAATAGATAAATAAGTTTGGGTAGGATGGTCATTTTTATTATATTGGCTCGTCCTATCCATGAGCAGTTTTTCCAATTGTTCAAGTCTAGTTTTAGTTGTGTGGAGAGTGTTTTGTAGTTGTGTTCATATAGTTCCTGTGTTTGTCTCAGGAGATAGATTCCTAGGTATTTTATTTTGTCTAAGGTGATTTTGAATGGGATTTCTCTTTCTAGTTTTTGCTGCTGAGCTGTATTGGAGATATATAGAAAAGCTGATGACTTATGTGGGTTTATTTTGTATCCTGCCACTTTGCTAAAGTTGTTGATTATTTCAATTAGCTTTTTGGTTGAATCTCTAGGATTCTTTAGGTAGATCATCATGTCATCTGCAAAGAGTGATAACTTGGTCTCCTCCTTGCCTATTTTGATGCCTTCAATTTCTTTTTCTTCTCTAATTGCTACTGCTAGTGTTTCTAGTACAATGTGAAATAGTAGAGGTGATATTGGGCATCCTTGTTTCACTCCTGATCTTATTGGGAATGCATCTAGTTTATCCCCATTGCAGATGATATTACCTGATAGTTTTAGATATATACTGTTTATTATTTTTAGGAATGACCCTTCTATTCCTATGCTTTCTAGTGTTTTTAATAGGAATGGGTGTTGTATTTTATCAAAGGCTTTTTCTGCATCTATTGAGATAATCATGTGATTCTTGTTGGTTTGCTTGTTGATGTGGTCAATTATGTGGATGGTTTTCCTAATATTGAACCAGCCCTGCATCCCTGGTATAAATCCTACTTGATCATGGTGGATGATCCTTCTGATCACTTGCTGGAGTCTTTTTGGTAGTATCCTATTTAAGATTTTTGCATCTATATTCATTAGGGAGATTGGTCTATAGTTTTCTTTCTCTGTTTTTGACCTGCCTGGTTTTGGAATCAGTACCATGTTTGTGTCATAAAAGGAGTTTGGTAGAACTCCCTCTTTGCTTATTATGTCAAATAGTTTGTATAGTATTGGGATTAACTGTTCTCTGAATGTTTGATAGAATTCACTGGTGAATCCATCAGGCCCTGGGGATTTTTTCTTAGGAAGTTCTTTGATGGCTTGTTCAATTTCATTTTCTGATATGGGATTATTAAGAATTCTATTTCCTCTTCTGTTAGTCTAGGCAGTTTGTATTTTTGTATATATTCATCGATATCACCTAAATTGGTGTATTTATTGCCATATAATTGGGCAAAGTAATTTCTAATGATTGCCTTAATTTCCTCTTCATCAGAGGTGCTGTCCCCCTTTTCATCTTTGATGCTGTTAATTTGCTTTTCTTCCTTCCATTTTTTAATTAGATTGACCAGTACTTTGTCTATTTTGTTTGTTTTCTCAAAGTACCAGCTTCTTGTCTTATTTATTAAATCAATAGTTCTATCACATTTGATTTTATTAATTTCTCCCTTAATTTTTAGGATTTCTAGTATGGTTTTCTGCTGGGGGATTTTAATTTGATCGCTTTTGAGTTTTTTTATTTGCATTTCCAATTGATTGATCTCTGCTCTCCCTAGTTTGTTGATATATGCACTCAGGGATATAAATTTACCTCTGATTACCACTTTGGCTGCATCCCAAAAGGTCTGAAAGGATGTCTCGCCATTGTCATTTTCCTCGATAAAATTATTAATTGTTTCTATGATTTCTTCTCTAACTAAACGATTTTGAAGTATCATATTGTTTAATTTCCAATTAGTTTCTGATATGGTTTTCCATGTACCTTTACTGATCATTATTTTTATTGCCTTGTGATCTGAGAAGGCTGCATTTATTATTTCTGCTTTTCTGCATTTGTGTGCTATGTTTCTGTGACCTAATGTATAGTCAGTTTTTGTGAATGTGCCATGTGGTGCTGAGAAGAATGTGTATTCCTTTTTATCCCTATTTATTTTTCTCCATATGTCTATTAATTCTAATTTTTCTAAAATTTCATTCACTTCTTTCACCTCTTTCTTATTTATTTTTTGGTTTGATTTATCTAAATTTGATAATGGTTGGTTTAAGTCTCCCACTAGTATGGGTTTATTGTCTATTTCTTCCTTCAATTCTCTTAGTTTCTCCATTAGAAATTTGGGTGCTATATTATTTGGTGCATACATGTTGATTAGTGATATTTTCTCATTATCTAAAGTACCTTTTAACAAAATATAATTACCTTCCCTATCCCTTTTGATCAGGTCTATTTTTGCTTTGGCTTTATCAGATATCATGATTACCACTCCTGCCTTCTTTCTGTCAGTTGAGGCCCAGAAGGTCTTACTCCATCCTTTAATTCTGACCTTGTGGGTGTCAACGCGCCTCATGTGTGTTTCTTGAAGACAACATATGGTAGGGTTTTGGATTCTAATCCATTCTGCTATTCGTCTACATTTTATGGGTGAGTTCATCCCATTCACATTCAAAGTTATGACTGTCATTTGTGGACTCCCTGGCATTTTGATATCCTTCCCTGGTTCTAACCTTCTCTTCTTCGGCTCTACCTTTTAGTCCAGTGATTTACTTTAAATTAGTCCCCCTTGTCCCCTCCCTTGATATGTTTCCCTTTTTAGTCCCTCCCTTTTTGTTCCCTCCCCTTCCCCCCCTCTCTTTCCCTCCCCTTTTGTTTTCCCTCTCCTCCTCCCCCCCTTGGTTTTCCCTTCTCCCTACCCTTGTTGGGTAGGATAGAATTCAAGATCCCAATGGATCTGGATGTTTTTCCCTCTCAGAGTTGATTTCCCTGAGAGTAAGGTTTAAGTAAAAACTCTCTTCCTCTCCTTCTTATAGGAATTTTCTTCCCCTCCCCTTCCCATGTGAATCTTTGTGTGAGAACGATTATTCTATTTGGTCTTTCTTTTCCCCTATTTACATATTACATTTTCCCCACATGTTAGTATACATAGATTGATATAAATGTAGTCCTTATAGAAGAGAGTTTGAGTAAAAGAAGAAGATAACATTTTTCTCCTTTTCCCTTTCCTTCATATTTACCTTTTCAGGTATTCCATGCTCTTTGATTTTCGATATCGAACTTTCCACAGAGCTCTGGTCTTTTCATTGAAAAAGTTGGAAATCTTCTATTTTGTTGAATGCCCATACTTTCCCTTGGAAGTATCAGTTTTGCTGGATAGCTGATTCTTAGTTGAAGACCCAGCTCTCTTGCCTTTCTGAAGATCATGTTCCATGCCTTATGATCATTTAGAGTAGAACTTGCAAGGTCTTGTGTGACCCTGATTGGCATTCCTTTATATCTAAATTGTCTTTTTCTGGCTTCTTGCAGGATTTTTTCTTTTGTTTGAGAGTTTTGGAATTTGGCAATTACATTCCTGGGAGTTGTCTTTTGGGGGTTCAGTGTAGAGGGTGTTCTGTGAGCTCTGTCAGTGGCTGTATTGCCCCCTTGTTCTAGAATCTCTGGGCAACTTTCTTTGATTATCTCTTGTATTACGATGTCGAGTTTGCTGTTTATTTCTGGCTTTTCTGGAAGTCCAATTATTCTTAAATTATCTCTTCTCCCTCTATTTTCCAAATCTGTCACTTTGTCAGTGTGATATTTTATGTTCTCTTCTAATTTCTTGCTCTTTTGGCTTTGCTTTATTAGTTCTTGCTTTAAAGCCTGGTTTTCTTTTATAGTTTGGCCAAACTGGTTTTGTAGATGCATGAATTTCTTTTGCATTATTTCCCACTTTTCCTCCCAGAAGGCTTCCATCTTTTTGATCATTTCAGATTCAAATTCTTCATGGGTTTGTGGAGAGTTTCCATTTCCTTTGGAAGGTTTCGGAGCATTTGCTTGTGTTTCCTCTTCTATCTCCTCTGTGTTTTGTATTTTTGCTCCATAAAATGTGTCCAAAGTCACCCCCTTCTTCTTGTTTTTTTTTTTTTTTTTAATTTTGGGACTTTTGTGCTTCTGTGGAGTTTGCCATCTCTATCTGAGTGGGGGGGATTAGCTTTTCTTATCTCTGTCTGGTGTTCAGAGGTTTTAGCCCTAGGCAGATTGTTTGTTCTATGCAGTTGTTGTTCTGTCTTCCTGGAAAGCCAGGAGTTGCTGGTGTGTCCCTGTTACTGCCCTCCTCTCCTCGGCACCCTCCTGATGCTTCTCCATTGCCTTACTTCCATGCTCTAAGCCTAGCTTGGCCCTTGTTCCTGTGCCTTAGCCGGCCAGATGAGCCTGCTCTCTGAGGGGGGAGGGGCCACGGCTTCCTGGAGCTCTGAGGGCTCCTAATGAGATTAGCTTTCCCTGGGTTGAATTTAGTATGCCTTGAGGCAGGGACTTTTTTCGTGAGACTCCGATGGAAGGATCCAGCCAGGGGGTTACAAGCTTCCCCCTCTCTCTCTGTTTTCCTGCTGTCTGGGTGCCCCCTCGACTGGGTAAGGTTGTTTTCAGGATGTGGCCTTCAGAATAGCCGGCTCCCGAGGCCCTTTTGCCAGTCCTGAGGGTTGCTGTTGTTTCAGAAGACTCTGCTCTCTGAGGGGGAGGGGCCTCGGCTTCCCGAAGCTCTGGGTGAGGGCTCCTGATAAGAAGATTAGCTTTCCCTGGGTGGAACTGAGATTAGGATGGAAGGTTCCAGCCAGGGGGTTACGAGCTCCCCCGTCTCTCTCTGTTTCCCTGCTGTCTGGGTGCCCCCGAGACTGGGTAAGGTTGTTTTCAGGATACGGCCTTCAGAATAGCCGGCTCTGGGGTCCTTTTGCCAGCCCTGCGGGTTACTGTTGTTTCCGAAGACCCTGCTCTCTGAGGGGGAGGGGCCGTGGCTTCCCGGAGCTCCCAATCCTCCTGATAAGAAGATTAGCTTTCCCTGGGTTGAATTGAGTGTGCCCTGAGGCAGGGAACTGAGACTCTCTCGGATGGAGGGATCCAGCCAGGGGGTTACGAGCTCCCCCATCCCTCTCTGTTTCCCTGCTGTCTGGGTGCCCTCTCGACTCGGTCAGGTTGTTTTCAGGATGTGGCCTTCAGAATAGCCGGCTCCCGAGGCCCTTTTGCCAGTCCTGAGGGTTGCTGTTGTTTCAGAAGACCCTGCTCTCTGAGGGGGAGGGGCCGCAGCTTTCCGGAGCTCCGAGGGCTCCTCCCAGGGGGTTACAAGCTCCCCCGTCCCTCTCTGTTTCCCTGCTGTCTGGGTGCCCCCTCGACTGGGTTAGGTTGTTTTCAGGAAGCAGCCTTCAGAATAGCAGGTTGTGGGGCTCTGAGGTTGCCTCTGCTGCCTCGGACTCGGACTCGGCGCTCTGGGTTGGGGGGATGGGTCCTAGGACCTTCCTTCTGCCTACCCCTTAGGTCTGAGTGGTCTCGGATTCTGGCTTTGGGGGGGGGCGTACCTTTTGGTTCAGGTCCAGGTCCAGGAGGAGGACTCCCAGGGTCTATGCTGTTGATCGTTTTGAATTTCAGTGCCCTAGGAGCGTTCAGTTTGAGATCGGTAAGGGAGGGTTTCAGGAGATCTGAACTTTAGCTTTCTATAAGCCGCCATCTTGACCGGAAGAGCATTTTTTACTTTTGCAGTGTTTTTTTAGAAATGTTTCCCCTGCAAAAGTTGAGAACTGGCTTTAGTTCTTTTTTAAAAAGGTGTCAAGTCATGTAATGCCCAGTTGTGTGGGCTATGGGGAGGGCGGGAGGAGGGGATGGAGGGAAAGAATATGATTCTTGTAACCAAGGAATAATGTTCTAAATTGACTAAATAAAATTTAAAAAAATTAAAAGGTGTCAAGTACAGCTGGTACTAAAAAATGAATGAAGGGAGAAGCCAATGAATTAAGCTTTGGTTTAAGGATGGAGATGCAACTGTTAAAGTGAAAGTAGATTCTGCCTTAAAGGAATTTACATTTTAATTGGGGAAGATAGAAGTGTGATGGTCAAGGAGTGAAATTATGGTTGGGAAAGTTACAGAGCTAATGAATGGAATCATACAGTAGATTGATACACCTTTTTTAGGAGTATGTTTGTCCCTTGCTATATCATGGTTCACTTATCATGGGTTCACTGTATTGCAAGATAAAAAATCTAAATCTGTATCAGGGAGTTTTTGCTCTATCATGGGATTTTGGGGATGAATACCGTTCTGTACACAATAGAAATGCAGTACACCACTACCACTTGTGTAAGTTTGCCAACATGAGATTGTATACTCACACTATTGGCTGATGGAATGAAAGGCAACCAACTGCAGCTCTGTGTTCTGTATCCTGGGCACTGATTGGCTCAGTGACAGTAGCATTGGTCTGTTTGCTCTCCTACATTGTGCCCAATCACTGAGCATCTCTCCTTGTCCACTTCACATCAATGTCTGATTGCTGCACATAGTATTGTTCTGCAGTGTTATATTTTTGTGAAGTTTCCCTAAGTTTGAATTTCTTTCAAGCCCTATGTCACCCAAATGTTCTGCACCTTCTAAGGTTTCTGGCAGTGAACCCAAGTCCCAGAGGAAGATGCTTACCATCAAAGAATAATAAAATAAATATAATGCTGCTACTTTGTGGATTTTCACCTATCGTGGGGGTCTCTGGAATGTAATTCCTATGATAGGTGAGGGATCACTGTGATAACAAAAACAATTCTCAGAAGTGGATAACAGGAGCTAGAAAGAGAAGGGAAGAAAGAAAGGGAAATATAGCAAAGGTGGTTGATGAGAAGATTGCCAGGGAATAAATTGAGGCATTAGATATGGAGCTCAGCCTAGATATAGTTAATGTGAAACAATCACCAATCAGAAAGTGAAATGGGATTTGGGAAAGGGGGTAAAAGGGTAAAGTGCTCCAACTTATTTTCTCTGCTCTAGATAGAAAGTCATCTTTATTCTTAAACAGCACAGAAAGTCATACCCATGGCAAAGTGGTGAGACCATTCCTTTCCTCTTGACACATACTCATATTCCTCAGTTTGACTATTTGTGACTTCCTTCTTCCTCAACCCTACATCTGCTCTCAGGGGCAACAGCACTCTCCTGGGGTTCACAGCCTTGTGGTCAAGTTTGACTTGTCCCTCTCCCTTACCACCAGTATTCAATAAGTTATTGAGTATTGTCAAGTCTATTTCTATGTCATTAGTTCCCCCCCTCTCTCCACTCACACAGTCCCTACTTTAGTTCAGAATCTCAACCCCTTTAACCTGGAGTATTATATATCCCCCTTGTTCTACTCTGTCTCCAATCTCTTCCCTCTCCAAACTATTCTCTGCTCAGATGCCAAATTAATATTCCTCAGATGTGGATCTGACCATATCATGCCTCTCTGTTAAAAAAAAAATCAGTAGTTCTCTATTAGATGGGATATAATATAAAATGAATCAACCAATCAAAAATAAAACATTTAATAAGCATTAACTCTGTGCCAAGAACAAAGTTAAGTCCTTGGTCTGAAATTTAAAGCTCTCAATAATCTGGTTCTCATCTATCTTTCCAGACTATTTTTTTTCCCGTATTGTCAGACTAGCTTGTTATCAAGTTTCCTAACTTTGATATTTTAGCTCCCATCTAACTCTATGTCTTTGCAAAGTTTGTCCTCCAAGTCAAGAATGTGCTTCTCCAACTGCATATGAAGCCTTTATTGATTCACAATGAGTGGTCCCTCCCTCCTTAAATTATCTACTATTTACTTATCTGTGTGTGTTTTGTACTGCAGAAACATTATTCTTACCTCCTTCCTTCCCCTCTCTAGTAGAATATGAATTTATTGAAGAAAGTTGGGCCTTTGGGCTTCATCTTTTGCTCTTCGTCATCATTTATACAATGCATTACACAAAGGAAGTGCTTACAGATTTCTGTTGGATGGTAGTGATGGTCATTTTAACCTAATTTTACCTCTATAAAAATGGGAGTAACCTCAGCCACTTCCTAGCTGTGTGACCCTGGGCAAGTCACTTGACCCCCATTGCCTAGCCCTTACCACTCTTCTGCCTTGGAGCCAATACACAGTATTGACTCCAAGACGGAAGGTAAGGGTTTTAAAAAAAAAAATGGGAGGTGATGATGGTGATGGAGATGCATGCTATAATTTTCCCCCAGAAAATTCCCTAGAGAAATTGGCGAGAGGAAGCTTCTGAGTCTCCTATTTTACTAACATTTTAAAAAATTATGAACTTAACAGACATCAATTAATATGAATAATTCATTAACACTCATTTGTTTCTTTCTTTCTCTTCTCTAACATCATTATTGTTCTTGTCCCCCAAATACCCATCCCTCTCCCACTGCCAAAATAAAAGAAAGTCCCTCTTTATTACAGGTAAGTCCAAATAAAAAAAATAATTTATACATTGGTTATATATGAAACTCTAAGTCTGATTCTATAGAGATTGTCCATTACTGCTCTATCAAGTAATGGAAATCTTAGTTCATTATCCATCTCCTAGAGTTCTTTAGTCTTTTAAAGTTGCTTTCCTTTATAATATAATCATTGCATTAATTATTCTCCTAACTCAACTCATTTCATTTTGCATCAATTCATAGAAATCATCTCAGGTTTATCTGAATCTATTTCTTTTGCCATTTCTTATAAGGCAATGATATTCCAGTATATCTCCACATCACAATTTCTTCAGCCATTCCTTGTTGATGAACAACATGATGCTAATGTTCTATTTCCAGGTTTTTGTACAAGAATAAGAAATATTGATAAAAAAAATTTGCATGTATCTTTGGATCCTCTTCTGGTGACTGCTTTCTACTATATGCCAAATAATATTGTTGAGTCAAAGGATACACACAGTTTAGTGACTTTGGGGAATAGTTAAAAATTGCTTTACAAAGGGTTAGACCATTTCACAGATTCCCTTTCTTTGAGTCCATAGCACTTAGCATGGTCTAGCACATAGTTTGTTGATTTAACCACTAGTGAAAAATATGATATAAACTTAAAACAAAAATAAAATCTTAATATTAGGGTTTTTTAAAATGAAAGTTATTTGATGGATTGTGCTTAGATGCTATCTCATAGGATACTCCACCAGTCTATAGATTAAGAAACTGATGTGTAAGGAGGTAGTAATACTGGAAAACTAATGGAATTGAGAACATACAGGGAGAGACAGATATGAAAGAAATTGTGGCAATAGACTTCTTAACTTTTTGGATGTGGAGGACAAAGAAAAGTTGAACAAAGCAAAAATTACCTAGGTATGAAGCATGAGCAATTAGAACAGTCATGGTACCATTGACAGAAATAAGGAAGACAGGAAGAAGATCAAGTAGAGCTTGGAAAAAGGTAATGAATTACATTTTATACATGCTGTGCTTCAAGATATGGCCAGGTGGAGATACCTCAATCTCTAGAAAGAAATGTGCATCCAAAGTTCAGAAAAAGAAGTCAGTCCTATCTATTTGAAAGTTATCTCTTTAAACTATTGGAAGAAATGATATCACACAGGGAGAGAGCATAAGAGACAAAGTAAAAATAGGCAAGTCTTGGGATATACCAATATTTTAAAAAGTGAAGGAGGAGGGATGAGAAAGAAAAGAAGAAGGGGTCAAAGAATTAGGAAGAAGATGAGAAGAATAATGCAATGTCTCGACATTAATGAACCACCTATTCTGGTAATTCATTAAGTGATAAGATACTGTCTTTGCCCTTGGGAAATTTATTAATGACAGGGACAAAAATATAATAAAAACACATGACAAGAATCTTAATTTCTTTGTTTTTGTTTAGCTATAGGAAAATATAAGCCCACCAAGAATGCACTGTAGCTTTTGTGCACTCTACAAATGACACAAACTAAACTGTCACCAACTCTCTAAAATGTGAGGGTTGGCCAAATATTTTACTTTATCTTTATATTTAGAAAATCATCATCAACATGTTTTTTGTTTTCCAGCTATTACTATGACAACAAAAAAGCCTAAATGACTTTGGGTTCCATTAACATACAAAGAAATGTTTACTCAGTGAATTTCTAAATACAAACTTTATGAGAAATTATTCTTGAATCATCTATTTGCCAGAGGCAAGTTGTTTTTCTTGGTTATGTGAAGTGTAATTTTTTTAGACTAAAAGAAATTTGACCAAGAAGAAAATTTTTGGAAAAGTTTGAATTGTAACTGGATATTAAAATCATAGAATTTGTAGCTGGGAGGGACCTTTGAGATCCTCTAGTTCAATCCTCTCAGGAAACTGAGGGAGTAATGTTACTTAACAAATGCCACTTAAGTGACATGGTCAAGATTTGAACCTATATGTTCTCACTCCTTATCTGGTGCTATTACTTCAACATCATCAAAATGAACATGATCACATGCATACTTTGAACTTAAAAGAATTCAGGTAGGCCAACAGCGATACCACAAACAAGAGCATTTATTAAACATTTATTGTTCTAAGGGCTGATAAGACAAAGAAAGGCAAAAACAATTCTTGCAAGGATTTCATGATATACCACTATATGCAAACAGATGTGTGTTGTAAAGATTACATTAGATTTTTAGATCTAATCACCAAAAGTGTAAACACCCCATTCACACTTGAGTGGGGGAGGTCTGTGACCCACATGTGTGATAGTGGATGATGAATCAGAATCAAACTGACTGCCCCCGGGGGTAATCCTAAGCAAAGCTTCAACTGTAATTGGTAAAGGTAAAAGTGGAGGAAGGCATAGGAAGTGATGCAAAAGAAAGTGTCTTTAAAAGGGAGTTACACTATGCCCAAAGGACGACAAAAGAATGTCTACCCTTTGATCCAGCCAAAGCACTGCTGGGTTTGTACCCCAAAGAGATAATGGACAAAAAGACTTGTACAAAAATATTCATAGCTGTGCTCTTTGTGGTGGCCAAAAATTGGAAAACAAGGGGATGCCCTTCAATTGGGGAATGGCTGAACAAATTGTGGTATATGTTGGTGATGGAATACTATTGTGCAAAAAGGAATAATAAAGTGGAGGAATTCCATGGAGACTGGAACGACTTCCAGGAAGTGATGCAGAGCGAGAGGAGTAGAACCAGGAGAACATTGTACACAGAGACTAATACACTGTGGTATAATCGAATGTAATGGACTTCTCCATTAGTGGCGGTGTAATGTCCTGGAATAATCTGCAGGGATCTAGGAGAAAAAACACTATTCCTAAGCAAAGGACAAACTGTGGAAGTAGAAACACCAAGGAAAAGCAACTGCCCAACTACAGCAGTTGAGGGGACATGACAGAGGATAGACTCTAAATGAACACTCTAATGCAAATACTAACAACATGACAATGGGTTCGAATCAAGAACACATGTGATAACCAGTGAAATCACGCGTTAGCTATGGGGGGTGGGGGAGGAGGAAAAGAAAATGATCTTTGTCTTTAATGAATAATGCTTGGAAATGATCAAATAAAATATTATTAAAAAAAAAAACTTGTCTCTACTCTGCCTCAGCCTGAAGGGAGGAGCCAGTTTGTAACTTCCATCTAAGATCAAACTGAGCTTTAAAATAAATAAGTTTTTTTCAATATCAAAAAGGGGTACACATTAATATTATTTTTCCTCATGTGTATATTTGTGTCTATGTGTGTGTAAAAGGAACTTCTTGTGTAGAAATCCTCTCCATTTGGAGTTGATGGATAAATAAACCATCTATATGAATAAAAAAAAAAGGGAGTTACAACTTCCTATGGGAACTTCTTCTGGGAGTTCTTGAGTTCTTCATGCTTGGGACTTCAACTTCTTCTGGAGTTCTGAGTTTAAGTTGGAGGCTGGTGAAGAATCTGCTCACTGGACCTGAGACCCTATTCCTGGTGAGACTGTCCTTGACTCTCTCCCTTTGGACTGACATGTGGTGAGTGAAAGAGTTGACTCCTTTCCTGGATTTTGTGAAGAGACTAGCCTCAGGAGAGACCTACCTCTTGAGAGAGGTTCCCAGCATCCCCAGGTCCTTGGCTCAAAGACTAAACTCCCCTGCCTGGGTTGAGCCGGGGGTTGGAGCAAAATACTTAGAACTTAGGCTAGATATCTTACCCTATTCTCTCTCTGATTTCCTACTTCACTCTTTCTATATTTTGTAAATAAATTATAAATTAAATCTCTTTGAAATTTAATTAAATTCCTGGCGACCCAGCTCTTGAAAAATCCAGTACAACCTTGTTATAAAACTCCCTTGTTCCCTTTACAGTGTATACATGGTAAAGTGGAGATAATTTCAGAAGGAAGCCTCTAGTATTGAAGGCAATCTCAAAATTCATCTAGTAAGCCAAATGAATATTAAGCTGTTACACTGAGAGATTTTTCTGGGAAAATTTGTATTTGTGGAGAATTTTTCATTTTTTGCCTGGTCAAGGTTAAAATAATTAATGAAATGTATTCACTCACAAGTTTTTAGTGAATCCAAAATCAGATTTGCATAGATCATGCATCATTGCATATTGGGTTTCTATTCCATTCTAGTCCAGTTCTGTCTTGGGACTTGAAGCAAATCAAGACTTCACTGGACCTTTATTTTCTAATCTGTAAAATGAAGAAAATGGAACTAAAAGGTCTTTAAGGCCCTTCACTCTCTAATATTTTGTGATTCTATGCTCTCTCAGGAGTTTTGAGCATCTGTGAGATAGCATAAGATATATGAGGGGAAAAAAAGGAAAATGAGGAGGGAAGATAAAGGAAAAAAAAAAGGAAGAGATGTCCTAGGGCTGCATGTACCCCCTCAAAAGTGAGGGGAATAAAGATCATTGGAGGAAGCAAAGTCTAATAAACTTTGCACATGGGACATTTGGTGGTGGTAGTGTGTGTGTGTGTGTGTGTGCATGCTTGTGTGCTCATGTGTATATGTGCACACATGCCCTCAAGTACACTATGAGATTTTAAAATGGGAAGAATTCACACAATCTTAAGGATGGCATTATCAGCCCTTTCTAAAGTTGTCACCCTGCACAATCAAATGTAATGGACTTCTCTATTAGCAGCAATGTTATGATCCAAAACATTTCTGAGGGACTTATGAGAAAGAACACTATCTACATTAAGAGGAAGAACTGTGGGAATAGAAACACAGAAGAAAAACAACTGCTCGATCACAAGGGTCAAAGGGGATATGATTGGGGATGTAGACTCTAAAAGATCACCCTAGTGCAAATATCAATAATAGGGAAATGGGTCTTGATCAATGACACATGTAAAACCCAGTGGAATTACATGTTGGCTTTGGGAGGGGGTGGGAAGATGGGAAGGAAAAAACATGAATCATATAACCATGGGAAATTTTTCTTAATTAATCAATAAAATTAAATTAAAAAAATAAGGTTATTACCCTAGAGCAAAGTTCCAGACATCTTGCTCTAGTTATGGATCTGAAAAGAAGAACCCAGAGGTTTTTCCCTATTATAGCCACCAATCAATCACTGCTTTCCCTATATTCATCAATACCAATTTGGGGGCTCTCAAGAATGATTGAATAACTTCATGTGGCCCATCACAGGATCTCAGAGTTAGAGAGACCTCAGATGCTGCCTAGTCTAATCCACATGGGAATAAAGATCCTTTCTAAAATATGCCTGGTACAGTTATCCAGCTTTTACTTGAAGGCATCTAGAAAGGGGAGCTCACTACCTCCTGAAGCAACTTTCTTAAGAAAGGTGTTCTCATCTTCATCATGTCTAGTATAGACAGATGAGTTATGTTGAGGTAAATGCTACATTAGTGCTCATCTATGCCTTTGTTTACAGTGATGCTGTTAAGAGAAACTTCCACCCACGTACTTCATTGTGAAATTGTAGATCGCTACATTCAAAGAGGGTTTGTGTCGCATACTGTTACATAATATTCTATCAGGCGTTATAATAAATCAAAGAAGTGCAAAACATAATTTGTTCCCTTTGAGGAGATAAAATGAACTCACATGATCTAATCTCCCAACTCCATACCTTTGCACCAGTTGTCCCTGGTGCCTGGAATGTACTCCTGGGCCCTTAGAATCTCTAATTTTCATCAAGACTCAGTTCAAATGTCACTTTCTGCCCGAAAATTTTCCCAACCCCCATAACTACTACTACCTTGCCCCAATAATATATATGATTCATGTATATGATGTGTAGTGATTATAAATATTATTCATATAAAACATGAATATTGATATAGACAGTATATAAGACAAAGCAATTACACATTATAAGTTTAATATATTGTACAATTATATTATCTATGTAGTTATAAAAATGGACCTATAAATATGTTCTGTAACACAATAATATATAGTTAATAATCCACAATGAATATTATGAATGTATATGAATAATATGATCATCATTCATAAAATTATACAAATATATACAATAGATATGCATATACACATATACATGAACATGTATATGTTGTCTCAGAGGAATGTAAACTCCTTGAGGTCAGAGATTGTTTTATTTTTGTCATTATGCCTCTCTGTCCTAGCAGAGTGGTGATGATGGGAAAATGAGGGTCTAGTCTTAGAAATGCCACATGCTATAGACCTCTAGAAGAATGACTTTGAGAAAAGATGCTTGGATTTGATAGGAACATGGATAATACATTTCTATGGTAGAGACAGAAACCAAATTGTAAGATTGAGATGAGTAGTGAGTGGAAGTCTAGCAACTGAACAGAGAGAAATAGAAAAGAATAAAGAAAAGTGAGTATTTTCAAGATAAGAAAGACTTAAACACATTTGTTTACCCAGAGAGTGCTGGAATGTGTACTCAAATAGAAGGTTGATATAATTTCATTCTTCCTTATGGCAAATATCTGATGGGACTCCACCTGGATTACAAAATGATATCATGTTAATAGGATATTGTCATAATTTTGATTTGCAGGGTTTTCATTATTACCCTTCCCCCTTCTATTGAGTCACAGTGGTATGATGAAATAATGATTTTATGTCAGATAAGACCTTAGTTCTAATCCTGCCTCTGACACTCAGTTACTGTGTGACCATGATAAATCACTTACCTTCTCTGAATTTCAGTGACCTATAGTATTTATAAGTCATCAACTGAATAAAAGGGAATTCTGTATATAAAATGCTCCATAACTATCACAATTATAACTTTCAAAATATATAGTTATGGGGAGTAATTTTGTTCTTTCCCTAGGTTCATCTGTTGATGCCAGGAAGCCACAATGTGATGACAAGGGAGTCAGAGGTTCAATCCTCTCTTTACACTAAGCAGATGAGCAGGGGTCAAAGATCTAACTGAGGTTTCATGTTAGGAACTAAGGAACTAAGGAAAACTGACAGATTTTGGTGGTGGGGCATTTTTTGCTTAGTCATGTCTCTAGAATGTTTGAGGTAACAGGTTTTTTGTTCAACTGATTCTAAGGAATGGAGGACACCCTGAAGGCAATTAACTCAGGGAGCCACTGGGACCACTCTGTGGGGGGTTACTCTATCCTTATCTTAAGACACTTGCCCAAGCATTAAACTCCTTTAAAATTGAAATGGATCAAATTACTCCATGAGATAACAAGAAATACTAAAATAAGGCCAGATGACAAAAAGAAGCAGAAACTACAAAATATGGCATAGCAAAAACAGCTGACCTAGAAAACAGAGTGAAGAGAGATACTTAAGAATAAATGAACTACCTGAAAAACATAACTAAAAAATAAGCCTACATGTCCATATTTCAAGAAATCATAAAAGACAACTGACTAGATCTCTTAGATCCAGAGGGCAAAGTGAAAATAGAATCCCTTGGTCACCCCCTAAAAGAAACTTCAAAATTAAAATGTTCACTGACACATCAGAGTCAGATTTCAGAGCTTCTGGGTCAAAATAAAGAATGTGCAAGTCGTCATCAAAAAGAAAGAATTCAGGGGAATGCTTTTATTAACAGACTCTAATACAAAGAAATAGAAAGTTTGATATTCCAGAAGACAAAGGAAATAGAATTACAGTGAAGAATAACTCATGCAGCAAAACTGATCATTATATTATAGAGGAAAAAATTGAACCCTTAAAAAAATGAAAGACTTCCAAGAATTTTTGAAGAGAAGACCAAAATTGCATTGAGTCTCTGAGGCACAAAGGTAGGAATCAAGAGGAACATAAAAAAACTAAACATGAGTGAACAATCATAAAGGACTTGATAAGGTTGGTGTCTATATTTTAATATAGGGAGACATTGTGTCCCCTGAGAATCCTATCATCAAGGATCAATTAGACAGAGACCCTAAGAATGGTACTGTTATATTTTTATGATCTTAAAAGGAGAACAAAAAAGAAGAAAAATGGTGAAAATTATGTCATATAATTAGGGTGCACAAATAAAATTTTATACAAAGAGAAAGAAATGAGAGTGGGGATCAACACTTGATACTCACTTTTCATCAAAACTTTCCAAAGAAAGGAAAAATTGAAGGGTGCATACAGAGCACATATACATGTACATACCCATAATTGTGGCATGCATGGATGCGTACAAGGATAGCATAAAGATTGCAGATTAAGCGAGGGATAGTCCTAAATAAACAGAATGTACAAAAATATTTGTAGGAGGGTTGTTTTTGTGTGTGTGTGTGTTGACAAGGAATTGGAAATTGAATGGATGCCCACCAATTGAGGTATGGCTGAACAAACTGTGGATTATCATATATAAATGTGAATACTATTGAGATATAAGAAATGATGAAAAGGATGAAGAGAAAACCTTGGAGAAACTTATATGAACTGATGCAAAATACAGTAAGCAAAACCAAGAGAATGGGTTATAAAGTATAAAAATATTGTAAAGCAAAATAACTTTGAAAGACTGAGACTAATACAAATATCAATAATGATTCTAGAAGACTCATGATGAAATCTACCTCTTCATAAAGAAGAGTTAGACTCAGAGGACAGGTTGAAATGCTTTTTTGACACATGGACAATATAGAAATTTGTTTTGTTGGCAATATACATTGGTAATAAGGATTTTGTTTTTCTTTATCAATTGTTAGGATCAGGGGATGAGAAAGAAGGTGGAAGAAGAAGGAGGTGGATTTTTGTTGACTGAAAAAAATAATTTAATATTTAGAATAAATTCTGGTTCATCTTGTCCAGTCACTGAGCTTCTCTAGGTCTCAGTTCCTCTAGTCCTCAGTTGTATAAAAATGAGGTTAGACTAGATGGTATCTTTTAGCTTTAACTCTTGTGACTAAGAAACATTATACACTGTGAATTTGCCTAAGCTTGTTATTATACTAGCATGCAAAGAAATGCCCTTACTTTCTTCCTATTTCACTCTGACCTTGATTTTTAACAGAAACTATCAGCAACAGGATGGAACCGTTCCAACCCAGAAACTTATCATTTTTCCATTATTTATTTTTCAAGTTCATTTTCCAAGTTTTATAGAAAAACTTATTTTATTAGGGGACATCTGGGTGGCTCAGTGGATTTAGAGCCAGACCCAGACACTGGAGGTGCTGGGTTTACATGTGACCTCAAATACTTTCAAGCTATGTGACCTTGGTCAAGTCACTTAACCCCCATTGCCTAGCCCTTACAACCGTTCCATCTTAGAATCAATACTTGATTCTAAGATGGAAGGTAAGAGTGTTTTTTAAATTCCTTCTGAGCATGTTTGTCCTGTGCTACTGGCCTACTCTGAGATGTGGTGGTATTGAGATTTGTCTAAAGCAGCCACGTGCCTAAATTCTTTGCTCTGTGGCTAGTTGTTCCCTTGTGGCCACACTAAGTGATAGTTCAGAATTCAGTCAAGGATCCAAAGTATGGTTCATGCGATACTCTATAAGTTGCAAAGGGTGAAAGCAAAATATTTGGGGGCCACAAAAATGTTCTCTAAGCACTGAACTTTGAAGGTTATGAATAAGTTGAGCACAGTAAATTTACTGAAAATAAAGATTATAAGAAAACTGAATCATAAGGTTTGTGCTATATTAGCAGATTGGTAAATAATAGAGGAAAGCAATAAATCACCTGTTGACTTAGAAACATAGCAACTTACTAATAAAGCATGTTGAAAGTATAAATGCTAGGGTAAGAACAGATGCTGGCTCTGCAATAATTGTTTCAAGGAAATGTGGCTCTTCAACTTTCTCTGCTATGTAAGACTGCTTTTAATGAACAATTTCTAAAGGCAACAAAGAAAAATGAAATACTCAAAGTTTTATTCATCCATTTTTTATTTTGTTTTACAAATGAGAAAGTATTTTTAAACTGTAAAATGCTATATATATTATTGTTGTCGTAATCTTATATGAACATTTTTCTTTTCTCTTTTCATATTTGTGCTAATCAGTCCACCAAGCTGGTGGGGCAGCAAATTAAAACTTTAACATATTACTTTGGGGAAGAGCTGTATATTAAAAAAGACAGAGTAACTTATAGTTTCTAAGTTATAAATTAATGATAAATTATTCAACTGTTTTCCAGGAGATGTTCAATATGAATAAACTGATTACTTTCCCTTAATAATTCAATGACTCTATGATCTCATGAATATGCACATTCCATTCATTGGGTTCAATCACCAACATTCACACTTTCTCAAGCTTCTGGTGGATGGCCTCCCACAAATCCTTTATAATCTATCTAAAATATTGGAGAGTGTACTCTAGGTTATTTACCACCCCATCACTACCAAAGCAACAGCTTAATTATCCATATATTTGTTATTCTTTGCTCTTGCTTTATGACTGGCCCAACTTCTTTTCTAAACATACATTTCCTGAATCATATGCTTTATCCCTCTTCTTGTGTACAAATCATCGTTGATAATGTGCTTCAATCCTTATGCCATGTCTTACCTATCTGATACTATTATATTGAGACACACCTACTTCATTAATTATCAGCATTAGGAATACAACCTAGCCAATTAAAGAAACAACTCAGGGCAATAATAAAATACATTGGTGGCTTGAGATTTTTTTTCCTTGGACACATAACTATTTTCCCTTCAGATGTCATCGGTCTGGACAATCAGCATTACTTTATCAATTAGGTTGCTTCTGGGTGGATTGATTGTTTTATCCATTTTGTGCTTTTGTGTCTTACTGGTCACCCCCAAATGGAAGTATTTGAAGTATGTTTACCACATTCCATCCTGCATGATATCCTCTGCACCAGGAGTAAACACCTTTGAAGAACATACATCGTCATGATTTATGACTTGTTTGATGTTATTAACCAGAGGACTGTTGAAAAAATGTCTCTCTCTGGTTGGCTTGCTTTTTTCAAGGAATTTTGTATGAACTTGGCATGTGTGTGGAAAATATCTTCTTGGAAGGGAGCCTTTAAAGCCACATTCTGTTCTACCACGTCAGATTTTGAAAAATGAATAATGAACATATAAGACAACTCTGAGCTGAATATCTTCTACATGATAGAAATAAATCTCAAACTAAGGACCCTAGCTAAAAAGAACAGCAGCCTATTCATCAATCTCAAACCAAGAGTCTAACTTTTCTGAAAGAGTATAATAAAGCTCTTGCTTAAAAAAAAAAAAAAACTAAACAAAACAAAACAAAACAACTAACACCCAAGCTGAGCCTGAGACGGTGGAGGTATTGGAGAATGAAAACCCATTGATATATACGCTCAAAAAGTCCAACAGAAGAATGTGCCTGAGATAGATACCATGTTCTATGAGAACCAAACCTTGCAACCATGTTTCCTGCATAGCTGAATCCAACCCAACCCTATAGCAGCCATGACCTGTGAGGAGCTAGTCCAGCCAGTGAACAGCCAACCTGGCTCTACCTGGCAGGGGATAAACCCATATAGCAGAGATATTGGGCCCTGCAAAGAAAAATAAAAAACAAAAAACACAACACCTAAGATGTGGTAGTCTGTGGGGTGTCAGCCCAGCCTAGTAGGAATGGCACTTCCATCACTGACACTAGTATCTTGCCTCACAGTGAACTTTGTGAGAACTCTCTGAAGGAAAAAAAGACATGGAAGCTTCTCTGCTCCAAGGTTCAGAGTTGGCTTGGTCAAATAAATTCCTTTCATTTTATGTCTCCTCCCGCCTCCAATAGACTCCAGGGTTCTTTTAGGGGGAACAGGGAAAGACTTTGTTATTACTGGTCTTGTTATACCAATTGAGTTACTTTTTTCCCCCAAAGAAGCAATTGAATCTTAGGTTTGATTATTAACGGGAAACGTACCAGAGGGAGATTGTGAGGCAGCTACCTACAGTATTACCCCCAGAACTTGCCCCACCCTGAGCACCCAATCTGCTAGTGCAATGGGGTGTTACACTTACATCTGTGCTAGCTGCTGCCTCCATTAGGATGTAAGTTACTTCAGAATAAGGATTGCTTCATTCTTTGTATCTCTGGTCCCAAAGTCAAGGAGGACAGCATCTGACACAGAGTAGGTGCTTAGTAGATTATGTTGATTGATTTACTGAATAATTTGTTGGCATAAGGATCACTAATAGAAAAAAGGTTGCTAAGCAGAATAGAAACTATGGCCTTATGGGAAGGTCTGTCTTCAAACACTTCTCATAGAGATGGCCACCTGAAGGGAAAAAAAATGCCACTCTTGTGGGCCAATGCAATGCTGTTTGGCAGACAAAGAAACATCAAGTTCACTCCTTAGATAAGTTTTATGGCTTAAGATTATTTCTTTCCTTTTGATTTTTTTTATACTGAAAGGGGCCACTAACACTCTCAGTTTGGAGTCGGGCTTTCTGGTTTGGACAATCCCTAATGCTTCCACAGATCAAGTTCTATTAGAAGAAACTAAGTGATTTTAATTAAGCACACAGTGTGAGGAGTGAGTCACCATACACAGAGGTTCTAGTGACTATTATTAAGAAGCTTCTGAATGTTGGCAAGTAAACACATCATCAGTAGACTGTAAATTCCTTGAGGCCAGGGACCATGTACATTCCTTTTTGAGGCATATACAAAGTAAAGTTACATACATTAAGGAGGAGATGGAGATGAAAAAAAAGGAGATGAAGAAGGAAAAGGAGAAGAGATGAGTGTTTATTTGTAAATGCTTCAGTTTGTAAAAATAGGTTTAAAGGTCCAGCTTTATACTTCATCTTCCTTCTCCTCCTTTTTCCTCCATATCCATCTTTTTCCTTTACCTCTGCTTACTCTTTCTCCTTTTTTCTCTCTTCCATCTCCTTTTCCATCTCCTCTTTCTCCTTTTACTCTTCTCCACTTCCTTCTTCTCCTCTTTCTCCTCCTTTTTCTTTTTATTGTTGTTATTATCACACAGAGGCTTAGCAGATACCCAATTTCCCCTGCCCACAAAACTCCCAGGTGAAAATGATCTTTTTCTTCTCCTATCTTCTATCCCATTTCATCTGAACCTCTCCTTTGCACTTAACTTATTCTTGTTATATTATAGTTATTTGTATGCATATCTAATTTCATCTTTAATTGTAAGCTGTTTGAGGGCAGGATTGTTTTTGGTTTTGTGTTTTAAAATCTGTTTGGTTTCATTTTTGACTCCCGGGGAATCATCAAGCACATCGCCTTGCAAAAGGTACTTTTTAATCATTTGAATTGAAGAATCTTATTCAACATAGTTTAAGTTTGTGGTCAGGGTACCAGAGGAAGGGAATGATTTCTTAAACCACATAGTTGTATACTATATAGAAACCCACTGAATATCTTAACTAAAATTGGTTTAAAAGCCTGGTTAAAGGTGGATGTTGCCTATCTTTTGGATTGTCTTATGTTCTAGCTTTTCCCCTCAAATTCACTCATGATAGAAGGTCATGATTCATTAATGACATGTGTCTATTTGTTCATATCAAAGATAAACAAATAGTACTAGCTCATAACTTGTACCAACTGATAATTTATGAGGAAAAATATGATGAATCTTGACCTTTATAGCTTACTTCTAAACTGGAGTGACACATCTAGACTCTAATTTCACTCATTTCAGTTTTTGTGGATATGCATTTGGCAAGAAACTCAGTTAGAATGCAATGTACTTAAATATCCAATTCCAACAAGACCATTTTTCTATATTTTCCATTTGGTCATATCAAGGTTATATTTTTGTGCTTCTTAAATGTGGGACAAATTGCAACATTATTTTTCTGTATGTGTTTTTGACATTTTGACTGGATTCTGCAGTATAAAAGTCAAAATTGTGACCATGATTTATTAACCCATAATAACAAAAAGTTGAATAACCCTCCCTAAAAGGACAAATTACCCAAGGGTACGATTTTACTTTACTATACTATTGGTGCCAGAGGCAAGCATAAAACTAACTTTATTTTCTATTCTAAACACTCCTGACCTCTGATATTCCCTTCCATCTCTAACTCTAGAAATTCTACTCAGTATGTAAGGCCTACCTCAACCCACAACTCCTCTATGAAAACTCCCCTGATTTCCTCTTTACCCCTAATTCAAAGCAAATTCCAATGGCCCATTACTCATACCTCATATGGTACTTACAACATCCAAATGTGTTTTATGCTTAATTTTAAACCTGTCTTATCCTCTCAGTTAAGGAGACTATACATTTCTTAAGGGTTAGAATGATCTCTTCTTTGTTGTGGTATAACACTTAGTAATGTATTTTGTATACTGTAGAATCCAGTAAATGTTTCTTGAGATTGTTTCATCTGTCTTTATAATTGATTGACTCCAGCATCAAAAATTAGTCCATTTTTCCAGAGGAACAAGTTGGTTGCCAGTATTATTTCCGTATTATTTTTTAGAGCCTTAATAAGCATTGGCAAGCAAATTTGAAGAAATGTTTAGGAATGCAGAACATATAGAGAATCCAGAAAACCTAATAAGAAAGAGAGCAAATGACGCATGTGGACATGGGCCAAGAAATAGCAAATTTATATATAGGGATAATTAAATCCATAGCCAAGAATACACTCTATCTTTCATTCAGATCTCATTTATAGGGGCCACGAAGCTAACTTACTTGTACTTGTTTTGTGTTGTTTTTTATCACTGATCACAGTTTATACTAGTAGATGAAACTTGTATTTCTTCTTAGACAGTTAAGAGATTGTGTGCTGCTAAGGGGTGTAAAGTTTGATTGGCATACAATGTAGAAAGAAACAAAAGTGTTTCATATCCAGCCAAGTTTTCTGCCATTCTGATGATACAACCAAATAAGCTAAAGACAGCTAAGCTGAACCTATGCCATATATGTCACATAAACTCTGAAATTGCCCATATTAGTGCAGTAATACATCGCTCTATAATTATCTTTGTGCTCCTGCCAATTGTGAGCAAAGGATGAAGCTGGTGAGGATCATATAGCTTGTAGAAAACCTGTTGATTGAGCACCTGTTTATTTTATCCTGACAAAGAATTAACAATAGGACCAATGGGGGGGGGGGTGTTACTTTTCATGTGGAAAGGAAATTTGTCTTTTTGTTAGCTCTAGTATTTTGAATTGGACAAACATCATAAGATAATTTTGTCCAGTATCTCATTTCATTAGCGAAGAGGCTAAGGTCAAGACAATTTAAATGATTGGGCCAAGGTCACTGACCTAATCATTTTGAAATGCATGACTTGGACTCATCTGATTTTCAACCTGGTGTTGGTACTATTACATTGGACAAACTTTATACAAAATTGGGAAGCTGAGAAGTTGTCTCTGGTATACCCCACTCTCCCTAACCATGGATAAGCTACCTGTACTCATTCATCAATGATTGGCACACTCCCAGCCCCTGAAAGGGAAGCCATACAAACCCTATTCTCTACTTCCAACCACTAGAACCTTCAACCCCATCCCTCTCAACCCTATGCTTTCCCAAATGTATCACCTCAGATCTGCTTTCCTCTTCCACTGTGTTCCTTGGAATGCTTGCTCTATAATTGGCAAATTTCCTTTCATAGTGTACCTCTTCATTTTTTCACTCCTTCCATCTTCTGCCTCTCACCAAGATCTGGCACCCTCTCAATGGTGGTACATCTTGAGCCATTCTTACCAGTACTGGTTGCACTTTCATTCATACCCTTTCATTCATACCTCACTGGTCTCAGTAAAGGAATAAAAATACTTCTTGTTGTCCATTTTCACTTCCAGACTCCCCCTTTACCACAATTACTCAGCAACTTTACCTTCTTTGAAGTTTACACTAGCCAGATTTAGATAGTGGTGGGAAATTTTATTTTTCATATACTTTTTTAATTTTCACATCAGAGACAATTCCTCATATTGGAGAGAATTATTGAGTCAAAGTCTTGGACCTCAGGCACTATCCAGTCTACAGATTTTCTCATTTTCTTTGTCCTTAGGAATGTACTAACAAGGAATGTTTTACAATGATTCTTTCCCCATATATATGTTTTCTATGACATGGGGACAGGGAAGGACTGAGAGTTTGATGGACCATCTCCTAATTAGAAATGTCTTGGGATGTTCAAAGGAGGAGCTGAATAAATGAGTTCCCAAAATTGTATTTAGGTACCCTGGAAAAGAGGGTTACTTTATTAGTTATGATGCTGCCCTCAAGAATCAACTGATATTCTTATCCCAAATCAATCTCTCAAAATAATTTAAATCATAACAGAAGCTATATCTATCAACACCTAGGACATTCTTCCTTCTTTAATGAGTTCAGTGTATGGCTCATAGTCTTTTTTTCTTTTATTTTTTACCCTTACCTTCCATCTTAGAATTAATATGAAGTATTTATTCCAAGGCCAAAAAAAAAATGGTAAGGTTTTTGGGCGTTAAAGGATTTGCCCAGGGTCATACAACTAGGAAGTATTTGAAGTCACATTTGAACTCAGGATCTGCCTGGTTCTTTGTCTACTGAGCCATCTAACTGTCCTACTCATAGTCTTTTTCTTTACCCAGCTCCTACTCTCATACTAGGTGACTTCAACATTTATATTATATATTTATATCATATGGATGCTCCTTCAACTATTCTAATTTCCATGTTCCTCACTTGATTCAGTTCCCATGCCCTATTTCTCTCCTCTGCCTCACTTATACATAGCAATGATCATACCCTTGACCTTGCTGTCACTCACAAGTATTACATTTCCCTGTTCGTGAATTCTGAAATGTCTTTATCTGATCCTAATTTTTTGTCATTTCATCTTTTTCTTAATTTTGTGATCTCTAACTCTGTTCTTCATCCTCACTGTGGCGTCTCCTAATTCTACTTCTCAATTCTTTCCTAGACTCTCATTCTTGCACTGGCAACACTCTCCTCCCTTTCCTTTCTTTTATTCACTATAGAGTTCAACTCCATTCTGTTATCCTCATTTGTGTTCCTTGGATCTCTTTCCCTATTATCAGTCATGCCTTGAAAAACCCTAACCTTGGATGATTCCTTAACTGCCAAATGTAATGGCTTTTTCTCTATCCTTATTCTTCTCACCCTTTCTACATTTGACATTATGGATTAACTTCTACTCCTGGATGTTCTAAGTTTTCAGGTTGCTGCTCTCCCTCCTAATTTTTCTGCTGCCTGTTTGTTCCTTCTCAATCTTCTTTGCTGCATCTTCATTCAGGACATACCCAATATTCATAAGTATCTTAAGAGGTTCTGTCCTACCTAGGCCATCTTGTTTTCTTTCTCAATACTATTTCCCTTGGTGATTTCACCTCCCATAAATTCAATTGTCTTACCTATGCAGATGATTTTCGATGTATATGTATGGTCTTAATCTTTCTCCTTTGCTCCCCTCCCACACATTACCAATTGCCACTTGGACCTCTTGATTTGAATGTTCTGTAGTTTTTTTCAAATTCAGCATGTCTAAAATGGAATTTATCTTCTCTCCCAAACCCTCTCCTATTCCTACCTTTCCTGTTACTATAATGCACCAATATCCTTTCCCAATCTTGATATCATCTTCTAATCTTCATGTGTCCCCACCTCTTACATCCAATCCATTATCAATTTTTGTTGTTTCTACCTCCACAACTCCCATATATGTTTCCTTCTCTCCATTCGTAGAGCCACCACTCAACTACAGGGCCATCACTTCTTTCCTACATTATTGCAATAGTCTTCTAACTATAATGGCTCCCCATTACTTCCAAGAGCAAATACTAACTCCTTTCTTTGACATTTAAATCCTTCCACAACTTGGCCCCATCCTATCTTTCTCATCTTATATTTTACTCCCTTCTACAAACACTATGGTTCAATGATATTGGCCTATTTACTGTTCTTCACACAATCACTTTTATTCCATGCCTTTGTACAGGTTGTACTTCATGGCTGGAATGCTCTCTCTCCTCACTGTCAACCTCTACCAGCCCCTCAAAGCTAGTGTCTTCCCTCTGAGATCACCTTACACTTACAATTTAGATATTCTTTATATATGTAGTTATTTGTGTTCTGTCTCCATTAGAATTTGGTTGCCTTGAGAAGAGGGATTCTGTTTTTGTTTCCTTCTATATCCCCAACACTCATTATGATGCCTGGCACAAATGTTTTTTCAGTCATTGACTGGCTACCTCTCTGCATGTTTCAAAGTAAAAATTCATTAATCTACGGAACTGCTCTTTGTGAGTAGGAAAAAGATAAAGAGCCTTGAGGTAGATGTTAAAAGAAGCATTGAGTTTAGATGTGAGAGGGGGGAAGCATTCCAGATTGAGCTCTGAGGCAAATTGACTGAGGTGAGAATGAAGATGGCAATTATGCTGGATATAGGGTGGGGCTGCGGATGAACAGAGAAGAGACAATTTTGTCTGGAGCAGAAGAATGGAAGAAATTGTTGGATAAGTAAGGTGATCTCTTAATGGCCGGCTCTAATGGCTTTTTCTGAATCCCTGTCCTTTGTACCCTTTCTGCAGTACAGTGTGGTAGTTCTACTTGTCCTAACATCTTACAGAAGTCTTTTTTTCAATTTTATTTTATTTTCACTTCCTAGGGTTCTCCCTCCCTCCTTCTAACTTCTCCCCCACCCACAGAGGTGGCAAATACAGTACAATCTTATGAGATTTTGTTAGGTGTACCTACTTCCTTTTTCAGCCAGGAATCTATTTTCCACGTATATATTAAGCCCTGACCCAGAGGTCCAAATCCCATTCCCAGAAACTACCTTCTTAGCTATCAGTTTACTTCCTAAATAAATTTTTCTCTTCTGAAATCCTTGTCTTCCACAGAACATGTCACCTAGGCTCCACGTGTTTTTCCATTTCTTTACCAAGTCTTCATGCACTGTCATTCTTGGGTACTCTGTGGTTTAGCCAAACTTACCTACATGCAATTCTTTTCACATGATATTCTATCTCCTAGCTCCTTGCCTTTGTACAGAATGCCTGGAATTCACTCCCTCCTTACTTCCATTATTTCTAAATTACTAACTTCCTTCAAAGTTGAGTGCAACTACTACTTCACAATGAGTTCTTTCTTACTCTCCTCAGATGCTAATATGTTCTCCCAAAAATTACTGTTTTGGGGAAAGAATGTGTATATTTTCACGTATTTGTGTATATACTCTTCCTGTTAATAGATTGTAAGCTTCTCCAGGAGAGGAACAGTTTTGTTTTTGTCTTTGTATCCCTAGTACCTATCACAGTTCCTAGTGGTAGTCACCACTTAACAAATTGCATATTGATTAATTGACCTGGGGGGTCAGTGGATAACTGCCTCTCTCTGAGTCAGAATAGAAAAACATATCTGGATTGGAATGAACCTCAAAGAAGGAGAGATTGCTGAGTGATGGTAGTAGGAAAGGGCCTAGAAGTGACTATGAGGAGTAAAAATCATTATTATTTTTTATATATACATGTATATGTATTTTGAGGAGAATAAATTATGTTGTGTATCTCTGATGAATATAGTAGCTAGAACTAGAGAGTCTTTTGAAATAAACCAAGTTTCTATGATTGTGAGGGGATAAAAGGAACTTGGGAAGAAGAGGTTTCATGTATATGGCCATTTAGAAATAATAAAATGGAGATCCCATAAGACAAATGGAAGAGGAAGGTAGAGAGGGATAAGAAAATGGGAGGAACAGATCTGACAAGGATAGGTAGGATGAACAGGGAAATGCTTTTTGAGGAAGGGATTTTTTTTTTAATTTAAAAATTTAAAAATATTTTCCATGTTCACATATTTAATTTTCTTTCCCTCCCTTTTACTCTCCCCTCTTCCTAATCCAATAAGCATTTCCACTGGGTAATATAAATGTTATCACATACCTATTTCCATATTATTTACTTTTGCAATAGAGCAATCTTTTAAAACCAAAACCCCAAATCATATATCCTTATAAACAAATGATAAACCCTTTGTTTTTCTTCTGTATTTCTACTCCCACAGTTCTTTCTCTTGATGAATGCTTTCTCTCTCATAAATCCCTTGGGATTGTTGTATTAGCAAAGTCAGGAAGGGATTTTAAAATGCCAAAATGATCTATAATCTGGAATCAGAGATTCTAGACTTGAAGAGAGATTGTCATATTTATTCCAGTAGCAAGAATTATTATGCCCCCAAGGCTTCAACCTAGAGTAAATTATCACTCCCTGAGCAAAAGATAGAGGGTGTATATGGATGGTTTGAGACAGTGACAAAGAGATCTGTGGCTGCACCTTGACCCTAATGACCAACTAATCTAGTAGTGAGGGACAGAGAGATCTAGGTGCTAGAAGGAGAAGGGAAGGGAACAAATATCTATTAAGCCATCACTGTATGCCAGGCATCATTCTAAGTGGCCATGAACAGGAATGGAAGGCCAAATAAGAAGTGTTAGGGAGATGTCTGGACATGGCTAGACATAACTAATAATAAAATGAAGGCAGTAAACAGAGACCACAAAGGTCTGATATACAAGGAATTTGACTGTGATCGAAAAAACAAATAATGAACTTGTAGTTGAATTGGGAGACCAGAAATCTTTATTTTTTTTTAAATTTAATTAAGAAAACATTTATTAGTTACTTGCTGTATAAATTGTGTTAGGAGCTAGAAAAGATTGAATGTTTAGGTATTACATAATACCTGCCCTCATGGAACTTTAAGTCTAATAAAGGAATATGACAAATATATGGGTTATTGTAATACAAAGTATTATAGAGAAAATATATAAATGTTTATAGTTTTAAAAAGGGAGCCAAAATATCATAACTTGTCTTGAGTTTTCTAAAAGCCTGTGTTAGAAAACCATTTGTTAACCTCAAAAGGCAGGTTTAATTATATTTTAAGGACAATAGAAATATTGTATGATATCAGCCTCTAGTGGTTGTCTCAGCTATTACAATTCAGTTGCTTCTGTATTAAGTTTTACAATAATATAAATTTCCACATTAGAGTAACTAAGGTTTTTAAAAAAAACATAAAATGGCAGAAATATCTTATTTCTTCAATTATTATTAAAATATATAAAATGAGCCTTTCAACAATTATGACAAGTGATATTTGGTGCTCTCTGTGTGATCCTGGACAAATCTTTCATCTTATGTGGGCCTCAGTTTCCTTATCTGTAAAAATAAAGAGACCATTAGCAAAAAGGACTTGTAAAGTTGCTTTAGTGTCAATAGGGGGAATGAGGGATAGTCTCTAAGCTGTGGGTAGGTGGTATGATATTGACAAAGGCCAGAGAACACTCTTAATTGCTATTTTGCTTCTGTTTTCTCTCTTCTCCAGACTGATCTCCAGATCTGAGATGGTAGAACCAAGGTGTAAATTCAGCTGGATTTAATTCACCGAACATTTATTAAGCACTTACTGTATAGGAAGAACTGTAGTACTTCTGTATGTGCTAGAAATACAAAGACAAAAACAAATCAATCCTTCTCTTTGAGGAGCTTTTATTCTAATGGTGGGGTAGGGGAAGATAGAATAGGCAGGTCGATCAATAAATACAAGAAAATACAAAGTAAAGTTATTTCCAACAGAAGAAGGCACTAACAAGTGGAAATATTAGGTAAAGCAATCTGTAAGAGATGGCATCTGAGCTATGCTTTAAAGAAAGTTAGGGACTGTAAATGAACCAAATGATGTAGACTATTCCATGCCTGAAGGACTAATGTATAAAGGTATGGGACAGCAATGTCTTAGAAGAAGAATAGCTATCAGACCTCACTAAGAAAATTAAACTTAAAATCGATGAGGACGTTAACAGGAGAGCACTTAGTATCTCTAAATGAATTGAACCTCCTGTCCTAGATAAATAAAATCTGATTGTTAAGAACTCTGATTCTCAGTGAGAATTTGGGGGACCTTGGAAAAGTATTTCAACCTCTCTGTCCCTCAGTTTCTGCATCTGTAAGATGGGAAAATTGACCTAGATGATCTCTGAGGTCTTTTTCAGCTCTAATATTCAAGTATTAGATGTATTTAATATGGCTGGAGGTAACTATTTCTGGAGATGAGATGAACATATATTCCTCTTTACAAAAAGGGAAAGGTGGATTCAATTTAATAATATGCATTTATTGAGTGCCTACCATATGCCTCAGAGGCACTGAAAAAGGCATGTTCACTTCTTTTGCCTCATTTGCTTAGGATGTGGGGAGGGGAGTAAGGGGGGAGGTGTTGATCTTGGCATTATTATTATTTCCACTTTATAGGTGACAAAACTGAGGTAAACAGAGGTTAAGTGACTTGCCCGGGGTCTTAGCTAGTGAGTATATGATGAGGTCAGAATTGAATTGAGATAGTTCCTTGCCCCAGGCCCAGTGCTCTGTGCATTGTGGCACCACCTAGAGCTTCTAAATGCAATGTCATGTGTGATGAATGGCAAATACAGACATCCCTTCCATATCTCAGGGGGTAGGGGAATATGGAAAATTCATGACAATTTTTGAGCCCTCCTTTTGTGCCAAAGAAGATGTCTGATTTTTTTTCTTTTTCTTTATGGGGTTTTTACAGTACCTTATTGTAAAATCTGCATTAAGTATTTGGTCATAGGTTATGTGTAAGTCAATGTTAAGTAAAAATAGTATGCAAAAAAGAAATATGAAACACAAAATAAAAATGAAAAAAAATTAAATGAAAGAAATTTGAGGAAAATAATACTGAACATACTATACAGGTAATATTAGTTCCTAAACTTTCCAAGCTATCTCCATGTTTCTTGCCTTTGTGTGTTGTCTGCTGGCTTTCACCTTCTTTTCCAAATGTTAACTTTCTACTGACTTTAACTTTGAAAAAGAAATTGTGTATGTATTAATACTATTAAAATATAGAATATATTGGTATCATATAAATACCATGTTAGATATTATATGCATTTCTGAGTTTCTAACCTTTTTCTGTGTCATTTCCTGGACTTCATGAGTTGTCTGTGACTTCTGCAACTCCCCCCTCCAAATTCCCATTTAATTCCTTATTTTGACCCACAATATATTGAAACCACAATGGGGAAAGTCATGATGTGGAACTGATGTACATCAGTTGTGCTACATGTATTTGAAAGTGGTGTATGTGAAAGGAGTACTGTTAGACAGTGAGCCAACACACATTTATTTTATGCCTACTATGTGCCAAGCACTGTGCTAAGTACTAGGGATATAAAAATCTGCTTACAATCTAATGGTAAAGACAACCTGCAAACAACTCTGTAAGACAAGCTATGTATAGGATGAATTGGATAGTCAACAGAGGGAAGTCATGAAAATCAAGTAGGAGATAGAATTTAGCTGATACTCTAAGGAAGCAGAGAAGCCAGGGGATGGAGCTGAGGAGGGTGAGGGTTCCAGGAATAGGGGGCAAACAGTGAAAATGCCCAGATACATGTAGAACCCAGTGAAATTGCTTGTCAGCCCCGGGAGGGGAGAGGGAAGAAGGGTGGGAAAATTATGTAACCATGGAAAATTATTTTAAATAAATAAATTTAAAAAAAAAGGAAAGAAAACATCCAGAGTTGAGGATAGAGTTTCTTGCTCAAGGAACAGCAAGCAGACTATTGTCACTGGATCACATAGTACATAGGGGATGGGGTTATAAAAGGTAAGAAGATTAGGAAGATGGGGGAAGGAGGTAGATTCTGAAGGCCTTTGAATGACAAGCAGAAGATTTTATATTTGATTCTAGAGGGAGTCATTGTAGTTTACTGAGTGGAAGGAAGGGAGGTGACACAGTTGGACCTGAACTTTAGGAAGAAAAAAAATTTTTTGAAGTAAATGGAGTTAAGTAACTTCCTGAGGTCACATTTGAACTCAGGAAGATGAGTCTTCTTGGCTCCAGGTGTGGTACTCTGTCCACTGTACCACCTAGATGCTTCAGGAAGATCATTTTGACAGCTGAGTGCTTGCTGGACTAAAATAGGAAGAGACTTTGTGGCAGAATGACCAATCAGCAGACTACCTCAATAGGATTGGAAAGATAGACAGAAATCAGTTTGTTTAAATATAAGAATATTTAAATACCAGAATTTATTTTGATCTTAGAGGCAACCAGGAACCAGAGGTGGGGTTTTTTTCCCCCTAGGGAGAAACTATGTTTTTGAGATATCACTTTGGTGGTTGTATAGAGTATAGAATGAAAGAGGTACTTGGAGGCAGGAAGACCAATTAGAAGGATATTAGGAGGGGGCAGCTGGGTATCTCAGTGGATTGAGAGCCAGACCTAGACATGGGAGGTCCTAGGTTCAAATCTGGCCTCGGACACTTCCCAGCTGTGTGACCCTGGGCAAGTCACTTAACCCCCATTGCCTAGCCCTTACCACTCTTCTGCCTTGGACCCAATACACAGTATTGATTCCAAGATGGAAGGTAAGGGTTTTTTTTTTATTTTTTTAAAATAAAAAAGAAGGATATTATGATAATTGAGGCAAGAGATATTGAAGAACTGAACTAGGGCCGTAGCTCTGAGTGAAAAGAAGGGGATGGATGTATGAGATTTACAGGTAGAATTTATAAGATTGGATAAGTGGTTTGATAGAAAGCAGGGCTGAAGATAATGCCAAGGTTGCAATCCTGGGCAACTAGAGAAATGTCGGTACCCTCTTTTAGCACTAGGCAAACTGGAAAGAGTGATAATGATTTAGGGAGAAAGATAATGAGTGTTTGAGATAGCTTTAGTTGGAGATACTGTTTAGTTTGAAATTATTAAACAGGCTTTAAATTAGTGATAGGACAACTAGAAGTCATGAAGGGGCCTAAGCCTGGTCATAGAACTGGAAGCCATAACTGATGAAATCTCTTGAAGAAAAAAAAATTGTCCAGAACAAAATGTTGGAGGCGGGAAAAAGATGATGATCTAGAAAAAGAAACTGAAGAGTGACAGAACGGTTAGAAGGTGAATTAAGAAAGATTAATGTCATGAAAACTTAAATGAGAGATAATATTTAGGAGAGGTAGTTGTGTCAAATACACCTGAGAGATTCAAGAAGGATGAAGACTGAGAAAATGCCTTTGGGCTAAAAAATTAAGAGATAATGCTAATTTTGGAAAGAGTAGATTCACCTGGTTGATGAAATTAGAAACCATATAATAAACATTTGAGAAGGGAGAGGGGGAAAGGGGAGAGGAGGTATAAATAGAGCACCAAGCCTGGAGTTGGGAAGACCTGGGTTCAAATTTGACCTCAGATACGGAAGTGATCTTGGGCAAGTCACTTAATCCCAATTGCCTAGCCCTTGCCACTCTTGTGTCTTAACCCTGACTTCCCATCCCTTGTCACTCTTCTGTCTTAGAATTAATATGAAGACAAGGTAAGGGTTTAAAAAAATAAAAAAGAAAGCAGAGGAGCCAAACATAGACATCTTTTCTAGGAGTTTATCTGTGAAAGAAGAGTAATAGGAACAGGGTTCAATTGTTAAGATTAAAATCGCCAAACTGTGGCAGGTAAAAATTAGTTTTTCTCTGCAAGGAGTATCATATTTTTTTAGAGGTTTATTAAGGATTAAGAATTTAAGAAAATACAAGTAAGAAAGCACGTGCCTGGGTGGGCCGAGAGGCCCATTCAATTTGACTTACATCATGAGACACGTCTGCTTGAAAGCAGAAACACGAAAGAGACCCAGACATAGGCGGAGACTCTTTAAATAACAATTTGTTCTTGGCCCACGTGAGAATCTCAAGAACTAGAGCAAGGACTTCTGGGGATTGGAGTCTGGGGTTCAAGTCTCCATTTTTACATTTCCCTGTGTCATCATTTGGGAATAAGGTCTTCCCCAAAGGATCATGAAAACATAATCAATTTAAAGATTACAATAATTTGAGGATAAAAAAAAGGAACAAAACCAATAATTGCTGGACACATTGACAAAAAGTCAGTTAGGGGGCAGTCCCCTTTGGCATGAAAGTATACATACAAATAAATGTTCAATCAACCATACCCAAAGTTCATTCTTGATCTTCTTGTGCAGCTTGTGGTCTGGAGGCATCTTCATGGTGTCTTCTCCAAACAGTTCAGTTTCTGGATTCAGAGAGGTATCATCTTTCTTTACCTAAAATTCTTCTTAAAAGGAATTTAAACTGTGCAATTTAAATAATAATATATTTTTTTACATTTACCCATGTTGATGGTGATTGAAAAAACACAGGATCACTTAGGGATGCATGGCTGAGGCATGAGGTATATGAATCAATTGGCAAGAGAAATTAAAAAGACATCAGAAAAATCCAAATTAAAAAGAAAATTACTGGATGAAAATATAGACTATCAAAGTCTTATGTGTAAAAATTCCAAGTAAAGGAAAAATAAATCTATAACAGGTCCTTGAACCAGGGCCTAATTAAAATGACCTAATCAATGATGCATTTACCCAGTCAGTAGCCAGGACTACAGAAAGTTACCACTCTATGAAAGACAGAAAAGGGACCAGATTATAGAAGCCATGTAGAAGCCAAGTTTTGGGATACTCATCTGTAAGTATATTTTCAGAGTGAGTGAGTGTGGACACAAGGAAAGCCTATGTCATAACAAATATTAAACATAGTAACCTGGAGTCTTCACAGTAGGTTCAAGACCGTTGTATTGGCCTAGAAGTGCACCAATCCTTCCTGGATTGGCTTATCTTTGGTCCTGTGCATTGGCTCTTTTGTGTATATCTTGTCCTGGAATCAGACAGAATTATTAAGTAGAGTCCCATAATTTTTAAAAAATAATTAGTGGCATCATTTTTATAGTATCAAGCTTTAGGGGCATACATTAGCAAATGCATCTTAAACTTATATTACTGCAAAATCAAAAAAGTTAAAGAAAATCTTAATGCTGGTGACATGTGCTTCAAATATAAAAAAGGAGAGAAAAAATAAAAAACTGAAATAGTATATTGCACATGCAAGAAAAATATAATAAAAAGTTTTAAAATTAAAAAATATAGCTTATAATCATTGACACACTGTGTCAGCTAAGAAAGTGTAGAATACAAGGGTTTCTCACCAAAAATAATATCCATTTCCTCTTCATATCTGGCCATGATCCACTGTGAGTATGAGCAAATGAATGTTACAAGGTTTTGGGTTTTTTTTAAAGAACAGTATTACAAATATATAGATATAAATATCCCCAAAATTCTCAATAGCCCAATTAAGTACAATAGCAAACAAACATACTATCATATTTCACATAAGTTGCTGTATAGCATTTTTAAAACCTGTGAACTGATGGATATTTGTCACAGTTTTTTACAAAAGTAGCAAATCTTTCAACCTTGGTAATAAACATATTTTTAAACAAAGTAAAACTCATTTTGGGTTTAGAACATCATCAAGAAATCTAGAGATCATTCTGGTGGAAGTAAAGTAGTGAGCTGAAGAATATAAATGTGAGATACTCCTTTTTTTGGAGGCTTTTTAGGGGTACAAATGCCCTGAGATTAACTGCCCAACTTCCATTCACATATTTAGAAATGCAGGAAGGTTGGGGTTATAAAATGTATTTCACTTCAGCTACTAGAATGGGCCTTACAAAAATTACCAGAGATGGTAAAGGAAATTCCAAAAATCATGTCTAAAAAACCCTTAAAATCAGTTGAGATATTTAGCACATTAAATTTTCCAAAGGTTGTTATACAATTGTAACCAGTTCTGATGAAATCCATCTATCCTCTATGTGACAATTTACAAAGTCAAAAATAGAAAAGCTGTTTTTATATGGGCTTACACAATGTTTGTTCATTCAGTATGGTTATAGGGGAAACTCAACAGAATATAACAGTAGTTAAAACTTAGTACATTAAAATGAACAGTATAACAGAATAATATTGAATGCAGTAATATATGAACTCAAAATCACAAAGTTAAACCATAAACAAAGCAAAGAGTAAAATAGAATAGAATACAGAGATTTTCATTGGAGTTTGAAATGCCTTAAAAATATAACCTCCAGTCTCTTTAAAGTTCCTTGGGTTTTTATCCATTTAGATGCCTATTGTCAGAAGGCAGGAGATTGGTAATGGTTAGGCAAGGGAGGTTAAATGACCCATCTAGGGCCACACAGCTAGGAAGTATCTGAGGCCAGATTTCAACTGAGGCCCTCCTGTCTCTAGGCCTGGCTCTCAGTCTACTGAGACACCCAGCTGCCTCCCCAAAGAGGTTGTAGGGAGCAGAATTTTCCCCCTGACACACAGGTGAAGTCAATAAAAGGATAAATGCAATTAAAAGATATCCTTGTAAAATAGCCATGCTTTTAAGTTCCTGTTTGGAAAAGTCACGTTCTTCTTTCTCCCCTCCTACAATCTCCTCCCCCCCCCAGTCCATGTTCATAGCCTAAGGGAAAATTACCTCCCCATCTTTACCAGCTAGTAGAAATGAGTCCTGGGCCTGAGGCAATGAGCGGTCTGCTCCGAGGCTAGAGTTTGTTGGGGCTCACCAGGTGAGTGAGATCTGGGTCAAACAGGTCCAGACGCTGAGACAGGCAGAAGCAGGCCAAAGCAGGCAGGCCACCGAGTGGGCAGGCAGGCAGGAGAGCGGGAACCAGGTGAGAACGGAGTGCATCCGGGCAGGCAGGAAAGGCAGGCAGGAACTGAGACCAGGTGAACAAGAGAGAGACCACCAGGGTGGGCAGGGCTGGGACAGGAATGCAAGCAAGCATGAGATAAGTCAAGAGGCTTGCTAAAAAGGCTTGAAGAAACGCGGCTTAGAAATCATTATCTAGGCTATCCTTTAAAAAAAATTGAAAGTCTTCTCCCATCTGGGTCGCCAACTGTTAAGATTAAAATGGCAGGTAAAAATTAGTTTTTCACTGCAAGGAGTATTATATTTTTTAGAGGTTTATTAAGGATTAAGAATTTAAGAAAATACAAGTAAGAAAGCACGTGCCTGGGTGGGCCGAGAGGCCCATTCAATTTGACTTACATCATGAGATGCGTCTGCTTGGAAGTGGAAACAGGAAAGAGACCCAGCCATAGGCACTCTTTAAATAACAATTTGTTCTCGGCCCAGGTGAGAATCTCAAGAACTAGAGCAAGGACTTCTGGGGATTGGAGTCTGGGGTTCAAGTCTCCATTTTTACACTATATGAGTCAAAACTATGAGGGGACTACTAGGAAAATGAATTCATGGAAAGAAGTATTATGTAACATACTAGTGAGACCACGTAGCATTATGCCTATATTCTGGGCACCACATTTTGCAAGGGACATTGTTGAACTGAAATGTATGCAGAGCAGGGGGACCAGGAAAGTCAGGGGATTTGAAATCATGTTAAATGAGAAATGCTTGAAGGAAGTGGAGGTATTTAACCTGAATAAATGAGGCCATGATGAAGACATAATAGCTATCTTTAGATTTATGTTGTGTTGTTTTTAAGGGAGACATTTCAGTTGGTATAATGAAGACAGCTGCCTCCCTGACTCACTTGTTAGCCATTTATCTGTCTACTTGAAAGAGGAAGACAGGGGAGGAGGAAGAAGGAAAAGACAATTCAGCTAAAGGACAAGAGCCTGGAGCAATTGTTTTATTCTATGGTCACACAGCAAAGCAAACACATCTTCAGTATTTGGACTCATTACTGATGCTAGACTGGTGTTTCTCTTCAGAGTACTAGTCTCCCCTATCTGGAACCTTTCTCCAGTTCTGTGAGATCTTCTCCATTTCTGCTAACAAATGTCTTCTGTTCTTTCCCCCCTAGCCTGTTCCCTAAAACAATATTCTCTCTGGAAAGAAACTTATAAACTCATTTATTTCAAGATGCAAATGGCTGACATTTACATTCTAATTCAGGGCATAGCACTGAATATCTAATTTAGGAATTTGACAAGCAATATATTGTGTAAAGGAAACATTACAGATAGTTTAATAGCAAAATGGATAGAGTACCAGGACTGGAGTCAGTAAGACTCATCTTGCTGGATTCAAATTTCATCTCAGACACTTACTTCTTAGCTGGATGATCCTGAGCAAGTCACTTAACCCTCATTGCCTTGGTTCCTCATCTGTAAAATGATCTGGAAAAGGAAATGGCAAATGACTCCAGTCTCTTTGTCAAGAAAACCTCAAATGGGGTCATGATGAGTCAGATACAATTGAAAACTGAACAACAACAAAGGAATTGAATGAATTGAAAATGGTTTTTGAGCCCCCTGAAATCATACCATTAGCCAGTCACTCTGCCTGATTCACCCTTATCCTGAGAACTACTAAAAAACTCAATGCTTCATGTAAAATCAGTATTGGATTGCTTACCATCTCAGGGAGGGGGAAAGGTTGGATTTGAAGGAGAGAAAATGAAAGAGAGTGAGAGTGGGAAAAAGGAAGAAAATTTGGAACTCAACATTTTTTAAAAGTGAATGATAAAAATTATTTTAATATGCAAATTTGGGGGGGGACTCAGCACTTTTCAACCCCTGGTGTTGGGACACCAATGTTTTCACATGCATCAGAAATGCTCTGACTCTACATTCTACTCAGTAAGAGCTACTGTCAATATTGCTTATTTCCATATCTTTTCCTAGTTCTACTTCTTTCTTTGACCTCTTATTTCTCCACTCTATTAAGTTAGAACTTCTCTCTTTTCTTCATCAGTCATTTCTTCCCAATAGGCCTATAATTTCTCTAAACCCCAATTTTATTTACTGTATATAAGATTAGCTCCATTCATTCCTGACCTAAATTAGAAATTTTGGAAATGATGGTATAAGTATAACAAATACTAATTGAATTAATAAACAAAAGCTGGGAAGCGGGCCATCAATCCTGAAATATTGAAGAAGTAATAGTAGAGTGCAACAGAACACATAGTTATTAAACCAATGCTTAAAAATTAGGAAGCACTGCCCTAAATGAGGTCAATCAGTCAATAAGCATTTATTGTACCTAAAATGCTATTATTAAAAATGTAATTGTCATTAAATGATTAAATGCCTGGGGGTTGATGAGTGTTCAAGAAGTATTGGTACCAGTTGTGGTGTAAGGGCTCAACTCTTTTAGGGCTATTCATCCACCTTTGGAGTCCACCTGGCACTCAACTATCACCTGTGGCTACATGAAGCTATAACATGCTCAGGTGCCATACCCCAGTAAATTATCTCATCAGATGGGCCAAACCAAGATGATAGTAATCTGATGGGCCTCAAATCTGTTGTGAGTTAGGGAGGCAACTACTTCAAGCATGGGAAGACTTTCCTAAAATGGGAACTATGTAGTGCTTAGAGTTCAGTTAGATATTGAAGAAGCCAAGGTCATCCACTGCATCCCAAGCCATCATCCATCACCAGTTAGCATGATTTTTGTTTTGTCACTGGATTCTTGAAGAGACAGTGAGACTGATGACTTTTTGCAACTCTGCTTCACTTAAATACAATTTAATAACAAATCAAGATATCACCCTGTGATGTCAATGATTCTTTAAAAAAAAAAGAAAGACAAACATCATTAAGTAACCACTATATGCTAGGCACTGTGATACAAAGAAAGGAAATATTTCCAAATATCAAGAAACCCATATTCTAGCTGGAGAGGCAGAGTTAAGATGGTGGCGTCTAGAAGCAGCAAAAGTTCCAACCTCTGAATACCCTTCCTTATGAAATACAAACTAAATGCTCCCAGGGGATTGAAAGTCAAACCTAACAACAAGACAGAGCCAAGGAATGCTCCTGCTGGACTCAATTCAAAAAGTACACCCCCCCCCGCCAAAACCTGGAATTCGAGAACACTCTGACTTAAGGGGAAGACAGAAGGAAGGTCCCAGGACACTGTAAAGATTAAAATTTGGGGGAGGCTGAGGAGGTAGAAATTAGTTTCTCTCTGCAAGGAGTATTATATTTTTAGAGGTTTATTAGAGATTAAGGATTAAAGAAAATACAGAATAAGAAAAATACACGTGCCTAGGCCAGGGGCCTAGACAAGATAACCTCACATCATGGAAGAGACGCCTCTGCTCCAAAACGGAAGTCCAAAAGAGACCCAAAAGCTCTTGCAATCAGGTTAAATACCTTCTTGATCTTGGCCCATGTGAGAATTCAAAGCATTCCAGGGAAGTGGAGCAAGGACTTCTGGGGATTGAAGTCCAGAGATCGAGCCTATTTTTTAATAACCCCTCACCCCCCCACCCCGAACGCTAAGCCTCCAGTGGCAGCGGGAACCTCAGGGTGGGCAAAGGCGCTTGTCTGGAAGGTGTACCTTGCAGGCAGGGCTGTGCCAGACTCACAGTGCCAAACACAGGTGGTGGGGAAGGAGCTGGAGAGGGAGCGCGGAGCAGGGAGACTGGTCACAGCAGTGGAGACCATCCATATTGCTCCAGTCTTCCAGGAGGTTTTGGCCTCAGAGCACATCCAGCCCAACCCAGCTGAACTTAATCCCATCAAAAGACTTCAGAAGACAGGGAAGCCCAAGCTCCAACACCCCTCCCCCACAGACAGCTGGACTTTAATCCAATCAAAAGCCTCCAGAGGACAGGGAAGCTCAAACTCCAACACCCCTCCCCCACAGACTGCATGGAGAAATCTTCTGTCAAAGTTCCAAGAGGGAAGACTGACAGAAAACCCCAAAACCAAAAAAAATGAGAGGAGCAAGAGCACAGACAAATACAGGGAGTAAAGAAGGAAACAAAAGAAAAAGAAGAAAGAAATTACAATAGACAGCTTCTACAAAGGCAACAAACAAAGAGCAAATGGAACAGAGGAGGTGGGATCATCAAATGATGAATCAGAAATCCCAGCAAATTAGATACAGACATTGGAAGAACTCAAAATGCAACTCAAAACACAATTAAGAGAGACTGAAGACAACTGGGAAAAGAACTTAAAAACTAAGATAAGTCATCTGGAAACAGAAAATAGTGCCTTGAAAGCCAAAATCAACCAGCTGGAAAATGAGGCAAGGGAGATGAAAGGTGAGGCAAAGAAGATGAAAGATGAGGCAAAGGAGATGAGAGATGAGGTAAAGAGGACAAAAGATGACCTTCAAAGAAAATCAGACCAGAATGAGAAGGATGACCAAAAAGCCAGGGATGAAATCAAGTCTTTAAGAACTAGAATACAACAACTGGAATTAAGTGACCTCACAAAACAATAGCACACTATAAAACAAAATCAAAAGAATGAAGAGGAAAATATGAAGCATCTAATTCACAAAACAGAAGATTTAGAAAATCGTTCAAGGATAGACAAATTAAGAATCATTGGTCTACCAGAAGACCATGACAAAAGTAAAAGCCTGGGCAAAATACTACAGGAAATTATTCAAGAAAACTGCTCCGATATTCTAGAACAAGAGGGAAAGGTGGAGATTGAAAGAATCCACAGATCACCTCCTGTACTTAATCCCCAACTTACAACACCCAGGAATTTTATAGCCAAATTCAAGAACTATCAGACCAAACAAAAAATATTACAAGCTGCCAAGAAGTCATTCAGATAGAACCACAGTGAGGATAACACAGGATCTGGCTGCATCTACACTGAAGGACTGAATGGCATAGAATATGATATTCTGGAAAGCAAGGGAACTAGGTCTACCACCAAGATTCAACTACCCAGAAAAACTGACTATATTCTTACAGGGGAAACTATGGTCATTCAACAAAATAGAAGAATTCCAAGAATTAGTAAAGAAAATACCAGACTTGAACAGAAAATTTGATGTCCAAGCACAGTACTCAAGAGAATCATCAAAAGGTAATTAAAAGAGGGAAAAAAGAAAAACAAAACAACGACAAAAAAAAACACATTTTTTTAAAGAGACTCAATAAGTTAAAATGATATGTATCCCTATAAGAAAAGAGGTCATTGGTAACTCTTAAAAACTGTTGTTATTGGGGGCAGCTTGGTGGCTCAGTGGATTGAGAGCCAGGCCTAGAGATGGGAGGTCCTAGGTTCAAATCTGGCCTCGGACACTTCCCAGCTGTGTGACCCTGGGCAAGTCACTTGACCCCCATTGCCTAACCCTTACCACTCTTCTGCCTTGGAACAAATACACAGTATTGATTCCAAGACAGAAGGTAAGGGTTTAAAAAAAACAACTGTTGTTATCACCTGGGCAGCTAGAAGAATTAAATTTAGAGGGAACAATGACAAACTGTATAGGATGAAATACCACGACATAAATAGGTATATAGATATATGTATGCATAAATACATATACATTTGTATATATATACATATATACATATATATATATACATATATATATAACTAGAGCTAAAAAAAGAGATTAATACTAAAAGAAATGGAAAAAGAAACAAAAGGGGGTAAATTTATATGTCACAAAGATGATCATGGTGGGAGGGGGGAGAACATCAATACACTGGAAGGGTAAAGAGGTTGGAGACAGGAAATACGCAACTCTTATGTGCATTGAAATTGACCCAAAGAGGGAAGAACAATCCAATCCATTGGTGCAGAGAATAGATTCATACCCTATAGGGGAGTAGAAGGGTGACAAATGGACTGGTGAGGAGGGAAGCAGTATAAGGGAGGGAGAGAGTGGGGGGTAGTTTTAAAAAGACTGCTAAGAAAATAAGGGGGGGGGGAATAAGAAGGGAGGGGATAGAAAGGGAAGTAAAATAAGGGGGGGAACTAGGGGGACTGATTAAAAACAAACATCGGTGTAGAAGGAAATAGTAAAAGAAGAAAATGCAGGACTAGGAGTAGAAATCAAAATGCTGAGAAATACACAGCTGTTAATCATAACTCTGAATGTGAATGGAATGAACTCACCCATAAAACACAAGCGAATAGCAGAGTAGATTAGAATCCAAAACCCTACCATATTCTGTCTACAAGAAACACACATGAGGAAGGTAGATACGCATAGAGTGAAAGAGGATGGAGCCAAATCTATTGGGCATCAACTGATAAAAAGAAGGCAGGAGTCGCAATCATGATATCTGATAAAGCCAAAGTAAAAATAAATCTAGTTAAAAGAAATAGGGAAGGTAATTACATCCTGATAAAAGGCAGTATAGACAATGAGGAAATATCAGAACTCAGTATGTATGCACCAAATGGCATAGCATCCAAATTTCTAAAGGAGAAACTAGTGGAGCTCAAGGATGAAATAGATAGAAAAAATATACTAGTGGGAGACCTGAACCTTCCTCTATCTGAACTAGATAAATCAAACCAAAAAATAAATAAGAAAGAGGTACAAGAAGTGAATGAAATCTTAGAAAAATTAGAGTTAGTAGATATATGGAGAAAAATAAATAGGGACAAAAAGGAAAATACCTTCTTTTCAGCAGCACATGGTACATTCACAAAAATTGACCATGTATTAGGGCATAAAAACATTGGAAACAAGTGCAAAAGAGAAGAAATAATCAGTGCAACCTTCTCAGATCACAATGCAATGAATATAATAATTAGTAAGGGTACATGGAGTGGTAAATAAAACATTAATTGGAAATTAAACAATACGATTCTCCAAAACCAGTTAGTCAAAGAACAAATCATAGAAACAATTAATAATTTAATTGAAAAAAATGACAATGATGAGACAGCCTTTCAAAATCTATGGGATGCAGCCAAAGCAGTACTCAGGGGGAAACTGATATCACTGAGTTCATATATTAACAAATTAGGGATAGCAGGGCTAAATGAATTGGGCATGCAAATTAAAAAACTAGAAAGTGAACAAATTAAAAATCCTCAGATGAAGACTAAATTAGAGATCCTAAAAATCAAAGGAGTAATTAATAAAATTGAAAGTCAAAGAACTATAGATCTAATAAATAAGACTAGAAGCTGGTACTTTGAAAAAAAAAAACAAATAACATAGACAAAGTACTGGTCAGTCTAATTTAAAAAAAGGAAAGAAGAAAACCAAAATGACAGCATCCGAGATAAAAAGGGAGACCTCACCTCTAATGAAAAGGAAATTAAGGCAATCATTAAAAACTAGTATACCCAATTATATGGCAACAAATATGGCAATCTAGGTGATATGGATGAATACTTACAAAAATATAAATTGCCTAGACTAACAGAGGAAGAAATAGATTACCTAAACAACCCCATATCAGAAAAAGAAATTGAACAAGCCATCAAAGAACTCCCTAAGAAAAAATCTCCAGGTCCAGATGGATTCACAAATGAATTCTATCAAACATTCAAAGAACAGCTAATCCCAATATTATACAAACTATTTGACAGAATAAGCAAAGAACGAGTTCTACCAAATTCATTTTACAACACAAATATGGTACTGATCCCAAAACCAGGCAGGTCAAAAAAAAGAGAGAAAAACTACATAGACCAATCTCCCTAATGAATATAGATGCAAAAATCTTAAATATGATACTAGCAAAAAGACTCCAGCAAGATCATCACTATGATCAGGTGGGATTTATACCAGGAATGCAAGGATGGTTCAATATTAGGAAAACCATCCACATAATTGACCATATCGACAAGCAAACCAACAAAAATCACATTATTATCTCAATAGATGCAGAAAAAGCCTTTGACCAAATACAACACTCATTCCTATTGAAAACACTAAAAAGCAGAGGGATAGAAGAGTCTTTCCTAAAAATAATAAACAGTATATACCTAAAACCATCAGCAAACATCATCTGCTAGAAGCCTTTCCAATAAGATCAGGAGCGAAAAAAGGATGCCCATTATTACCTCTATTATTTAACATTGTACTAGAAACAGTAACTGTAGCAATTAGAGAAGAAAAAAATTGAAGGTATTAAAATTGACAACGAGGAGACCAAGCTATCACTCTTTGTGGATGATATGATGGTCTACTTGAATCCTAGAGAATCAACCAAAAAGCTAGTCAAAATAATCAACAACTTTAGCAACATTGTAGGATACAAAAGAAACCTGCATAAGTCATTAGCATTTCTATATATCTCCAACCCATTTCAGCAGCAAGAATTAGAAAGAGAAATTCCATTTAAAATAGCCCTAGACAATATAAAATACTTAGGAATCTATCTGCCAATTCAAACACAGGAACTATATGAAAACAACTACAAAATACTTGCCACACAATTAAAACTAGATCTAAACAATTGGAAAAACATTGATTGCTCATGGGTAGGACGAGCTTAAATAATAAAAATGACAATCCTGCCCAAATTAATTTATTTATATAGTGCCAAACCCATTGAACTACCAAAAAACTTTTTTTACTGAATTAGAAAAAAACATAACAAAGTTCATTTGGAAGAACAAAAGATCAAGGATATCCAGGGAAATCATGAAAAAAATGCAAAGGAAGGAGGAATTGCAGTCCCAGATCTCAAAATATACTATAAAGCAGTGGTCATCAAAACAATTTGGTACTGGCTAAGAGACAGAAAGAAGGAGTAGTGGAATAGACTAGGGGTAAATGACCTCAGCAAGACAGTCTATGATAAGCCAAAAGATCCCAGTTTTGGGGACCAAAACCCACTATTTAATAAAAACTGCTGGGAAAATTGAAAGACAGTATGGGAGAGATTAGGTTTGGATCAACATCTCACACCATACACCAAGATAAACTCAGAATGGGTGAATGACCTGAATATAAAGAAGGAAACTATAAGCAAATTAGGTGAACACAGAATAGTATACTTGTCAGATCTTTGGGAAAGAAAAGATGTTAAAACCAAGCAAGAGCTAGAAAAAAAATCACAAAATTTAAAATCAATAATTTTGATTACATCAAATTAAAAAAGTTTTTGTACAAACAAGACTAATGCATCCAAAATTAGAAGGGAAGCAACAAATTGGGAAACAATCTTCATTACAAAAACCTCTGACAAAGGTCTAATTACTCAAATATATAAAGAACTAAACCAACTGTACAAAAAATCAAGCCATTCTCAAATTGATAAATGGGCAAGGGACATGAATAGGCAATTTTCAGTTAAAGAAATAAAAACTATTAATAAGCACATGAAAATCTCTTATAATCATAGAAATGCAAATCAAAACATCTCTGCGGTATCACCTCATACCTAGCAGATTGGCTAACATGACTGCAAAGGAAAGTAATGAATGCTGGAGGTGGTATGTCAAAGTTGGGACATTAATGCATTGCTGGTGGAGATGTGAATTGGTCTAACCATTCTGGAGGGCAATTTGGAACTATGCCCAAAGGGCGCTAAAAGACTGTTTGCCCTTTGATCCATCCATAACACTGCTGGTTTGTAGCCCAAAGAGATAATAAGGAAAAAGACATGTAAGAAAATATTCATAGCTGCGCTCTTTGTGGTGGCCAAAAATTGGAAAATGAGGGGATGCACTTTAATTGGAGAATGACTGAAAATTTTGTGGTATATGTTGGTGATGGAATACTATTGTGCTCAAAGGAATAATAAAGTGGAGGAATTCCAGGGGAACTGGAACAACCTCCAGGAATTGATGCAGAGAGGAGCAGAACCTGGAAAACATTGTACACAGAGACTGATACACTGTGGTACAATCGAATGTGATGGACTTTTCCATTAGTGGCAATGCAGTGATCCTGAACAACTTGGAGGAATCTACGAGAAAAACCACTATCCACATTCAGAGGAAACACTGTGGGTGTAAAAACACCAAAGAAAAACAACTGCTTGAAAACATGGGTTGAAGGGATATGGTTGGGGATGTAGACTCTAAATGAACATCCTAGTGCAAACAACAACGTGGAAATAGGTTCTGATCAAGATCACAAGTAATACCCAATCAAATTGCACATTGGCTACAGGAAGGGTGGGTAGAGGGGAGGGAGGGAAATAAAGTGGTTATTGTAACAAAAAAAAATTAAATAAAAAAAAGAAACATGTTCTAGTAATAATCAGTTAATAACCTTTCAGCTTTAATGAGATTGCAGCAGATATGTTACATCTTAGTTTATAGGGGACCATTATGATATTTAAAATGAAAATTTTCATTGTTCAAATAATGAAATTTGTTTTCCTAATACAAAACTAAGCAAGGGGAGATATGGACAGCTAGCTGGAAAAGTTTTTCTGTTCTCTCAAGTGTTTTCTTTCACATTATGAATAGTGAATCAAACTCTCTTTGTCTATCAATCAGCACCTTTTAAGTTAATCAATCAAAAACTTAAGTGCCCCTACTTAGTACCTTACCAGTCACTAAGTATGAAAGTTCACAAGTCACTTGCTAGAGTGGATGACAACTCCATAGGCCACTGCCCCACCACTGGGCAGAATTAGGCAAATTGAAAGACTGCAATTGGTTCCTGTAAATTGGGGAAGGGACAGGAAGTGATGTGGAGAAAACTGCTTTAAAAAGGCCAGCTCCAGAATTTAGTCATGCTCTTTGAGCCAGACTGGAGGAGGAGACTTTTCCCCTGGATCCTGAGTCAGTTTGAGGTGGTGTGTGGAATGATTCCTTGGTTCTTCAGTGAGGAGACCCTTTCTGCTCATTGGCGCTTGGGGGGTGGGGGGGATACTCCCTTCAGTGAGAGTTTTGGTGAGATTCTTGGTAGTCTTAGCCTTGTGTACACTGAAGGTTCTTGGAGTATTCTTCAGCATCTCCTGGCTCTTCAGATTTTGGCTTCCTAATTAGGACTTTGGATTCTGGGGAGATTCACTTTTGGATTCGCATTTGTGGTCTGGATACATTAGGATTAAACTCAGGGTATTTGTTGCTAGGCAGTACTTTCTCTTTCATCTACATTTTCCCACTTTCATTCTGTCCACCTCTTTGTAAATAAAAGCTGCTAAAAGTAATTTTGTCTTATGCTGTAATATTTTTAAATTGGGGAACACAATGTTACTTTAGAATTCTTATATTTAGTATAAAACCTAAATTTTAAATTCTTACATTAATTGGTGACCCATAAAGGTTTGAGGAGCACCCTCAAACTCCTGATAATTTCCTTCACCTTCTACTATCTCTAAAACTATCCCTTAGTCAGCTATTAGTAGTTAATTCTGGAGTTACAATCTACAGCTGTTGATCTGTTTGCTGAGAGGAAGGGTAAGTCCTAAATTTTTGTTTTTCTTTCTTTCTCCCATAAATTGAAAACAGTTGAATTACTGGTTGCTTCTGGGTAAACTCACTGTTATTTTTCTTAGGCAACAATTATCTGGGCCCTCAGGGCTCCACTTGGGGTGATGCTTCCACCCTCCATCCTCTACCCCCACTCCTTGCCTCAGGGAGGAGGCAATCCTGCCCCTACAAGCTTCCATCTCACAGCCCAGAATTTGTTTTTATTAAGGCCTTTCCAACCCCCCACTTTCAAAACTACTTAGAGTCCTTTTGCCCCAGGCCAACTCAGAGAAGCAGCTTTCTGCCCAACCTGGTAAAAATACCTGGTCTCTGGTGTTTAACCCCTAGGAGCTAGGTGAGAGTGAAGAAAGTTAATACCCCTTTTAGCCTGAGGCTAGTTGATTAAGGGCTTGCCTGTAGTAGTGGCAGTCTCTTGGTGACCGAGAATGACAATTGTCTTTGTGCATTATCATCTATTTATATGTGGCTTTGAAGTCCAAAGGCTGAGGCGCAGAGTTTGTGGCACATGGGGCATGGGGCGCCTGTTGTCTGCGTTCACGCGCAGCGGCAAGACATCTACGTTGCTCATCTTCAATGGTGGCGGCATGGTTAATGTGGGCTCGCCAGCTGCTTCTGACAGAGGCAGCGAGTTCTAGTTGCTTTGGTGTAATGCCAGCCCACTTCAAGTTGGACTTTAGCTGATCCTTGAATCTTTTCTTTGGTCAGCCTTGTTTCCTGAGTCCTGCTGACAGTTCACCATAGAATACCTGTCTTGGTATTCGCTGTGGGTCCATGCGGATGACGTGTCCAGACCAGCTTGCCTGGATTTACACCAAATTTTCTTTTCTGAAGTCCCTAAAAAGGCCACACCCTAACTCTAACTCCTAGCCATTACATATTAGGGTAGCTCCATCTACTGATAAAATTGGAATTGCAAGAAACTTTACAATTCGATTGAAAAATACTACATAGACAATTAAAAATGGTACTGAGCAAAATAGCCCAATTTGGGAAAATATTGTTTTTGATCTACCTAAAATGGCTCATTATGCCACAGAACATTTCACAGTGGCTTTATATAGCACTGTTCCTAGCTGATAGGAGGCTTGGCATTATCTATTCCTCCTCTGGAAGAAACAGAAAGATGGTTTGTTTGAAATCAGAGCTGAACTAAAAACTCACCTTGAAAAAGTAGAAAATATCTCAAATGGCCTTGAGAAGAAGCTGGAGGAGAGTTTGGGGAAACTGAAGGCTTATATAAAAAGCATTGAGAAAAGCTTGAGGAACCCTCAGAGTAAGAAGAGAGATTTATCTCTCCACACTCCCTCATTAGCAGAGCCAACTCAGTCTCTATCCCATCCTGCCCAATTCTGCTCATACTCAACCCATTCCTTCCCCCTATTCCTAACCCATCTCCCCATACTCCCTCACCATCTAATCCTACCCAGCCTCCTTGCTCTTGCAATAGCCACCTTCTCTCTTACCTCAACCAGTTTTTCCCCAACTCTCTACCCTACCCTACCCATCCCTCCTCCTGCCCCTACCTCTCATATATAGCTTAATTATTCCCTTCACAGGTATGAGTGTACTCAATTCAACCTTATTGATACCCTTAAGTTGTCACTTTTATGTTTACATTTTTATCCTTCTTTTGAGGGTCCAATTTGCTCATCAAATTTCCTTTTCAATTTTTTTTGCCTCCATATCCATTTGACTCAAGCTAGTTTCCATGTTATTAAATCTTTCTATAATTTATTTTATTAATTTGCTTTTTAATGTTTTTCAAGTTCTTCTAAGAGATATTTTAAGAGATGTCTACCTTTCTCACTTTATTTTGAGGCTTCACCTGTTTCCTTTTTATCATTTTTGTCCTTTTCTGAGTTTAATTGTTCCTATATGATCCTAAAGTAGGGTTAGTTTCTTCTTTGTCTTTTGGTCATTTTTCTGGTTGTTATTTTTCTCTCTCATTACCTTTTCTATGTTTTGATGTTCTTCTTTACTCCTGGGGTGGAGGAAGCACATCTCCAAGCTTTCCATGTAGCCTTTTCTAGGGTTTTAGGTAGGTACAACTGTCTTTGGGTCACTTAATGTACATTTCCAAGGGGTAGACTGGCTGATTTCTTGTGGGAAGGTTTGTACAGTTTTTTTTCTTTTTTCTTTTTAATTCAATCTGGATTTCACTTCCCCCTGCTTTTGATTTCCCTATTGTCTCCAGTAGAGAATTGTCCCTTTTATTACCTCTGGCCATGGAGAAGCAGGTTGGGCTTCTCCTCAATTCTACATTCTCTTAGCCTCAAGCTATTTGTCAACTCATTGGAGTCCTATCCTACTCTGCCCTTTCATTACAGACAAAGTAGGTGAGGCTAGCCTTGAACTAATCCTCCCACCCCCCACCCCAATCTTCTGGTTTTGTTGCTTTAGGCAAAGCATGCTGTTGTTCTTGGCTCTGAAGTTTCCTTACCTTAGGCCTTTGATGGCCTGGTCTTGGGCTGCTCCACATCAGTAGTTTCATTGCCTCAGGAATCTAGGCAGCAAGTCTGTGATAATGCACACTATGGGATGTCAACATGGAAATCTAGAAATCCCCAGTTTATTTAGTTTGAGGATAGAAACCCCAGGTTTGGACCTTGTCATAGGAGAGGTTTCCCCCTGAGAGAAGGTCCCACTTCATCAGACAAATAGACATTTCAAATAGACATTCAGCTTTGGCGCAGTAGTTAGCGCGTGTCAGTCTTGCAAGTTGAAGGTCCGGAGTCCAGAGTTCGAACCTCAAGGAGGGTGTGATGTACTGGGAAAGGCTTCTGGAGACAAAAGAGCTACCTGACTTAGATGGGATCCACCTCCCACCTGAAGTGGGATGTCTAGTGTCTGGTGAAGTGGGACCTTCCCTCAGAGGGAAACCTCTCTTGTGACAAGGTCAAAACCTGGGTTTCTACTTCCCTACTAAATAAACTGGAGATTTCTAGATTTCCATGTTGACAGGGAGCTCCCCCAGATGCAGCATTTACTCACCTATTTTCCTCTCTCACTCAGTGAGATGTGTCCCTTCTGATTTCCTTTGTTTTAAAGTAGTATACTTTATTTACATATATATATTATGTTTGGAGGGTTTGAATGAGCAGAGCATTCCTTGTATATCATTTTAGTTCCCAAAAGGCATATTCCAGCTTCATTCTTTCTTTCAGAATCATCAAAGTCCAGTGGCAAGTCAAAGATAAAAAATTTTGGTGATGGTTCAGGATATGGTGCATGACCTGGACATCTTCAATGTCTGACCAAGCTTTAAGCAACATCTACTTCTACAGTCTTTATGGGCTCTTGCAAATTTTTTTTCTCATCTACCCCTTCCACTAGGAGGTCTTTCTATGCCTAGAGTAGAAACCCCTCTGAATTACAGATGGGCTTGAGGAATGTTGGTTATCCTCAATCTGCTGATACAAGAGATATGGATGCTGCACATGATAAAGCTTCATGTTTGGGTGGGAGATAGATAACAAAGGAGGAAAGAAGACCTGAAAAAGGGTTAGCAAACCTTCATGCCAGAGCTACTGGTCTTTCCTGAACATTCCATATTTATATGATACATGTTAAAGGAGCTCTGCACACAAATTGCAAAGAATAAAACAACATCTAGGAGAATTTTAAAAAGATAAAAAGCCTCACTGGTTTTGAATCAAAGTTTCTCTAGTTAGAACTGAATATATCTGATGACAGAACTGAAAGAATCAAATTAAGGATTATAATACCTGCACAAGTTTTAAGATCAGTGCAGTTGATGACATATGCCACACACGCACATATACATCGTCCCTGTTGTTCATTAACAAAGCTCTTATATTAAAACTGAAATGCACAACAAACTATAATAATGGAAGACCACAATTGCATCCTTGATAGTGTTGTGTGAAATGACTTAAACTAGAAAAACAATCTTGGAAAAATAATGAACTGAGCCACCCATATTGACACTGCTTTCCTATCTGGATGACATTAACATTTACAAGCAGATGGCACCAGTTTGCAAACAATCATAATAACAATTCTGGGAGAAATGATCCCTAAAGACCTTCTTATTTGGAGTCCAAATAGGATGAATTAGATTTTATCCTTGAAGAGTGTCACTAGAAGTTCATCTGTCAGGGGAGAGAATAGACAATGGCAGAACCAGAAGCAGAGCTTGAATACTGAGGATAGAAGGATCTCTCTCCTTTCTTTAAATTCACTCTGGATCTGCCTCTTCCTACCTTAGATATTTACTACCTATATGGGAATGGACAAGCTGATTAGTCTCTCCAAGATGTAGTTTCTTCACCTGTAAAATGGGAATGATAATAGCACCTATCTCATAAGGTAGCTATGAGGATCAAGCAATGGATCAATTAATCACTGAGCATTTATTAAGTACCTGCTGCATGCTAGACCCTGGAGAGAGATGGAAGTGCACATCTTTGCCCTCTATGGATTTATACTTGTTACAGTTTATTGTGTATTGTTAGCAATAATATGTGTTTATAAATATGTTATGTATATGCATATACATATGTGTTCATATATGTGATGAGGAATAGTTAAGAAAGCCAATTTTTCTGGGCTCTTGGGAATAAGTGGAATAATATGTAATAAATCTAGAAGAGTTGGAAGGGGGTAATGTTTTGAAGGGATTTGTGTCAACCAGGAATTTATAGCTGATCATATAGGTAACAAGGAATAATTAGGATTTACTGAGTACAGTAGTAATATGGTCAGACATGACTTAGGAAAATCACTTTGGTGGCTATTTGGAGAATAGGTTGGAAGGAGGGAAATTTGGGACCAGGAGACAATAAGGAATCTATCCCAACAGTCTAGGTGATGAGGAAATGAATCAAGGTGATATGTGAGTAGAGAGAAAGGCATGGATGTAAGAAATATCATGGAGTTAGAAATGCCAAAATTTGTCAACTGATTGTTTATTTGGGGTGAGTGGGAGTAGGAGTTGAGCATGATATTGATGTTGCTAACCTGGATGATTGGAAAGATAATGATACCCTTGTGTAAAAATGAGGTCCTTGCTACTTCCCAGAATGCTTTGTAACCTCACCTGAATTCCCACCTGGGCCACAATTGTTTTTAAACTGACTCCATCTTCTCGTCTGGGCACACTGGGCTCTACCAGGCAGGATGTAGAGTGAGTGGTTGTGCATGGGCTCTCTGGGCCTAGACATGTGCTTTCTTATTTTGTATTTTCTTTAATTCTTAATCTTTAATAAACCTCTAAAAATATAATACTTCTAGCAGAAAAACTAATTTTAACTGTTACACTTGACAGAAATAGAGAAATCAGAAGAGGAGTGGGGTTAGAGGAAAAGATAATGAGTTCTGTTTTGGACATAATGAGTCCAAGATGTCTGCAGGATAACCAGTCTGAAATATCTAATAGGTAAATGGTTATGTGGGACTGGAGTCCAAGAAAGAAACTAGGGCTGGATATCCAGATCTATGAACCTTCTGCATAGAGATAATAATTAAATCCATGTTTATGAGGTTGTCAACATGGAAATATAGAGATCCCCAGTTTACTTAGTTTAAGGGTATAAACCCCAGGTTTTGACCTTGTCACAAGAGAGGTTTCCCCCTGAGGGAAGGTCCCACTTCACCAGACAATGGACATCCCCTTAGTTTGGGCAGGAACAGCTAAGCCCATCCAATATTAAGTATCTCTTTTGTCCCAATGGTTTCTCCCCATAGGCTAAGGTCCATTACCAAGGTGGCTCAGCCTTGGGCTGAGTCTTTCCCTTTTGTGTCCATTGTAGGGCATCAGTCCCTTACTGTCATACCTGTCTGGAACTCCTCATTTTCCTTTTCTTACCATTGTAAAGTCAGTCAACTGTCCCTCTCACTCCAAGCCCCCAGGTCATCTAGAGTGGTATATAGATTCCCCAAATTCTTTTGTTCCTCTGGTACTCCCAGGGGTCAGTGACCAGGGCATCCAGACTCTGTGCAGTCTCAGGGAGCAGCTCTGTTGTCAGAACCTATTAGCGCTAAATCCCCTTTCCTTTGATTTAAGAGTGATTTTGACTATTTAATAGTTCTGTGTTTTCTTCTAGTTGACAAGGTCAATAAGTGAAAGAATATAGAAAGAAAAGAAGAGACTCATGACACCCTTGTGGGACCCAAATTAGGGAATAACATGTGGATGATAATCCAGCCATTGTTAAATTATGAGTATTCAAAGGGAAACTAGGTGGCTCAGTGGATATAGAGCCAAGGCTGGAGCCAGAAGGTCCTGGGTTCAAATTTGACCTCAGATACTTCCTAGGTGTGTGACTCTGAGTCAGCCACTTAACTCCTATTGCCTAGCCCTTACCACTCTTCTGCCTTGGAACCAATACATGGTACTGATACCAAGACAGAAGGTAAGGGCTTTAAAAAAAAAGAAAGAAACCCAAACCTAGGACTTTATATTTGATCTAGGAAACAGGAATCCACTGAAGTTTATTGAATAGGTAGATAATATGGTCAGATCCACCCTTCAGGAAGAACAACTTGATAGCTGAGTAGAAGATGGACTAGAATGGAGAGATTTATTGCTCTCATTATTAATAAGGATTTTTAGACAGCAGGACTTATCTGCATTCAGAAAGAATTTAAAGCAGGGGCAGCTAAGTGAAACAGTAGAGAGGACTAGCCCTGGAGCCAAGAGGTCTTGGGTTGAAATCTGGCTTCAGATATTTCCTAGTTGTGACCCTCAGCAAGTCACTTAACACCCATTGCCTTCCCTTAATGTTCTGCCTTGGAACTGATGCTTAATACTGGTTCTAAAACAGAAAGTAAGGTGTTTTTTTTTTTAAATAAGAAAATATCTAAAATGTAAATGGTGATGAAGTCTAAAGAAAGAAAAACTAGGGTTTTATATCTAGCTCTAGGAGCCTTTTGCATTGATATGATAGTTAAACCCATGTTTATGAGGTTACCACATAGAATATAAAAAGAAAAGAAGACTATAGAATAAGGAAAGAATATGGGAAGAACTTTTGAAAGAAAAGAAGAGCCAAGATAGACCCTTGGGGGACCCAAATTAGGGAGTAAGATGTGAATGATAATTCAGAAATGAAGAATTAGAAGGGGTGGTTAAATAGGTAGAAGATTCAAAAGAATATTGTTAGAAAAACTCAGAGAAGATGGAATATTCTTGTCAGCCAAGGGGTGGCATGATGAGAGTGGAAAGAGTCAAGCAAATCTGAATTCAAATACTGCCCGTGATTCCAAGTGAATTATTTAATGCCTTTTAAACTCGGGTTCCTCACATGGAGATCACAATAACACCTGCTTCCCAGGGTGGTTATGATGATCAAATGGGACAACATATGTAAAGCACTTTGCAAACTTTAAAGTATAAACTTGAGCTATATCATATTCAGGAGGAGAAGACAGGTCAAAAAAGGATGAGGTTTGTGAAAAATCAATGTATTTTGGAAGTTTGTGGATTTTAAAACATTATATGTATTATCTTATTATTATTACTATGAGTAATTTTTCAATTTTAGATACTAGTCAGAGAAACCTAAAATTATAGAATTCTGTGATTGAGATATGTTAACTTGAAATAACACTGAACTATCAAATACTCAGAAAAACCAAGTTTTTAATCAGGATAGGGATAAGTCCAGTATTTAATTCTTTACTCAGAGTCAGGAGCCACTACTTTTTCAGGGAATAAACCCTGGACTCTGGGGATGTTATCCCTGGGAGTGCCACCTTGCTGGATGAGGACTCCAAGGAACAAAAGAATTTGGGGAACCTATATAACATTTGGGGAATCCAGGGGGAGGAAAAAATAATTGACATTACTATAGCTACAAAGAAAATGGGAGTGTTCAAACTATACTGACAGGATACAATCCAGCTTGGGAAAGAAATCATAGCTAGAGGCTAGGGTATAAGAGAAGGGGCTACTTCCAATGGATACTAAAGGGTCCTTAGCATATGCTTAGTCCCACTCAACTAGGATTGTCATTCTCCTGAGGTCCCCCACTGAGTCTGAAACTGCTAGCCTGGGATTCCCTTCAGGGTAGATTCCCATGGGAACAGGGAACAAGTACAAACTTTGGGGTCTCCAACCTATAAGCTAGTCCTGAAATTTGGGGTTCATCAGATCCCACTAGGCCACAAGTTTGGAATTCCTAGATTCCATGTTGATAGTTATAAAGGGGTGCTTCATGGGGCATCTGCCTGCCCCCTCCTTTTTTCCCCAAGAAGGAAAGAGGCTTTTTGAATGAATGACCATGTTGGCTAAAACTATTTTCCCATCTTGCTTGTAGAGTGTGTAAATCTTGAAATTTCTCAGACTTGTGAATGTTAAAAATTTCCACATTGAGGAATCCTCCATTGGAACAAATTCCCTACTGGGAAACATTCCCCATTTTGATGTGAGAACTCGCCAGGATCAGAAATGGGAGGACCTCTACTCCACCCGTACTTAAGACTGCTTTATGGGAGAAAACTCCTTGCTAAACAATGAAAGTACTTGGAAAGTACCCATGCTTATAATAAGGCAAGGAGTTCTTTGAGCCATGCCTGTTTTTTAGAATTGATACAATGAGATGCTAGGTACCTAAAAGGGTTGGGCAAGTTTTCTCTTAATGAGATTAGTTGACTCAGCTGTGTTTTCACTGGTTCAGACTTACTGAGGAGATTAGTTAACACAGCAGCATTTTCTCTGGTTCAGACTTACTGAGGAGATTAGTCAATTTAGCAGGAATTCAGATGGGCAGTCCTTTGGAAAACGTCTACAGTGATTGGTAGATGTAAGGACTTAGGGGAGGTGACATAGGAGAAAAACCACTATATAAGAAAAAGCAGAATCTCTTGAGGAAAAAAATCCCTTTGGAGGATCTCTGATGAGGATCGCTTGGGAAGAATCTCTTGAGAGAGACTCTGGAGAAGGGAAGCTCTTGGAGGACAATCTCTAAGGAGGTCTTGCTGGAGCTCCTCTGAGGAGACTCTGGAGGCTCTGGAGAGAGGCCCTTTGGAACAGTCTCTGGCTGGAAGGCTCTTTAAGGAGGACTCTGGCTGGAACTCTCTCTGGTGAAGTCAGCTGAGATGGAGCTGGCCTGGTGTCACTAGAATCCTTGCTTAGACAGACCTTGTGGTGAGTGTTAAAAGACTGACTGACTGATCTCTCTCTCTTAAGACTCAGGTCTAGGCCATGTTAGCTTAAGGACCTTAATACTTATTTCCTTTTTCTCTCCTTTCTTTAATTCCACATTTGTATTAATTAAAATCTCTATAAAACCCAGTTGACTTGGGTATTTGAATAATTGGGAATATTTCCCTGGCGACCACCTTATATTTGATTTAAAAACCAAGACACTGTAGTGAAACATATTTTCTGCGGTCAAATTTACTCACCCTCTCTTATATCTATCACAATTTATATCTTCCACCATTTTAATTATAACAGTTTATGGCATCCACTCTTTTAAATCTCACAGTTTATGGCCTTCAAACTATTTTAAATATTACAAGTGTCATTCTTTTCTTTTTGTTGGTAAAAGTGAGTTACCCCTCTTCATTGGATCAATCCCCCACATGACAGGGAACCAAGACTTTTGGAAACAAAAAAATTGCTGAGTGGCAAAAAATTAATTGTAGCTAAATTTTGGTCTAGAGATCAAAGGATTGGAAACATTGTGACAAGCCTTCTTCCCTGCAAGGGGGGTCTCCAATGCAACATCCCTGCAAAGTTAGTCATCTAATCTCTGTTTTGACACTTCTCATGATGGAAACTCACTTCTTTCCAAGTCCACCTGACTCAGTGTTAGACTGCTCAAATTATAAGCATATTAAACAGGAATCTGCCATCCTATGATTTCCACTAATTGCTCATATCTCTCTGCTGGGGCTATACAGAATCAGATATAATTCCTTTATACCTTGAAGAAGTCTTTCAAATTCTTTATAGTATCTTAGACTCTCCAGGTTGAAAGTTCTCTGAGGCCATCTAGTATGTCTGCCAGACCAAGAGAACCTACTATCTCATGAATTTCCTTTAGAGTAGTTTTAATCAGTATTAGGCAGTTTCCCCATATATCAACACAATATATCAATACATAAATTTCCTTCCTTACAACTTTGATGCATTGCATCCTATTCTGCATTGAGGTGAAGCAAAATAAATCTATTCCATTTTCCAAGAAATTTTTGTTCAGTTATTTTCAATTGTGTCCATTTGGGATTGTCTTGGCAAGCTGTTTGCTATTTCCTTCTCCAGCTCATTTTATTGATGAGGAAACTGAGGCCAGCAGGATTAAGTGATTTATCAGGGTCATATAACTAATAAATGTCTGAGATCTGATTTCAATTCAGGAAGATGAGTCTTCTTAACTCTAGGGCTGGTACTCTTTCCAACATGCCACCTATCTGTCCCTTTCTAAGGAATATCCCTCCAAAAATGTGCAGTTGGTTATCATATCCTGCCTTAAGTCTTCTCCAGGCCTAACATAACTAATTCTTTTTTTATTAAAAACAACAACAAGGGGGCAGCTGGGTAGCTCAGTGAATTGAGAGCTAGGCCTAGAGATGGAAGGTCTTAGGTTCAAATCTGGCCTCAGACACTTCCCAGCTGTGTGACACTGGTCAAGTCACTTAACCCCCATTGCCTGGCCCTTACCACTCTTTTGCCTTGGAACCAATACAGAGTATTGATTCCAAGATGGAAGGTAAGAGTTTAGAAAAACAAAACAAAACAACAATAAAAACTCATACCTTCCATCTTAGTATCAATACTGTACATTGGGTTCTAGGCAGAAGAAGTAAGGGCTAGGTAATGGGATTAAGTGATTTGCCCAGGACCACATAGCTAGAAAGTATCTGAGGCCAGATTTAAATTTAACACCTCTGTTACTAGGTCTGGCTGCCAATCCATTGAGCCACCTAGCTGCCCCTACTCCCAAGTCTTTTATTTTTATAAAGTCCTTACCTTCTGTATGAGAATCACTACTGCATATTGGTTCCAAAGCAGAAGTGTGGTAAGAGATAGTCAATGGGGGTTAAATGAATTGCCCAGGATCACACAGGTAGGAAGGGTTCCCATCTGTAGGCCTGACTTTCAATTTATCCAGGCACCTTGCTGTCCCCTTCCTCTAATTCTTTTAAATGATCCTCAGAAATAAGTTTGAGGTCCTTCATCTTATCTGTAGTTATCTGGACATTCTCTAACTTATCAATGTCTTCCTAAAATGTAATACTTAGAAGCTGAACATTTTGTCTAATGAGTAATTGTATTACCTTAGTCACCATATATTGAGCTTGCAGCCCACTAAACCCCCCCAGATCTTTTTCAGAAGAATTGCTCACTCATTTGGGAAAGTGGATAGAGGTTTGGACTTGCAATCAAGGATACCCGAGTTCAGTGGGAAGAAGGCAGAGTAGGACATGAAGCTTCCTCACCCTCCCAATACTCCCCACAAACAACCAAAAATAACTCCACAGAATTAATGCCCAAAGCAGCAAAAACAGACAAGTCAGGAGTGAAGCTGAAAAGCCAAGGACAACTAGGGAAGAAGGCTTCTGATTTCCCTGGCCTCAGCCCCACCACCCAAGGCCCTGCAGGCAGGAACTGAGAAAATAGCTTGGAATCAAAAAGAGAACCCTAGGGGAAGAGTTGGCAAGTCACCTGGTTTGCTGAGCCTAGGAGCTTATATCCAGAGGACACCACTGGAATCCTTAGGTGGAGGGCCTTGAGAGCAACTATGTCATAGTCTCAGCTCAGGAGATCCCCACTGTCCCTTGCCTGGGGATTGAAGGAATAAATACCAAAGAGTATACCCATATCAGAAACCAAGGGCAGGACGTCAAGCCTTATTGCTGCCAGGGGAGGGATTTTGGATACATGATGAATGAAGACTAGACATCTGTTCTATTCAGAGTCTGAGGCAGTGGGAGAGAAGTGAGGAAGAAACACAGACAGATGAGTGTGGTTGCTTAGGGACTGGGACCCTGTCCACTGTGATCACTTCCAGGAGTGTGAGGTCCCTAGTTGCTGCCACAGGGAAAGGTGGTCTGTCTGCTTGTAGTTGCAGTGGCAGAACTGTTCACAAGTTCTGGCAGAAGCACATGAGACCAATTATGGATTGGTGCTTGAGTGGGGGACCTGGGATTATATAGGACCCTGGACTATAAAAACTGGAATAACCAAATAGATCCCAGAAGAAAATGACAATAACCTAACAACCTGGGAGTCCAGAAAAAAATCCAAATATCCCCTCCCCCAATAATTAAGTCTATTGTTCTGGCTGCTAAATTTTTTAAAATTAAAAAAAAGAGAGAGAGAGAGAAACCAAAGGAGAAAGAACACAACCATTGATAGCTACTTTGGGGACAGAGAAGACCTCGGTTTAAACTCAGAGGATCATGAAGTAAAAACATCTACTTCAAAAACAGCAAGCAACAAAGGGCTATATGCTCCAAAAAGAACTTTTTGGAAGAGCTTTAAAAAGACCTCAAAAACCAAATGAAAGAGGTTGAGGAAAAACTAGGGAAAAAAAGAGCAATGCATGAAAATTAAGAAAATTATGAAAGATCACCCAAATGGGATAAAAAGAGATCCACAAACTCACAGAAGAAAATAATTAAGATCTAAAATTGAACAAGGGGAAGCTTATGCTTTCCTGACATAAGAAATGCTAGAGCAAAATCAAAAGAATGAAATAATAGAAGGGAATATATCTTATTACAAAAACAATAGATCTGGAAAATAGATCAAGGAGAGACAATATAAGAATAGTTGGACTCCCAGAAGGTTATTATAAAAAAAAAAGTTTAGAAACCATACTTCAAGAAATCATCAAGGAAAACTACCCAGAAATGTTAGAAGCAGCAGGTAAAAAAGAAATTGAAAGATTCACTGATCACCACCTCAAAGAGACCCACATTTATGAAAACACACAGGAACATGATTGCTAAGTGCCATAACTCTCAGGTCAAGGAAAAAATGATACAAGTAACCCCCACCCCCCAACAATTTAAATTCTGTGGTGCTACAGTATGAATAACACAATGATTAGCAGCTGCAACATTAAAAGAACGCAGGACATGAAACACATTTCATAAAGCAAAAGAACTGGGCTTACAACCAAGAATAACATATCTAGCAAAACTGAGCATTATTATAAAAGGTAAAAAAAAGGATATTTAACAAACTAGAGGAGTTTCAACTGTTCCTGGGGAAAAACACAGAACTCAGGAGAAAATTTGATAAATAAGAAACACAAAGGTAACATGAAAAACTAAACATAAGTGATCCAAAAGGCCAAAAATGTTTGATTTTTATATGGGAAAATGTTATCCATGGTCCCTGGGAACAGCATCATGGAATGAACCAAAATGGTAGTGTAGTAGATCAGGAGGAGATAGGGTAAAATGGCTAGCTCATATGGAGGAAGAATGAATGGAATAATTGCTCCAGAGAAAGGGAAGAGAGGGTGGAGGGCTGGTAGTACTAGAATCCTACTCTCATCAGATCTGGGGTAAAGAGAGAACAACAAAAATAATTAGAAAGGCAAAAATCTTTTTAAATACAAATAAATAGGAGGGAAATGGGAGGGGATAAAGGAGGGATAGGGATAGGACAAGAAAGGGACTAAGCAAAGGAAATCCCCTAAAGTACTAAGAGAAGGAAGAGTAAATTAAGAGAAAGAAGGGCAAGGGGATAAGAAAAAGGAGGGAGGAGAACAGATGTAGAAGGGACATAGTCTCATCTGATCACTATCAATTTACCCTTACAAAAACTATAATATAATGCCTTAAAATGAATTCTGGAACAGCATAACCAACAAAAAAGATGAGGTGAAGTAATTTTTCAGCCCAAGACAACTTAGAAGGCTAGCATGAGGGATCTAGTGCACCATGGTGGAGGTGGAGGAGCACAGAGCACCAGGGCAGGCCTCTTGGGCACACCTGAAGTAGCAAGGAAGCCTTTGGATCTCTTAGCCACAGATGGTAATGAGGGGGTAGCAGTCAACTGTTCAGAAGGAGATTACAGAATTCCCTTTGCTGGCTCTGGGTGCAAAATTCTTGTTGCATTGTCCACATGCAGAACCAGGTCACAGTCTAGGGGCATGCTCTCAGGATGAGGAGGAGTAGTAGCAGACACTAGTGCTTGTGGCTACAGGGGAGCAGGGAACCCTGGTTACAGTTCCAAGGAGGAAAAAAATATTTGGGGTTACTCACAGATGAGAGCACAGGCTTGAAAAGTATTAAACACACCTCTCCTTACATCATAACCACCTTGGAAGAACTGAGTGCAGATAGATCCCAGAGCCAGTTTGAAGGTAGCTGCACAAAGAACTTAAAGCCTGGAATAGTGCTCCCTTCACCATAGGTACAGAGTCCAATTTTAGCAGGTTTTTAAATTAAAAGAAAAAGCCTAGAAAGTGAGCAAACAACAAAACAGAAACTCAACATAGAAAGTTGTTTGATGATAGGGAAGACCAAAACACAAACTCAGAAGGCAACAAAGTCAACCAGATCTTTCAAGAAAAATATTCTCAAGCCCCAAAAGATTTAATGAAGGAGCTCAAAAAGGATTTTAAAAATCAAATAAGAGAGATAGAAAAAAATTGGGAAAAGAAATGAGAGTGATACAGGAGAATCATGAAAAGAAGTCAAATGCTTGGGAAAGGAGGCACAAAAAATACTGAAGAAATTAATCTTAAAAACAGAATAGGCCAATTGGTAAAAAAGGCATAAAAGGGGGGCAGCTGGGTAGCTTGGTGGATTGAGAGCCAGGCCTAGAGATGGGAGGTCCTAGGTTCAAATCTGGCCTCAGACACTTCCTGGCTGTATGACCCTGGGCAAGTCACTTAACCCCCATTGCCTAGCCCTTACCACTCTTCTGCCTTGGAGCCAATACACAGTATTGACTCTAAGACAGAAGGTTAAGGGTTTAAAAAAAAAGGTATAACAATTCAATGAAGAGGCACACTTCTTAAAAAACATAAGTGGTCAAATGGAAATAGATATATAAAAATGTATCAAAGAGAACATCTTAAAAGGCAGAATTAGCCGTAAGGAAAAAGAAATACAAAAATTCACTGAGGAAAAGAATTTTTTACAAAGTAGAGTTGACCAAATGGATAAGGAGGTACAAAAGCTTATTCAACAAATGCATGTCTTAAAAATTAGAATTGAGCATGTGGAAGCTAAGGACTCCATGAAACCTCAAGAAACAATTCAACAAAGTCAACAGGGTGCAAAAATAGAAGAAAATGTCTTCTGGCTCCAACCAACACTCTGCTTTTCATTTAGCTTTCACCTTTGATTCCCCAGAGCCTAACAAAGTGCTGATTAATAAACAATAACTGCTCACATTTATATAGTTCTAAGGCTTGCAAAGCACTTTTCATATCCTGTCTCATTTGATTCTCACAACAATTAGGTAGATGCTTAATTATTCCTCTTTTATAGAAGAAGCTGAGGCAGAGAGGTTAAGTGACTTGCCCAGGATCATGTGACTTCCTTTAGGCCCCAATAGAAATCCCACCTCTTACACAAAGGTTTTTCCTACCTCTCTTAATTCTAGTGCTCTCTCTCCCTTCAGTTTTTATTGTTACTATTTAGTCATGTCCCACTCTTCATAACCCCATTTGGAGTTTTCTTATCAAAGATGCTGGAGTCGTTTTGACATTTTCTTCTCCAGCTCATTTTACAGATGAGGAACTGTTTGTGCTATTCGTATCCCCATTTTGCAGATGGGAAAACTGAGGCTGAAATGTGACTCGACCTAAGACCACACAGCTATTAAATATCTGTGCTATTTACCACCCCTTTTTCCAGATGAGGAAACTGGGGCTGAAGTTACAGGACCACACAGCTATTAAGTGTCGGGAAATTACATTTGAACTTGCGTTGTTCTTCTTGACTTCGAATCCAACCCTCTATCCCCTGTCACCAGCTTTTTGGCGACCTTTAGGTAACCCGAGAGGTCGGGGATATCCCAGGACAGTCCCAACAGGCCCCGCCTCCCAGGAGGCAGGTGGGGACGCAACCTCCCTCGTTCTCGTGAGTGTCCGGCGTTCTCATCGTCGCCTCTCAGATAAGGAGGAGAGTGAGGAAGATGGGAGAAGGTTGGGGAAAGGACACGGTCCTCCACAGTTTTCCCGCCCCACCCCTTGCTCCCCTCCGCCCCGTCGCCTTCACTGCAGGCGGAAGTGACGTTAGTCGGGGTTCGTTTCCGGCAGATCGAAACTAGGAAGAAACTTGGAGCTATCGCGACGTACGCACCTCTCCGCCCCCCTCGCCTTTCTCTTCCCCTACGGGGTGGCGGAGGGTTCGATTCTCTTGGCCCTGGGGGCCCGAGGCATGGCGGGGCCCTGCCCTGCGGTGCTGTGAGCTGCCTCGGGCAGCCTCGGCAAGGCCGTGAGAAGGAGTGAGGCGCAGCTGCCTCTAGCCCGTCGGCCCGTCAGCTCCCGGCACCATGAACATCGACGTAGAGTTCCACATCCGCCACAACTATCCTTGGAGCAAGCTGCCAGCTAACGTCCGACAGGTAACGCGGCCGGAACCAGCCAGGCCCAGTGGGGACGAGGCTGTAGGGCGCGGAAGGAGGAGGGGAGAGCCTTAAGTGGAGAGAGCCTGTCGTCGAGGTCCAAACTCTGCGCGGCTCTCCGGGCTGCCCTGTCCATCCAGCCCACTCCCTGTCTGTCATGGGAGTGACTTTCCTCTCCCTCTCCTAAGCTGCTTTTCCCTGAGAAGAAAACATCGAGCAGACTGCTCCCAGAGTTAGGTTTTCGGATAGCTTAGTCTGTTGTCTTCCAGTGACTGACTCTAGTAGTATAGACTAGCACTTGAGTGCTATTTTAATAGCCGTATAACGCTAGCACAATAAATGCACTAAGCATTTTTAAGCGCTTACTGTGTCAGGCTCTGTCAAAGCCCCAGGGATGTGTGAAACAGTACCTTTTTTAATATGGGGGAAAAACATGCGAACAGCTTATGTACAGACAAGATAACATAAAACTGGAAGGAATCTCAGAGGGAGAGCATTAGAATTAAAGGGGAAGGAGGTGTGCAGGAAAGGTCAGCAGGTGTTGTCAGGTGAGGCACCATGCTGAGAAGAAATGCTTCTGACTACGAAATCATCCAGGTAAGGGAATAATTACATTCATTGCTCAGAATTGTGTGACTTCATGGCATTTTTACCTAATCACAGGGAGATCAGAGAGTTGGTTTTCCTTCTGGAAAGATTGTGCTTGCCCTGTACCTGAAAAAGTGACAGGTTTTCCACTGAGATCTGGACCTCTGAAGAGACTTCAGAGTCATCTAATTCATACCCATAACTTCTCTTGGACTCAATTTCTCTAAAAATTAAGTGTCTTGCCTAAAGATTCACGGTGTCAAAAGTCAGCTTGATCTCAGGTCTTTTGACTCCAGAACTGGTGTTCAATTTCTGGGAGAACCACCGATTATTTTCTATTTCTCTTCTCTGTGATAGAGGGGAGATAAATGTTGAATAGGTGTTATTCTGAACATGAATAATGGTGGCATAAGTGTTTAGCTGAAGCTTAAGAATGACATGTATTCAAAAACCTGTAAAAAGGGCTTAATTTAGACTGGGGGAAAAAAGGTGAAATTGATTACACATTTATTTATTAAGGAACCCCTCAAAGCAATTAATAAGATTAAGCTGGATTTAAATTTAGCTACTTATGGAAAGTGGTGCATGCTCTCTGCACAGATGTCTTAGGTGAAATTGTAAAATTTCTTGGGAGCATCTTATTCAGGATAAAATGCTTTATTCAGAGGTGGATTAATTTTAGTCTGTTTTTTAAACTTTAAAATTTGAAGGCTACAGCAATGAAAGAAAATCCAACTGTTATATTCTTGACCTTAATTTTTAAGTAGGGGCTGTATAGTAGGATGGGAAGATAAGCCTTCTTGACAGTGTACCTAGGTTTAGATCTGAAAGTACTCTCAAAGACTACTTGATATCTCTTTGACCTTAGGCAAGTCACTTAACCTCCTTGAGACTCAGTTTCTTTGTCAGTAAAATGAGATATATGTAGTAGATGTCCTTTGATATCTTTTTTGGCACTAAATTATGATTCTAATTATAGTTTAAAAAATCTGAACCTAACCACCACAATCTTAATACATCCTGAATCATTTGTAACTGTTACTTCATTTCCCCTAAGTCTTTGGTCCTCCCTAGCTTATCTTAGTTCTACCAACCAGTATATACTTCTCTACTATTGTGACATTACTTTCTCCGCTCTGTCTTTGGAACACCCTTACTCAAACTCCAGTATCGTTATAGCTTTTTATCTAGAGCTGGTAGGGAGTTTTTTTTCCCAGATAAAGCAGGTCAGGCTTGTAAGAAATTTGATTACTTAATTTTAAAATTATGAACTGGAAAATCTTCCATCAACAGGAACATTTCCACATAAAAAGTTCAGAAAAAGGTTTTAAATGAAACTTAATCTATTACATACAACTTTAAAAAATATATGTATACATACTTTTAAAAACATGATGTGGTAGTATATGCCATTGTCCTGCTTGTCCATGTCCTTTCTGAACTTCCTTCTGCTCTCTATTTTAAAATTTATTGATGCTCATTTCTTTTTTTTCTTTGCATTACTATTACTATACCTTCCCACACACATTGACTAATTGTTAAGGTAATTCTCTACTTTCTATATTTATTAGGTGATCAGGGTCCTTCAATCATGGCCAGCACAATAATTTTTTCTTAAGCATTATTTATAATGTAAGCCATGTCTCATTTTTATTTGTTATGAAAAATATGCTTTATATTTCCCTTAAATTTTTTTGTTGCTATCATTTGTTTTTATGGTACTTACATTTCTAGATATAGCCCTTCTCCTGTTTCCAGAGACCCATATTTTATAACAAAGAATAAAAAAGACAAAAAGACAGTTATGCCAAAGCTAAAGAACATATGCTGTGTTTTACACTATCTCCTTCTTTACAAGGATCTACAATTTTGTTTTTTTGCTACTACAAATGTTTTGTTGTATATGAACTAAAGTTCCATATCTACAAGGAGGGAAGGGAGGGCCATTCTTATCTTTGGAGTCAAGATTGGCCATTATAATTTCACAGCTTTCAGTCCTGATCTTTTTCTAGTCTTTCTACTTATAGTCATCTTGTATATCATTTTAAGTCCTTACTTCTCAGTAATTGTCATTTCTTTCTTTCTTTCTTTTTTAAATCCTTACCTTCTGTCTTGAAGCCAATACTGTGTATTGGCTCCAAGGCAGAAGAGTGGTAAGGGCTAGGCAATGGGGGTCAAGTGACTTGCCCAGGGTCACACATTTGGGAAGTGTCGAAGACCAGATTTGAACCTAGGACCTCCCATCTCTAGGCCAGGCTCTCAATCCACTAAGCTACCTAGCTGCCCCCAGTAATTGTCATTTCTTATAGTGCAGTAGCATCTCATTACATTTATGTACCACTACTTAGTTATCCATTTTATGAGCCAGCTACTCTCTGGTTCTTTGCTACTGTACAAAAAGCTACTACAAATATTTTGTTGCATATAGAACTCTTCTTTTTTAAAATCACTGACTTTGGTGTATATAACCATCAGTAGGATGATTGGCTTGAAGGTCATGGATATTTTTGCCACCTTCTAAGCATATTTCTAAATTGTTTTCAGAATGGCTGGTCCAATTCACATCTCCAACAAAATTGTATAGTATACCTCTCTTTCTACATTACTTGCTGAATGATCTCCCTTTTGATATTTTTTTATTTTTTTTCCTTTTGACATTGTTGCTAAATTTCCTAGGTATGTAGTGAAATGGTTTGTATTTTCTACTTCAAAGTTTGCAAGAATGGGATATTAAGGAAAGGTTGGTAGAGAGCATTGATAGTTTTTTCTTTATCTCTATGTACACATGTGCACATATAGGAGTAATTTAGGGAATTTTTTCCCCATAAGAATGTCAATTTTGTGAGAGAGCAAGATTTAATTCTTAGAAAACATATTAAGATTTTAGTAGCAATATTTGGGTATGTTTATCTTTCTCAGAAAAGCAACACTCCTCTCTCTTGTCACTAGAGCTAGAAGCAGTCCTTTTTAAAGTCTTAGCAAAGAATCATAGTTTGATTTTCTTAAATTTCTATTAATTGCTATCTCTATTCTTTGTTCCATATGATGAATATGATCGTTGTTTCTTAAAACAGGTTTTGCTGCTGAATAATCTTTTAAAAACAACATAACTAGTGGAGAGCGGTAGAATTTGCTATATGTAGTATAAGTATACTACATAGTATAAGTATGGCAAGACTTTGCATTGTGATTTATTTGTAAAAGTAATGTATACATTAGATATGGGGACAAAGAGTTTGGTTTCTAAAATGCCATTTAGGCAAAATTAGGACACTAATACATTAGTGGTGGAGTGATCCAACTATTCTGGAGGGCAATTTGGAACTATGCCCAAAGGGCTATAAAACAGTTATGCCACTATTATGTCCCTGTCCCAGAGATTAAACAAAAGGGGTGGAGAAAGGATCTACTTGTACAAAAATATTTATAGCAGCCTTTTTTGTGATGATGAGGAATTGGAAATTAAGGGGATGTCCATCATTTGGGGAATGGCTGAACAAATTGTGTAGTATGATGGTAATGGAATACTATTGAGCTGTAAGAAATGCTGGACAGGATGATTTTAGAAAGAGCTGGAAAGTTGTATGTGAATCGTTGCAGAGTGAAATAAACAGAACCAGGAGAATTTTGTACACAGCAACAGCAATATTGTAGAATGATCAGTTGTGAAAGACTTAGCTATTCTTAACAATACAGTGATCCAGGATAGTTCTGAAGTACTTATGACAGGGAATGCTCTCTTCCTCCAGAGAAAAAACTGTTTGGAGTTGGAATGCACATCAAAGCACACAATTTTTCACAAGTTTATTTGGGTGTAGGTGAGTGGGATTGTGGTACTCAGTAGTAATGGGGAAAATTAGGAAGAAGGAAGTGGTTTTTTTTGGAGAAAGATAAGGAGCTCAGTTTTGGATATATATAGGGAGTTTATAATTTATCTATGAGATATCCAGTTGGAGATATCCAGTAGGTATTCAAGATTGAAGGTCACCTGAGAGGTTAGGACTGGACAAGAATTATTTGCACAGATGATAACTAAATCATTGGAAGCTGTTAAGATCACCAGCCAAAATAATTTTGAGTGAATAGAGACAAGAGACCAGAACAGAGCCTTGGGGAACATCCACCATTAGCAGGCACTACAGCACTATTTCTATATAAATCTTTATTTCTCTTCAACAAAGTCTTATGAATCAGATTTTACATTTTTCTTGATAGATACAAAAGTAGATATCCTAGGTTAGAGGATACATTAACAACATAAGCAAGATATCAGACAAGGCCTGTATGGTGTGGCCAGAACATCATTCTATTGGTCAGGCCTTGAGAAACAAGGAATACTAGATTTCTCTGGAAGTAATTCAATTGTGGACATTTCACCTATTTTAATTAAATCTTACTTCCAAACTATATCACTGCCCAGTGCATGTTTAAATTGTACCATTTAGGGTTATAATTAATTCTGTACGATAGGTAAATTAACCTGCAAGGATGTTGGGTTGACTTGAGGAGGAGACTGTCAGGGAGTCAGAAAACATTTATTAAGTATCTAATATGTGAACAACAGTAAGGCACCTAGGTGGCACAGTGAATAAAGCTCTAGGTCCTGAGTCAGGAAGACCTGACTTTGAATCTGGCCTCAGATACTTCCAAGCTCTGTGACCCTGGGCAAGCCACTTAACAGTGTTTGCCTCAGTTTCCTCATCTATAAAATGGAGAAAGAAATGGGAAAGCTTTCTGATATCTTTACCCAGAAAACCCCAAATGGGGTCATAGAGTCAGATAGGTTTGCAAAGACTGAACAACAACCAATGTGACAAGCATTGTGCTAAGCTAAGGGATACAAAGGTAGGCAAAAGATTGGGAGATAATATGTGAACAAGTATATACAGACAAAATTAGACAGGATATATTAGAAATAATCAGCAGAAGAAAAGCACTAGAATTAAAGGGGATCAAGAAAGGCTTCCTGTAAATGGTGGGATTTTTGCTGGGATTTTGGGGAAGCAAGCAGGCAGAGGCTAGGAGGGAGAACATTCCAGATATGGAGGATAGGCTGTGAAAAGGACTGAGAATAATCCAGACGTTGCAACTGATTGAATGTGAGGAAATCAAATGATTCCAAGGTTTTCAAGTCTGAGTGATTAGAATCATAAAGTTTAGAGGTGGAAACTTGGAGATGATATATATCTTTCTTCCTCATTTCATTTTATAAATTATGAAACAGAAGCACAGATGGTTTTTCTTTCCCAAGATGAAATTAATGTTCAATATAATTTTTAAGTAAAATTAATCTGGCAACCATATAGGTTGGAAATTGAAAGCAGAGAGAATTGAAACTAAGCAGGAGCCTGTTAAAGTAATCTAGTCATGAAGTGTCAAGGTTGAGGGCCTGAAATTGGATAATGAATATAAACAGCAAGATCAAAGGTTAGTAGTAGCAAGATTAGGCAGAGAAACTGCCTTGGTAATTAATTAATTGGTTATTGTGTACAAGGGAGTGAAGGAGAGAGAAAACAAAGGCAAAAACAATAGTTCCATATTTGTTAGTTTAGGTACTCAGAGAATAATGCCATTGGCAGAAATAGGAAAATTGGTGAGGAGAGACCTTTTGGGTGAGGGTGGCAATACTGAGAGTTCAGTTTATAATTAAAAATACAAATAAAGAAGCAGGACAGTTGTTTTGTTTGGCAACATTCATCACTCAGTGAGGTTGTCATGGATACAGTTTCTGAGAAATTTAATGGTTTGCTAAGGCGTAGTTGAGTAGAGTCAATGGAAATTCTGTTATTTTTACATTTTGACAGCAGTCATGAGTGAGGCCTAGGTTGGTGTCAAAAGAGATAAAAAGACAAATTATTAGTCTCCCACAGTATTTAAAAAAATTCATTTGATCAGTTTCTTAAATTTCTTTCACTGCAGGATATTGTGAACATAAGTATGAATTTCAAAAACAGCTTTTTATAGGTTTTTTTCTTCCTGTCTTCTACCCAATCCTAGAAATTTATATTGCTCTTTGGTCCTCATTTTAGAGTTATGTCTCTCTAAACCCCAGTGAGTTTCAAAAAGAGTAGTTCATCAAAATGCTTAGAATGGAATCTAGTCATACTGACTGCAAAGAAACTTCTTGTCATTTCTGTAATCCATTTGTCAACAGTTCACTTGAATAGACATCACTCCAGTGTATGTACCTCTCAAGTCAAATGTCTTTTTCCAAGAAATGAGAAATATGGTAGACGTGGAATTGAAATTGTGTCCTTTAGGGAAAAAAAGTTGCTTCTGATAGATGAAACAACAACTGAGATGTATTTTAGTGTATAGAATTAGACAGTTGGGTAGGAGAGCCATACCCAAAGAGATATGGCTAGTGAGATATGGAGTAGGCAATGTAGTTGGGAAAAGTCTGGTCAAGGGAATGTGAAAAAAATGAAAATATGAAAAATATGAAAAAACAGCATTCATTGGATCTATTTTGTGAAGAAAAATGAGGTTAGGAAGAATGTCTGGGGATATATCAGTTTAGTATCAAATGCAGTAGTTCTAAAGATACTCAGAGACAGATTTTCAAGGTATTTCAGAGAAGGGAAAATTCCAAAAGAAAAGAAAATAATTTCAGTTGTGCTTTTACTAAACAAAAACAAAGCATCAGCAACCCTCATGCTTGCTGTTGTACCTGGAGAGTATATTCTTAATAAAAACATGAGAAAAGACAGGTTTTTGTTAAAAACAAAACACAACATCTTTATCATACAGTTTGACACAGAAACATCAAGGAATTGAAGGTCTTACTATGTTTATGTTTTATATGTATAAGTATATTTTAAAGGAAGCTTTTGATGAAGTAGAAAAAAATTCACCATTGAAGGATCTGTGACAAGAATTCTTACATGTGTATTAAGTTTATAAAAGATTGATACATGTGACTATGACAATCAATTCAATAAACATTTGAGGGTATGCCAAGCAACATGCTAATTACTAGGAATACAGATACAAGCAGACAATTCTTGCCCTCTTGGAACTTATATTTTAATGGGAGAAAACATGGTAGAGAAACTTGAATCAGGAGTGGATCCTGGAGAGTTATCTAAATATGACTGATCTGGATGCTTTTCTTAAAATGGAAATTCTGGGAGGAACCAGCCAATCAAAGAAGGCCCCAAGGGGTGCAATGTACTTCCAGTGTGAGAAGTCTAGGGGAGAGTGAACTTCCTGGATGAGGAAGCTTCTATGGCATGGTAGTGAAAGTCTAGAGAATTATGACTGGAGCATGGAGAAGCAATAACTGTGTTTAGGTATATATTCAAGAACAGGCTTTTGATGAAAGAATGAATCTTGTTTTGAATATGCAATACTTGAGATATCAGTGAGTTGACATTTTTTGGAGATGTTTCTTAGAGGATTGGAAATTCTAGTTTAGAGGTCAGAGAAATTAGGGCTAGAGATATCTATTTGAGAATTAACTTCATAGAGAATGACAGTTGAAACCAAGAGATATAGTGTAAGGAAAGAAAAGAAAAGGTCTGAAACTAGAGTCTTGGAAAAAGACAGAGAGAGAGAGAGAGAGAGAGAGAGAGAGAGAGAGAGAGAGAGAGAGAGAGAGAGAGAGAGAGAGAGAGAGAGAGAGAGAGAGAGAGAGAGAGAGAGAGAGAGAGAGAGAGAGAGTGTGTGTGTGTGTGTGTGTGTGTGTGTGTGTGTGTGTGTATGAGCTGGAGGAGTTTTTAAAGGAGAATTTAGAGAAGCATATATTTATCAATTTATGCCTTGTGTGTTGCAATAGTCGCAAGTTCTGCCCTTTAGCCCATTTTCTACTCAGATGTCAGTGATTTTCGTAAAAAATCTGACACAAATCTGACCATGTCAAACCTTCTCATCTCTTCCCCATCTTAGTAAGCTTCACTGGCTCCTGGTTACCTCCAGGATCAATCAATACAAAGTGCTCTGTCAGGAAAGTACTTTTCACAACCTTCTTCCCTTCTCCCACCTGTCTTCTATTATTTCCATTATTATTCATTATTTAGTGATTGGTCTCCTTTCCACACTAGAAACACCATCTCCCAACTCTGGATATTTTCACTGGCTTTCCCTCTCGGCAGGAATGCTCTCTTTTCATCTCTGCCTTCTAACTTCCTGGCTTCCTTCAAGGCCCAACTAAAACCGCACATTCTACAAAAAAACCTTTCTTGATCCCCCTTAAATCTAATGCCTTCCCATTGTTGATTATCTTCAATTTATCCTGTCTATATCTTTTTTTGTATATAGTTGTTTGCATATTGCCTCTTGTATTAGATTGTGGGCTCCTTGGGAGCAGACTATTTTTTTGACTTAATTTGTACCATGTGTCTGGCTCATAGTGTGCTTAATAAATATTTATTGATGGACAACTGAAAACTAAGAAAATACAGTTTCAAGGAAATCAAAGTAAAAATGTGTATCAGTAGGAAGAAAGAGTCAATATGAAGTCAAGGAGGCTAAGTACTCAGAAAGGATTCAGTGGATTTTTTCAGTTAGGAGGTCATTGATGGGTAGGTTTTATTTTAAATAGGCTAGTTTTAGTAGGATGGGATGAATGGATGCCAGATCAGAGGAAGCTGAGAGACACAAGGACTCTCTCCTCTCTCCTCCCCCCTGCCCATTCAAAACTTTGTAGCATGGAAATTAATACACCTATTTGTACATTCATATTATCCCATGTAATTTAATCAATTAAAAAAGGGAACTAACTGTGCTACACTACATTAATGTGGTAATGGAAACAGTGACAGTATCCTGCTCTTTAAATTAGCTTAGCAAAGTGTGAGAAAGGAGAGGAAAGAAATAGAGGGGAAGGGAGGGAATATGAGAAGAGAAGTAAGACAGTGAGATATAGAGTCAGTCAGAAAGGGGAGAGAGTGGAATCAAGGGGACAGAGTTGCTTTGGCAAGATAATTTTTGTTTTTTGAGACTAGGCAGAAGGAAAGGAGGAGAATTTGGGTGAAGATACAGGAATATTAAAGTATAGATGCAGGAGATTCTTGAGGGAGTGCAGAACAGCTGGTGTACTTCAGTCAAATTGAAAGCATGATTGACCATGAGAATATTTGAGTAAGTAGTAGAGTTTGGGACTTGGGCTTCATGAACTGGTGCTTGGGAGCTAATGTTTGTACATATTCATAGTTACTTTAACTGAAATAAGAATAAAAAATTATCAGTATATTTTGTTTACTTCATATGAAGATGCTATTTCATATTAAGTCAAATTAGGAAAACAATCTTTTAAAATAAAAGTGAGTTATCTGTTTAATATACTAATCTTAGCATCAAAATGTCTTATTTAAGCTATTGCATTTTGGATGACTATTAAAATGAGATACTTTGGCTGTTTTTAATAAATAAACCTCCTTAGGGTATAAGACAGAACTGCCTTAATCCTGAATTATGTTTTAGAAGAGAGTATTATAGGAAGGCGCTCTATATATTTATATATATAAACTTTGGGAAAATATTTATCTTATGTTAGAAATTAAATGAGATGAAATGAGATTAGATCTGAATATTTTGGGGAAGTTTAAACTTGCATGTACATTGTTTGGAAATTATTTTAAATTTGTGCCATTATTTTCTAGGGTCTTGGAAATTCACAGAGGGAATATGAAAAGCAAGTTGTGCTCTATAGTATCCGAAATCAGTTACGATACAGAAATAACTTAGGTGAGTAGATTTTTTTTGTTCAGATGGATAATATTGATATTTATTCTTAAATTTGATAAATGTATTATACTTTATCAATGTATATTTTATATTATAGGCAGCTTGAGAGAGTTAATAGAGAGCTAGTCTTACAATTGGGAAGACCTGGGTTCCATCCTACCTCTGAAAATGACTGATTATGTGACCCTAGACAAGTCACTTTCTGTGCCCCAAGCAGCTTGAAACTATGTAGTTATTACTGTGCTGATCTGCATTGGTAGAGGGCTCTTCCCTCCTTGGAGTTACTAAACCAGTGATATCATAGGTCCAGATAAGTAAAACAAAACAAAAATCTAATCAGAACTTTGTTGTGTGGAAATTAGTACACACATATGTACAATTTTCCTGTATCAGTGATGGTGAACCTTTTAGAAATGGAGTGCTTGGCCCTTCCCCCTCCACTGAGTGCCCTACCCCAGACTGAGTAGGTCCCCTCACCCCCTTGCCCCAGACTTTGGAGGGAGGAAGCACTTCCATTAGGCTGCTGGGCAGAGGGGTGGGTCTTGTGAGAAATGTTCTCAGGTGAATGGAGAGGATGAGGGGAACAGCTCCATCCCTGGCTTTCCAATAACCAATTCTGGCAGGCAACTGCAGGCGTTCCCAAAGAGAGGTTTGCCATCCCGGTTCTCTATGGTCTTATCAATTTGAAAAAAAAGTAACTCACCATGTAGTACATTAATGGCTACCATATTTTCTTAGTGATTTCATAGAAAATTATAGTGTAATGCTATATTTTGTTATTACCAGTAACTTAATCTGTCAATTCAAATGGTTCCCTTTCTGTTTTGTAGGTCAGGAGTACATTTATTTTTATTATTTTTACCATTAAATGACAATTACCTAGTAATTGTTACAGTTATTTAAGTTTAATGATACTTTTATTATAACTAGAAACAATGTTTACCTATTATATTCTATGGTTTTCATAGTTTCTTCTCATAATAAATTTTTCATTTTTTTTCATTGTTGCCTATTTTCTCCTTCCTAAATTTATAATGTTTATTTTAGGCATGCTGTTTTAGAGTTAACTTGAAGGCTGAATAAATTAAAAAATCCAAACCAACACTTACCTGATGCTACTTTAAGTCATTATTTAGTTTAGCCATATTTCAGTTTTCTGCTGGTGAAAATATAGTAGCTTTTGCAAGAAACAAATGGCGTTGGTTAATATCATACAACACATTTAATGCACTTATTATTTAGCTTTTTGGAATCCAGTCCTATCAAATTTTTCTTCCAACCCTAGATATAATATAGTTCTCATTCTAAAGTTCAATGACTTCCGGTGCAAAAACACTCTGTTATTCTAGTTATTTTCTTTGAAGAATTATTTCTTGTAGCATCATGAAAGTTTTCTTTGGTTTTCTTAGATGAAAATAAAAAAAGTTTCTTCTTTATTTGTGTCTATCAGATTTTATTTTCTCATTTGGTTCCTCTCACTTTTTCTAGTTTCTGTTTTATTCTTTTACTATGTTTGAATCTTATTAACTATTATTTGTGTGTAGCTTTAATTTAATAACAAGAACAGTGAAGAATTTTTGTTTTGTTTTGCTTCTTTTAACTAGTTAAGCATGTCAAGAAGGATGAACGCAAATACTATGAGGAATTGTTAAAATACAGTCGAGAACATCTCATGTTGTACCCTTACCATTTATCAGATATTATGGTAAAGGGTTTGAGGATAACACCATTTTCTTATTATACTGGGATTATGGAGGTGAGTTCCAGTGACTGTTTTTTTTTTCTTTTTTAAATTATTAGAGGGACTTCTAGCTTCCTTTTATAGAAGAGCTTTAGATTTGGATAAATGAGAATTGGAGGGACTGAGTTCCTTAAGCTTAATTTTTTGTTAGTTATTTCATCTGTCATCTTTGCTGAGCAGACAAAATATGACTTTGGAAATCATAAAAGGGGAGAAGGTCTTCTTTCTTAATATTAAATTGGGACCAGGTGTCATGTATATTGTAGGTTGCTAACTTATGATCTTATACTTGTGATATATTTTTTTTTGTACCATGTCCAAAAATCCTAAGCAAGGTTACCTTAAAATCTTTATAATATCTATTATTTTCTTTTTAAAAGGACATAATGAACAGTGAAAAAAGCTATGATTCATTGCCCAATTTTACTGCTGCTGACTGTGAGTATTATACTTTTCAGTTAAATTTGAACAAAGTGATGCATAAGCATATGTATCTTTTATGACACTATCTTGAATTATAGTATTTGTCTAATCTGAAAAACTGTAGAGAAGATGGCAATATTGATTCTTTATAACAGTAGGATTCATGTGAATTGTTTTACGTGATTCATTTGAGGTTCAGTTCTTCATCTAATTTTCAGAAAAAAGAAATTAGACTGGGTGAAAAGGGAAATAATTATATATTATATATTTCTAGAGAGAATCTAATTTTTCCTGGAAATTTGAATGGCATCAATGAAACCATTAGTAGAAGGTTAGGTTGTTTATTTTTTTAAATCTGATTTTGATGTATTGTCAAGGATATAATGTAACCCTCTGATTTCTTTTTTCTAAGGGTATGATGGCTGCCAAGTAGTGAATCACATAGAATATATTTTGTTCTTGGGAGTTCTGTAAGTGTATAATATGCTGATTCTGTTTTACATGTAGAAAAATAGACCAGTCTTCCAAGAACATTTTATTTGAACCTTTATTTGTCCCTTTTAATTTTTAGTTAATGTAGAGTAGTTTGAGAACCAGCCAAAAGAATCATCTTTAGAAAGGCAAAAAGCCCTTTTAGGATTAGCATTTCTTATTTTAGCAGTGTTTCATTCAATCTAGGAAACATTTTTATGCACCTATAATATGCCATGCATTTTGGTAGGTGTTGGGGAACCCCTGAATTTCTAGTGTTACAGGAACATTTAGCTAAAAGAGCAGTATGTAAATGCTGACAATCTAGAAACTTAATAGATAAAATATTTTATTTCATTATTTGCTTTAAATTTCTAAATGTTAAATAAGGGAGGTGAAATATTGGAGATGTATATTAAATGAGAGTCTTTAAAATTTGACAAGCACATTTGCAAGGAGAAGCAACTATCTATGTTTTGATTAGACTTTCCATGTACTGACACAAAGACAAAATAGAAGCAAGGTTTTTCTTTTTTGAAAGGGACATGATAATCAGTGAGAAAAGCTGTGATTCTTTTGTAGTAAGGTATAATAATCCAATTTCTACTGTTGTGTTCTTACTGGTATAATTTATAAATAAAACTAAATTTTCATTTAAGGGGACACTGAAATAAGCCCATTTAAAAGGAAAGCTAGTGTATGTATATACAATGATTTCAAATTCTTAGTGATTTAAAAAATGCCTGGTGACTCATTAAAAATGCAAATAATAATTAAGGTAATTGTTTATTGTCACTAGGGAAAACTTTTTACCTAAATTCAAAAGATCACAAATATGAAATCTTAGATTTTGTTTTGAGGGGAGAGGTAATTTATAAAACTGTCTTCTACTAGTTGAGAATTTGAAAATAACATTTATATATACCTTGTATCAAAAAATGTCATTCTCTAAAGAAGACTTATAAATCTAGATAGAAGATTTAGGAGGAGGCCTAGGGTTTTAGATAATAGAGTCAAAAGGATTTCAAAGATAGAAGGGACCTCAGGATTCATTTGGTCAACACATACCTAATCAATAATCTCTTCTATAGCATTGCCAGAAAGTAAGCATCCAACTTTCACTTGAAATTCTTGAGTAGTGAGAAATCATATATTCCTAAAGCAGCTCATTTTAGCTGTAATTGGAATCTTTTTCTCAGTATCACCTCTAATCTGTCCTGTCAGGGATTTTATAGTGGAGATTACTCTCAGGTATGGGTTGGATTTGATGGTCACTGAGGAATTGAAATGGTCAGACTTGTACTTTTCAGAATATCAGATTGGTAGTTCTATGAGGATTGGTTTGCAAAAGGAAGAGGCAAGTGACCAAGGAAATTGTTGATGAAAGGTAGTGAGTTTTTGAACTATCATGAGAGCTATGTAAATTGAGAAAGAGATGTGTTAGAGAGGTGAAATTAGAATTGATGAGATTTGGCAACTGATTTGATATGGAGAAGTTTGGGTGAAGGTGGAATGGCTAGCCAAGGATGATACCAAGGTCTGGAGACCCTGGTGTAACCTTGAAAATTTGGTTTGGCAAGACTGTGAATTGCCAAAACTGTAAAGGTTTCGGCCAAACTGTAAAGATAATTTTTAGTGTCTTGATTTATATTAAAAATAAGTGGTCACCATGGGAAAATTCCCAAATATGATAATACCCAAGTCAGCTGGGTTTTATGGAGATTTTAATTAATACAAATGAAGGAACTAAGGGAAGGGGAGAGAGAGAGAGAGAGAGAGAGAGAGAGAGAGAGAGAGAGAGAGAGAGAGAGAGAGAGAGAGAGAGAGAGAGAGAGAGAGAGAGAGAAAGGGCCAATGCCAAATAGCCTGGGCCTGGGCCTAAGGGAGAGTGAGTCAGTCTTTATCACTCACCACAAGACCGTCTCCAAGCTGGGTTCTTCCATTCCAAACTGAAATTAGCCTCCAAACTGAACTCCAAATTTTAACAGAATTCAATTGCCCTGAACTTGTTCCTTTGCTTCCTTTTAAAGAGATTTTTCTCTTATGTCACCTTCCCTAAATTTTCACATCTACCAATCACAGTAGACATGTTTTCCCAGGACTGCCCATTCTTAGTTCTCACCACTCTTTAGTTCTCACCTTCTCTGGGTAGATTAAAACTTCCCACCTCTTTTGTTAAGCTTGGCTTTTGTAAGTTGCTTGACCTTTTAGGTACTAAATTAACCTTTATAGGTACTTGGCAACCTTTTGTATTAGATCTAAAAATAGACCTAGCTTAAGGTTTTTGCTTCACTATAAGTATGAGTTAGGGACTTTCGTTGTTCCATCAGGAGTTTACAACTTTATCTTCCCCTAAGGCACTGTCTGAGCAGGGTGGAGTAATTTTAAAGTTCTCAATACATTCCTGACCAAGTACCTCCATTGTAGAAAATGGGGAATAGCTTAATCAAATCTTCTGAAGTAGAGTCTGAGCAGTTTTAAGATTCACACTGGATGACTGGAAGGATGGTGGTGCCCTGAATACAAAAGGAGAATTCAGAATGAGGGAACAGTATAACCAATATAATTTAATTACATTCTAGTTTAACTAAGCTTATTAAGGAGGCTAACACTTAAAGTATTTTAGAAAATCTGTGATATGTAGTGAGAAGGGAATGTAGCAATTTAAGAAATATCTCTAAAGCAGCTGTATTGATTGGCTGGTGTATAGCAATAAGGGAATATGTTCTTTGCTTTGGAACTGTTGCCCAGGATGGCTATAGTGCCTCGTGAAGTACTTGTGCCTGCAGGATAGGCAGATGTGCCATCTCTCTATGGTGAAAAATTGAACACAGAAATTGGGGATGTTTCTCTTTCTCTGGAATTCTGTCCTCACTAAATCTCCTTTCTTATCTTGGAAGCAGCTATATGCCTCTCTTCCCCCCCACCCCCCCCCCACCCCTTTTCTGCACATAACCACTGTCTTCAAGTTCCCATGATAAAATGTCCAAACTAGTGTGAATCAGCTTTTTTATCAAAATGTAAATGAATTTTCTTATTTTTTGTACTTACTCTATGAGGTATGGATGCAAAAAGGAATTGTTTATCTATAGATGAGGAAAGAATTTTAACTTCGACAATAGAAAGGAAAGCAATGGGATAAAGAAGAAAAGAAAGAGGTCATCTAGGGAATTTAGTCGACTGATAGACAGAGGAAATGCTAGATTACCGAAAAGCATTTGGCATACTTTCTCATGCTGTCATTATAGACAAGATAGAGACATGAAGGATAGATGATATCAATTTAATTAGATTTTTAAGTGGTTGAAATGAGTGGACCCAAAAGATTAGGCATTCATGGGTTAATTTCATCCTGGAGAGAGCTCTTTAGTGGAATACCCCAGGAATCTGTCTCTTGACTTCATCATGTTCAGTATTTTTATCAGTGGCTTGGACAAAGATTATATACTTATATTGTAGATAACACAAAGTAAGACTGAGTGGATAGCAGATTAGATGATAGATATAGTATGCAAAATGCTCTCAAAATGTGAGTAGACTAAATTATAGTGGTAGATTAAATAATAAAAGATAAAATTTAATAGTGGTAAATGTGAAATCATAACATGGATCCAAAATATCAACTTCACAAATATCATATGGGGGAATGGTTAGGCAATACTTCATGAAAAAGGCATGGGGAATTTATTAGTTTATGGTTTCAAGATGAGTTAGCAGTATAACATGGCAATCAAAAAAGCAAATTTGATTTTAGGCTAAATCAAGAGATGCATAGTGTCCTGAAGTGATGGTTCTGTTGTATTCTTATTTTGATCAGAGTACATTTAGAGTCTTGTGATCACTCCTGAGTTTCACATTATAGGAAAGACATTGATAAACAAGATTTATGAACAGAGGAGGACTGCTGAGATGATGAATGGATTGGAGTTTCTCCCTTGTCAGAATTAGTTGAAGGCATTTATGATGTTTATGATTTATGATGAAGTCCATCTTGAAGATGGACTAGGGCTGGATATATAATTCTGAGTCATCTGCATAAAGGTGATAATTAAACCCATGAGAACTAAGGAGATCACCAGAAAAGAAAATACAGAAAGAAAAGGCCTAGGACAGAGTCTTGAAGGAAATGCACACAGTTAGGGGACATGATCTGAATGGTGATCAGCAAAGAATACCAAGAAAAAAGATAAGAAGGTCAGGAGAGAGTAACCTTCCTCAACACCCTCCTCCCCCACCAAAGAAAACAAAACCTGAAAGATTACCTGAAAGAGATGGTTAGTAGGTGAAGGTGCTCCGCAACCAATGATAGAGAAGAGGATCAGGCATTTAGTGTAACTAGCAGGGACACCAAGTCTCAGAGATTGCTTATAGATGGAAAGAGTATGAGAGAGAGAGGTCTGGGAAGAAAAGAAATTTGTTCACTCTGGAATGACAGTTCTATAGGGCACAATGATAGGGATTAGACATGATTGTGTGCTATTTGAGAAGGATGAGGATGAAAGAATAGGGAGTGAGAGTTGGGGATAGTTTTCTCCTGGGGAGCTATACATTGATTCATCTGGAGATAGGACCAGAGAAACTTTTAGTGGGAAATTTTTAACTTAGCCAAAGGAATGGTAATGAGTGACATAAGAATAAAGCCGATAACGTAAGGTATTCTTTTTGCTAGTCAAAGTCCAGAGAAATAAGGCCTTAGTAAATTTTTCTTGTTTGTCCTCTGTGTATGTGTGGGAAGGGTTAGGAGGTGGTTGATGTTACACCAGACCAGATTCCCCCTCACCCCCTCCCATCCATGCCCATCTTCTGCTTTTCTTACTCTTGAGTGGTTGGGGGAGGGGCAAGACAGGATTATTAGGCTAGTAGGACTAGTGCAGCTGGGTCCCAAGAATTCCCTTTTAAAACATACCTGGCTTTACTTATAAGGCAGCCTATTTCATTCCACTTTTGGATAGCTCCGATTGGTAGTAGGTTTTCCTTACATGAGTCATAAATTTGCCACTTTGTTCCTAGTTTTGCCTTCTGGGACAAAGGAGAACAAATATAAAATCCTCTTCAAAGTGCCAGCCTTTCAAATATTTGAATAAACCTTTCATATCCCCCTGTCCTCACTTTCCTGCAGCTTTCTTTTTTGCCCAAACTAAACATTTCAGTTGATTCTTGTATGGCATGCCCTTACTGGTCACTGTCCTCTGGACATTCTCCAGCTTATCTTTGTTCTTTTAAAATGTGCTGCCTATAACTGAACACAGCACTGAGCTTCACATGTGATTTGAATATACTTACCTTTCAGTTTAATTTAGCAAATGTTTATTAAGCAACCACTATATGCAAGGCACTTTGATAAGTGATGAAGATATGAAAATAAACAAAATTCTTTGTTCTTAATGACTTTGTGATCTACTGAGTAATGACTTTTCAGTGAGTTTGGGGCTCAGAGGAGATGTAGACAAAAGTACTATCAGAAAATTTGAAGCAGCAGAACTTGCTGTTAGTAAGTAGCATTTGAGAAGGGAACAATTTCAGTAGCTGGGTTAGAAGAGATTGTGTATCCCTTCGTTTATTAGTGGAGTCCCAGAGAAGGTAAGTGACTCGAGTATGGACTCACATGTGAGGGATAGAGCCAAGATTCAAACTCAGGTCCTCTAACTCTAAATTCAACCCCTTTCCACTGATCAACTTGGACTAATTCAGGATATGGCAGGATGAGTTCAGGGAACAGTTAAGAGTTTAGTTTATCTGGAGCATAGAGTAAATTAATGAGAATACTGTGAAACAAGGCTGGAAAGGAAGCCCTTAAATTTTGGGATAAGGAATATATATATATACACACACACACATATATATTTTATTCTTTAGGCAGAAGCTTGAAAGCTTTGAGTGGAGTAGGGACTGATACAATCAAACATGTAGATTAAGAAGATTTTAGCCAGTGTATACAAAGATGGAAAGATGAGAGAAGCCAAGTAGGAGGCTCTTAAAATAATGTAGCAAGAAGAGATTAAAGCCTGAGATGTTGCAATAGAAGCAGAGAGGAAGGCCTGGTGCAAGAGATGTTGGGGAAGTAGAATTGATAGTACTTGGTAAATAATTGGATATAGGAAGTGAGAATTAGAGGTCAAATATGGCTGAAATTTTGAACATAAATAACTGGATGCCAGGAACAGAAAGCATAAAGGGAGGAGCAACAAGTTTTTTGAGGAAGATGAACTCATTGTGTCCAAAATATATATATTTTTTAAACCCTTACCTTCCGTCTTGGAGTCAATACTGTGTATTGGCTTCAAGGCAGAAGAGTGGTAAGGGCTAGGCAATGGGGGTCAAGTGACTTGCCCAGGGTCACACAGCTGGGAAGTGGCTGAGGCCAGATTTGAACCTAGGATCTCCCATCTCTAGGCCTGCTTCTCAATCCACTGAGCTACCCAGCTGCCCCCCCTCCCCCAAATATTTTTTATGTGGTGGACCCCAATGTCATTTTGGTGAAGTCTCTTGACCTCTTTTCAGAATAATATTTTTAAAATGCATAAAATAGAATGCACGGAATTTCAAAGGATTATATTGAAATAAGCATTAAATTTTCACATCCTAATCCACAGACACCCCCTTAATCCTTTTAAAAATTCATAGTTCCTCTTCAGAGTCCATGGGCTTCAAGAGCTACTTTAGATAGAGGTAAAAGGAATAGTGAGGAGGTGAAGGCAGCAAATGAAAATCTTTCTTTTAGAAGTTTAACATGGAGAGATACAGAATGATAATTTGAGAATGTGTCAGTCCAGGGAAAAGATTTTGTTTGTATTTAGGTGGGGAGAGAGAGAGAGTCATGCACAAAATCTTCCAGGGAATAGGATCAACATGGAGGTGTTTCTCATAGAAAGATATATTTTTATACTTAGTGATTATTTTTTTCTTAGAAGGGATTCTCAGAAATCTATTATCCTTATTTTGTTGTGAGCTCTCTAAAAGATGAGATTTGCCTAAGGTCCAACAGATAGTTAATGATAAACCCAAGATTAGAAGCCAGGTCATCTAGAACCCAGGTTACTTTATTCTCAACAATAATGATGAAGAAGATGAATTTGATTATCAACGACAAAACTATTATCCACAGTTAGCTGGGAAGTAACATTGATCCAACAAAAATTATGAACATTTTTGATATATATTGCTATGCCAAATACTCAGTCTCTGGGCTTAAAAGATTAATATTAAAAGTATTTAATTACACTTTAAGAAATGTGTAACTTGAAGGTTCTTCTTTGTTTCAGGTTTAAGGCTTCTTGGCATAGGAAGAAATCAGTATATTGACCTTATGAATCAGTGCAGATCATCAAAAGTAAGTTTTGTTCTCTGCTTTTTCTTTCCAAGAAACCTTTCCTCTGCTCCTCAATTTTGTTTAATTTGATTATTTTTATGGTGGTGGGATCATAGATTACAGTTGCTTTTATAAACTTATTAATGTGCTGAAAACAAGCTTTTAAATAGAAATGTTTAAATTTTTAAAAAATATAACTGACTAGTTTTATTTTTCTAATTCTCAACTTATCTCTTCTCATTCCTCATATTAGCTACATTGAAGAAGTACCTACACTTTTTCAAATTTAAGGTTTTTACCTTAATTTGTACTTGTTCATCTAAGTTTTTGGAATTAGGATGAGTCACTAAGGGATAAAAGAGTGCCCTAGAAAGACATTTCTTCTTTGAAAATACTTGAGACACAGGTGTATTACACATACATACATACATACATACACATGCATATATAAATAATTTTAGTTAATGCTATCTACCCAGTTAATTTATTATACCTTTTAAAGCACATTTTAAAGTCAATGTATATTCCGCTTCTAGAGTGCTCTCTTAGAGGAAGGGTGAAAAACTTTTGAAATAAGGGGAAGTCATAATTTTTATGATGACTATACAAGTTAAATGTTATCTCAAATGGACTGTACCACTGCAGAAATTTTTCAGAAGGAAAACTGCCCGTGATCTACTGCCAGTAAAGCCTGTAGAAATTACCATAGAGGCATGGTGGGTTGTTCAGGCTGGTTATATCACAGAAGATGATATAAAGGTAATTTTAGACCTTTTTAATTTTAAGTTCACTCTAGAATTTTTAATCAGATTAGTTTTGAATTTGCTATAAGAATATATTTCCATACTTGTTTTAATTTAATACTTCAAAAGTAACCTGTGATTTCATGAATACTCTTTATTATCTAGGCAGATTGCAAACACTTTTATTATAGTGTTCTTCATGGTGTCCTGGAGTGTCAAAATTCATCTTCCTATGGCCAGCTGTGTGCACTGAGTGAGCTAGGCTACTCCTTCAGTGATGGGCAAATCTGTGTATTTATCTTCAGTGTCTTTCCAGCTTGGAAACATCACCAGAGGTTGACTTCCACTATCTTAGTCTTTGAGAACCTGAGTCATTTCCATGTTCCATTGAGACACTGTAATAAAATGCTTTAGTTGTGGTTCTTCTAATAGTATACTATTTTTCTCCAAGAAAATAAACTTAAAAGTCTCTGACTAAATACTGGATAGACATTAACAAACAAAAGAAGCTAAATGTCTTTGCTGATCTGTGTAGCAAGCTCACTCAAAATCCTTATTGTTATGGTTCTGGCAGCCAAATGGATAATGGTGTACACAGTTTTGTGGATCTTGGGGGTGAAATTTATAGGACACTGAATAAATAGATTAAAGTATCTTTATTTTTTTATTTTATTTTAATTTAATTTTTCTGAAGAAGACAATTTAATGATATTTTCCCCCCATACATATTATTTATCTTGCTCTTTTAGAGAAGTATCTTTGAAAAACAGTGAACTATTTTTAACAAGTTTTTAAGAGGCTTATGGATTGAATTTGGATAAAACTTAATGAAGAATTCATTATTTTCCTCAGATATGCACTTTGCCTGAGAAATGTGCTATTGATAAGATCATCGATTCAGGTCCTCAACTATCTGGATCTCTAGACTACAATGTAGTACATAGTAAGTGATATTAAAACATTCCTTTAGGTAACATAATAACTTGTATTTAAGTCATTGAAAGGTTCAATAACATTAAGTTTCTGATGAATGTAGATTAAACTTCTGTTTCTTCAGATGGGTTTTCTGTGGAAACATACTCTTTTAAATAAAAAAACCTTATCTTCCATCTTAGAATCAATATTGTGTATTGGTTCTAAGGCAGAAGAGCAATAAGGGGGTAGGCAATGGGGTTTGAGTGACTTGCCCAGGATCACACAGCTAGTAAGTGTCTGAGGCTAGATTTGAACCCAGGACCTCCTGTCTCTAGGCCAGACTCTTAATCCACTGAACCACCCCGCTTCCCCCTGTGGAAACATACTCTTAAACATTTCAGGTGTTCATCATTTCCTAGTAAAATTACAGTAATTAACAAGTGGAGATCAGAAACAATGAATTGTCAATTGAAGTGATTAGATACTTAAAACAACATGATTTGTCTACCTTCTGAGTATATTCAAAAAATTACCCAATGCCATGATGAATACTAATAAGAGAAATTTTAGTAACTGTAACTTTTTACAAATTACTTAATCTCCCTGGGCCTGTTTATCTATAAAAAGAGGGAATTAGGATTAGATGACTTTTAAAGTCTCTTATAACTCTTAAGTCTTGGATGCTCTCATCTTAAGTATAAGATAGTCTCTGCCTTCAAATAATTGAATTGGGGAGATAAGAAACCTGTATGAAACATATGTAGAAGTTAATGGCACTATAAATTAGTTAGGGACAGTGCTAAGTAATATAGCATTGGTTATAAAGACCCTTGGAATTCAGGGAAGTGCCAATGTATTTGGAGTATTTGGAGAAATAGTTAGGCCTGAATTTTCAGATATTCTACCTGCTATTGTAAATTGTTTAGAGGAACAAGCCCAATATTAGAAATATTGACAATTAAAGCAAAACTTCATTTAAAGGAACAAAACGTATTTTTTCCCTTTCCCTTTTTAATTTTGAGATGCAACATGGAGAAGATAGTAACACTTTTATTCATAGTTTGTCATAATATAGAAGCATTTGTTTAATACTAGAAAATTTTTGCAAACATATTTTCATGGTAGGTATAAACAACTGGAATTAGAGTCAAGAAAACTTGAGGTAAAATCCTGCCTTAGACATTTACTAGCTATGTGATTTTATGCAATTCACTTAAAGTCTCTGATCCTTAACTTTCTGCAAATTATTTTCATTTCATCTTTAAATGAGGAGACTGAACTCAATGGCCTCCAAGGTCCCTTCTAGCTCTAAATCTGTGGTTCTCTGAGTCTATGGTTCTCTGGGATCTTACAATCCAAAAAAGTTCTAGTTTAAATTAGTTTGAAGGGAGTATAGTTATAACCAAATATAAACTTTAATATATAAGAAAATAGACATTAAAGAATTTACATAGACTATAATTTTGAATTTGTAGTAGAGGTTAAGAAGAGTAGTAGAGAAAATACTTATGAAGAAAGGTCATCAGCTTTCCTCACATCATTTGTGGAAAGAATAGAAGGGGGGGGGGAGGGAGAGAAAGAGAGGGAACATATAATTGGTGATTTTGAGCTAAACAAGCAGCATATTTAGAAGCCTTCTAAGTACTGGCATAATTCTTGCCCCATATTCTCAAATTCCTCTTTATCTCTATAGTTGGTCAGAGAGCTTCTTCCTTTAACTTTCAGTCTGCCATAATTTTTACTTATTCCTGTGGTGTTTGATTGTCTCCATTCATCATTGTTACCACATCCCTTTGTTACTTTTTACTTTCTACACTACTCATAATTTACACAATACTATTGCAGCTAGAAAGTGTTAATGGTGTCATTAATGCACAAAATGAAAAGTCCTGTATGCATTTAAATTTATTTTTAAAAATTTGAGTGCATGGTGTCTGTACTATCCCAGAAAAATAACTATATTTTTTGTCTTTTAGGGAGTGTAGGGAGCAAGGAGAAGAACAAAAAATAGTTATTTTAATTTTAGTTATGTCCAGTAAATCTAAAACAATGTATGCTTGTTTCTTTAGGTTTATATAACAAAGGATTTATTTATCTTGATGTACCCATATCTGATGATAGTTGCATTGCAGGTATGTATTTACTAGTAGTATGATATATTATAGCATTTATTAAATGTCTGTAGTGGATAATATGTGCAGAAGAATGTGTTAGATAGCCATTAAAGTAGATACAATATTTATATGAGATGGTTCTTGCCCTTAAGAGTCTTTAAGTTTAGTAGATAGATAAGATGTCAACCCAGATAGTTTTATACAGTGTACAATATTTTGTAATAAGTGCTTTGCAGAGTAACAGAATGCTTTATGAGGCATGAAGACGAAGGTCATTATTGACCTGGGAGGTCCTAGGAGTTTATGTGGAGCTCTGCTTTAATGGACATGTTGGATAGTTAAAGAATATGAAGGGAAGGGCAATCTATTGTTTCTCAGTAAATACTTCATTTTCTTGATTTCTTTTGTGATAATCATATTTAATCATCTTATTCTTCCTTGGGATCTTTTAATGTTTTTTTTGGGGGGGGGGTTAAAGGTTTTGGAGAACACATAAGAATCTTAGAATATTTCTGTATCTTTTCCTGTTGTGTGTGCTAGAGATAGTAATGGTGAAGATGATTAAATTGTCCTGTTCTGACATGATTTAATTCTAATTGTGAAAGAACTTACTTTGGTCATTTTTTACTTTTAAAACAACACAAAAGCGTTGCTAATTCTTCTTTTCTGATTTATAGATTTTGTTGGCATTTAGGAACAAAACAGATTTAACCTCAATAATTATATTTGGATATGATTTGTTGTATTAGAAGAACTGACTTAGTGATAAATATTTTCTTTCAGAGGAATTAGTTGATTCTGAAAATGCTTTCAAAACTGGGAACATGGATATCACTAAATCTGAAAAACCTAGTGAACTATACCTACTCCAGGAACCTGATTTAAATATTAAAGAATGTGCATTAGTATTTTTTAACTGCTTAGATACTGTCTGTATTAAAAAAGTAGGCTTTCATAATAGTTTCCAATCCCTCATTACCTACTCCCTCTTTAACTCTTTATAGGCTGGCTTCTGTCTCTGAAATTGCAATTCTGAAAGTTACTAATGACCTTATAGTTGCTAAATCCATTACCTTTCTGTATCTTAATTCATTGAAACCTAGCAACATTTGATTTTGTGGATGGATGTAGCTCCTCCTTGAAACTCTGTGCTGCTACTTTATTCTTAGCTTTCCTCCCACCCTTCTGACTGGTATTTCTTTGTTAGGTTCCCCCCTCCATCTCCAGTCCCACGAAATGTGGGAAGCTTCAGGCTTCATGTCTATTTTTCTGTATCTCTGTTTGTTTCCCTCAAAAACATGTTTAATAACTTGAATTCTCACATGTATGCAGGAAATTTCAAAATCTGTTCCTAACTTGACTTTTCTCCCAAACTTGTCTTACTTTTCAGTGTTTGAACATTTCCATGTAGTTAGGTTACTCCACTTGCATTTCATATTAAGAGTAGGGAGACAAAGAGAGTGCTTTCTTCCAGTCTAGTCATTGCACTGTATGACATTGACCTCAATTTCTTAAAACAGGTGCTTTTTGCTTCGGATCTTATGAAGTTGACCAAAGAATAATCCCAAATTTCACTGAAGTAGCTTAGTTCTTTTTTATCTTTTCAGCTAACATTTTCATTGACTAGCACCAGAGGAAATGACCTCTAGTAAATCTATTTAGCATTTGTTTTTAAATTCTTGAGAGTATGATCCTTAGTTCAAGAGCTTTATGTGGTTCAGTGTATTCTCCATCAGTAGAGATCTTCAAGTAGAAGTTATAGGAGCACTTCTCTAGTTATGCTGTAAATGGAGAGTTTTGCTAGGTCTGACTTTTACTTTATAACAGTGATGGCGAACCTTTTAGAAATAAGAGTGCCTGGCTCTGCTTCTACCCCACCCCTCAGACTGAGTGCCAGTCCCACCTGCCCCAGAGACTGTACCATTACCCCTTCCCCCGTGTGCTGAGTGCACCCCCCTCCCTTACCCCACATAGGGGAGAGAGAAAGCACTCCCATTGGGCTGCTGGGCAGAGGGGCAAGTCATGTGAGAAATGTCCTCAGGCATGTGTTGAGAGGGGGAGGGGAATGGCCTGAGTGCTCCTTTCCCCTCTAGCTCTGCCACCTGTGAGCCACCCACCTTACCCTCTGTAAGCTCCCTTTGGGGCTGCTGGGAAGAGGGCAGGGGATGCGAAACAATGTCATCAGGCACAGTGGAGAAGGGGAAGGGAGCAGCTCTACTTGAGTACCTCTGCCTTTTTAGTAATGAACCAGATGGGGGAGGGCAGCCACATGCCCACAGAGAGTACTCTGCATGTCATCTTTGGCAAATGTGCCATAGGTTCTCCACCACTGCTATGTAACCTTGGGGGAATGGCCAACTTTTAGATTCCCTGATACTCTTGTTTTTCATTTGATTTTGACTTTAATGAGACAGTGTTTGCTAATAGATAGTTTTGGGAAACTTTCCATAAAATTATGTCAAATATGTGATTAGGCGACTGGTTTTCTATCCCTGGTAAAATACTTAAATTTTGGTTTCTTACTTATTAAAATTATATTCCTAAGGAAATTTACATTTTTTTTAAGTACCACCACTTGAAGGATTTGTAATGAACCGTGTCCAAGGTGATTATTTTGAAACTCTACTCTACAAGATATTTGTTTCAATAGATGAACACACTAATGTTGCAGAGGTAAGTGTGGAAGTTCTTATGACAGTTGAAATCTTAGAAACAAAATATATTGTAATAAAGCAAACAATATATAATTTGATTATTTGGATAGATTTTTCTTAATAGCTTAAAATAGTTAAAAATCTAATTTTTTTAGGTAATTATAGCTCATAAGAAAGTAATTTCTTTTAAGTATTGGTTGCAAAGCAGAAGAACAATATGGACTAGGCAGTTGGGGTAAATGACTTGCCCAAAGTCAGATTTGAACTTAGGAACTCCATTCTCCAGGGCTGGCTCTCTATCCACTGAACCACCTAGCTGCCCCCATACTGGACTTAAAAAATGTTAATCTTATATTTTATCAAATGACTTTTTGTAGTTATTGTTTAGAGACAAAAGATGTAGAACCATATTTACATATCTAGGGACCTTTTAAAAACAACTGAGTCAAGGAATATATGAAATTAACATTTTAAAAAATAATTCTTTATTCCTTTTGGTAACTAATAAATTAATGAAAAGGCATTTATTTATTTTGCTCTTAGTCTCTTACCAAATACTATATTAAGTACTGGGAATTGTAAGGGTTAAAAATTAAAGAGTTGGACTAAATATATAAAAATGTGGTCGCTGAAATTATTACTCAAGTCAGAATGACTTTATAGCAATTTATTTATAAAATAGAGGGAAAGAGTGAAAGTAAGGAAGAGAGAGGGAGTAGATAATTACTTTGGCCTGGTCCAAACCAGGTAGGGCTTCAGAGGCCCCAGCAAAGGGGCCCCAGAGGTAAATTAAACAAGGGTTTTAGCCATGAGGCCTCCTCTAAGACGAGGGACCTCTCTGGAGGCTAATACCTCCAGAAAAGCCAGGAAAGAGAGTCAGCCTTTTTTCACTCACCCATGTGGTAGTTCTAAGGGAAAATCGAAGAGCAGTCTGAGGTCCCAAGCCAGAGCTCCTTCAAGGTCAAGTTCCAAGGTGAAAGACCTGGTCACAGGAAGTTCTTGCCACTTGAAAAGACCATTCCTTTTGTCACTTCCTGTGCCTTCCTTCCACTTTATGTGTACCAATTGAAGCTATAGCTTTGCTTAGGACTGCCCAGGCGGCAGTTAGTGGGTTTCTGATTCATCACCCACTTTGCACATGTGGGTCACAGACCTCCTCATACTTAAGAATAAGTTGGGTGCATATGCTTCGGGTGATTACATCTAAAAATGGGCAGAGGAGAGGTGATCCCATCTTCACAGAATACAAATACAGAAGCAAAGAAAGTCCCTATCTTCAAGGAATTTGTGTTTTGTTGAGTGAGATGATAACTCATAGGGAAATGGTGGCTATGGGAGATGTTTTTTTGTTATGGGAGTTATGAGTGGGACCATAAAGGGAATAGATTTACATATCCCTTTAAGGAATGATTGTGGAGTGGAATTAATAATGGTCTGAGAACAGGAGTAAGGTTGGAAATGGGAGAAGATGACATGGTTTTTAGCATGATTATGGAAGAGATGATGATGGTTAGAGAGAACAAAGAGAAATGAAGCACAGTCAGGATTTTCTGAAATAGTGGTTGGGAAATCCCAGTTACCAATAAGACAACAGGACCCCAAGTGGAAGATCCTCTAGCACATCATCATCATCATCATCAGAACAACAGTAACAATAATAAATCATAATGTCTGGTGTAGGTAAGGTTATGGAGGAGATAGTGAATTATGGTGACTGGGGTTTACTTTTACTGTTTTACTTTGACTTATACCAAATCTCTTTTTAATAATATTTTATTCCCACCCAATTACATGTAAAAATAGTTTTTTAGCATAAAATTTTTTTTTGAGTTCCAAATTCTTCCCTTCCATCCCCTTCCTCTTCTTGAAATGGTAAGCAATCTGATATAGATTTTACATGTGCAGTCATATAAAAACATTTTTCCATATTAGTCATTTTGTGGAAGATGTCTCAAATGAAAACAAAAAATAAGAACATGGAAGATAGTGAATATATAGTATATTTTGGTCTGTAATTAGACTTCATCAGTCCTTTTTCTGGAGGCAGATGGCATTTTTCATCATAACATATCTTTCCAATTGAATATTTCTCTTCAGGTCTTTTCCTTCTTCATCATCAAGGTTCTTTATTTCATACTGTCTTATCTGTTTTTACCATATGGCATCAGTTCAATTCAGGGAACATTCTTTAGACATCCACAATTTCCCTTTTTCTTTTCTTTTCTTTTCTTTTTTCTTTTTAACTTTTACCTTCTGTTTTGGAGTCAATACTTGACTCCAAGGCAGAAGAGTGGTAAGGGTTAGGCAATGGGGGTTAAGTGACTTACTTGCCCAGGGTCACACAGCTGGGAGATGTCTGAGGCCAGATTTGAACCTAGGACCTCCTGTCTCTAGGCCTGACTCTCAATCCACTGAGCCACCCAGTTGCCCCGGCATCTACAATTTCAAGGAAGGTATTGGGTCTATAATTTCATAGATATAGGGAGTTCTTGAATGGGGGAATTCCCCCAACCATTGTGTTAGTTCTTAGCATCTTATGGTTTTAGAGAATTTCTACACCCCACTGAGACATGCACTAAATTAACCAGGGTCACACACATAACCAGAATGTGTTATAGTTTCCTAGCGCTTTATCTATTAAGCTTTGCTGCCATGTGGGCATATATAGACAAAAAGGAAACTGACATTACTATTAAAGAGCTTAAAATTCTGTTGGGGTTGCTGATGGAGCAAGTATACAGATAAGAAAATAAAAGAGCTTATAATGGGGGGAAATGGATGGGCTTCCCAAAAGAGATAGAAATGCTGAGCCCAGAAGGACTGTCATATTGTTGAGGAAAGAGAGGAAGCATGTCAGTATTTCAGGCATGGATCCTAGAGGTTGCCTAATGTATCTAGAAGTAATTATGGAGAACCATTCCCATCTGAGCTAAGAAGCAGTAAAAAGTCACCTTAGAGGCCCTGTGGAAACAGGAATGAGTAAATTCTTTAGCCCATATTTTATCCTTGCTGAATGTGAAGATTGTTTTTCTCTTTTTTCTTTTTCTTGGTTGGTTGTCTGAATCATTTTTGTGGTTTTTTAGTTTCATAATAATACTGTTCAACATTAGGTAATATGCATCTGCTTTTATAAACTTTTATTTTTGAGTTCTTATTTTTTACTTTTTTTCCCCTAGCTTGCAAATGTCCTTGAGATAGACTTATCACTAGTGAAGGTATGTAATTTTATATAGAAATTTAATTTTAATTCACTATTTAATTGAAACCTTAATGAAATTTGCCAACTTTTTCTTCACAATATGAGTCAGTGAGACTAAAATTATTGGAGCCTCTGGAAAACTGGCTTGTTGATAATTTCTGAGACTTCGTTTATTTTTCTCTTTAGATGTGCTAAGATACCTAGGGGGAGATAGAGCTATCTAAAAAACTACTTGGGAGTTGTGGGGTGATACTGTTTAAGAGAAACCATTGTACATTGTCCCATTATTTTCCTTTATACCTCCCCTGTGGTACTTAGTTTTCTTCTAAGTAGTAATCTATATATTTTTATTTTCAGAATGCAGTTTCCATGTACTGTCGATTAGGTTTTGCCCATAAGAAAGGACAAGTAATTAATTTGGATCAGCTTCATTCATCATGGCGGAATGTTCCTTCTGTAAACCGATTAAAGTAAATACTTTATAGAATCATAGACTTTTTAAGATGCAAAAGGCTTTGGCAATTCTAAACTCCCTTATTTTATGGATGATGAAACTATAACCATGAAGTAACCTAGACAAGGTAATGGCTAGTTAGTGATAGAACTGGACTGAGAATTTAAATCTTAATTTCCAATCTGGTGTTTTTTCTCTCATACACTGCTACTTCACAGCTAAGTACACATTCATATTTTAAACCTTAATTATGGTAAACACAATTATGGGTATATACCCTAGGTCTGACCCTTGGTCAGAACATATCTTTTAAAACTTTAAAAATTATGTATAATTTATAAATATATAAAATATATAAATGCCAATGTTAGTGGATGATTTTACAAGGTTACATATAGATATGTCTTCAATTTAAATTTACTCATTCCTCAATAGGAGTACCTTAGACCCACAAAAGATGCTCCTTTCATGGGATGGTGGGGAGAGTAGGAGTCCTGTGCAAGAAGCTTCTTCAGCAACTGATACAGATACAAATAGTCAAGAAGATCCAGGTGTGCATTGATTTTTGGTTTAATTCAAATTATATCTGTGAATATGAAAATTTGAAATGAACTTAATCTGTGTTTCAAAACAATAGAAAAAAAGATTTTTGGGTGGGAAATGAGGATAGGAAAACAAGGATAAAAATGAATTTATTTTCTAATTTATTCTTATATCAAGTTCAAAATTTTTACATTTGATGGTTAAAATCCAAAATCCAACATATGGTTAAAATTTTGAGTGAAAATGATAAACTTAACATTTAAAGGAATGAGAAAATGACCTATCTAATTTGTTTAGCTGTCATAAAATAAAAATGTAAGTTAAAATTGTTCTCATTAAATCTTTGATGAAAATGGACTTTTTTTTTTTGACAATGGTCTAGCTTTTTTTTGAGCCTAGTTTCATATTGTATGATTGAGTGCCTTTGTTTTGCCTGTGGTATTCTTTTCATTGAATAAATATATGCTTTCTCATTGATGGTAGAAATAAAGTTGAAATGAAAGTGATGCTTAGTGACATTTTTTACTGACTATAAAGTTAAAGTAAGCTCTTGATTTAGCTGATTGTAAATATGGAATGCATCCCCCCCCCTTTTTTTTTTAATTTAGCTGACACAGCCAGCATAAGCAGCTTGAGTCTGTCTACAGGATATACAAAGCGTATTGCCTTCCTATTTGATTCAACTCTTACTGCCTTTTTAATGATGGGAAATCTTTCACCAGTATGTACATTTCTTCTTAAACTTGGAAAACTTCTAAAATTGTAAAATAGATTAAATATGAACTAAAGAGATACACATTTACCTTGCTTCATATGATAGATTTATTTCTCAAAACAAGTGTGTAAATATGCCCAAAGAAGACAGATAAGAAAGGATTCCCCCTTGTAGAGAAAGAGATGATCATGAGTATGAAATAGTGCATATAATGTCATGCTTTTTTGGTTCATTGGTTTTGTTGAACTATTTTTCCTCCTTTTTATTCTAATGGTGATTGATGGCTTTCTTAGAGGGGGAAATGGGAAGAAAACTCTGGGAAATGTAAGTGATAATTAAAAAACCAGACTAATACAATTTATTTTTTTTTAATGTATGTAATTACATTTTGGGTAACCTAAGCTATATTTAAGTTATAATTGGACAGGATGTTTTAAGGAGCTTTATTGAAATTGACAACAACCTTTATCATATGAAGAAAACTCCCTAATTTTTAGAAGATTTTTTGGAGGGTGGGAGAAGTGGAATGTAGTTTTTTTAGATTTTTCTTAAATTGAAACACACTTAAATTTATATAAAAAAGAAAGCAAAACTTATATTTATAAATTAAACTCATTATTCCTTTCTTGGATTTCTCTTTTAGAACTTGAAGAGTCATGCAGTCACTATGTTTGAAGTTGGGAAGCTATCAGATGAATCTCTGGACAGCTTTCTTGTTGAACTTGAAAAGGTAATTTTAAACTTTCATTATGAAACTTCCAGTGCAGTTATCCATATTTCTGAGCAAAAAGAACTAATGGACACTAATAAAATTATAAAGCAAGGTGATCCTACAAATATCACCATTTTATAATATGTTTATTTTTCTTCTTTAACTGTTTCAAGGAGATTTATTCTTGTCAATCTTTTGAGGCCTTGACACATCAAATGGATGAGCCCACTTATTGTTGGGAAGAGTGATATAACCATTGGTATAAATGCATAGAGATAATTAATATTAGTTATAGAAAGGGGATTAGAAATGTAGGTCCAGGGGCAGCTAGATGGATCTGTGGATAGGTCTGGCCTCACACTTGGTAGCATTGTGACCCTGGGCAAGTCACTTAAACCCAATTACCTAGCCCTTACCATTGTTCTGTTTTGGAACCAATACTTAATATTGTTTCTAAGATAAAAAGATAGGAGTTAAAAAAAAAAAGAAATCTAGGTCTAAAAGTAAATTGATTCCAAAGTAGCTTTGGGGTTGTTGAAGGAGCATTGTTTTTGGAGTCAGCAGGTTTGGTTTTGAGTCCTGTCTCTGCCACTTTTCTAGCTGTGCGTTCTTGGGCAAAGTCCCTTCTCTTTGGGTCCTCAATTTCCCTCTCTAAAATGAAAGGGGTAGACTAGATAGTTGCTAGCATCCCTTAAAACTCTAAATATATAATCTTGTGATTGTTCTCTTAAATCATATCTTTAGTATGCCATTGTTAAGTTCACTACTTAGTGAGATTTACCTGAACTTTTGTTCCACTTTTAAATCTGGAACAGTATCCCATGATATCACAGTTATTCATGTCCACTCTCACTATCCCTTTTAGCATCTTGAAGACTTCAGCCATATTTGCCCTTAACCAACTTTTTCCCAGTGAGTACAGCCCCAGTTTTCCTAGCTATAAATCTTGATTGCCCCTTTATTGGTGTTTTCTATCCCTTTGATATTTCTTCTCTGTTGTGTTCCTTCTCTTTGTCTGCCAATAGTTTGTGCACCTAATTTGTTCCTTGACTAATAATTATGGCGACTTTTGATCTTGCAGTTATCAGCCTGGTGTTTTAATGTGCTATTTAGTGAATTTGTGGTAATTCTAGTTTGCTTCTTTTAGAAAAACAGTCCCAATATTTTTGTAGAATTTATGTTCCTAATACAGGAAACATTTCTAAGATAATATATTCATCACTTTACTTTTGTATATCTTACATTGGATTTTTTCACTGTTCTTCCAACACTTTTAAAATCATATCAGCTTTTTTCTTATTGTGCCTCTTCTTTAGTTATGAATTTTCCTTGTGTGCTAACACAACAAATTCTGAATCTCACGTTTATTTTTTTTTCCATCCCATCCCATTTTTCATTAATATAAAGTAATTATCAAGCTAGCTCAGCTTTCTTTCTCATATCCCCCACTGTCCCCCCCTCCCCAATATGGTATAGTTAATCTTGGGCAAATTATTCTATATTTTAAACTTTAGTTTTTAGTTTGTTTTTTTAAACCAGTAATTCTCATTTTTTTAAGCTTTATAATTTTGATTTAGCTTATTTGGTCAGCCTTGTTCATTCCACAAGTTTAATTTTTTTTATATTATACTGTGGGCTTGTCCTCTAGTTTTCCGTTTTCTTTTTAGAATGAATGTGCTGCCCATCACGTATGAAGATGACATTATTAACCCATTGTCATTAGGACATGTGCTTTGTATTTTGTGTTCAGACCTACACATGATGAGCAATACAAAATTTGTGACAGGACTAGTGAGGATAATTGACCCATATTGAGATTTAATCTGTGAACTTGCCTTCATTAGCACCCCATTGAAATAAAATGAATTCAGTTCTTGACTGTGCCCTCTAAAAGAACTTAGTGAGTTCACTGAAGTGTCAGTTTCCCAATAAGACCTTCTTGTTTTTGCCTGTGTCTTTGTTAGCAACAGGAGATATATATATGATTTTGATGACCCAGCAGATGCTATTTTGTTCATTTTGTAGTGTACTTTAAATTCATTTGCTGCATTGTGTCATGAAGAAAGAGGGAAGCCAATCTTCTCATTGTGGTTGTATCACCCCCCCACAGATGAGTGAGCACTGCTGGTTTCATTTCTGATTGCCCTAGATGTGGAGCATTAATTGGAAACCCAAGTGTGGTGGTAGGGTGGGGATTTATACTTCTTGAACAGATGTATTGATTGTTAAGTATTAACTTAGTATTGTGCCATGTTATATCTCTTTAAGGGAATGGTATTATTAAAGTGAATGTGTTATTTGTTGATTTATTCTCTTGGTTTAGGTTCAGAGTACTGGTGAAGGAGAAGCGCAAAGATATTTTGATCATGCACTCACTCTGAGAAACACAATATTGTTCTTACGACACAATAAAGATCTAGTTACACAAACGGCACAGCCAGAACAACTTAATTATGGTATGATAACTGTGTATGATTTTTAAAGCTACAATTCCACAAAAATTATTTGCAAGAAAATTAATGATATTTTCATATACTTATCCTGAGGTGTAGGTAAAATATTGGATTTATAACTAAAGGCATATTTTTATGATAGTTCTCTGGCAGCTGTACTTGGTCAGGCTGTGAATGAGCACTAGCTTTAGTTTTCCATTTTCTAGCTCATATGTGTTAGAAGGAATTTTCACTGTCTCATTAGGAGCAGAAGTTTTAGGTCAGAGAAAGGGTTTAATTTGTATGCTGTCTCTGTAAGAGGCAGAAACAGATAACTCTGACTGTCACTTTAAGAAGAAGAAACAGACAGATCTTGCTTCTGGCTCTTTAAGAGAAAACCATAAAACCAGTGAGGAGAATCAGTTAGGAACTCCATTTTGCTCTGGCTATGGTTGGGAGGAGTAGGAAGGTGCTGGTGGAGTTTTCTCTCTATATCAAGAGAAACTGGCAGTGAAAGTTTAGAGTCTGATCTTTGATATTGACTTGGGAAGAAGGCAGTGACTGAAAGGTCTGTTCTTTTCAGAACAGATCAAGCAGCTGGAATGTCTGCCATTTGGAGTTGAGAGAAGAGGAGTTCTGAGCTGTTCAGGTTCGATCTCTGTCAAGAGGTCTCTCTCACAGTTGGCTTCTGGCAGCTTTTGGTTTTCACATAAGAAGTTAAGGTGGTTGAAAGAAGAAAGACTTGTTAATTTAGTTTAAGAAAGTTAGAGAAATTAATATCTTTAGTCAGAGTAGCCTAGTTGAGGCCTATTCTGGCAGGCAAAAAGATTCCTGCTAAAGGTTTTTTTAGAGATTTAGTATAAGGTGTTAATATAGGCATAGTATTATAGTAGTTAAAAGATAAGATGTATACCTTCCTAGTTTCTATCCTTCTGTTTACTGTCCCACCTTTACTATAAATAAATAGGGGTTGTACCAAACTGCTTCAGGATGTTTATCAACCGCCTGCACTATAGTTTAATTCCCTAACAACTGTCTACAAAATAGGATTAATATAACAGCTTTAGCTTATCAATAACATTGTTAGCTTATTAATAACAGCTTTGATTTACCTTTAACAGGAAACTGTGAATAAGCATAGTGATTTTTCTTCACAGAGTAGAACTTAAGCTATTTTCATTAATAAAATTCAAGGCAATAGATTTTTAAAACATTTTTTTTACCCATTTATTCTTTAGATTTCCACTGATTCTCATTGTATTGTGTGTGCTTATTCATAATTCAGGTTTTCCTTTGGATCTTTTACGATGTGAAAGCCTTCTTGGTTTGGATCCTGCCACATGTAGTAGAGTATTAAACAAAAATTATTCTCTACTTGTTTCCATGGCTCCCCTCACCAATGAAATTCGACCAATCAGCAGCTGTACTCCTCAGGTAATAATAATATGAAAAGAATAAATATCCACTCAAAGGGGTAATAACGTTTACTTCCCTCCTAAAAATGCTCTTCTAAAGAAAACAGCAGAGGGTGGCCAGAACCTTCTTGACCATGAATTGTTCTCAGGAACCTCCTAGATATTAGAATGCGACAATAAACAGCTCTGTCTTATGCAGTGGAGGATTATTGCTTTTGCTTGCTGAAGTGAACAGCAATAAGGATTTTCAATCCAAAAGTAGAATTACAGCGAACATTTAGTCATTAATAAAATATTTTAAAATACATATTTCTGAAAGCTATGAAATTTTATCTCATATTTCTTGGAGATATCTGATAAGAACCAATTAAGTCTTGTGCAATAGGATTAAAGATGTTAAATGATTTGAAAATCAGTGACTGAAATCCTAAGTTACATGTCAGATATTCCACTAATTATCCAAAGGCTAGAAATTATTTTTGGAAATTGCCATCTTATTTCACCTCCTTTTGTATACATGGCAGAGAGTTGCCTTCGGTAGCACTTTTAGACCTTGCTTGTTCTTTTCTAAGGTCCTGAAGATAGACTTGAGGAAGAGAGGGAATGACCATGGCAGCAGTCCTGATGCTTGCTTCTTGTTCTCTTCCTGTCAGAGCAAAAAAAAGTCTACCCTATCGGGTAACCCTAGGCAGAATTCTGGAAATGCAAATGTATTGTAACATCAAATGGGGTTTCTGATTAACTTTGATTCCATTTCCAGTGAAACTCCATATCATCAGAGTACCATACTCTTAGTTTAGGGGTGCTGCCCTTATAGGCATAAAAATTTTCTATACTATAGAAAAATTATATTTATGATCCTCTAGTATTCGGTTATATACTTGTACTCTGTCCTATACCTCTTTGGATCTGTCATAACCCCAAGCAGAGGACCTTGAAAAAAAGCTTGTACTCAGTCAATATTTGTTTGAGTGAATGGTCTCACTTGTGAGATATTGCATTTGCAGTGTGAATGCTGAGTCAGAGTCTTTTCAACTAGATTCTACTGTCTCATCTTTCAGTTCTTGATGCCAATTCCTAGCCATAAATCTTTGGGCATTTGAGATATATTTTCACAAGTATAATAGCAAGGACAGAAATGAAACATGTAGCATATTGTAGAAAAAATACTGGGTCATCAACTGTTCTTAGTTATGTGTCTGTGTTATTCATAGACACAACTTCTTCTTCACTTTGATATCAGAATTTGTTTAATTGTTGTTGTTGTTGTAGCATATTGGACCAGCTATCCCAGAAGTCAGTTCGGTCTGGTTTAAATTATATATTTACCATATTACTGGGCAAGGACCACCATCTCTCTTACTTTCTAAAGGTACAAGACTTCGAAAACTTCCGGATATATTCCAGGTACATTGAGTGTGCTTGATTTTTTTTTTTCAAAAACATGGGAAGTAGGAGTGCTAATGGGATGGGAGCTAAGCTGTTGACTGTAAAGTTAGTTATAAATTTTAAAAAATTACACACAGAAGTGACTACTTATCTGTTGTTTATTTGTGTCTTGTAGGGTTATGATCGCTTATTAATAACTTCTTGGGGTCATGATCCTGGAGTAGTTCCTACTTCGAATGTGCTTACAATGTTGAATGATGCTTTAACACATTCTGCAGTTTTAATTCAGGTAGTATAAGCTTATTTGAAATGCTAACATTTGACTTATTTTAGCTCTACTTAGATTGAATTTTAATTTGGGCTTGATTAATTTGGAATTGTGACATTAAAGTGAATGGCTTTAGAAGATATAGATTCTAAGTCTGGCCATGCCGCTGATTTGCTGTGTGGCCTTTGATTAAGTTGCTTAGCCTCTCTGGGCTTGTTTCCTCATTTGTAACATTTGAGGTAGGTGCAATAGATAATCCCCCAAAACATCATAGTCCTTAGATTGTTACCATAATGCAAATTAGTGAGGTTCTGTTGTACATAGTAGAGAATAAACTTCCAACTAAGCATTAAAACATGATAATTTTATATATTTTAAAAGAAAATACATAATTGATTTTACTTTTACCTAAAAGAATACCATTATTGTATTGTATTGTATAGAACCAATGTGTTCCTTTAATTTGGTAAAAAGTAACTAATGGCATTTTGATGAAAATGTCATGTGTTTATTTCTGTTTACTTTTTATGTTCACAGGTTAAATTTTTTAACCTCTTGCTTGTCTATGAGATAGGATAACAGTAAAAAGATAAGTCTAGTAATCATCACACTCTTTAAGAGTAAAGTGTGTTTGAAAGTTCAATTTTTTTTAAAGTAGAATGTTTCACATTACATAATTTCCTACTCTGAGGTAAAGTTCTTTATTTAGGAGCCTTATGCTTATATCAAAAAGAAAACTGGGAGATATATTTGATGCTCACCTTTTAAGCAAGGACTGGAGCAGGATGGGAAATTATTTAAAGTAGAATGCCAAGCTAAAATTTTGCTGTTTGGATGGCTCCATCTAGTATCAGATAGAGGCAGCTGTGGTACCATGGAAGGAATGCTGGGGCCATCTCCAGCTGAAGGAGATACCAGATTGTGATTAAGGAGCCAAGGAGTGATCTGATGTACTTTTGTAATATGTAAAAAGGGAGAGATGAGGAGGCAGCATATCACAATGGAAAAACCACTGTCTCAGGAACCAGAAGCCCTGTGTTCAAATCCTCCCTCTGTTACTATCTATGTGACCATGTGAAAGTTACTTCACCTTTGGGGACTTCTGTCACTTCATCTGTATGTTGGAGGTGGGGGTAGCTGCTATTGATTTGCGATAGATGTGGCCTTGGGGCTGTCATTTTTCCATATCTGGACATCTACATAACCAGGTATAGATTTTTATTATGTACTTTTGACTTTTATTTATTGATATTTAGGGCCATGGCATGCACGGGATGGGCGAAATCATGCATATACCTTTCCCATTTGATGAATTGGAACTGCAAGGAGGTAATTCAACTCAGCAAGTGCTTATTCAGCTCTTTCCATGTCCAAGGCACTGAGCTAGGGACTGGGTAATCTTGGGTAATCTTTTATTCTTGAATTATTTACAACCACTTTGCTAATCTCTATATAACACTCAGTGTAGAAAATGGACCAGAACATCTTCCTGGTATTAGGAAAAATGAATTCAGTTTTAGTTATCTCCCCTGCTACTCTTGTGGAAAAGAAAAAGTATAGTAAAACCCTAATCATATATTGGATACAAGGTTCTTTCCCCCATGCTTTATGTAGCTTGGCTGAGTCCATAGATTCTTTTGCCATCCTCTTCTGAATACTGTAGTTTGCCAGTATCCTTCTTACAAGAGGGTACACCAAGGAGATCAAAAGAGCCCTGAAAGCTCCACGGTCAGCAAACAGAAACTGCCAGAAAGAGATGGCTACCATTGGTGAAGGAGGATTGGTAATATGTATATTGGATAACAAAGGTAGATTCCAAAAAGTTTCAGGTGCTGGTAGTGTGGAACACAGTTGGAGAAATACAGTAATAAGAATTAGAGTGTTGGCTCTAGGTCTAGCTCTGCCATGTGAAATTGGACAAGTCATTTCTCCTCTCTCAGCTTCAGGGTTCTCATCTGTAGAATGAGTGGTTTGGACTCTATAATATTGAAGCCCTAAAATTCTGAGCCCTGTGTTAACAGTTGCCCATCTCCTGGGCAGGGTGTTCAACCAGATCCAAGTTGTAGCATATTAGAACTAGAAAGAAGATCCAAATAAGAATGCTTTAATAGCTGTCCTTCTTGGCTGAAATTAAAATGTGGAGGCATTTGACCCTGACCTGAAAGGGAGCAAAGTTTGCACCAAAACCTTGCTGTTTCTTTTAGATGTCAAGAGAGCACATTTATCCTTTGGATCTTGTAGCAGCAGACAAGGTGTGAGACTGTTGTAATGGTGAGATACTCTCACTTTCACTCTCACCCCTTTAATTATTGTTCAGCTTGAATAAGAGGAAAGTATTTTCCAGGCTGGAACATATACACTTGTGATAAAGTCTACAAATGATTTTATAAACCTTATTGCTGCATAAATGTTAGTTGTTTGTTTGTTTTTTCTTCCTCTCCTTAGAATTGACTCGAGTCAATCTGGGTGTTCATAAAGCCCTGCAGACATTACGGGAGAAAGTGGACTTGGAACACCTCTGTGGCTATGTCACCATGTTAAATGCGTCCAGCCACCATGCTGCCAGCAGAAAACTCAGTGATGCATCTGATGAAAAAGGTTAGCCAATTGTGAGTTTATTTTTGAATCTGAGTAGATGATTTTTAAGTTTGCCACCTCAAAAAGCAATAGGGGACCCAAGCATGTTTCCTGTGAGATTGAAATTCTTTCACTAGAAGATAAGAAAATGCCCATTTGAATAAATATATTTGTTTATCCTCCAGATGAGGAAACATAGCCTGAGCCTGCACAGCTGACTAAGCGATAAATCTAGGGTTAAAAGGTAGGATGATTAAGTTTTAGTCCTTAAATGCAGTTGTGTTGGTGCCATGCTTACAAATCTGGACACCGTAGTGATTAATTATTTTATAAGAAAATAGGAATTATTTCAATTTCCTAAACATAGATTTGTATTTCTTGATTATAAGACATTTGTATATTAGTAATAATTATTTTTACAACAGCAAAGGATTAAAATAGTCAAACAGAACAGATGCACCTTATAGATAGGTTCCTTGCTTTTGGTGCCCCGGATATTCTGAGTTCTGCTTTTTGCTTTTGACTTTGTTCCAGGAGCCTTCACAGAGAAAAAAAATAGAGCACATGACTGTCTCTATATGTTCCTGGTCTTGAGTTAGTACCTGTCACTTCAAGAAGGACTTCTAGTGGAATATTGGCAGGTGTGCCACCAGCAGGCTGAGTCAAGAGAACAAAAAACCTAAGAAAATTGATAGATGATACTTTGCTCTTGAACTAAGTCTGCTTCTTCTTCTTGGCAATCAGAAATATTTGTTAAAAGAATTATGTTGATGAGAGTAAAGAATTGTTTTTACTTTTCTTCCTTATAAAATATAGTCCTATTTTTAAAAATTCCTGGAGATTTCAAATATAATTGCTAATTGTATGCTAAAATGCAATCTTTGTAAATTTAAGATGCTCTTTTGTTGACTGTAGGTGGTTGTTTTAAACAAAACCATATAAAGAACTATTTAGTAGAAGAGATTCAAATAGAAGACTTTCCATCTGGTTTGTCCACCATGTGTATTCTCTAGATTGACAATGAGTTCTTTTTTTTCTTTTCATCATTCTTTTGCTTTACAATTTGCCTTCATGTCAAGAGTTCCTAAAATTCTAGAATACTTGTTCCCAGCCTCTTAAGTAGGAATGTTGGGAAGTCAGAGGACTTTGGATCTGTATATTCACCAGACATTGTCATTTTGATCTTTAGCTGTATCAGGATGTAACTCCAGACTGAAGAATCACTGTTTCACACATATATGCATTTTTGTTTTTTAAGTCCTTACCTTCCATCATAGAATCAATACTGTGTATTGGTTCTAAGGCAGAAGAATGGTATGGGTAGACAATAGGAATGAAGTTACTTCCCCAGGGTCACACAGCCAGGAAGTGTCTGAGGCTAGATTTGAACCCTGAACTGCCTGTCTCTAGGCTTGGCTTTTAATCCACAGAGTCACCTAGCTGCCCCCCCCCATATATATTTAAATTATATAGATACCGCTACAAGTGACAAATATCAATTTAAAAGCATCACTTTTTTTTAGCTACATTTTGTCACATGTTTTTCTCAGGCATGAATAGTAACCCTCATTCTCTCCTACCACTGATACCCAATCTGTTTCCCAAGAACTATTGATTTTATCTGTGTACTATCTTTTATATATGTTCTTATCTCCTGACATAGGTCCTAATCACTTCAGGTTTAGATTGTCATAATAGCCTGCTAGTTTGTCTCCCTGCATGGTTTCCACATTCTAGTCCACTCCACTCAGCTGTCAAATTGATCTTTTTAAAATGCTGATCTGATCTAGGCAGTTCACTTTAGTGACTCCTTATTACTTCAAGATCAAACATAAGGGGTCAGCTGGGTAGCTCAGTGGATTAAGAGCCAGGCTGAGAGATGGGAGGTCCTAGGTTCAAATCTGACCTCAGGCACTTCCCAGCTATGTGACCCTGGACAAGTTACTTAACCCCCATTGCCTAGCCCTTACCGCTCTTTTGCATTGTAACCAATACCCAGTATTGATTCCAAGATGGAGGGTAAGGGTTAAAAAAAAAAAAGATCAAACATAAAAAACTTTTTGGCTTTCAGAGCCCTTTATGGTCTGGCCCCATTCTACCATTTCAGTTTTCTTAACCATACTCCCTACCACATTTGTCATCCAGTAACAATAATCTTCTTGCACCAGACACTCCCTCTCCCAACTCTAACCATTTTCTCTGGCTGGATACTTTCTCTTCTGCCTAAAATTCCACCTTCCACAAGAAGCCTTTCATGATTCCCCTTAATGCTAGTGGCTTCTGTCTGTTGATTATCTCCAGTTTATATTTTGTTGTACATAGCATATTTACTTATTGTTTCCTATGTTAGACTGAGCTTCTCGAGAGCAGGGATTATTTTACTTTTCTTTCTATTCCCAGCACATAACACAATGCTTGGTATATAATAAGATCTTAATAAATACTTATTATCTTGACTTGATTATTACCCACCATACTGTTTTTGACATTAAGAAGAGGTCTTCATACTCAGAGATTGAGAAACACTACCTTAGACCATTAGCTCATTTCACCTTCTTTATGCTAGAATTTTTGGTGTGTCCTTGTTGAGTGTTATTGTTATTTTAAAAGATGAAATTTGTTGACTAAATATGAATACTTATCCTTAATTATCTTTAATTAGGTGAACCTGATTTGGCTTCAGGATCAGATGTAAATGGAAGTACAGAATCATTTGAAATGGTTATTGAAGAGACTGTAGATTCAACAACAAAGCAGAATGTTGATGGTAAAATGGTTAAGTTTGAGAAACTTTTAAATGTTTTAAATCACAATTTTAAATTCCTCCTTAAATTGGTATTACTCTATGTTTGTCAGGGTTTTTTTTGGGAAAAAAACAAACCAAACACCTTTTCAAAATCATATATATATCCTAACAAATTATATAATTAAAGAGATAAGACTGTAGTCTCAAAATACTTGTTTCAGTTTTTTAAATTAAAAAGTTTTGGAAGACTTCTTTCTCTAAAATATCCTTTTGCATCTCTATAACTTTCATCCATCCTCCCCCCCCCCCCCCCCCAGCAATGGCTGTCATCTCTTCTCACCTGGACTTTTACAGTAGCCTCCTTATTACTATCTTTTCTGTCCAATCTATCCTCCATATCACTGCTAAATTAATATTTGTGATAATTAAAATGTTTTGGGAGCAAGGGAAATATATAACAATTATGACCTCTGAAATATGTTTTCTACTGTGTCTTGGGTTTATATAAATATAAGATGGTCGCCAGGGAATATATTCCCAATTTATGAATATGCCCAAGCCAACTGGGTTTTATAGAGAAATTTAATTTATAATACACTAATTAATCAATAGAAAAAGAAAGAAAGTAAGAAAGGAATAAGAATGAATAAATCAATCAGTTGGTTTTATCACTCACCCAAGATCTCTCTAGGTAAGGCTTCTCATGCAAACCTCAGGCTCCACCTTCAAGAGAGCCTCCTTTCAAGAAATGTTTCCAGAGCCTTCTCCTCCTGACTCCTCCTGAGTTCTCCTTCCACAGCCTCCTTCAAGACCTCTCCAGGACCTCTCCCTCCAGGACCTCTCTCCTCTCAGCCTCCTTCAGAGCAAAACCTCCTCCTCTCAGAGCAAAAAACTCTCCTCCCCTGTCCTCAGACCCCGCTATCTTTAAGGAAACCATCTAAGTTCCCTCCCCTTAGTTCTCACATCTACCAATCACTGTCCATGTCTCCCCTGTGCCAATGGTGGCTCTAGTTTAACCCAGGACCGCCCAGAGGTCTGTGGCTTTGCACATGTCTGTTGAAGGTCATATTCTCAAATAATTAAATCTTGATCTATGCTGCAGCCCTTCCTAAATCCTGTTACTCTAAGTAGGGTGGAGATTGTATTTTCCAAGACCTGGTTCTGTCATTCCAAGTATCTATTGTATCAATTCTAAAATCAATCATGACTCAAAGAACTTCCTGTTCTATGCTTAAGCATAGGTCAAAGCCCTTTCCATTGTTTAGCAAAAGGTTTCTGTCCTAAAGTAGTCTTAAGTAGGGAAGAGAAAGATCCTCCCATGCCAAGGGGTTTCACATTCCAATAGAGTTCTTACTATCAGTAGGAAATTTTTTCCAGTATGAAATTTCCCAATGGTGAAATTTCCAACATTCATAAGTCTAAGAAATTTTAAGGTTTACATATTACAGACATAAGTTGCTTCATGTAATTTCCTTGGTCAAATCTTACATAACTTGCCCTCCACAATCTGACTACCACTTAATTTTTTTAGCCTTATTGTACATTATGACCCCCTATGAACTCATGAACTCTACATTTCAACTGCAGCATTATACTTTATATATTTCAGATTTAGCCTTCTAGTTCTTGACTCCTTTGTGAAAGCCATTCTTAATGCTTGGAAGCTACTTTCTCCTCACCTTTGTCTTTTAGTATTCTTGGCTTCCTTCAAGGCTGATCTTAGTTTTTCCCTTCTCTGTGAAGCCTTTCTTGAGTTTTCCATCTCCCAGTTGTATTTCCTTAACTATATGCATTTGTTTTCCCCAGCAGAATGTAAGCTTTTTGAGGCCAGATGATATGCTAATTTGTGTGTGTGTGTTTGTGTTCCCAGTGTCTAGCATAAGTGCCTTGCACACAATAGATTCTATGTAAACATTTGACAAGTTAAGCTGGAGAGTTTCTAGATTTGTAAACATTTTATTTAACTTGAGCTTTCATTTGAATGATTTGGAAGGTTTTAATAATGGATATTTTCTTTTGTAGTAGCTACAACAGAAGTTGAATGGGTACCTCTTGAGCTGTGCTTTGGAATTCCACTATTTAGTTCTGAATTGAATCGCAAAGTCTGTAGGAAAATTGCCACACATGGGCTTTGTAGGAAAGAAAGGTGAGGATCTTTGTTACTAATTTATATTCTTTCATTCCAGATTCTTAGTTCTTTGAAGACAGAGTTGCAGCAGTGTCCGAGACTGCTTTTTCTCTAACCCATGATACTCTCTCCCCATTTTCTGAAGCATGGTGCCTTATTTTAATAGTTGGAATTCAGTAAATACTGGTTTGCTATCATATGCTATTTTTAGGAGATAATCTTCTTTGATTTCATTACTTATTTTTTCCTAAGTTGAACTGGAATTCTAGGGCAGAGATTAAATTTAGGGAAAAAAATATTTTTTAAGTTGACATTCTTTATAGTAAATTTTTTACTTTGAGATATGTTTACTGAACACAGGTATCAGTATAAGTTCCCAGATGACAAGCAGTACTAAGTGATTAATGCTTCAAAAAGTAAAATAATGCTTATGAGTGTTCTTAAGAGGGAAAATGTTGTACAGGTGAAAGGTATAGATTGCCATCATAATTAATATTTAATTATATTATAACATGTATTTGTTAAAATAACAGTTTAGAATATATGCTAAAACTTCCAGCTCTTCAGATTTATTTATTTTTTATTTTTCTGGTAAATTTGAAATATGTCTAAATTGGCTGTGTCTCAGAATACTTGCTTTTAAAAAAAATCCAATTTTACTTTTATTAGTTCATGGGGGCAGAAGTAAATGTTTAGCCAAACAGATAAAAATTTCTATCATTTTTATACATTGTGACCCCTTTAATATTGACTCTTGTAATGAAAAATGGTTTTTTAGAGCTTAATTCCTTTGGGTTTCACAACAATTTCAATAGGTAATGTTTTTGGGTACCATCTAGTATAATTCCTAATAAAAATTTCAATTTGTGTTGCAAAATCTAATATGCAAACTTAATGTTTTTTAAAAAATCACATTTATGCCCTTTTTTTCTCATTTTCTCTTTTAGCCTTCAGAAACTCTTACATTCCAGTAGAAAACTCTCTCTCCATGTCCTTAATTTTGTTCATTCATTCCAGGTAAAAAACAAATAAACAACAAATAAAGTAAAGGTTTGGTATTTTAGCCATTAAAATTGTGTTGGTATAATTTATACGAGAAGATAATTAAGTAGAAATGTTTTTGCTTAAGATGTCCATTTCTAAGTTTACTAAATAATTTATACTGTTGAGTAATTACAAATTGTTGTTTAGTGCTTGAAGTACTCTGTATCTATATAACTGTTGCTTGGTATGGAAGCCAGACAACCAGGTTAAAAAACTTTTAACAGTTAATTTGATGCTTTCACCAGGAATCTATGCAGTGACCTAAAGCAATCAATGTTCCTTTTAAAAGTGCCTTATCACTACCAAAGGAATACTTTGCTAAAATAGTTTTATAGCTATTTTCATTCATGAAATTTTCTTGTAGGGCATAATTTGCCATTTTAGTAGTGTAACATTACTGACTCATGTCATGACTTTGATAATATATTTTCTATTTTTAGTACATCTTCACAGTGATGCCATGAGATGAATGTAATCTAATATTGTATAGGGTAGTGGTTTTTAGACTTTCTGATTTTGTCCTCTTGACAAAAATTTTTTTTTAAAACTAGGAGGGATTTGGGGGAATTGTGGGCTTGGTCAGGGAATAGGACTGATGATTTCCCCAATGACATCTATGCACTCTCCTTTGTGGGGCCAAGGTCAGAGTTACATTATAAATACCCTGAGAGAGTGATGTCTCTGGCTTAGAAGGGAGATAATTGAAAAGTTGCAGTGTACATGGAAAGAGTAGGGGAGAAAGTGGAGTGAGGGAATACTGGAGTATGGGGCCATATTGGATAAAAGGCAAGTATGTTGTATTGGAGACAGAACTCACAATTGGCTCTCATGGAGAAGATGAGATATGACTATTTTATCACTTTCCCATTTAGTAGATCACACCCCTCCTTGTTGTTATACCATAGTGGCCTCTTTGGAGAACCCCACTTTGAAGACCACTGATGCAGAGGATAAAATTTTTATTCTGAAAAAGGTTGAAAATAGTTCCATTAAGCCGGGATAGTAACTAAATTCCACAGCCAAGGAATTGTTTATGGAAAATACCCTTTTTAATTCTTTGAAGGCCAAACATAAGAATTACCCAAGATATTCCATGATTGATCTTACACATAATGGGTTGGAGAAAAGTGAGATTTTTGAGGCCAAGCAATTAAGTGTTGTGTAAAAGTTAAAATTAATCTCAGTAATAAAAGTATTATATTTTAAGAGATTTATTAATGATCATTAGAAATAAAGGAATAAAAGGGATACAAAATAAAAAACCACGTGCTCATGGCTAATTAGCCTGTTCAAAATCCCCATGCTTACCACCACCATCCTTGCCAGCAAGCCAGAGACCAGGATCCTCCGTGTCACTGCCTAACATCCCCTGTCTACAGGAAGTACATAATGACAGGAAGTCAGCGAGCTCCTGGGAAATGTAGTTCTTTTTAAACAGGTTTTCAATTATACATTCCCTCCTGATGATCATTTTGGGAGGCTAGTCTCCCCAAATTTGATCATTTGACATAATCAACTTTTAAATTACAATAATCTGGGAATAAAAGGGAAAAGAACAAAACCAATGATTGCTAGGTGCATTGACAAAAAGCCAGTTGGGGGCAGTCCCCTTTGGCATAAGAGTATACATACAAACCCAAATGTATTCAACCCCACACAGTTCAAATCACCACATCCCAAAGTTCACTCTGGATCTTCTGGTGCAGTGTGTGGTCTGTGGAGGCATCTTCATGGCACCTTCTCCAAAGAATTCACTTTCTGGATTTGGAGAAGTAGCATGTTTCTTATCCTAAAATTACTCTCAAAAAGAATTTAAACTTTGCATTTGAGAATAATAATACACTTGAAATATACCAGGAATAAGTATAGCAGCAACAACATTTACTTTTATAATGTTCTTAAGGTCTACAACACACTTCACATACGTTTTCATAGCTAAGTGTTATATACTACAAGTAACATACCCACTCACCTCCTACCCTCTCTCCCTCCCACATATTTCCTTTTTACAGTTGAGGCAATGGAGAACTAGAAAAGAGTAGCCAAATGGACGTTGGTTAAACAGTTTAGAAGTATCAGGTGGGATTTGAATCCAAATCTTCTGAACTAGATCTAGCCCTCTGAATATTAGGACACTTTGCCCTTCATTCTGCTATACTGCCTTTCCAGGATTGAATAGCTCTGGTGTTACCTGGACAGTATCTGCAGTCCTTAATGTCCAGGGTTGCAAATGGTACTTGAAGCCAGTCAGTTGAAAGAACATAGCAAAGGAGGGAGAACAGGCAATCTAGCTGTCAGTCAGGCAAGCCCTGATGAAGGTTTAGTAAGTATTAGGCATTGTGCTAAAGCACTGGCAATACCAAGAAAGGCAAAAATGGCCCTTGCCCTCAAGGAGCTTATGTTTTTGTAGAATACTGGTGTCAAGTTAAAAAAATATATGTATTATTGACTTAGAAAAAACATCCTTTGGTGGATGGAGTGTCAGCTTTGAAGGACAAACAAGTAAGGCTAGTATAGTTGGAGTGCACTAAAGAGAGTATGTAAGAAGCCTGGAAAAGTAGGATGGGGACATATAAGGATTTCTAGAAGTAATCAGGTGCCAGTGGAGCTCATTGACAGGGGGATGGTAACTTGGTTGGACCTATGCTTTAGAAAAATCACCTTGCCAGTTTTGTTCAACCTTTTGAAGGTTTGCCCTGTGGAAGAGGAACAAAGAATTTGTTCTACTTGGCCCTAGAGAATCAGCAAAGCTTGAGTCTCAACCTTTGCCTCTTTTTAGCTATGTGATCTTGGGCAAGTCACTCATTCAGCTTTCCTAAACCTATGTTATTTACCTAACAGGACTTTTGTGATGTTATAAATTTATAAATCACTACAAATGAGTTTATTTTCATTAAATAGAATTGAGGTATGGGATTGAAAGAGTGAGCAGATTTCACCTTAGTGTAAGGGAATAATTCTTAACATTTAGAGAAGTCCAAAAGTAGAATGGATTCTTTTATGAGATAGTCATTTTTCTTTATTCAGAAACCTTCAAGAAGTTGGATGACCATTTGTCAGGGATGTTGTAGGAAGGTGTTTTTTCCCCAATGAGGTTGAACTAAGTGATCTTTGTGCTGAATATCCCTCTTGCCTGGAATGTCTTCCCTCCTCAAAGACATGTCCAAGAACCATGTTCTCCATAAGCCTTTCCTTAACCTGGCCAATGAAAGCTCCTTGAGGGCAGGAAGTGTTTTTCATAGTATCTGGCACCTTGCAAATACCTAAGATACCTATGATGTGATTGCTTATAGATTGATTAACTTCTGAGGTTCCATTCAGTGCATGTTTAAGTGCTTTGGGCTAGCAGGAACAACATATTTTTATATATTTTTTAAAGTGGTCTGCATATTGTTTATTAATGTTTTCTTTTTTTTTGATTTTTGATTTTACTTTATTTTTAGGAAGGAATTTCAACCTTGGACTTACATACTGAGGCCAGTTTTTCAAGTCTGTTTTCACAGCCACCTTCTGCTGAATTGGGTGTTCCACTTCCTGCAAAGAACTTAATATTTAAAGATGGCATCTTATCTGAGTGGAATGGACGTTCCCCTTCCTCAGTACTTATTGCAAATGTCAATTTGCAATAGTTCATTCACATACCATTTGTTGTTCACACTTATTGCCTTTTTTAGTTTCTTACAGTTAATTTCTAGTGCCAGCCTCTAAGAAGTATACTGCTACTGCAGAATAACGTATGCTGAAGTGGTGGCAAAAGTGTATTATTATGTTGCAGTTTAGGGGAAGATATTTGCACTGTCTGGAATCTTACTCATCACTGCATATCCTGCTGCAACAGAGAGCTTTTTAGCAGTCAGCACTGTATTTTTATCTGGAGACAATCTGCATTTCTTTTATAAACCTAAGGACACCCTTTATAGGCTTTATGATGATTGTTAAATTTATAAGCTGTCACCACAAATATTGCATTGGTAATTTTATATGTTAGTTACTCAAACATGAATCTTGTTTAATTTTATATTTTATTACCTATACTTTTTTGGGGCAATGGAAAGATTTAACTCTTCCCCTGAAGAGAGTTCCTGGTACTTAAGGTAGTATAAATGCAAAAACAGTAAAATCCAGTGTTGTTTGATGGTATATATGCTGGGAGCATTATAAATTGTAGCAATTGTCTGTAAATTATGTCTATCGGTTGGACAGTGTTGAAAGTATGCAAATCAGCATAATTAAAAATAATTTGACCTGGCTTTATAAGGTCTTAATTTTCAGACCATAAAGATTCATTGATCCCTCATGAGAAACTTTGAAAAATAGTCCATGTATTAAGTAATGTGTTTTTAGATACTTAAGCTTCATTATTTCTCTCAATAGACTATTTTCATTAGGCATGATTATAAAAGGAAACCTTGTTTGGTTGCTCTTGCTGCTGCCCATTTTTGGTTTAATTGAGTAGCCTTCATCTAGAACCACAACACCACTGGATGTGGAAACAAATTTATTTGTTTACAAACCAAAGATTGGGGGCTTAGGTTCAAATTAACATCAGAGAACAATAAGAGTTGGCTGAGTCATGAAAAACATATCATAAATTGTTTGAATGAATTCACTGTTGTCCCATGCAGAAATAACCTGGAGGGAAAAGATAAAGGCAAATGGAAGGTTGTTTCAAAGGTTTTCTTATCAGTTCTTTTAATATGACAAATGTTAACTAGAATTAGAATAATTCAGTTAATTATTTTTGCATTTATCAAATTATCTTCCTTAGGAAGTTTGTGCAGTGTGTTCTCGTTTAGACTTATTTGTAGGATGATTGTTTTGCCAGTTTAACCAACATCTTGGTAAAATAGCATATATGGAAAACTTTTAAATTTGGGGGATGGTGTAACTTGAAGATTTCTGCTAATACTTTTTTTCCCTTGTTCTATAAAGAACAATTATTGGTATATTTAATCTGGAAATATGTCTTTCCTAAAACTGTAATCATAACCATGCCTTCAGTACTATGTGCTCACAATATTTTAAAATTTGGACCAAGACCCTGTGGCACAGTTAGTACTAGAAAAGTGTTCATGGTTAAATGTGATAACATTTTGTTTTCTGCTGTAGTAGGAACCAAGCGTGTGTTAAATACATGTTTAAAAAAGGAAAAATAATGCAAACTAATAGTCAAATGATTTGTTAGACTGTGAATCACACACTAATTTCTCACATAACTATTAATGTACATTCCTCTTCCTTATAAATGTAGAACTTGCAGTTTCTCAACTGAAACTCCAAGTACTTAATTTGATCAGTGCTGCTTTTTATTCTAACACTTTTATTATTATCTGGTTTGTTTTTACCAACTGTAGGTAGTTATTTATTCTGCAAATACTAATACTTGGGGCCTACTGTGATGTGTGTACTAATAAAGGATTGAGTATTTGTCTTTGTTGGCAGTAAATCCAGTTTTTCATAAATTGTAACAAAATATGGGAATGATTTTCTGCCTTATATTTCCTTTAGAAGAAAATGGAGGGAAAAATGGAATAAGATAGTGATCATGCATTTTAGGAAAAATGAAAAAGTCTATGTTCAACTCTGATTTTTGGTCTCTGCCACTGATAAGGAAACAGGAGTCCTTTGATGTACAGCTTGGTAGATACTGTAAAAAGGGATGGGATAAGCATATTCAGTGTTGTAAACAAGAAATGTAAAATGCTGCTGTCTTCAGACTGTGTTTTACAAACTTAGCTTTATTTCATTACAATTGTATATATGCTCATAAAAGAAAAATACATTATCTCATGTAAAATTACATCTCTTCATTTAAAGTTGGCAAGTCAATGAAACTTTAAAAATACAGACTGTTACCTAATTAATAGGTGACTACCAAAGAGAAGGATTATTAAGGATTTTTAACTCAATTTTGTTGTTGTTTGATATGATTCTGATTGGCTTTGTTCCTTTTTATTATTGTCTTTAAGTGTGGCTTAAACAGAGGCAAGACATTTTTAAAAACCAAAAGAGAGAAAGAACCCATAAAAATGGCATATGGATAAATAAAGCCACTTAAAGAATGTGATAGCCCCCTTGTCATCTTTCTTTTAATGTTTTCAGATAATTTTGTATTTTTTTCCCTTGGGGAATAGTGCAGCCAACCTGCTCAATACTTATCATAACTGGAATTATTTTAAACATTTAGAATTGAGTTTTACCATTTTTTGTGCTGATTTTATTACCTGATGGTTTCAGTTCTCTGTTTTTTTCCTCCCCTTGTTCAGTCTTTCAAACACAGTTTGTATTTAAAAGGTTTTAAAGTACCAAAACTGTTACCTGAGTACCATGGATTGTTTTCTGGTATGGCATTGTTAATAGTATATAATTAAATGTATAAAACTTTGTGTTCAATTTGATGATTGGCACATGTAACATAAATGTTTACAAATAAACTATTACTGATCAAGATAGTCGAATGATTTTCTTTTTTTAAATGTTTGCCATAGGTATAAAAATTAGGTGGTACAATGAAATTTTGGTAATTAGAACAATTGGGAAGGTAAAATCAGAATTGTAGAAATGCACATGCTACTTAGAACTAGGTTAGTTAAATGTTTGCTGTCTGAATAAGAAGCCAGTCAGAACATTATTTCCATAGTACATATTCCTATAAGTGAGAAACATGTTAGAAATGCATATACAAAGTAGATAAATTCTGTTTTGGCACAGCTGCAAATCTAAATTGTGAAGTATCTACAACCATTTGTTGTTTTGGACTCATTCTGTAAAAATGTATATTTCTTCAAAATTTGTTAGACTTTTTTATTTTTGTGGGACTTGAAATTCTTTGATAGGATAACTATCAAATAGCTAATATACTATTGCAAGATTAATCTTCCTAAACTAGTGTTGGTTAGTTAATGATTAGCTTAATCCATATTTGTTGAATTAATATTATTCCCATGCAGAAATCATCAAAAGCTTCTAGCAGTTTCTTACTGATCACAAAATTGCCTCACCTCCTTAACTTGGAATCCGTGAACTTCCACAGTGACAGACTAAAACTGCCTTTCTAGCTTTCTCTTCCATGTTCTGTCAAAATGTCAAGAGCATTAACTCTTAGAATGATCCTGGGGCTAAAAGGTTACCTAAGTATATATAGTATAGAAAATGATTGGTAGGGTTATGGGGTGTGATAATAAGAATTAAATTAAATTAAATTGCCAAACCTACTTAGAAGTAAGGATTTAGTGTAAGAGAAAAGAGTTTTACATTTTACCTCAGCTCCTTTATGCAGGTAAGGAGGGAATTTTCTGTGAACGATAAGAAGAGAATTTTAGAAAAGGAAACACAGTTGGGAAACGGCTCACTCCCTGGGAGCTTCCTTGCTTGCAGAGGAGGTGACTGGAGGGTTGGCTCTGATAATGGGTGATTTTTCTTGAGTTATTTTGGAGAAGACAGGGAACATTTTGGGATCTGAGGAAGATTGAGTGAAGAGACTGCTTTTTCTTTGAAAGAGGGAAAAGCAGCCAAAAGGGGGCGCAGTTTCACTTGAATACTATCAGTTACAGGCCCTTGCTGAGAGAAGAGACAGAAGGAATTCAGCTGGAGGATTTTTTAAAAATACGAGTTAAGAAAAAGTATATAATTTAAAATAAGCTATTAGAATAGCTTAGTAAGTTAGATATTATATCTTTAGATCGAGGAAGTTGTCAGGTCTGATCTTATCAGACATATGGGACTTTGGGTTATAGTTAGACACTTTAGTTTTAGATTTAAGATGTCCTCTGTTATTCCTATATCCTTTTGCTGTCCCTGCCTCTCCTGACAGAAAATAATAGGTGTTGGTTTATACTGTGTCCAGCAGCTTCTACCACCAAGTGACCCTAACAGCTCAAGTTATAATCAGCTATCTATCATCAATAACAAGTAGCAAGATCAATATCTCTAACAGGGGGCAAGGGAGTGATTACAGAAGGGATAAGACTGCTGTTCTGAAGTGAATAGAATGGAGAGAAGGCAGAACTTCTTTGTTAAGGAGTTATTTTCAGACTAGAAAAGCTAGAACAAAAATATTTGTCAAAGATTTGGAACCTGAGATAAGTAAAGAAATAATGTGGACATCCTGCTTCTCTCATGAGTCCAAGTTGTCAGGCTCAGACAAACCACAGCCCAGGGTACTGAAAGAACCAAACAAATATGTTTGTTTTGCCTGATTTTTTTCTTTAGATTCAATACTAAGTATCAGTTTCAAGCCAAAAGAGTGGATACAGCTAAGTAATTGGTATTAAGCGACTCGCCTAGGGTCACACAACTAGAAAGTGTCTGAGGTGAGATTTGAATCTGCCACTGATCTTTGAAAAAAACTTACCAAGAGATAGAGACCAAGGTGTTCTCAGGGGAAAGTAGGCAAAGATCACTAGCCTTAGTGACCTCCAACTTTCATATCGTTTTTCCCCCCATAGAACCGAGAAGCACGAAGGTGGGAAATTATCAGCTTCATCAGCTACTTTTCAGGTTTTTCATCAAAATATTACTCCCTTTTGTTTCACAGTGTTGAGCCCTAAGAATATTTGCCTGACCAAGGATGTGCATTATTAGTGAAGACCTAAAACCTGCAATGGGTTTTTTAAAAACAGTATTACAATATTTACAATTTTTACAATGCAACTTAGGGAGAACTAGAAGAGAGCAGTTTTCAGAAGAGTTCAGAGAAGATTCAAACAGAAGTATTAAAGGGAAAACCTTATTTCTTGCTGGGTTATTAATCTGGTACAGTATTGGATTAAGAGGGCTAAATAAGGGCAGAGTTGTTTGTGTTTCATTTTCTTTTTTTTTTTTAAATTAAAAAAAATTGTCATGTAAAAAACACTTCCATATACAAAACCCTAAAATAAAACCAAAGATACATTGATGTGAAAGATGACTTCAACAGTTCTTCCTCTGGATGTGGATTGCATTCTCTGCTCTTAAGTTTTTCAGGATTGTCCCAGATCATTGCACTACTGAGAGTAGCCAAGTTTTCACAGATAATAATCGACCAATATTGTTATTGTGTATAATGATCTCCTAGGTCTGCTTATTTCACTCAGCATCAGTTCCTACAGATCTTTCCAGCTTCCAGTTTTTTTTCTGAAATCATCTTGCTTATAATTTCTTATAGCACAATAATATTCCATTACCAACATGTACCATAATTTGTTCAGTCATTCCCCAATTGATGGTCATCCCCTCAATTTCCAGTTCATCTTGGTGCAAAATTCCACTTACAGCCACCACAAAAAGATCGGCTATAAATATTTTTGTATAAGTAGGTCTTTTCTCCTTTTTTATTATCTCTTTGGGATACAGACCAGATTAAAGGATATGCACAGTTTTATAGCCCTTTGGGTATAGTTCCAAATTGCCCTTCAGAATGGTTAGATCAGTTCACAACTCTACCAACAATTCATTAGTGTCCCAATTTTGTCACATCCTCTCCAACATTTATCACTTTATTGCCATATTGGCCAATCTGATAGGTATGAGTATCTCTGTTATTTTAATGTGCATTTCTCTAATCAAGAGTGATTTAGAACATTTTTTCATATGGTTATTGATGGCTTTTATTTCTTCATCTGAAAATTGCCTGTTCATATCCTTTGACCTTTTGTCAATTGGGAACTGGCCTATATACTTAGAAATTTGACATTTAAAATTTTGAGAAATTAGACCTTTGGCAGAGACATTTGTTGTAAATTTTTTTTTTTGGTTCCCCTTCTAATTTTGGTTAGTTTTGTTTGTACAAAAGCTTTTTAATTGAACATAATCAAAATTATTCATTTTACATCTTATAATATTGTCTCTTGTTTAGTCATAAATTCTTTTCTCCAGAGTTCTGCCGGGCAAACTATTCTTTGTTTCCCTAATTTACTTGTAGAATCACTATATATAAATCATATATCCATTTTGACCTTATCTTAGTATAGGGTATGAGATATTGTGTCCTTACTTTTCTTTCTTCTTTTTAAAACCCTTACCTTCAATTTTAGTGTCAGTACTGCATATTGGGTCTAAGGCAGAAAAATGGTAAGGGCTAGGCAATGGGAGTTAAGTGACTTGCCCAGAGTCATATAGGAAATGTCTGAGGCCAAATTTGAACCTAGGACTGCTTATCTCTAGGCTTGGCTCTCAATCCACTGAGCCACCCAGCTCCCCCACTGTATCCCTCATTTTCAAAGAGAACCAATGATGTGAGATAACATCTTGACTTGTGCATAAATTAGATTTAAGTGAGGCAGGGTGTCACAAGGCTATCAGCCAATGTCTCTCTTCCAGAGTCATCCTAGTGCAGTGGCAAGACAAAAGTCAGGATGACTCATAATGGACTGGGATGCAGTTGGTGACCTTAGTGTCTTACATGTTTGACCAAGCTCTAAGAGCTCCACAGCATCTCCTTCAGCTGTCTTTGTAGCCACAGAAAGTTTTCACATACTTGGGATAGATAACTAACTCAGGGATATATGTTTGTAGCCCATTGGGTGCCCTCCACCATGTTTAGTCCATCTTTCAAGATGGTTTACTGGAGTGCAGCTGTTGCACATACTACAGCTTCTTGGAACCACAGGTAAGAGTTAAGTGCCAGGAAGACCTTGGGTAATTGGAATTTTGTACCTCAGGACTACATTGCCCAGAATTTCTTTCCTCTATGTCCTCATGTACGTTTTTATGTTTGCTTGTTAAAAGTTTCTGTAACCATCCTTTAGGGGTCCTTTTCCTTGCTAATACAACGGGAAACCACTCTTTCTCTCACTTTACTTCCCTTTACTTTGAGTTATTAATAAATCTTATAAAAATAATACTTAGAGTATTTGGATATTTAATTTCAATCTTACATTATTTGGCAACATGAAGGGATTTCAGAACCTTTAAGTGAGTAGAGAAACCAGGCTTTTCTCCTGCCATGGGCTTCCTCCCACACACACACTCCGGGGAACTCTCTTTAGAGTTTCCTGGGCTCCCTGCCTGCCGCTGCCCACCAGGAGAGCCAGGGACTGGCTTCTCAGTTGGCCCTGAGCTCTCTCACTGTTACTGCACTCACGCTAGAAGCTGCCGCTGCCCACCAAGAGCCCCTGCACTCTGTTTTCCTGACTAGCCCTGCCTGTCATGACAGCTGGGTCTCTCCCCATGCTCTGCTCTCCTGACTCCCTTCCTGCTCTTGCTGCTACTTCCCTGCTGCCTCCTGTCTGCTCCCTCCCATGGGGAGTCCCTGAGTCTCCTGGTCTCTGGGTCTAGTCTCCATGGAGAAGGTAATGTATATATTTCCCCTAGCTGAGTGGCCAGTACTACCACCCCTGCTTCTGGCCACAGTCAACCCCTTTCCCCCACCCACATGGGTTTTCAAGTCATTGCTAGTGGCTTTTCAGCAACAGCATGAAGCAGCCAATCCGCACTGCCCAATCCTGGTTGCACCTCCCCATAGTGGCTTTGTGCAAGGTCCCACACCCTGTACTCCTGGTCCTGCTATATCTAGCCCCACCCCCAGGTAGCTGCTCTGGGAGGTAGCCATTTAAACCTTCCAGCTTATAGCTGGGGCAGCTCATGTACAGAGTGGAGCAACATACCCACACTATTCAGCCCCACCACCCCCTTTCTGATTTCTGAGCCAAACTTTAAGCAGACTCTGGGGTTTGTGTTTTTTTTTTCCTCCACACTCCTGGCTGAGTGTGTTGCACCTCAGTGGTTAGCTCACACAGGGCAGGCAGGTACCAAGTCAGTGGACCTGAAGCCAATTTTTTTTTTTGGTGGGGGGAGTATAAAATAAGCCTCTGATTTTTTTTTATTCTCCTATCCTCCAAGTCAGGGTCCTTTGTTTTTCTTGTAAGCAAAACCCATTTAGCTTTATTTGAGGAGTAATATGCTATAAAACATGGTTCAAAATCTGGCAGAACACTTTATACTCCCAGAGATTTTTATTCAATATGAAAATATTATGGATTCAGGCTGGCTGTTTTCCCTAATGTTCCTGGGAGTCTCCATTTTAATTGGCTTCAACACTAACCAACAAATACTAGCCCACTTAAAATACAGACCCAATTTGATAATTTTGAAAAATCCTTGCCTGGTTTCAAGATGCAAAAGGAAGATCCATCCCCACAAGATGCAAAAGGAAGATCTATCCCCATCTATGCTTCAGGTGGAATACCTCCTCTCTTGCCTTGTCCACCTCCTGGCAATCCCACCCCTGGCCATTCCACCCTCCCCTGTCCCTTCTCCCAGCACCCTGCCCAACCCTTTCTCTTCTCCAAGCCCTCAGCCCTACCCATCCCCAGACTAACCCTGCCCTTTCATCTCACCAGCTCCTCCTCCTCCCCTTCCCCCTTCCTTTACTTTCTCTGTATCAACACAGACTTCCAGTCAAAAGACAAAAGCCGCAACTAACTCAATTAAAGTTCTTTTCCCCTTATGGGAAGTACCCACCTTAAATAGGGATGGAGAAGTAGTGACCTTAAAGCACCACACATCTTTTACACCTCAAGATATTAATAAATTAAAGGAATATATGCCTAGTTTTGAAGATGAACCTATAGTAATCATGAAAAATCTGGAGAACATTTTTTCCATATATGATCCTTTATACCATGATACACGAAATTTACTCTAAGCCTTTTTGACAGAAAGAGAGAAAAATAAAATTGTTTCTTTTGTTAATAAAACCCTGGGAAGGAATGTGGTTCACTGGCCTGAGCAAGATCCTAAATGAGATATAAACAATGAAGGAGAATATTTACAACTATGCCAAGATAGAGAGGGATTGCTAAAAGCCATGAAATATTGCTCTGATAGTCCAGGTATATGGACCAAGTCTGAGAGTCTTAAGCAATCAGATGATAAAACTTTCTCCCAGTTTATGGATAGACTAATTGAGCTGGGAGGTAGATATATAGACCTTCCAAAGAGAGAGATGTCAGGAAAATTAGAAGACAGTTTGTAAATAACTGTTGCAAAGTGGTCCAAGATTATTTTAAGACAAACTGCCCAAACTGACCTAATATGGACCTTGAGGAATTAAGGAGGGTCACAGTTTATATAACAAGGAGATGAACAGAAAAATGTGGGGACCAATGACTTGTTAGAAACATTAAGGAAGGAACTAAAATCTTAATGCCAGTGGCCATTGCCCCCTTTGCAGGAATCCAAATATCAATCCTTTATATGCCACTTCTGTGCAAAAATGGGTCATATAATGATGAATTGTAGGAACTGGAATCAAGCAATTAGAAATAATAACCTTAGAAATAATAATCCAAATCAGGCAAACAATAACTCACACCAAAATACCCAACAATGATATATCTAAAGTGGGGATTGTCCACACTATAATCAGAGTGAGAATGTCTCTCAGCCTGGAGGAGCCCAAGGTAATACTCAAAGATCTTTATAAAGGTCTCAGGGTGAGGGTGGGGGTTAGGGCACTGGAATCAGAGGGTACAACCTTTGATTTCCTAGACCCTGATATTTTAATGCTAGTTATCCCTATTCACTGTCCCCTGTCCCCATAGTAATGAACCTCATGTAACTTTGAAAGTTGGAAATACTTATTATAATTGAATCTTGGGCACTGGGGCAACTCAGACTGCCTATGATGGTCCATTCTAATTCCTGTTAACCACTCCAATAGCTATAAAAATTGGAGAAAAGGACTTCTGGATTCATTGCTCATATGTAAAGAGAGCACCTTATATAGATATAGATATAGATATAGATAGATAGATAGATAGATAGATAGATAGATAGATAGATAGTGACTGTATTCTATCATACTTATTGTATTTGCTGATTATTTAACATTCAATTTTGGTTTTAAGTTTATATGTTAAGTGAATCTATATTCTATTACAACATGTCATTTTTAGCTACTGTATTTTTTTCCTATTGGTTTTATATTCTGTTGCATTGTCTTTATTTGTATCTTCCTATACTTGAACCTGAGGAAATACCATTATAAAACTCCATAAACTAGTTGGAAAAAAAAACCTGCATTAGTAACCTTTAGATAAGGTGATGTGCCTTTTGTGTTTTTTGGCAATTTTGTGTTTCTTTAAATGTGCATTACCTACTGTACTACTGTTTTATAAAACTGTTACTTATAAAAATTCTTTGCACTTACACTATGGAGCATGGCCAAGTTAAAAAGGAAATGGATCTCATTTTTGGTGAGGAACCTTTGCATTCTACTTATCCTTGACTGACACAGTGTGTCACTGATTGCAAGCTATACATTTTTTATTTTAAAAATATTTTATCATTGTTTTTCCTTGTATGTGCAATATATTATTTGAGTTGTCTTTTTTCTTTTCTTTTTTCTTTTCTTTTCTTTGTTCTTTGAAGCACATGTTACCAGTATTAAAGGTTGGTTTTAAAATTTTTTTATTTTTCACTAGGGTAAGTTTAAAATATCCATTAGCCCTAATGTCAATGCATACCCCAAAAGCTTTAGACTATAGAAACCTGTCATTCATTGTATTGTGGGACTTTGCTTAATGATTCTTTCTGATTCCAGGAAAAGGGGATACAAAAAGAGCTACTACATAGTACCAAAGAAGCACAAAGCTAACCTGCATAGTGTCAACTTTTTTCTAGTGCCAGCCTCTGTCACACAATCGAGCCCAAGGTCTAAGAGACCAAAACCAATCCCATTGGCATTGATGAGATATTGCCTCAAGACACAAAGGACTTGAACTTGTTTGAGGCTCAAGGTTGCAGCTGTTTGACATGCTAGATGCAGAACTTCCCTGAGCCACATTCTACCAAGTACTTCACTTTGGCTGCTGTCCTGGCTCCTGAATCCCTGAGAGAAAGGGTAAAATCAGACCAGGGACTGCTATTTCCCAATTTGCTGCTAAAATCTAATCCCTTTTCTGTCTTTCATAGTGAGGCAAACTTTCTGTAGTCCTAGCTACTGATTGGGTAAGTGCATAATTGCTTAAATCACTTTAATTGGGTCCTGCTTCAATGACCTGTTATAAGTTTATTTTTCTTAACTTAGAATTTTTACACATAAGACTTAGATACTTTATATTTCATCCAGAAGTTATATTTTCTCTTTTATTTGGATTTTTTGATGTTATTGATTTTCTTTTGCCAGTTGATTCATATACCTCATAACTCATCCATGTATTCCGGGTGATCCCTGTGTTTTTCACTATTCTCCTTAGGGGGGAATATATTATTATCCTATAATGCAAAATTTAAATTCTTTTGAGAGTAATTTTAGGATAAGAAACTTGCTACCTCCCAAAATCCAGAAAGTGAACTGTTTGGAGAAGGCATGAAGATGCCTGCAGGACCCACAGGATTCACCAAAAGATCCAGAGTGAACTTTCAGATGTGCTAAATTAAACCATGGGGGGTTGAATGAATTTATTTTGAATGTACATTCTTATGCCAAAGGGAACTGCCCCCTAATTGGCACTTTTGTCAGTGTACCTAATGTTGGTTTTGTTCTTTTTCTCTTTTATTTCCCTTTTATCCCCAAATTATTGTATATACCTCTAGTTAAAGTTATGTTTGGTTATGTTTACATGATCCATTGGGGTGACTAATCTCCCAAAGGATCCTGGCGGGGGTGAATGTGTAGTTGGAATTTTGTATCCCAGAACTACATTCCTCAGAATTCCTTTCCTCTGTGTCCTCACATACATTTTTACATTTGCCTGTTAAAAGTTTCTGTAACTACACCCTTGGAGTCTTTTTTCCTGCTAATGTGGCTGGAAAAACACTCTTTCTCTCTCTCATTTTACTTCCCTTTACTTTGAGTTATTATTATTAATAAATCATATAAAAATAACACTTGGAGCATTTGGATATTTAATTTTAATCTTACAACCACAAAGGTAGATGAACAGCCCTGAAAAAGATTTGGCAAACCCTCACACTAGAGGTACTAGTCCTTGAATACCCCTCTAAGGACAGAGTAGCAGGCAGTAGAAAGAGTACCATTTTCAAAGACTATAGCTAAGGCACTGAAAGAAGTTTTGAAAGTATATAGCCATTCCTTTAGGGAAGAGATTTACTAAAAATAATACTGGGTAGAGGTGTCTAAAAGAATTGGTTACCTGGGCTGTATCACTTCATTATTATATTCATGATTCCTATGTGGGGTACACTTCCCATTAAATGTGTTTGTGGGACCTTAGATTCAATTTATAGGGTGAATGTTTTGTTATGCTATTTGTGAAGTTCTTTTGTTATGAACTAAGTGTTTTATTTGGACAACTTGTAGAAATAAACTGGAAATTTGTAAGCTACAGTTTGGAAAGGGTGCTGATTCATAAAATACCTAGAGTTTTCTAGGTCCTATTAGTGAAGGGAGCTCTGGACAATGTGTTTGCATAACGGGAGAGTTGCTTTAGGATTATATGGGAACTGTCTCAGTATTTTAGAAAGGGAAGAGGATGAGACTTTACAAACAATATGATAGTTGTTCAAATTTATTATGGTTGGACTTTAATATGTTAATTGGTAGTTGCCAGGGATTTAATGACTAAATCCCAAAATGAATTACTAAAGTAAAATAGAATTTATAGTAGTTTATTTTATAATAGAGGGAAAATATTAAGGAAGAGATAAAAGGGGTGAGAGAGAGGGAGAGAGAGCTCTGGCTTCCTCAGAGCCAGGTAGAAATTCTAAGCCCCAGCCAGGGGAAAGGAGTCTCAAGACGATGGGCCTTTGAGCATTTAAAAAGAGGAATAACAATCACTAACAACTAAGCCTAAGATAAAGAACAGATTATATTAGACTAACCTCATTTCTGATGTTGACTAGCTACTTTGGGAAATAAAAGATGCAGCCTAAGTCAATCAATAACCATTTATTAAGTACTTGCTATGTGATGGGCTGTGTGCAATGAGGATACAAAAAGAAGTGAACATGTCTGCTCTCAGGGAGCTCACAATCTAATGAAGGAGAAAACAAATAATGTACAAACAAGCTAAATTCAGGCTGAAAATGAAAGAGAGGAAAAGCACAAAAATAAAGAAGGGTTGAGAAATGCTTTCTGTGGAAGATGGGATTTGATATGGATCTCAAAGGAAGTCAGAGAAACCAGTAGGCAAAGATGAGCAATGAGGGCATTCCAGACCTAGGGTAAACCTGAAAAAAATGCTGGCAGTTGAGAGAGGCAGGGTTATATTCAAGGAACAGTCAGTGTCATTGGATCAAAGAGAATACGGTAAAGCATAAGATGTAAATAAAAAGTCTGGAAAAATGTGTGGGGGTTGGTGGGAGTGGCCTGGGTTATAAAGGGCTTTGGATGTCAGAGGATTTTCTCTTTGATCCTAGAGGTGAAAGGGAATCACAGGAGGTTTTTGATTAGGTGTACTTCTCTCCTTAACTCTCTGCTAATTCAATATATCAGTGACTTGGTGAAGGTGTAGATGGTATGTCTGATAATATACAAGGCAATGGAATGAAGTTGGGAAGGATTCATAACTTGTAGAATGATAAGATCAAAAGCAATCTAAATAGCTAGCATAAGCAACAATAGTAGAAATTTAATAGAGAATAATTATAAAGTTCTATACTTGTCATCTGTTCTCTCTCCTGATCCAAACTATTTGTTTGTCCAATGCCTGATTCTTCCTACTGCTCCTGATATGCAAATTAAGTGTTAATGGGTTATACTACTTGGGTAATAGTAATGTTTTAACAGGAACATTCTGAAAACGTCAAAACGAATTAATGAAGAATAAATGCTTGCTCACAGAGCTCCCATTTTCAAAATGGTAGCCTATGTGGTACATCCAAGCTTTCATCAATATCTCCTGTTATCCTCATGGACAAAATGGGAATAAGCATATTGAAAGATAATTGAGTTACATGAATTCAGTATCTAGTTAAGGGCCAGGTGCCTCCAAGGCGAATGCTACTTCATATTCTTCTTAGCCCTATCTATTCCACATTTTTATCAGTGACTTGATTCATCACACTATTCCTTTTACCAAATGATTTAGTTACTTTTAGTCAATAAGCCAGTCAGTAAGCATTAAGTATCTACTATGTGCCTTGCACTATGCTAAGGCTTAGGGATAGAAAATAAGCAAAAGACACTCCCTATCCCTGTTTCCAAGGAGCTTACAATATTAGACAAGTCACCAAATGTATACAATCTATATACAGGATAAATGGGAAATAAAAAGAGGGAAAAGCTAAAATTAAGAGGAGTTAGGAAAGAAAGACTTCCTATAGAAGAAGGAATTTCATCTGGTACTTGACAGAATTCAATGGACTTTTGGGTTCATTGGAAATAATTTAAAAGTGGAATCAATGAGATTCTTCTGTCCACAATCCTTCCTACATTTAGTGAGTTGCCTTTGAAATAGTTTATAATAACTACCACGTCTAAGAAGAAAAGCACAGAGATAATTGATGTAGAACTTACAAGGATCAGTGTGATTTGTTGAATGATGCTCTTGGCAACCAGAAGAGGTCTCAAGAAAACTGTAAATGGGCTGTGAATGTTGCCATTTCCTCTGGACTCAAACTAAATCTCTCCTAGTTATCTGGGCCTTGCAGAGGTCTGTAATCTATGATGAGCTTGGGGTGAGGGGGTGGTAAGATGACCATCTCAGAAGAGTTAGCTGGGTTTTGCAGGGGAGGCCTGCAACTCCCAGGTAGCCAGTGGGAGTTCCAGTACCAGGTGGTGGCCTAGAGTTTCTGTATATATATGTGGAATCTCAAAATTGACATGTTAATGATCTATCTTTCATACATGCAGATGTGTTTCTTCTACATATATAATGTGTATATACACATGCATAAATATGTATATGTTCCTATTTCTGCCACATGTCAGTAATATGTCAATTTTCCAGTTTGTAGGGATTTTGGGGTGAGTGATTGGCTCAATGGAATGATCATCACAGAACTGGAAATTTCATCTGATCTTTGTTGTAAATATATAAATAAATATGTTATTAAGTATTATTGTTAAGCATATAAATAAATGGGTTATTTAGCATGTGTAGTAAGCAAAGAAAGACTGCATTTTGATTGACAGAGACATGTGACACAGAGTCACATGAGAGCCTGGGTCAACATTCCAAGGGGGGGTTTGTGGTCCCAACTGAAAAACAGTCTTCTTGCTGAAGATTTGGTGGTGTCTGTAATTTTCACTTATCTACAAGATATCTGGCCCTTGTCAGATACCAGCTGGAGGAGAGTGATTGTTTGAACAGGCTGCTGGCAGCTAAAGTGAAGATCAAGAAAAGGACCATCGATCTCTACTGGGAATGGATTTAGACTTTACCTCTGGGATCTTGGCCCATGCCTGGACTTTCTCTGTTTGTGAGGTTCTATTTGAGACAATTAATTTATTTATCTCGGGAAGTTAGCCAATAGGTTAGTTATTAGGGGGAATTAGTTTTGGGGATAAGATTTAGAAATTTCCCTTCTTCTTGTTACCCTCATTCCTATCCCATTTCCCAATCAATAAACTCAAAATATCTATATGTGTACCTTTTGTTTCTTCCCCTTAAATATCCCTTAATAACACATGATCTTATATGGCCTGAGATAAGCATTTAAAATAATTTTAGAAACAACATTCTATAATTTTGTTGATATCAATGTACATATTTTTCTTTTTGCATAAAACCCTCACTAAAGTGGGAGGAATAGCTATTTTTAACTGAAAATTTTTACTTAATTAATTAATTTAGAATATTTTCCCATGGTTACATGATTCATGTTCTTTCTTCCCCCCCTTACCATAGCTAACATGCAATTCCACTGTATTTTCCATGTGTTCTTGATCAGAACCTATTTCCATGTTGTTGATGTTTGCACTAGGATGATCGTTTAGTCTACGTTCACCAGTCATATCCCCATTAATCCATGTGATCAAGCAGTTGTTTTTCTTCTGAGTTTCTACTCCCACGGTTCTTCCTCTGGATGTGGATAGCATTCTTTCTCATAAGTCCCTCAGAATTGTCCTGGCTCATTGCATTATTGTTAGTAGAGAAGTCCATTACATTTGATTATATCACAGTGTGTCAGTATCTCCAGGTTTTGCTCCTTTCACTCTGCATCAGTTCCTGAAGGTCATTCCAGTTCATACAGAATTTCTCCAGTTCATTATTCCTTTGAGCGCAATAGTAGGAGGAATAACTATTGAATTAAGTAATAGAATTTAGATTCAAAAGGGTTTCAACAGATTTGACTGATAGAGCAACTTGAATAAAATGAAATTTATTTATTTATTTGTTTTAGACTCTACAGATTTATTATTATTGCATATATAAAATTATATATTATATAATTGTACATTATATACATAATTATATATTACATATATAAAATTATATAATTATACATATATAAAATACATATGTAGAAACTGAAGCACTCAACAATGTCACTTAACATGTGAACACTCAAAATGGTTACTATTAAATTTGAAATAATTTGTGTTTATATTAAATATGTAAAAGTTGCCAGAAAAAGTGACCTCAGGTTGTATTAAGAGAGTGTGTGGAGGAGGCAGAGTCAAGATGGCGGCATAGAGGCAGCAGAAGTTCAGACCTTTGAAAACCCTTCCTTACTGATTATAAACTAAATGCTCCCGGGGACTGAAAATCAAACCTAACAACAAGACAGAGAGCCAAGCAACCCTCCTGATAGACTCAACTTAAAAGGTACACCCCCAAAAGTTGGAATTCGAGAACACTCTGGCTTAAGGGGAAGGAAGAAGGAAGATCCTGGGATCCCTCCCCCACCTATAGCGCTAAGCCTCCAGTGGCAGCTGGAACCTCTGGGAGGGCAAAGGTGCTTGTCTGGAGGGAGTACCTTGCAGGCAAAGCTGTGCCAGGCTCAGAGTGTCCAACACAGGTAGTGGGGAAGCAGTTAGAGAAGAAACGCAGAATGCAGAGCTGGAGCCATAGTTGCAGCAGTGGTAACATTCCATATTCTCCCAACCCCCTTCCTGAGGTTTTGGCCTCAGGGCAATTCAGCAACCCAGCTAGACTTAATACCATAAAAGTCTTCAGAGTGGAGGGAAGCTCAAGCTCCAACACCCCTCCCCCACAGACTGCTGGACTTAACCCCATCCAAGCCTCCAGAGAGATTTACTGACAAAGTGCCAAGGGTGAAGGTGGAAAGAAAAGCCAAAAACCACAAAAAAAAGAGAGGAGCAAGAGCTCAGGCAATAGCAGGGATTAAAGAAGGGATATATATGAGCAAACAACAGAAAAAGAAAAAAGAAATTATAATTAACAGCTTTTATACAGGCAATGAACAAAGAGCGAACAGAACAGGGAAGGATGAGGGAACTCCAAGCAAAAAAAAAAACAACAAAAACAAAACAAAAAAACAGAAACCCCAGAGAATTGGATATAGGCTCTGAAAGAACTCAAAATACAATTCAAAGCACAATTAAGAGAAGCTGAAGACAACTGGGAAAATAACTTAAAAACTAAGATAAGTCATCTGGAAACAGAGGCACTTGAACTAAAACAAGAAAATAGTGTCTTGAAAGACAAAATCAACCAAACTGAAAATGAGGCAAAGGAGATGAAAGATGAGGTAAAGAAGATGAAAGATGACCTCCAAAGAAAATCAGACCAGAAATCCAGGGATGAAACCCAGTCTCTACGAACCAGAATATAACAACTAGAAACAAGCAACTTCACAAAGCAGCAGGACACTATAAAACAAAATCAAAAGAATGAAAAAAAATTGAGGAAAATATGAAGCACCTCATTCACAAAACAGAAGATTTAGAAGATTTTTCCAAGAGAGACAATTTAAGAATCATTGGTCTACCAGAAGACCATGACAAAAGAAAAAGCCTGGACATCATACTACAGGAAATTAATTATCCAAGAAAACTGCCCTGATATTCTAGAACAAGAGAGAAAAGTGGAGATTGAAATAATGCACAGATCACCTCCTGTACTTAATCCCCAACTGACAATACCAAGGAATGTTATAGCCAAATTCAAGAACTATCAGACCAAGGAAAAACTATTACAAGCTGCTAAGAAGAAGTCATTCAGATACCATGGAACCACAGTGAGGATAACACAGGATCTGGCTGCATCTACACTGAAGTACCAAAAGGCATAGAATATGATATTCCAGAAAGCAAGGGAACTAGGTCGACAACCAAGAATCAATTACCCAGCAAAACTGACTATATTCTTATAGGGGAAAGTATGGTCATGTAACAAAATAGAAGGATTCCAAGCATTTGTAAAGAAAAGACCAGACCTGAACAGAAGATTTGATGCCCAAGAACAGAACTCAAAAGTATCATCAAAAGGTAATTAAGAACAGGGGAAAAAAGAAAAACAAAACAACAAAAACCCCAACTTTTTTTAAGAGACCCAGTAAGTTAAAATGATATGTATCCTTTTAAGAACAGAGGCCACTAGTAACTCTTAAAAATTGTTATTATCATCTAGGCAGTTAGAAGAATTACAATTAGAGGGAACAGTGACAAACTACTGTATAGGATGAAATGCCAAGACATAAATATGTATATAGATATATGTATGCATAAATACATATATACACACACACACAACTATATCTACAAAAAGAGGTTAATACTAAAAGAAATGGGAAAAGAAACAAAAGGGGGTAAATTTATATGTCACAAAGAAGGTCATGGCGGGAGGGGGAAGAACATCAATACACTGGAAGGGTAAAGAGGTTAGAGAAAGAAAATACTCAACTCTTACGTGCATTGAAATTGACTCAAAAGGGGAAGAACAATCAAATCCACTGGGGCAGAGAATTGATTTGCGTCCTATAGGGAAGTAGAAGGATAACAAACAGACTGGTGGGGAGGGAAGCAGTACAAGGGATGGAGAGGGTGGGGGTTAGTTTAAAAACACAGTAAAGAAAATAAGGGGGAAATAAGAAGAAGGGGGGTAGAAAGGGAAGTAAAATAATGGTGGGAACTAGGGGGACTGATTAAAAACAAAACATTGGTGTAGAAGGAAATAGTGAAAGAAGAAAAGGCAGGACTAGGAGTAGAAATCAAAATGCTGGGAAATATACAGCTAGTAATCATAACTGAATGTGAATGGAATGGATTCACCCATAAAACACAAGTGAATAACAGAGTGGATTAGAATCTAAAACCCTACCATCTTATGTCTACAAGAAACACACAAGAGGAGGGAAGATATGCATAGGGTAAAAGTAAGAGGATGGAGCCAAATCTATTGGGCATCAACTGATAAAAAGAAGGCAGGAGTCACAATCATGATATCTGACAAAGCCAAAGTAAAAATAGATCTCGTTAAAAGAGATAGGGAAGGTAATTAAATCCTGATAAAGGGCAGTATAGACAACGAGGAAATATCAGTACTCAACATGTATGCACCAAATGGCATAGTATCTAAATTTCTAAAGGAGAAATTGGTGGAGCTCAAGGATGAAATAGATAGAAAAACTATACTGGTGGAAGACCTGAACCTTCCTCTATCAGAACTAGATAAATCAAACAAAAAATAAATAAGAAAGAGGTAAGAGAAGTGAATGAAATCTTAGAAAAATTAGTTATTAGATATGTGGAGAAAAAAATAGGGATAAAAAGGAATACACCTTCTTTTCAGCAGCACATGGTACATTCACATAAAGACTGACCATGTATTCAGGCATAAAAACTTTGCAAACAAGTGCAAAAGAGCAGAAATAATAAATGCAACCTTCTCATATCACAATGCAATGAAAATAATAATTAGTAAGGATACATGGAGAGGCAAATCAAAAATTAATTGGAAATTAAACAATACAATTCTCCAAAATTTGTTAAAGAACAAATCATAGAAATAATTAATAACTGCATTGAAGAAAATGACAATGATGAGACATCCTTTCAAAATCTATGGGATGCAGCCAAAGCAGTACTCAGGGAGAAATTCAAATCTTTGAGTTCATATATTAACAAATTAGAGAGGGCAGAGGTCAATGAATTGGGCATGCAAATTAAAAAACTAGAAAGTGAACAAATTAAAAATCCTCAGATGAAGACTAAGTTAGAGATCCTAAAAATTAAAGGAGAAATTAATAAAATTGAAAGTCAAAGAACTATTGATTTAATAAATAAGACTAGAAGCTGGTACTTTGAAAAAACAAATAAAATAGAGAAAGTACTGATCAATCTAATTAAAAAAGGAAGGAAGAAAATCAAATGATAGTATCCAAGATGAACAGGGAGAACTTGCCTCTAATGAAGAGGAAATTAAGGTAATCATTAAAAATTATGCCCAATTATATGGCAATAAATATGACAATCTAGATGATATGGATGAATTCCCTAGATTAACAGAGGAAGAAATAGTCTACCTAAAAAACCTCATGTTAGAAAAAGAAATTGAACAAGCCATCAAAGAACTCCCTAAGAAAAAATCCCCAGGTCCAGATGGATTCACAAATGAATTCTATCAAACATTCAAAGAACAACTAATCCCAATATTATACAAACTATTTGACATAATAAGCAAAGGAGTTTTACCAAATTCCTTTTATGACACAAACATGGTACTGATTCCAAAACCAGGCAGGTAAAAAACGGAGAAAGAAAACTACAGACCAATTTCCTTAATGAATATAGATTAAAAAATCTTAAATAGGATAGTAGCAAAAAGACTCCAACAAGTGATCATGAGGGTTATTCACTATGACCAGGTAGGATGCATACCAGGAATGAAAAGTTGGTTCAATATTAGGAAAACCATCCACATAATTGACCATATCAGCAAGCAAACTGACAAAAATCATGATTAACTCAATAGATGCAGAAAAATCCTTTGACAAAATACAACACTCGTTCCTATTGAAAACACTAGAAAGCATAGGAATAGAAAGACCTTTCCTAAAAAGAATAAGCAGTATTTATCTAAAACCATCAGCCAACATCATCTGCAATGGGGATAAACTAGATGCATTCCCAATAAGATCAGGAGAGAAACAAGGATGCCCATTATCACCTCTATTATTTAACATTGTACTAGAAACACTAGCAATAGCAATTAGAGAAGAAAAAGAAATTGAAGGCATTAAAATAGGCAAGGAGGGGACCAAGCTATCGCTCTTTGCAGATGATATGTTGGTCTACTTTACTTAAAGAATCCTAGAGAATCAACCAAAAATCTAGTTGAAACAATCAACAACTTTAGCAAAGTTTAGCAAAGCAAAATAAATTCACATAAGTCATCAGCATTTCTATATATTTCCAACACACATCAGCAATAAGAATTAGAAAGAGAAATCCCATTCAAAATCACCTTAGACAAAATAAAATACTTGGGAATCTATCTGCTGAGACAAACACAGGAACTATATGAACACAACTACACAACACTTTCCACACAACTAAAACTAGACTTGAGCAATTGGAAAAATATTAACTGCTCATGGGTAGGACGAGCCAATATAATAAAAATGACCATCCTACCCAAGCTTATTTATCTATTTAGTGCTATACCCATTAAACTTCCAAAAATTTTTCTTACTGCCTTAGAAAAAAACCATAACAAAATTCATTTGGAAGAACAAAGGGTCAAGGATATCCAGGGAAATCATGGGGAAAAAAAATACAAAGGAAGGTGGCATTGCAGTCCCAGATCTCAAACTCTATTATAAAGCAGTGATCATCAAAAGAATTTGGTACTGGCTAAGAGACAGAAAGGAGCATCAGTGGACTAGACTTGGGGTAAGTGACCCCAGTAAGACAGTATATGACAAACCCAAAGAGCCCAGCTTCTGGGACAAAAACCCACTGTTTGACAAAAACTGCTGGGAAAACTGAAAGACAGTATGGGAGAGATTAGGTTTAGATCAACACATCACATCCTACACCAAGATAAACTCATAATGGGTGAATGACTTGAACATAAAGAAGGAAACTATAAGTAAATTAGGCAAACACAGAATAGTATACATGTCAGACCTTTGGGAAGGGAAAGACTTTAAAACCAAGCAAGACATAGAAAGAGTCACAAAATGTAAAATAAACAATTTTGATTACATCAAATTAAAAAGTTTTCATACAAACAAAACCAGTGTATCCAAATTGAGAAGGGAAGCAACAAATTGGAAAACAATTTTCATAACAAAATCCTCTGACAAAGGTCTAATTACTCAAATTTATAAAGAGCTAAATCAATTGTACAAAAAATCAAGCCATTCTCCAATTTATAAATGGGCAAGCGACATGAACAGACAGTTTTCAGATAAAGAAATCAAAACTATTAATAAGCACCTGAAAAAGTGCTTTAAATCTCTGATAATCAGAGAGATGCAAATCAAAACAACTCTGAGATATCACCTCACACCTAGCAGATTGGCTAATATGACAGCAAAAGAAAGTAATGAATGCTGGAGGGGATGTGGCAAAGTCGGGACACTAATTCATTGCTGATGGAGTTGTGAATTGATCCAACCATTCTGGAGGGCAATTTGGAACTATGCCCAAAGGGCGATAAAAGGCTGTCTGCCCTATGATTCAGCAATAGCACTGCTGGGCTTGTACCCCAAAGAGATAATAAGGAAAAAGACTCGTACAAGAATATTCATAGCTGTGCTCTTTGTGGTGGCCAAAAATTGGAAAATGAGGTGAGGCCCTTCAATTGGGAAATGGCTGAACAAATTGTGGTATATGTTGGTGATGGAATACTATTGTGCTAAAAGGAATAATAAAGTAGAGGAATTCCATAGAACCTGGAACAACCTCCAGGAAGTCATGCAGAGTGAAAGGAGCAGAACCAGAAAAACATTGTACACAGAGACTGAAACACTGTGGTACAAGAGAATGTCCCTGAACATTCTGCAGGGATGTAGGAGAAAAAACCACTATCCACAAGCAAATCACAAATTGTGGGAGTAAAAACACCGAAGAAAAGCAACTATTTGACTACAGGGATTGAGGGGACATGAATGAGGAGAGACTCTAAATGAACACCCTAATACAAATACCAACAACATGGAAATGGGTTTGACTCAAAGACACATGTGATACCCAGTGGAATCGTGCGTTGGCTAGGGGAGGGCTGGTGGGAGTGGGGAGGAAAAGAAAAGGATCTTTGTTTCCAAGGAATATTGTTTGAAAATAACCAAATAAAATAATGTTTAAATTGGGGAGAAAAAGAATAGAAAAAAAGAAATCAAAACTATTAATAAGCACATGAAAAAGTGTTCTAAATCTCTTATAATCAGAGAAATGCAAATCAAAACAACTCTGAGGTACCACCTTACACCTAGTAGATTGGCTAACATGACAACAAAGGAAAGTGATAAATATTGTAGGGGGTATGGCTAAATTCGAACATTAATGCATTGCTGGTGGAGTTATGAGTTGATCCAACCATTCTGGAGGACAATTTGGAACTATGCCCAAAGGGCACTAAAACATCATCTGCCCTTTGATCCAGACATAGCACTGCTGGGTTTATCCTCAAAGAGATAATAAGGAAAAAGACTTATAAAAGAATATTCATAGTTGCACTCTTTGTGGTGGCAAAAAGTTGGAAAATGAGGGGCTGCCCTTCAATTGGGGAGTGACTGAACAAATTGTGGTATATGATGGTGATGGAATACTATTGTGCTCAAAGGAATAATAAACTGGAAGAATTCCATGTGAGCTGGAACAACCTCCAGGAATTGAGGCTGACTAAAGAAACAGAACCAGGAGAACAATGTACACAGAAACTGATACACTGTGATACAATCAAATGTAATGGACTTCTCTAGTAGAAGCAATACAGTGATCCAGAACAATTTGGAGGGATGTATGAGAGAGAACACTATCCCATTCAGAGGAAAAACTGTGGGAGCAGAAACACAGAAGAAAAACAACTGCTTGATCACATGGGTCAATGTGGATATGATTGGGGATGTAGACTCTAAATGATCATCCTAGTCAAACATCAACAACATGGAAATAGATTCTGATCAAGGACACATGGAAAATCCAGTGGAATTGTGTGTTGGCTACGGGAAGGGGTTGGGGAGGGGAGGGAAAGAACATGATTCTTGTAACCAAGGAAAAATATTCTAAATTTACTAATTAAATAAAATTGAAAAAATAAATAAAATTGAAAAAATAAAATATATAATGACTGGACTATTTCCAACTTTAGAGGAATTTTGGCAGACAAAATCAAATATCATTGGATAGGTTTCTTGTGAAGCTTACACCTGCTGAATCTCAAGCAGGATTCAGTGGCAATAAGGACGAAAAAGAGAAAGAGAAAGAACTCTAGAAGGGCAGTTGCCCTCAGATATTATGGAGGGGGACTCTTCTTCCAGACAATGAGATTTCTCCTCCCCATCATCTTCTTAGGTCATGAACTCCTTCCTCTCAACACAGGTAAAGTTAAGTTAAAATTTTCTTATTTAATCTAATTATTGTTTTCATTTATGTCTATTATTTATTTAGTAAAATACAATCACATTCATGCATATGCCTTATAAAATATGGATTTTCTGGATTTGTTGAATGGTTGAATTTAATTTAAATTATTCCTTATGAAAAAATTAATTTGGTACTTGGCCTATCTTCTGGATTAATGATGAGTACCAACTATAATATTAAACAAAGATCAGTTGTGATGGACCAAGCTATTATCAGCAAAACAAGATTTCAAGATAACCCCAAGTGGTTCATGATTTAAAAAACAACAAACAGCTACCTACAGCCAAAGAAGGAACTGTTGGAATCTAATTGCAGATCTAAGCACAACATCCTTCACTTTATTACCTTCATGAGTTTTTTCACTGGATATGTGATTGTATCTCTGGTCACATCATGGGGAATATGGAAATATATATTGCATAAAATACATGATATAACCTATATCAGACTATTTACTGCCTGGAGGGAAGTAATTTGAATCACAAAATGTCAGAAAGCAATCATCAAAAATTGTTTTTACATGTTGATGAAAAAAAGAAAATTCAATAAAGAAAAAAATAAGGGAGTTAGAATGCATGTCCAAGGATGATAAAGTTAATTTCCCAAAAGGAATAAGTAGACCAATTCTTTACACCATGTAAAGTTAACTATGTTGCCTAAAATAATCTTTGCTCAGATTTATTAAGAAGCCAATTTAAATTGAGGCTCTAAAATTTATTTGTATTTATTAATTTGTATCATGCAGGAAACAAAAAGTTTCTGAAACTGATCTGGGTTGAAGACTTAGACTCATTCTCACCCCTCCAGGCTCTCTCTCCTCTCCAATCCATCCTACACACAACTGCCAAATGTTATTATTCCTAAAGAACCACACCGCACTCCCCTGCTCAAGAAGTTGCAGTTACTCCCCAGAGCCTGTGAGATAAAAAGCAAACCATTCAGCTTAACACTTAAAAGATTTCCTTCTATTGAGCCAAAATGTGTATAACTTCTGGATTTGTCCTAGTTCTGCCTGCTGGACTAAATAGAATGATTCATTCATATTACAGATTTTTAAATATTTGCTTGAACAGACTAAAATCCTGGATGTGGAGTCAAAATCTGAGTTTGAATCCTGCCTTAAGACTTTATTAGTGAGGGCAGCCAGGTGACTCAGTGGATGGAGAGCCAGGTCTAGAGACTTGAGGTCCTGGGTTCAAATTTGACCTTAGACACTTCCTGGACAAGTCACTTAATCCCCATTGCCTCGCCCTTACTGTTCTTCTCCCTTGGAGCCAATACACAGTATTGATTTTAAGAATGAAGGTAAGAGTTGTTTTTTTAACTTATTAGCTATGTGACCCCACAGGAAACCACTAAAGTTCTCTCAGACGGATTTTTCTTCTGTAAAATAGAGACAAAAAAATAGCCCCTGCAACCTCATAGAGTTGTGAGGTTCAAATGAGGTAATGTCTATAAAGGAATTTGCACAAATATACTCCCTTTCTCATTAACATTATTTTTCACTGAAGACTCAGCATGCCTTCCCTGAAATTTCTTCTTTATGCTAAATATGCTGTGGTCATTTTATCTCCATAAATCCTCAACACAGTTTGGAGTCTTGTTACCCAATCCCAAAATTCATGTCACTTTTAAAGCTTGATGTCCATGTCTGAACAGAGTACTCCAAATGAGCTCTGACCAAACAAACAAACAAACAAACAAATCTGCTTTTGTTCTACACACATTCTCTCTTTTTCTAAATTAATTTATTTAGTTAATTTAGAACATTATTCCTTGGTTACAAGAATCATATTATTTCCCTCCCTCCCCCCTTATCGCAGCCAATGCAAAATTTCATTGGGTATTACTTGTGTCCTTAATCAGAACCTATTTCCATGTTGTTGGTGTTTCACTAGGATGCTCCTTTTAAGTCTATGAAGCCATTTCCCCTCGACCCATGTATTCAAGCAGTTGTTTTTCTTCTGTGTTTCTACTCCCACAATTTTTCCTCTGAATGTGGATAGTGTTCTTTCTTGTAGATCCCTCCAAGTTGTTCAGGATCACTGCATTGCAACTAATGGAGAAGTCCATTACATTCGATTGTACCACAGTGTATCAGTCTCTGTGTAAAATGTCCTCCTGGTTCTGTTCCTTTTCCTCTGCATCAATTCCTGGAGATCATTCCAGTTCCCCTGGAATTCCTCCACTTTATTATTCCTTTGAGCACAATAGTATTCCATCATCAACATATACCACAATTTGTTCAGCCATTCTCCAATTGAAGAGCATCCCCTCATTTTCCAGTTTTTGGCCACCTCAAAGAGCACAGCTATGCATATTTCTTTACATGTCTTTTTCCTTATTATCTCTTTGGGGTACAAGCCCAGAAATGAAAATGAAAATGAAAATTGTTTTCCAATTTGTACTTCCCTTCTCAATTTGGATACACTGGTTTTGTTTGTATGAAAACTTTTTAATTTGATGTAATCAAAATTGTTTATTTTACATTTTGTGACTCTTTCTATGTCTTGCTTGGTTTTAAAGTCTTTCCCTTCCCAAAGGTCTGACATGTATACTATTCTGTGTTTGCCTAATTTACTTATAGTTTCCTTCTTTATGTTCAAGTCATTCACCCATTATGAGTTTATCTTGGTGTAGGATGTGATGTGTTGATCTAAACCTAATCTCTCCCATACTGTCTTTCAGTTTTCCCAGCAGTTTTTGTCAAACAGTGGGTTTTTGTCCCAGAAGCTGGGCTCTTTGGGTTTGTCATATACTGTCTTACTGGGGTCACTTACCCCAAGTCTAGTCCACTGATGCTCCTTTCTGTCTCTTAGCCAGTACCAAATTCTTTTGATGATCACTGCTTTATAATAGAGTTTGAGATCTGGGACTGCAATGCCACCTTCCTTTGTATTTTTTTTCCCCATGATTTCCCTGGATATCCTTGACCCTTTGTTCTTCCAAATGAATTTTGTTATGGTTTTTTTCTAAGGCAGTAAGAAAAATTTTTGGAAGTTTAATGGGTATAGCACTAAATAGATAAATAAGCTTGGGTAGGATGGTCATTTTTATTATATTGGCTCGTCCTACCCATGAGCAGTTAATATTTTTCCAATTGCTCAAGTCTAGTTTTAGTTGTGTGGAAAGTGTTGTGTAGTTGTGTTCATATAGTTCCTGTGTTTGTCTCAGCAGATAGATTCCCAAGTATTTTATTTTGTCTAAGGTGATTTTGAATGGGATTTCTCTTTCTAATTCTTATTGCTGATGTGTGTTGGAAATATATAGAAATGCTGATGACTTATGTGAATTTATTTTGCTTTGCTAAACTTTGCTAAAGTTGTTGATTGTTTCAACTAGATTTTTGGTTGATTCTCTAGGATTCTTTAAGTAAAGTAGACCAACATATCATCTGCAAAGAGCGATAGCTTGGTCCCCTCCTTGCCTATTTTAATGCCTTCAATTTCTTTTTCTTCTCTAATTGCTATTGCTAGTGTTTCTAGTACAATGTTAAATAATAGAGGTGATAATGGGCATCCTTGTTTCTCTCCTGATCTTATTGGGAATGCATCTAGTTTATCCCCATTGCAGATGATGTTGGCTGATGGTTTTAGATAAATACTGCTTATTCTTTTTAGGAAAGGTCTTTCTATTCCTATGCTTTCTAGTGTTTTCAATAGGAACGAGTGTTGTATTTTGTCAAAGGATTTTTCTGCATCTATTGAGTTAATCATGATTTTTGTCAGTTTGCTTGCTGATATGGTCAATTATGTGGATGGTTTTCCTAATATTGAACCAACTTTTCATTCCTGGTATGCATCCTACCTGGTCATAGTGAATAACCCTCATGATCACTTGTTGGAGTCTTTTTGCTACTATCCTATTTAAGATTTTTTAATCTATATTCATTAAGGAGATTGGTCTATAGTTTTCTTTCTCCGTTTTTTACCTGCCTGGTTTTGGAATCAGTACCATGTTTGTGTCGTAAAAGGAGTTTGGTAGAACTCCCCCTTTGCTTATTATGTCAAATAGTTTGTATAGTATTGGGATTAGCTGTTCTGTGAATGTTTGATAGAATTCACTTTTGAATCCATCAGGCCCTGGGGATTTTTTCTTAGGGAGTTCTTTGATGGCCTGTTGGATTTCTTTTTCTGATAAGGGATTATTTAAGAATTCTATTTCTTCTGTTAGTCTAGGCAATTTATATTTTTGTAAATATTCATCCATATCATCTAGGTTGGTATATTTATTGCCATATATTTGGGCAAAGTAGTTTTTAATGATTGCCTTAATTTCCTCTTCATTGGAGGAGAGGTCCCCCTTTTCATCTTTGATGCTGTTAATTTGCCTTTCTTCTTTGCTTTTTTAAACTAGATTGACCAGTACTGTGTCTATTTTGTCTGTTTTTTTCAAAGTACCAGCTTCTAGTCTTGTTTATTAGTTCAATAGTTCTATCACTTTCGATTTTATTAATTTCTCCCTTAATTTTTAGGATTTCTAGTTTGGTTTTCTTCTGGCGGGTTTTAATTTGTTCGCTTTCGAGTTTTTTGATTTGCATTTCCAATTCATTGATTTCTGCCCTCCCTAATTTGTTAATATATGCACTCAAGGAGATGGATTTTCCTCTGAGTACTGCTTTGGCTGCATCTCATAAGGTTGGAAAGGATGTCTCACTTTTGTCATTTTCCTCAATGAAATTATTAATTGTTTCTTCTCTAACTAACCGATTTTTGGAGTATCATATTATTTAATTTCCAATTAATTTTTGATTTGGCTCTCTATGTACCTTACTGATCATTATTTTTATTGCCTTACGATCTGGAAAGGTTGTATTTATTATTTTTGCTTTTTTGCATTTGTATGCCATGTTTCTGTGACCTAGTGTATGATCTATTTTTGTGAATGTGCCACGTGATGCTGAGAAGAAGGTGTATTCCTTTTTGTCCCTATTTATTTTTCTCCATATTTCTATTAACTCTAATTTTTCTAAGATTTCATTCACATGTTTTACCTCTTTCTTATATATTTTTCGGTTTGATTTATCTAAATTTGATAGTGGTTGGTTCAAGTCTCACACTAATATGGTTTTACTGTCTATTTCCTCCTTCAATTCTCCTAGTTTCTTCATTAGAAATTTGGGTGCTATACCATTTGGTGCATACATGTTGATTAGTGATAATTCCTCATTGTCTATACTCCCTTTTAACAGAATATATTTACCTTCCCTATCCCTTTTGATCAGGTCTATTTTTGCATTGGCTTTATCAGATATCATGATTACCACTCCTGCCTTCTTTCTATCAGTTGAGGCCCAAAAGGTCTTACTCCATCCTTTAATTCTAACCTTGTGAGTATCAACCCGCCTCATATGTGTTTCTTGAAGACAACATATGGTAGGATTTTGGGTTCTAATCCAATCTGCTATTTGTCTACGTTTTATGGGTGAGTTCATCCCATTCACGTTCAAAGTTATGATTGTCACTTGTGGATTCCCTGGCATTTTGATATCTTTCCCTAATTCTGACCTTTCTTCTTTAGCTATAACCTTTTAAACCAGTGATTTACTTTAGATCGGTCCCCCTAGTCCCCTCCCTTGATATGCTTCCCTTTATGGTCCCTCCCTTTTTTGTTCCCTTCCCCTCCCCCCTCCCCCTCTCCCCCTCCTTAATTTCCCCTTCTCTCTTACCCTGTTGGATAAGATAGGTTCTTCCCTTTCAGAGTTGATTTCACTGAGAATAAGGTTTAAGTAATACCACTTCATGCTCTCTTACTCTCCTTCTCTCATGAGAATTCTTCCCCTCCCCTTCCCATGTGTATCTTTGTGTGGGAAAGATTATTCTATTTAGTCCCCCCCCTCTATTTCTTGAAGTAAATCTTAGTATCATCAATGATTCACCCCTTCCCTTTTTCTTTCTTTCCCCCCTTTCACCAAACTGTCTCGATGCCCCAATCTTTCCCTATCTGTGATTCTTCTAATTACTCTTATGATGCATACAATTTTTGAGAGTTACACATTACATTTTCCCCACATATTAATATATATATATATATATATAATTTGATATAAATATAGTCCTTATTGAAGATAGTTTGGCTTAAGGAAAAAGATAAAATATTTCTCCTTTTCACTTTCTTTCATATTTACCTTTTCATGTTTCTCTTGCTCTCTGCAATTGGATGGCAAATTTTCCACTAAGTTCTGGTCTTTTCTTAGCAAATACTTGGAAACCTTCTATTTTGTTGAATGCCCATACTTTATCCTGGAAGTATATAGTCAGTTTTGATGGGTAGTTGATTTTTGGTTGGAGACCCAGCTCTCTTGCCTTTCTAAATATCGTGTTCTATGCTTTGAGGTCTCTTTGCATGTTTGCTGCTAAGTCATGTGTGATCCTTATGGGGGCTCCTCTATATCTGAAGCTCCTCTTCTTGGCTTCTTGTAAGATTTTCTCCTTAGGTTGGAAGCTCTTGAATTTGGCGATTACATTCCTGGGGGTTGTCTTTTGGGGATTTAGTATAGAGGGTGTTCTAGGAACCCTTTCCATTTTTATTTTGCCCCCTTGCTTGAGAACACTGGGGCAATTCTCTTCTATAATTTCCTGTAGTATGGCATTGAGGTTTTTGTTTATCTCTGGTTTTTCGGGCAGACCAATGATTCTCAAGTTATCTCTCCTTCCTCTATTTTCCTGGTCTGTCACCTTGTCAGTGAGATATTTTATGTTTTCTTCTAATTCATTAATTTTTTGGCTTTGCTTTATTAATTCTTGCTGTTTTGTAAGATCACTGTCTTCCAGTTGCTTAATTCTGGTCTTTAGGGACTGGTTTTGCTTTTCAGCTTGGTCTGCCCTTCTGTTAGAGGCTTCCAGCTCTTTCTCCAATTGTGAGGTCTTGTCTGTCAGGCTGCTGACTTCTTCCTGAATTTTTTTCCCCATTTTTCTTGCCAGAAGGTTTCCATCTTTTGGATAAGCTCCAATTTGAGTTCTTCCAGAGCTTGTGGATTATTTCCACTTTGGGGGGCATGTTTTGATTTTGTTTGAATTTCATCCTCTTTCTCTTCTTTTCCTTGGGTATTCCCACCATCAACGTTTTCAATAGTCACTTTTCCCCCTTTCTTCTTGGAGGTTTGATTTTAGGCTGTGTGAGCCATCCCTTCAGTGGTTTTTCCCCCCCTTTCCTTTTTTTCATAGGTCTGGGTGATATGAGCAGGTTTTCTGTGGTTTTAGGTTGCTTCAGACTAGTTCTTCTCAGCCTCCGTGGTTTGTTAGCGTGCCCTCCCCGGAGCTCTGTGGTCTCTTCTCACTGGTGCACAGGAATCTCCTGTGAAACCGGTCTGAATGTTGGATCTCTGGTATTCCCTGTCAGTTTCCAGGGAGCCTGGTTTGCTCCCCCTCACTACAGTGAGGGGGGGAGCTTAGGCCTTAGGCAGTTTTTAAAGATTCTTGAGACTCCACACTGTTCTCAGTTTGCAGGAGCCCCATGGTCTGTGCGCTCTGCAGTGAGCAGGGTTCTCCTGTGAAACCACCCTGAGAGGTCGTTCCCTAGCAGTCTTTAGATCCCAAGGACCCAGGTGTGCCCCCTCAGACAGAGATGTTCCTCACTTACTTGCTGTTCTGGTGAGCGCTCTGATCCCCATCTCTGGTTCCGAGGGGGAGGAGGGGGAAGGGCAGCTCAGTTCATGTTTTTGTGCAAGCTTTTCCTCCTTCTTATAGTGTGGCAATGCTCAAACCCCATGTACCTTCATTTCTGTGGGGTACTGGAGAGTCCCTCCATTCTTCCAAAGATGATTTTTATGCTCTTTTGACATAGTCTATTTTGTTTGGTGCTGGGAAAGGAAGTGATTTGCGTCTAGATTGCAGGCATGTTTACCCGGAAGTAATAGTTTTGATTTCTTTATCTGAACATTGCCTATTCATGTCCCTTGCCCATTTATCACTTGGGGAATGGCTTGATTTTTTGCACAATTGATTTAACTCTTTATAAATTTGAGTAATTAGATCTTTGTCAGAGGTTGATTTTTCCCAATTTGTTGCTTCCCTTCTAATTTTGGTTGCATTGATTTTGTTTCTACAAAAACTTTTTAATTTTATGTAATCAAAATTATTGATTTTACATTTTGTGATTTTTTTCTAGTTCTTGCTTGGTCTTAAAATCTTTCCTTTCCCAAGGATCTGACAAGTATACTATTCTGTGTTCACCTAATTTACTTATACTTTCCTTCTTTATATTCAAGTCATTCACTCATCTTGATTATCTTGGTGTAGAGTGTAAGATGTTGATCCAAACCCAATCTCTCCCAAACTGTCTTACAATTTTCCTAGCATTTTTTGCCAATTAGTAGATTTTTGTCCCCAAAGCTGGGATCTTTGGGTTTATCACAGACTGTCTTACTGAGGTCACTTACCCCTAGTCTATTCCACTGATCCTCCTTTGTGTCTCTTAGCCAGTACCATATTGTTTTGATGACCACTGTTTTATAGTATAATTTGAGAACTGGTACTGCTAGGCCACCTTCCTTCACATTTTTTTTCATTTTTTTCTGGATATCCTTGATCTTTTGTTCTTCCAAATGAACTTTGTTAGGTTTTGTCAAATTCAGTAAAATCTTGGTAGTTCAATGGGTATGGCACTAAATAAGAAAATAAGACTGGGTAGGCTTGTCATTTTTATTATTTTAGGTCATCCTACCCATGAGTAATTAATGTTTTTCCAATTATTTAGATCTAGTTTTGTGTGGAAAGTGTTTTGTAGTTGTGTTGATACAGTTCCTGTGTTTGTCTTGGCAGATAGATTCCTAAGTATTTTATATTGTCTAGGGTGATTTTAAATGGGATTTCTCTTTCTAATTCTTGCTGCTGATGTGTTTTGGAAATATATAGGAATGCTGATGACTTATGTGGGTTTATTTTGTATCCTGCAACTTTGCTAAAGTTGTTATTTCAATTAGCTTTTTGGTTGAATCTCTAGGATTCTTTAAGTAGACCATCATGTCATTTGCAACGAGTGATAGCTTGGTCTCCTCATTGCCTATTTTAATATTTTCAATTTCTTTTTTTCTTTAATTGCTACTGCTAGTATTTTAGTACAATGTTAAACAATAGAGGTGATAATGGATACACTTGTTTCACTCCTGATCTTCTTGGGTATGCTTCTAGTTTATCCCCATTGCAGATGATATTTACTACTGGTTTTAGATATATACTGTATTATTTTTTTTAATATATTTTATTTGATCATTTCCAAGCATTATTCGTTAAAGACATAGATCATTTTCTTTTCCTCCCCCCCACCCCCCATAACCGACGCGTAAGTCCACTGGGCATTAGATGTTTTCTTGATTTGAACCCATTGCTTTGTTGATAGTATTTGCATTAGAGTGTTCATTTAGAGTCTCTCCTCTGTCATGTCCCCTCAACCTCTGTATTCAGGCAGTTGCTTTTTCTCGGTGTTTCCACTCCCATAGTTTATCCTTTGCTTATGAATGGTGTTTTTTTCTCCTGGATCCCTGCAAGTTGTTCAGGGACATTACACCGCCACTAATGGAGAAGTCCATTACGTTCGATTATACCACAGTGTATTAGTCTCTGTGTACAATGTTCTCCTAGTTCTGCTCCTCTCGCTCTGCATCACTTCCTGGAGGTTGTTCCAGTCTCCATGGAACTTCTCCACTTTATTATTCCTTTTAGCACAATAGTATTCCATCACCAACATATACGACACTTTGTTCAGCCATTCCCCAATTGATGGGCATCCCCTCGTTTTCCAGTTTTGGGCCACCTCAAAGAGCGCAGCTATGAATATTTTTGTACAAGTCTTTGTGTCCATTATCTCTTTGGGGTACAGACCCAGCAGTGCTATGGCTGGGTCAAAGGGTAGATATTCTTTTGTTGCCCTTTGGGCATAGTTCCAAATTGCCCTCCAGAATGGTTGGATCAGTTCACAGCTCCACCAGCAATGAATTAATGTCCCTACTTTGCCACATCCCCTCCAGCATTCATTACTTTCCTTTGCTGTTATGTTAGCCAATCTGCTAGGTGTGAGGTGATACCTCAGAGTTGTTTTGATTTGCATCTCTCTGATTATAAGAGATTTAGAACACTTCTTCATGTGCTTGTTAATAGTTTTGATTTATCTGAGAACTGCCTATCCATTTCCCTTGCCCATTTATCAATTGGAGAATGGCTTGATTTTTTGTACAATTGATTTAGCTCATTATAAATATGAGTAATTAAACCTTTGTCAGAGGTTTCTATGAAGATTTTTTCCCAATTTGTTGTTTCCCTTCTGATTTTAGTTACATTGGTTTTGTTTGTACAAAAGCTTTTTAGTTTGATGTAGTCAAAATTATTTATTTTACATTTTGTGATTCTTTCTATATCTTGCTTGGTTTTAAAGCCTTTCCCCTCCCAAAGGTCTGACATGTATACTATTCTGTGTTTACCCAATTTACTTATGGTTTCCTTCTTTATGTTTAAGTCACTCACCCATTTTGAATTTATCTTGGTGTAGGGTGTTGATCTATTCCTAGTCTCTCCCACACTGTCTTCCAATTTTCCCAGCAGTTTTCATCGAATAGTGGATTTTTGTCCCAAAAGCTGGGATCTTTGGGTTTATCGTATACTGTCTTGCTGAGGTCGCTTTCCCCCAGTCTATTCCACTGATCTTCCTTTCTGTTTCTTAGCCAGTACCAAATTGTTTTGATGACTGCTGCTTTGTAATATAGTTTTAGGTCAGGGACTGCAAGGCCCCCATCATATGTGTTTTTTTTTTTCATTATTTCCCTGGATATCCTTGATCTTTTGTTCTTCCAAATGAACTTTGTTATGGTTTTTTCTAAATCAGTGAAGAAGTATTTTGGTAGTTCAATGGGTATGGCACTAAATAGATAAATAAGTTTGGGTAGGATGGTCATTTTTATTATATTGGCTCGTCCTATCCATGAGCAGTTAATGTTTTTCCATTTGTTCAAGTCTAGTTTTAGTTGTGTGGCGAGTGTTTTGTAGTTGTGTTCATATAGTTCCTGTGTTTGTCTTGGGAGGTAGATTCCTAGGTATTTTATTTTGTCTAAGGTGATTTTGAATGGGATTTCTCTTTCTAGTTCTTGCTGCTGAGCTGTGTTGGAGATATATAGAAAAGCTCATGATTTATGTGGGTTTATTTTGTATCCTGCAACTTTGCTAAAGTTGTTGATTATTTCAATTAGCTTTTTGGTTGAATCTCTAGGATTCTTTAAGTAGACCATCATGTCATCCGCAAAGAGTGATAACTTGGTCTCCTCCTTGCCTATTTTGATGCCTTCAATTCCTTTATCTTCTCTAATTGCTACTGCTAGTGTTTCTAGTACAATGTCAAATAGTAGAGGTGATAATGGGCATCCTTGTTTCACTCCTGATCTTATTGGGAATGCATCTAGTTTATCCCCATTGCAGATGATATTAGCTGTTGGTTTTAGATATATACTGTTTATTATTTTTAGGAATGACCCTTCTATTCCTATGCTTTCTAGTGTTTTTAATAGGAATGGGTGTTGTATTTTATCAAAGGCTTTTTCTGCATCTATTGAGATAATCATGTGGTTCTTGCTAGTTTGCTTGTTGATGTGGTCAATTATGTGGATGGTTTTCCTAATGTTGAACCAGCCCTGCATCCCTGGTATGAATCCTACTTGATCATGGTGAATGATCCTTCTGATCACTTGCTGGAGTCTTTTTGCTAGTATCCTATTTAAGATTTTTGCATCTATATTCATTAGGGAGATTGGCCTATAGTTTTCTTTCTCTGTTTTTGACCTGCCTGGTTTTGGAATTAGTACCATGTTTGTGTCGTAAAAGGAGTTTGGTAGAACTCCCTCTTTGCTTATTATGTCAAATAGTTTGTATAGTATTGGGATTAACTGTTCTCTGAATGTTTGATAGAATTCACAGGTGAATCCATCAGGCCCTGGGGATTTTTTCTTAGGAAGTTCTTTGATGGCTTGTTGGATTTCAATTTCTGATATGGGATTATTTAGGAATTCTATTTCCTCTTCTGTTAGTCTAGGCAGTTTTTATTTTTGTATATATTCATCCATTTCTCCTAAATTGGTGTATTTATTGCCATATAATTGGGCAAAGTAATTTTTAATGATTGCCTTAATTTCCTCTTCATCGGAGGTGCTGTCTCCCTTTTCATCTTTAATGCTGTGAATTTGCTTTTCTTCCTTCCTTTTTTTAATTAGATTGACCAGTACTTTGTCTATTTTGTTTGTTTTTTCAAAGTACCAGCTTCTTGTCTTATTTATTAAATCAATAGTTCTATCACTTTCGATTTTATTAATTTCTCCCTTAATTTTTAGGATTTCTAATTTGGTTTTCTGCTGGGGGCTATACTGTATTATTTTTAGGAATGACCCTTCTATCGCTATTCTTTCTAGTGTTTTCAATAGGAATGAGTGTTGTATTTTGTCAAAGGCTTTTTCTGCATCTAGTGAGATAATCATGTGATTTTTGTCAGTTTGCTTGTTGATATGGTCAATTATGTGGATGGTTTTCCTAATATTGAACCATCCTTACATTCCTCATATAAATCCCACCAGATCATAGTGATGATCTTGCTGGAGTCTTCTTGCTAGTATCCTATTTAAGATTTTTGCATCTATGTTCATTAAGGAGATTGGTCTATAGTTTTCTTTCTATGTTTTTGACCTGCCTAGCTTTGGAGTCAGTACCAGATTTGTGTCATAAATTTGGTAGTACTCCCTCTTTGCTGATTATGTCAAATAGTTTGTATAGTATTGGGATTAGCTGTTCTGTGAATGTTTGATAGAATTCACTGGTGAATCCATCAGGCCCTGGGGATTTTTTCTTAGGGAGTTCTTTGATGGCCTGTTGGATTTCTCTTTCTCATATGGGATTATTTACGTATTCTATTTCTTTTTCTGTTAATCTAGGCAATCTATATTTTTTTGGAAATAATCACCCATATCGCTAGATTGCCATATAATTAGGTCAAATAGTTTTTAATGATTGCCTTAATTTCCTCTTCTTTAGAGGTGAGGTCTCCTTTTTCATCTTTTATACTGTTAATTTGGTTTTCTTCTTTCCTTTTTAAAATTAGATTGACCAGTACTTTGTTTTGTTTTTTCAAAACACCAGCTTCTAGTCTTATTTATTAATTCAATAGTTTTTTTCACTTTCAATTTTATTAATTTCTCTTTTAAGTTTTAGGATCTCTAATTTAGTTTTCATCTGGTGATTGTTAATTTGTTCACTTTCAAGTTTTTTGATTTTCATGTCCAATTTATTGACCTCTGCCCTCCCTAATTTGTTAATATATGAAATCAAGGATACAAATCTCCCCCTGAGTATTCCTTTGGCTGCATCCCATAGATTTTGAAAGGATGCCTCATTGTCATTTTCTTTAATGAAATTATTGTTTCTATGATTTCTTTTACCTATTTTGGAGAATCATATTAATTTCCAATTAATTTTTGATTTGGCTTTTCATGTACCCTTACTAATTATTTTTATTACATTATGATCTAAAAAGGTTGCATTTATTATTTCTGCTTTTTCCAGTTTTTTGCCATGTTTTTATGCCCTAGTACATGGTCAATCTTTGCGAATGTACCATGTGCTGCTGAAAAAAGGTGTTTTCCTTTTTGTCCCTATTTATTTTTTCTCCACATATTAACTCTAAAAAGTTTTTATTCACATCTCTTACCTCTTTTTTATTCATTTTTTGATTTGATTTATCTAAATTTGATAGTGGAAAGGTCAGGGCTCCCACTAGTATAGTTTTACTATCTATTTCATCCTTGAGCTCCACTAGTTTCTCCTTTAGAAATTTGGATGCTATACCATTTGGTGCATACATGTTGATAACTGATATTTCTTCATTTTCTATACTGTCTTTTATCAGGATGTAATTACCTTTCCTATCTCTTTTAATCAGATCTATTTTTACTTTGGCTTTGTCAGATATCATGATTACAACTCATACCTTCTTTTTCTCAGTTGAGGCCCAATAGATTTTTGCTCCAGCCTTTGATCTTCATTCTGTGAGTGTCTACCTGCCTCATGTGTGTTTCTTATAGACAACATATTGTAGGATTTTGGTTTCTAATCCACTCTGCTATTTGCTTCTGTTTTATGGGTGAGGTCATCCCATTCATGTTCAGAGTTATGATTTCCACTTGTGTATTCCCCAACATTTTGATATCCTTTCCTAGTTCTGCCCTTTCTTCTTCTGCTATATCCTTTTAAATCAGTGGTTTGCTTTTAATTCATCCCCCTAATCCCCACCCTTATTATACTTCCCTTTCTTCCCCCTCCCTTTTTGTTCCCTTCTTATTTTTTTAGGGTCTGTTAAATTCCCTCTCCCATCTCTTTCCCTCCCTTTTTGTACTCTCTGCCCCAATTCCCCCCTTGGTCTTTCCCTTCTTACTTTCCCTGTAGGGTAAGATAGGATTCGATACCTCAATGGATCTAGATGCTCTTCACTCTCATAATTGATTTCACTGAGAGTAAGGTTTATTTCCTATTAGAACTCTTTCTCCCCTTCATATAATAGTATTCTCCCCCTCCCCTTTGCATGTGCCTTTTTGTGTGATATAGATTATCCTGTTTATCTTATTCCTTCAAGTTTCTCTTGTTGCCATCTTATATTCCCCCCTCCCTTTTTCTTTTTTTGCATATTATTTTAGGGCACTTATTACCCCAGTCTCTGCCTATGAATGATTCTTCTGTTTACCCTAATCATGAATATAATTTTTGAGTTAATATTATTTTCCATATATTAATATAAACAATTTGATCTCATTGAATTTAAATAAAAAACATTTTCCCTTCCCCCCTCTTTCTTATTTACCTTTTCATGTTTTTCTTGATTTTTGTGTTTCAATATTAAACTTTCCACTTAGTTCTTGTCCTTTCTTTACAAATACTTGGAAATCTATTTTGTTGAATGCCCATACTTTCTCCTGGCAGTATATAGTCAGTTTTGATGTGTATGTGATCCTTGGTTGAAGACCCAATTCTCTTGCCTTTCTGAATATCATATTCCAAGCCTTGTGGTACTTTAGTGTGAAAGCTGCTAGATCTTTTGTAATTCTGATTGGTGCTCATTGATATATGAATTGTCTCTTTTTGGCTTCTTGTAAAACTTCTCCTTAGCTTGGAAGTTCTTGAATTTGGCAATCATATTCCTGGGGTTTGTATTTTGAGGATTTAGGGTAGAGGGTGTTTGAGAATTTCTATTTTGCCCTCTTGTTCAAGTACATCGGGGAAGTTTTTTTGGATAAAAATTTCTTGTAAGATATCAATATTTCTGTTTATTTCTGGGTTTTCAGGTAGACCAAAGATTCTCAAATTGTCTCTTTGAGACTGGTTTTCATGGTCTATCATGTTGTCAGTGAGATATTTTATGTCTTCTATTTTGCAATCTTTTGACATTGCTTTATTCTTAATGTTTTGCGAGATCATTGGCTTCCAGTTGCCCAATTCTGGTCCTTAAGGACTCATTTTCTGCTATAATCTTTTGATTTTCCTTTTTGGTTTGGTCTGTCCTACTTTTCATGGCTTTGAGCTGCTTCATTTTGGTCTCTAATTGGGAGTTCCTATCCTTTAAACTGCTATTTTCTTTTTGAACTATTTCCCACTTTTCTTGCCAAAACTCTTCCATCTTTTTCATGAGCTCTAATTTAAATTCTTCAAGAGCTTCTGGCCAATTTCCCACCCCCCTTTTTTTAAATGTTTGGATGAATTTATTTGTATGTCCTCTTCTATTTCCTCTATAATCTGGGTTTTTCCTCCATAAAAATTATCCAGGGTCAATGCCTTCTTATTCTTCTTGGTGCTGGGAAGTTGTTTTTCCTGGGCATTATTTGCCATCACTATGCTGGTTTTTCCTTCCCTTTCCAGTCAGAAATCTGAGTGAAGAGGCAGACTTTCTGTATATGGAGCTCAGGAGCAAGGTTTTTGCCTGATGCCACCTCTCCATTCTCTGCAACTTCTGTTTGCTGCCTTTCTCTACCCTATCTCCCCACATGTGCCCAAGGTTTACACTCTTCAACCTCCTGGGGTCTCAGATCTAGTTGCTCTCAGGGGTAGGTCTTTGGTGGTCTTAGTCAGCTGCCAAGGACCTAGAGGTGCCCCTTGCTTGCTCACTGATTCTAGAGCAATGGCTCTTACTCTAGCTCACTGGATCCATGTGTGTGGGGTAGGGGAGGGTTGATCAACTTGTGTTTTGGTGGAAGCTATTTCAACTCCTTATAGTGTGGAAATGTCCAAATCCCACATACCTTCAATGCTGCACCCAACTGTGGAGTCCTTTCATTCATATGAATTTTTTTTTTTGCCTTTTGAGGTAGTCTATATCAGTAGGCTATGAGAAGAAGAGTCCTGGGTCTACACTGCCACCATGTTTACCCAGAAGTCCTCAATCTGGTCATTTAAGAAATGTATAATTCTGCTTCTTAAAGCATCATCAGAGTGATATTTTCCCACAAAGTTTTACACATCCACCATTTTGCATACATTTCCTTGATTAATGAAGTGGGGACATCTTCCTTTGCCGCCTCTTTACCTGAATAAAATGACCCCCTCCCCCACTAGCTACTGCTGAAGTTCTTGCAGCTCCTCAGTATTGAGATCTTTTTTATGATCCTTTGTTTTATCTGGAGAAGACATACACTTTCTAAGATCATGATGCCAACAAGTTCTAGGGAAGGACATTGTGTGGCAAGAAAATGTTGAGTACCACAACAAGTTTTTCTCATCAAAATGCATTGAATACCAAATTTGAAGAGTTCTGAAACTATCAAACACCAAGATTTAACAGTATTTCTGTTATTGTGTAGGTTGTTTTCCTGGTTCTCCTCACTTCCCTTTGCACCACTTCATATAAATCTTTCCAGGCTCTTCTGAATTTCCTTTTCATCATTTCTTATTGTGTAAGAGTTTTCCATGACAATCATATATCACAGCTTGTTCAGCTAGTTCCCAGTTGATGGACATTCCCTTAGTTTCCAATTCTTTGCCATTTCAAAAAGAGCTGCTAAAAATATTTTTTGCATAAGTAGGTCCTTTTGCCTTATCATTGATCTCTTTGGGATAAAGACTCAGTAGTGGTATTATGGGGTCAAAAGGGTATGCATAGTTTTGTGGCCCTTGGGATATGTAAGGGGAAAAAGGGGTTAATTTTAAAAGAGTTGGACTGGATTATTTAAGAGTGTGGTTGCCAGGAATTTAATGTATTCCAAAGAGATTTATTTACAATTTATTTACAAAATGTAGAAAAAGTGAAGTAAGAAAATCAGAGACAGGATAAGGTAAGTCTCTGGAAGTTAGTTTTTTTTTTTTTTTCAGAAAATCTAGCAATTAAGAGTCAGCTTTTCACTTAGTCAAAGGAAGAGATTTTAGAACCACCTCACCAGGAACAGGATCTTGGGTCCAGCCTACACTCCAAAGAATGAAGAATTGTCTCTAGTCTCTACTTCCAAAGAGTGAAGAACTCTCTCTCACAGAAAGTGACAGCCCCCTTTAAAGACATTTTCTCTTGTGTTACTTCCTGTGTCTTCCTCTAATTTTACTTTTACCAATCACAGTTGATGCTCTGCTCTAGGACTGTCCAGAAGGCAGTCAGTTGATTCTGATTCATCATCCACTATTGCACAGGTGGTTAACAGACCTCCCCCACTCAAGTGTGAATTGGGGTATTTGAATTTTTGGTGATTAAATCTAAAATGGGCAGATCTTCATACTCAACTTTAAGTAGAGTGTTCTAAAAATAGACAGGGGTTGCAACTTAATCTTCACAATCAGGGGAGAGTTAAGTATTTTCATTGTTATAATCAGGGTAGAGTTAATTTTAATCTTCACAGGTATAGTGCAATATTGTTCTCTGAATAGTTGTATCAGTTCACAGATCTAATAGTGCATTAGTCCCAATTTTCTTACAGCCCCTCAATATTTATTATTTTCCTTTTTGGTCATATTAGCCATTTTGATAGGTGTGAGGTGGTATCTCAGAACTGTTTTAATGCATTTCTCTAATCAACAGTGATTTGGAGCATTTCCTCATATGACTATAGTTTTAATTTCTTCATCAGAGGACTGCCTGTTCCTATCCATTGACCAGTTATCAATTGGGAAATGCTTTCTATTTTTATAAATTTGTCTCAGTTCTCTCTGTATTTGAGAAATGGGAACCTTTGCTAGAAACACTATAAAATACCCCCTCAAATTATTGTTTCTCATCTAATCTTGATTGCATTGATTTTGTTTAGAAACCTTTACATTTAATTGAAATTATCCATTTCATTTTCCACAATGTTCTCTATGTGTTATTTGCTCATAAATTCTTCCCTTATTCTTTTTTTTTTTAATATATTTTATTTGATCATTTCCAAGCATTATTCGTTAAAGACATAGATCATTTTCTTTTCCTCCCCCCCACCCCCCATAGCCGACGCGTAAGTCCACTGGGCATTAGATGTTTTCTTGATTTGAACCCATTGCTTTGTTGATAGTATTTGCATTAGAGTATTCATTTAAAGTCTATCCTCTGTCATGTCCCCTCAACCTCTGTATTCAGGCAGTTGCTTTTTCTCGGTGTTTCCACTCCCATAGTTTATCCTTTGCTTATGAATGGTGTTTTTTTTCTCCTGGATCCCTGAAAGTTGTTCAGGGACATTACACCGCCCCTAATGGAGAAGTCCATTACGTTCGATTATACCACAGTGTATTAGTCTCTGTGTACAATGTTCTCCTGGTTCTGCTCCTCTCGCTCTGCATCACTTCCTGGAGGTTGTTCCAGTCTCCATGGAACTTCTCCACTTTATTATTCCTTTGAGCACAATAGTATTCCATCACCAACATATACCACAGTTTGTTCAGCCATTCCCCAATTGATGGGCATCCCCTCGTTTTCCAGTTTTGGGCCACCACAAAGAGCGCAGCTATGAATATTTTTGTACAAGTCTTTGTGTCCATTATCTCTTTGGGGTACAGACCCAGCAGTGCTATGGCTGGGTCAAAGGGTAGATATTCTTTTGTTGCCCTTTGGGCATAGTTCCAAATTGCCCTCCAGAATGGTTGGATCAGTTCACAACTCCACCAGCAATGAATTAATGTCCCTACTTTGCCACATCCCCTCCAGCATTCATTACTTTCCTTTGCTGTTATGTTAGCCAATCTGCTAGGTGTGAGGTGATACCTCAGAGTTGTTTTGATTTGCATCTCTCTGATTATAAGAGATGTAGAACACTTCTTCATGTGCTTGTTAATAGTTTTGATTTCTTTATCTGAGAACTGCCTATCCATTTCCCTTGCCCATTTATCAATTGGAGAATGGCTTGATTTTTTGTACAATTGATTTAGCTCATTATAAATATGAGTAATTAAACCTTTGTCAGAGGTTTCTATGAAGATTTTTTCCCAATTTGTTGTTTCCCTTCTGATTTTAGTTATATTGGTTTTGTTTGTACAAAAGCTTTTTAGTTTGATGTAGTCAAAATTATTTATTTTACATTTTGTGATTCTTTCTATATCTTGCTTGGTTTTAAAGCCTTTCCCCTCCCAAAGGTCTGACATGTATACTATTCTGTGTTTACCCAATTTACTTATGGTTTCCTTCTTTATGCTTAAGTCACTCACCCATTTTGAATTTATCTTGGTGTAGGGTGTGAGGTGTTGATCTATTCCTAGTCTCTCCCACACTGTCTTCCAATTTTCCCAGCAGTTTTTATCGAATAGTGGATTTTTGTCCCAAAAGCTGGGATCTTTGGGTTTATCGTATACTGTCTTGCTGAGGTCGTTTTCCCCCAGTCTATTCCACTGATCTTCCTTTCTGTTTCTTAGCCAGTACCAAATTGTTTTGATGACTGCTGCTTTGTAATATAGTTTGAGGTCTGGGACTGCAAGGCCCCCATCATATGTGTTTTTTTTCATTATTTCCCTGGATATCCTTGATCTTTTGTTCTTCCAAATGAACTTTGTTATGGTTTTTTCTAAATCAGTGAAGAAGTATTTTGGTAGTTCAATGGGTATGGCACTAAATAGATAAATAAGTTTGGGTAGGATGGTCATTTTTATTATATTGGCTCGTCCTATCCATGAGCAGTTAATGTTTTTCCAATTGTTCAAGTCTAGTTTTAGTTGTGTGGCGAGTGTTTTGTAGTTGTGTTCATATAGTTCCTGTGTTTGTCTTGGGAGATAGATTCCTAGGTATTTTATTTTGTCTAAGGTGATTTTGAATGGGATTTCTCTTTCTAGTTCTTGCTGCTGAGCTGTGTTGGAGATATATAGAAAAGCTCATGATTTATGTGGGTTTATTTTGTATCCTGCAACTTTGCTAAAGTTGTTGATTATTTCAATTAGCTTTTTGGTTGAATCTCTAGGATTCTTTAAGTAGACCATCATGTCATCCGCAAAGAGTGATAACTTGGTCTCCTCCTTGCCTATTCTGATGCCTTCAATTTCTTTATCTTCTCTAATTGCTACTGCTAGTGTTTCTAGTACAATGTCAAATAGTAGAGGTGATAATGGGCATCCTTGTTTCACTCCTGATCTTATTGGGAATGCATCTAGTTTATCCCCATTGCAGATGATATTAGCTGTTGGTTTTAGATATATACTGTTTATTATTTTTAGGAATGACCCTTCTATTCCTATGCTTTCTAGTGTTTTTAATAGGAATGGGTGTTGTATTTTATCAAAGGCTTTTTCTGCATCTATTGAGATAATCATGTGGTTCTTGCTAGTTTGCTTGTTGATGTGGTCAATTATGTGGATGGTTTTCCTAATGTTGAACCAGCCCTGCATCCCTGGTATGAATCCTACTTGATCATGGTGAATGATCCTTCTGATCACTTGCTGGAGTCTTTTTGCTAGTATCCTATTTAAAATTTTTGCATCTATATTCATTAGGGAGATTGGTCTATAGTTTTCTTTCTCTGTTTTTGACCTGCCTGGTTTTGGAATCAGTACCATGTTTGTGTCGTAAAAGGAGTTTGGTAGAACTCCCTCTTTGCTTATTATGTCAAATAGTTTGTATAGTATTGGGGTTAACTGTTCTCTGAATGTTTGATAGAATTCACAGGTGAATCCATCAGGCCCTGGGGATTTTTTCTTAGGAAGTTCTTTGATGGCTTGATGGATTTCAATTTCTGATATGGGATTATTTAAGAATTCTATTTCCTCTTCTGTTAGTCTAGGCAGTTTGTATTTTTGTATATATTCATCCATTTCTCCTAAATTGGTGTATTTATTGCCATATAATTGGGCAAAGTAATTTCTAATGATTGCCTTAATTTCCTCCTCATTGGAGGTGCTGTCCCCCTTTTCATCTTTAATGCTGTGAATTTGCTTTTCTTCCTTCCTTTTTTTAATTAGATTGACCAGTACTTTGTCTATTTTGTTTGTTTTTTCAAAGTACCAGCTTCTTGTCTTATTTATTAAATCAATAGTTCTATCACTTTCGATTTTATTAATTTCTCCCTTAGTTTTTAGGATTTCTAATTTGGTTTTCTGCTGGGGGTTTTTAGTTTGATCGCTTTCGAGTTTTTTCAATTGCATTTCCAATTGATTGATCTCTGCTCTCCCTTGTTTGTTAATATGAGCTTTCAGGGATATGAATTTGCCTCTGATTACAGCTTTGGCTGCATCCCAAAAGGTTTGAAAGGATGTTTCGCCATTGTCATTTTCCTTGATGAAATTATTAATTGTTTCTATGATTTCTTCTTTAGCTAAACGGTTTTGGAGTATCATATTGTTTAATTTCCAATTGGTTTTAGATTTGGTTTTCCATGTACCATTACTAATCATTATTTTTATTGCCTTGTGATCTGAGAAGGCTGCATTCATTATTTCTGCTTTTTTGCATTTGTGTGCTATGTTTCTGTGACCTAATGTATGGTCAATTTTTGTGAATGTGCCATGTGGTGCTGAGAAGAAGGTGTATTCCTTTTTATCCCTATTTATTTTTCTCCATATGTCTATTAATTCTAATTTTTCTAAGATTTCATTCACTTCTTTTACCTCTTTCTTATTTATTTTTTGATTTGATTTATCTAAATTTGATAATGGTTGGTTTAAGTCTCCCACTAGTATGGTTTTATTGTCTATTTCTTCCTTCAATTCTCCTAGTTTCTCCATTAGAAATTTGGGTGCTATATTATTTGGTGCATACATGTTGATTAATGTTATTTCCTCATTGTCTAGAGTCCCTTTTAACAAAATATAATTACCTTCCCTATCCCTTTTGATCAGGTCTATTTTTGCATTGGCTTTATCAGATATCATGATTACCACTCCTGCCTTCTTTCTATCAGTTGAGGCCCAGAAGGTCTTACTCCATCCTTTAATTCTGACCTTGTGGGTGTCAACCCGCCTCATGTGTGTTTCTTGAAGACAGCATATGGTAGGGTTTTGGATTCTAATCCATTCTGCTATTCGTCTACGTTTTATGGGTGAGTTCATCCCATTCACGTTCAAAGTTATGATTGTCATTTGTCGACTCCCTGGCATTTTGATTGCCTTCCCTAATTCTAACCTTTTCTTCTTCGGCTCTACCTTTTAGTCCAGTGATTTACTTTGAATCAGTCCCCCTTGTCCCCTCCCTTGATGTTTCCCTTTTTAGTCCCTCCCTTTTTGTTCCCTCCCCCTCCCCCCTCTCTTTCCCTCCCTTTTTGTTCTCCCTCTCCCCCTCCCCCCCTTGGTTTTCCCTTCTCCTTACCCTTGTTGGGTAAGATAGAATTCAAGATCCCAATGGATCTGGATGTTTTTCCCTCTCAGAGTTGATTTCCCTGAGATTGAGGTTTAAGTAAACCCCCCCCCTCTCTTCCTCTCCTTCTTATAGGAGTTTTCTTCCCCTCCCCTTCCCCTGTGAATCTTTGTGTGAGAACCATTATTCTATTTGGTCTTTCTTTACCCCCTATTTATACATTACATTTTCCCCACATATTAGTATACATAGGTTGATATAAATGTAGTCCTTATAGAAGAGAGTTTGAGTAAAAGAAGATAACATTTTTCCCCTTTCCTTAATATTTACCTTTTCAGGTATTCCTTGCTCTTTGATTTTCGGTATCAAACTTTCCACAGAGCTCTGGTCTTTTCTTTGCAAAAAGTTGGAAGTCTTCTATTTTGTTGAATGCCCATACTTTCCCTTGGAAGTATATAGTCAGTTTTGCTGGGTAGCTGATTCTTGGTTGGAGACCCAGCTCTCTTGCCTTTCTGAAGATCATGTTCCATGCCTTACGATCATTCAGAGTAGAACTTGCAAGGTCTTGTGTGACCCTGATTGGCATTCCTTTATATCTAAATTGTCTTTTTCTGGCTTCCTGTAGGATTTTTTCTTTTGTTTGATAGCTTTGGAATTTGGCAATTACATTCCTGGGAGTTGTCTTTTGGGGGTTTAGTGTAGAAGGTGTTCTGTGAGCTCTGTCAGTGGCTGTATTGCCCCCTTGTTCTAGAATCTCTGGGCAATTTTCTTTGATTATATCTTGTATCACCATGTCCAGTTTGGTGTTTATTTCTGGCTTTTCTGGGAGTCCAATTATTCTTAAATTTTCTCTTCTCCCCCTGTTTTCCAGATCTATCACCTTGTCGGTGAGATATTTTATGTTCTCTTCTAATTTCTTGGTGTTTTGGCTTTGCTTTATTAGTTCTTGCTTTAAAGCCTGGTTTTCTTTTACAGTTTGGTCAAACTGGTTTTGTAGATGCGTGAATTTCTTTTGCATCATTTCCCACTTTTCCTCCCAGAGGGCTTCCATCTTTTTGGTCCTTTCTGATTCAAATTCTTCATGGGTTTGTGGAGAGTTTCTATTTCCTTTGGAAGATTTTGGAGCATTTTCTTGTATATCTTCTTCTATCTGCTCTGTATTTTGTATTTTGGCTCCATAGAATGTGTCCAGAGTCGCCCCTTTCTTCTTATTTTTCTTGGTATTTTGGGGCTTCTGTGCTTCTGTGGAGTTTGTCATCTCTGAACGTGGAGGATTGGCTTTTCTTGTCTTTGTCTGGTGATCAGAGGCTTTAGTCCTGGGCAGATGTTGGTTCTATGAGCGTTCCCTGGGTTAAACTGAATATGCCTCACTGGAACTGGAATGGAAGGGTCGGACCACGAGGCCACACTCTCCCCCTGGCTCGATTTCCGGAAGTTGCCTTCAGAATCCCTGGCCGTGAGACTGTTCCGTCGGCCTGCGGGGGGATGGGCTGCCGCTTCCCCAAGCTCCGAGAGCACAGACTTTCACTGAGACTTGGATAGCAGGATCCAGCCCGTGAGGCTGTCTTGCCCGCCCTGAGGGTTGCTGTTGTTTTGACCAGCTCTCTGCAGCGGAGGCCCCAGGCAGTAACTTTCACCCGGACCGACAGGCTCTCTGCAGCGGAAGCCCCAGGCAGTAACTTTCACCCGGACTGGGACTTGGGTAGAAGACCCTGAGGGTTGTTGTTCCTCCGACCCTGCTCTCTGAACCCGGCGCGGCTGCCGCTTCCGGGAGCCTTGGACTCTGCGCTCCTACCCCTGAGGTCCGAGGGATCTCGGGTTCTGGCTTTTAAGGGGAGCCGTACCTTTTGAACCGGGTCCAGGTCCAGGAGGAGGGTTCCCAGGGTCTGTGCTGTTGATCGTTTTGAATTTCGGCGCCTTAGGAGCTTCTAGTTTGAGATCGGTTGGGAAGGGTTTTCCGGAGATCTGAACTTCAGCTTTCTCTAAGCCGCCATCTTAACCGGAAGTCCTTCTTCCCTTATTCTTAAATTTGATGGGGACATTTTTCCATGTTTCCCTGATTTGTTTATGGTATTCACCTTCATTTATAGATCATTTAAATACCCATTTTGACTTTGACAAAATGCCTTTATTGTGGTGTATGATATTAGATGTTGCTCTATGCCAAGTTTCTGTCATATCATTTTCCAGTTCTCCCAGCAATTTTTTTCAAATAGTAGAATTTCCTTGTTTTTCAATTTAGTAACATATATTTCCTTCTCTAAAACTTGGATTTTTAAGACCAGCACAGAATGGAAACCACTACATCTTTTCTCATGCTTTCTAATCCTTTCACCATTCTGATCACTTTCCTTTGGACCTGCTCAGTGTCTTCCCTAAAACATAGTGCTCAGAACAGAGCACAGAATCCCAGATGTGGGCAGACCAAACCATAAAAGGATTGTCAGGTTGTTGTGAACAATTTGTTATTCTTGTTTAGTCATTTTTTAGTCATGTCTGACTCCGTGACCCCATTTTGTGTTTTCTTGGCACAGATATTGGCGTGATTTGCCATATCCTTCTACAGCTCATTTTACAGATGAGGAAATTGAAGCAAACAGGGTGAAGTGACTTGCCCAGGGTCACACAGCTAGTCAGTATCTGAGATCACTTTTGACCTCAGAAGATGAATCTTCCTGACTCCAGCCCTGGTATTCTATCTATCCTGTGAATACTACGTGTTTTTGAGTACACCTCCTCAGCATATCTTTTGGAGGTAGTAGGGATGGGATGGAAGGGGCAATGATTTCTTTTTCTTTGAAGTCTTCTTTTCATCCTTTGGTTTGCTGATCCAGGATTGGGTCAAATCACCACCATTTACCCTCATGGTTATTGGTCTACATTTTAAAAGCCAGAGCAGAAGGAGGGCCAGCAGAGAAGCAGGCTGGGATTATTTTGGGAAAACTTCACTGGCAGATTTTTTCCTCTCCTCCAGGTGGCAGGGTTTCACCTTTTAATTCAAGGTTCCATTTCAGGAATTTTAATCTGCATTAAGGAAAGGGGAAGATTTTCCTTTTAAACAGCTCAAAGAAGACAAACCTTATTTTGAATAAAATGGTTTTTGCTTTGTTGTTGTTGCAGTTCCTAAGAAAGAGCTACTCCTTCCTTAAGTCAGACCATTCAGGTGGAGGACACTTCTTTGGTGATTAAGTATTGTGACTTTATTAGAAGCCCTTAGGGCATGGAATGTAATTATTATGGAATATAATTATTAGATAAGAGAGATTTACTGTATCTAATGCATAACTTGGCAATGCTCCTGGGCAGGTACTGAGATGCTTTTTAGGTGACAGCAATATTTCACGAGAAGCAGGTTAGTTAAAAAAGAAAAAAAACATGGACAGACCAAATTGAAAATATTATTATTTTTTTAAATTCTAATTAATTAATTAATTTTTAATAAAAACCCTTACCTTCCATCTTGGAGTCAATACTGTGTATTGGTTCCAAGGCAGAAGAGTGGTAAGGGCTAGGCAATGGAGGTTAAGTGACTTGCCCAGGGTCACACAGCTAGGAAGGGTCTGAGGCCAGATTTAAACCTAGGACCACTCGTCTCTAGGCCTGGCTCTCAATCCACTGAGCAACCCAGCTGCCCCCTTATTATTCTTTTTTAAAAACATCTTTTCCTTCCAACTTAAAATTAATAAAATGTATGGGTTCCAAAGCAGAAGTGATGTGGTAAGAGCTAGGCAATGGGGGTTAAGTAACTTGTCTAGGGTCATGCAGTTAGGAAGAATTTGAAGTCAAATTTGAACCCAAGACCTTTCATCTCCAGGCTTGACTCTCTAGTCACTAAACTACCCAGCTGCCATCCAGCTGCCCCTTCACCCCACCGTCCTACATGAAATGATGAAGAATGAAACAATTAGAACCAAGAAAACATTATACATAGCAACAGATACATTGTTTAAAGAATGACTTCTAGAACTCTAGCTCTGGAGGAAAAAAACCAATAAGTAGAAACACAAGCCAGTTTTATACATCCACATTTTTTTTTTTGGTCAAATGATTCCTTCCCTAGGGTGGATATGGAGAGGGGAGGGAGTGATGGAGATACCTGGGAATTTTAACATAACAAACAAAATTTTAAAATATTTCCTTCCTTTATTTATTTGTTTGGTCTTATTTCATTTCCCCATGATGGTTTTTCTGGTATTGGTGTCCCTTCCTCAGAAAGGCAGTTTATAGGTTTTTTTATGCTATAGCAAAAGCTTCTTCATAAGATCTTTAGCCAAGAAGAAGCATCACAGGGTGACTGGCCTACCTGCCAATGAGCCTCCACACACCTTTAGGTTGACCGTCTTATCATAGATTTAGAGCTGGAAAGGACCTGAAAGGCCATCTAGCACAACTTTGTCATTTTGACAGAGGAGGAGACTGAGGCCCCCAGTGGCCACCCGATAAGTGATTCAGACAGGAATTGACTAGATCTTCTGGGTTCAAAGCCAGTGGACTTCTTGGTATACCACACCTGTAGCTGAGCCCCTCTATAATGCCCCAAATGGCTCTCTTGGCTTCATTAGGAGATTTCCAGTAAGGGAAAAGGCACTATCTGCCAAAGATGTCTTTTCTGTTACTGAATAGCTCTAATTATTGGGAAGTTTTTCCTTAATTTCTACAGAAATCTTCCTTTCTGCAACTTCTAGTCATTGCTTCTAATGATATACTCTGGGGACAAGTAAAATAAGTCTAATCCGTCTCCCACATGACAGCCCTTTAAATATCTGGAGACAGTAATGATATTCCCATCGAAATCTTCTTTAGGCTAAATATTCCTTGGAGAGGATAGGCATATATTCTACCTTGGTCCCTTACAGGCAATTAGAGTATGGAGCTCTAGGTCTGGAATCAGAAAGACCTAAATTCACGTTTAACCTCGGATACTTGGCAACTGTATGACCTTGGACAAGTCATTTTATCTGTGTTTGCCTCAGTTCCCTCCAATGGAATAATAATAGTACATACCTTAAAAAGTAGTTGTGAGGATCAAATGAGATAATAATATTTTTAAAAGCATTTAACAGTGCCAGCACATGGTAGAGGCTATATTAACACTTATTCCTTCTTCCCTCACCAGGCAGCAGTCATATAATCCCAATGCAGGTCATGTTTGGTCATTTTTTACCCTATTTAAGGTTTTCTTGGAAAAGATATTGGAGTACTTTGTCATTTCCTTCTCCAGCTCATTTTACAGAGGAGGAAACTGAGGCAAACAGGGTCAAGTGACTTGCTTAGGGTCAGACAGTCAGTAAATGCCTGAGGTTAGGCATTAAATTTATTAAATTGTCATTATATCTAATTGGTAAAATAAAATGTCTTTGTTTAAAAAAAAAAGAAAACCATGATCTCATGGCATGGTCTCCACCAACCTTCTACCCAGCACCTATCTCTGAATGCACTATAGATTGTCAATATTTTCTTGACAAATGAAATGGTTTGATTTGTGCCTCCCGTAATTCTTAAATACTTTTTGTGACCTCATGGACTATATCATACCCATATGGTCCATGGGGTTTTCTTGTCAAAGATACTGGAGTGGTTTTGCCGTTTCCTTCTCCATTTCATTTTACAGATAAAGAAACTGAGGCAAACAGGATCAAATGACTTTTCTAGGATCACACAGCTAGTATGTTATCTGAGGTAGGATTGGAATCCATCTTCCTGACTCCAGCCCCAGCACTCTATCCACTGGGCCACCTTAGACTATAGCTCCAGAGATCCATTCTCCTGAGCTGAGAACTCGCCCCCACAGATGCTCTTGGACTGGGGACAGTGCAGAATGTGAAGGTGAAAGAGGGTACTTAATGTCGTTCCCTACCTCTGGGGATGCTAGATTTTTGACTGTCAAGCTGTGCCAGGGGGGCACAAGGATTCCCGTCCTCTAGGCTGCCTTAGGGCAGGGGATGGCGTGCAGACACAGAGGGGAAGTTCAGGTCCTGGATGAGCAGGTCCATGGGCGACCCAGATCTAGGCAGTGCAGTAACAGGTGTCATGGACCCAAAAGGCGGATAAGCAGACCAGCAGAATTAAATTTTGTATCAGTGTGAAGAGTTCAATTAGCAAAACGCTTAGGGATTCTATGGATGAATTTTTAATAACTGCTAGTAAAATCTGTCTCCAAGTAAAAGGGATGGGTTTATAGGCTGGCTTAACTTGTGCTTTAGAAAAGGATAATTTTAATGAAAAAACAACGATCTCTTTAACAAAATACCAAGCAGTGACCCATCTCTAACTAACTTATGATGTGCTACAGGCACTTTGGTGGTGCAAGTGGGTTGGGTGTGATGCCTGGAATCAGGAAATTCAAATATAACTTCCAACATTTTCTAGGCATGAGACCTTGGACAAGTCTCTTAACCTCTGCCTTAGTTTCCTCAACTGTAAAATGGAGATGATAATAATAGCATCTACCTTTTGGGTTGTTGTGAGGATTAAATTAGATCATGCTTAAGCACTTAGCATAGTGCCAGACACATGATAATAAATATATTTGTACATAAATATATTAAATATAATATATTGTATAATGTTTTATATATGAATACAAACTGTTATTATTATTAACTTAATAATTCAGTGTTTCTGGCAGATATTTTTTTTAACCCTCACCTTCCATCTTGGAATCAATACTATGTATTGGTTCCAAGGCAAGAAGAGTGGTAAGGGCTAGGCAATGGGGGTTAAGTGACTTGCCCAGGGTCACACAGCTAGGAAGTGTCTGAGGCCACATTTGAACCCAGGACCTCCCGTCTCTAGGTCTGGCTCTCAATCCACTGAGCCACCCAGCTGCCCCCTCTTTCTGGCAGATATGAACTCTGCAATCCTGATTATAATCTTGTCATAGTCCTTAAATAGTTATTTGATTTGTAATTTTGTTAGTTGTGATCTGCCATGTTTTGGTAAATATTTTACAACTGGCTTTCCGAAAGAAAAAATATGAACCTATAACATACTTTTAAATTTAGTCTGAATTATTAATATTTTCTGCATCACTTTCTTAAGTCTTTCGCGACAGTTAACCAAATAACAAATCAAGCCCTGCTTTGTAGCATTGGCAGATTTCTGTGGTGTAACTGCTCACATTGAACAATTTAACTATAGACTCTGTGGAACTGGCTCCAGAACTTTCTGAAAAATTACATGCAAATGAGCCAACAGTTCCCAATTCCCTGTGGCCACTGGTCTGCCTTCCAGTCAGCCTCTGGGATGAGAGGCAGTTGTTTTATTCAGGTGGTCAGTCTGTGCCTCTCCTCAACCTTTTATTTAAGAGGTCGAGTTTCTTTTCAAATGGAGTTTTATCAGCTTTCCTCACGTAAATGTTCTTTTTCTGTCTCTTTCAAGAACCCAAATGGAGGCAGTATCCAAAAGAGGGTGATATAAAGAGATATGCAAAGCAATGGGATCCACAAGGGGGAAGGAGACCCTGCTTCCGGCCAAAAGGGATCCGGATTGCCTTTAAGGAGGAGCCGGGACATCAGGGGCTATGTGGGTGGGCCAGAGGGATGGAAGCATCCCTTGCCGGGGCTGAAGCTCATCTGCAATTAGGCAAGCACAGAAAACTCTTCCCCTCTCCTGAATGGTGAGTTATTAATAGAATCAGAAGATAAGTTGGGAGCCAAACCTGGTGACATTATTATGGTTGTTTGCTTTAAAGATAGTCTTGGCTCTTGTCCCAGAAGGAGACCTGGGAAGCTGGCTTCGCAGCAGATCATCTGGGTCCTGCTGCAAGGGGCAGGCAGGGGCTGTGAATCTGCCTCCATCGAGAGAAGGTGTTGGGAGCAGCACCCCAGGGTGGTGGTTTTCTTAGGCTCCCTGTGGCAGTTCAGTCCACTTTATTGTTTGAAAATCATGGAGCATCTCCTTAAGGGATACTCTCCTCTCTGTCGGTCTCTCCCTTCCCACCAGGCTCCTACAACGTTATGGCATGTTTCGATAGCGTTCCAGGCAAATACGTGGAAGCTTGAAGAAGCATGAGTGATGCAGGGCCCCATCACCTCCTCCCTCAGAAAATTCATAGACATCCTAGAATCAGAGATTTGTACTATATGGCAACTTAAAAATAAGCCTTATAAATCGGCTGTTGAGCAAGAACCCCATGGACATTCCATAAAGCGATTCCCAACCCTAACATCTCCTTTTCTTATCAGATTTGAAGGTCAGAGACTGTTCTCTGAGCCCTTGGGAGAGCTGGGCCACTATGAGCTCAGAGCTCCTCACTGCCTAGGCTAGCTTATGACCGAGGAGGCCATCTTCCTCTCTGTACCTTCTTTCATTCATTACAGGGCTCTTTGAGTTTTTAGGAAGCCGTCTTCCCTCTGTGGCTTCCCCTTTCAGAGCACCTGAATGGCAGGGAGCAGCCATCAGAGGTGTTGTGATGTTGACACTAACAGAAGCAGACAGAATAAAATGAAGAGTAGCCGAAAAATAAGAAAAGAAGTATCCTAGTTGGTGTGGGTCAGATTGTGCTCAACGGAGGTATATGTAAAATGTTGGATTAGTATCTTCTCAATGAAACAATTATAAATGTCCCTATGAGCCTTAAATATTATTCTTTCAGTAATTGTACTAGTAGTGATAAGTTACTGGATTTTCTCTAGATTGTCTCTTAAAGGCTAAGGAGTCAGGACTCTTGGGTGGACTGAGTCCTTCCCCAGCCTGGGGTTGGCTTCCTATGTCCCAGATGTAAAACCCTTGGGTTTACCTTCACCAAGTTGTCTCAGCCAGATTGTTCTCAGCACTTCAGGGAAACACAGATCTCCTCCCAGGTATTTCTCCAAACCCAGGAACCTACTCATCTTTCCACAAGACTAATCAGTTCCCAGGAGATGATAGAGCAGCTGTATTCCCTTCCAGCCCAGAGAGAAGCACTTTCAGGAATGGCAGTTAATCTCAGTTAACTCCCAAGATCCTCCTCTGCAATGCCTTCTCCTTCCAGAATCTTTTCACAGGGTTTGTGGCTAAATTCTCTTCATTCCCCTTAGAGACAGTCTTTATATTTTTTTCCTATCCCTTATCCCTTATCCTTACAGTAACACATTCTTGTTCTGAGTTGTTGTGATGAAACTAATATATAAAAACAATCTATTATTACTGATCTATCACAAAAATTCTCCTGAGTCTTCCTCATGTTATTTCTATGACACTGGTCTCACCAAAGCAGTCCCCTCCTCAAGAATCTTCAGCACTGCTAGGATAATATGAAAACTTCTCAGCCTGACATTAAACAGAACCATCAAGTCTGAGACTTAGAAGGGACCTGGCAGCTATCTAGTCTAACTCGTGCATGAAAGTAATCCCCACCATGACATACAGGACAAGTTGTTGTACAGCTTCTGCCTGAAGACTTCCAGGGAGGGGGAAGGCAGCCCCTTCTGGGCAACTCATTCTTATCAGGTTTCATGTCATATCCTCTAACAGAATATAAGCTTCTTGAATGCAAGATGTATTTTTCCTCTTTGTTTTCATATACTCAGCATCTAATACAAACCCTGTATATATCTTTTGAATTGAATTGGAGGTGGCATTAAGTTCTCCCAGGCTATACCATCAGGAACACAAAGGAAGACAAGTTCTTCCAAAATGGAAATACTTTGAGAATTTGGCACAAACAAAACCACTGCAATTAAAATGAGAAGAAAAACAAAGATATGGAATAGGGATTAGGGAAAAAAATCTTTGTATTGAGTTTCTTTGATAAAGATAAAGATAAAGTTTCAAAGAAACCTGGAGAAATTTGTATGAATTGGAGTGAAGTGGGGACAACCAGGATGATAACAATATTGTAAACAACTTTTAAAAGACTTAAAAACACAATCAACACAATGACTAACCCAGATTCTAGAAGACTCGAGGCAAAATGCTTCCCAATTTATGATAGAGAAGTAATGGACATATTGAGACATATATTTTCTGGACCTGACTGCAGGAATTCATTTTGCTTGACTGTACATATATATCTGTTACAAGTGCTTTTTTGCCATTTGTTTTTCCCTAAAGACTTTATTATATATATATATATATATATATATATACATATACATATATGTGTGTGTGTGTGTGTGTGTGTGTGTGTGTACACATATATATTTCCATTTGCCTGCAGAAACAATTTTTACCAGTCATTTTCTAACATTTTGTAACCCAAATTGCAAGTTCTAGTTCTCTCTTTTTCAACTGTTGGAGAGAGGGTGAGGTGAGAGAGAGAAGAAAGTTTTGGTTAAGAAAAACAAATTAATTTAAAACAGAAAGTCTTTGAATACAGTCAGTCAGTCAATAAACATTTATTAAGCACTTAGCAACCACATGTCCATTTGTCTTCTGAGGGTTGGCTTAGTTAAATATGGAGAGATTGGCTCATTGCCAGGAGACTGGGCACCAGATGGTCAATTCTGTCAGTCATGGTGACACATGAAATTCTAGTAAGGTGCTGAGTTCTTGTGACTTGTGATGAAGAGTGTGCCCTTTCTTATGCAGAGCCTTAAGTAATCAAAAATTACTGTTCTTTGAGTCGGGAAGACAGATTCAAATCCCGACTCTGATATTTAGCTTTGTGACCAGTGGCAAGTCACTAAGCCTTTGCGTCCTCACCAGCTAAATGTCGGTAATCATAACTGTAATGTTTACATTGTACAGTTATTGAGGGGCTTACATGAGATAATGTCCACAAAGTGCTGTTCATACTTTAAAGTACTATATAAATGTCACTTATTACTGTCCTAACACCATTACTTGAGATAGATAAGACAAGGCAGCTGGGTTGGTGTGGTGGATAGCATTTGACCTAGAGTAAGGAACACTTGGGTTCAAATCCATCATTGGACATAGTATCTGCAGGACTCTGAGCAAGTCATTTGGCTGCTATTTGCCTTAGTTTCCTCATCTTTAAAATCAGCTGGAGAAGGAAATGGCAAAGCAGTCCAATATCTTTTATAAGAAAAACCCAAATGGATCATGAAGAGTTGGCTGAACTGAAAATGGCTGAACAACATCAGTGACCAGAGGCCAACAAGGAGAAGAACTGGACTGACAGCTGTCATAAAACCTTAGGCCAGCATATCACAGGTTTAGTGCCTTCATTTTTAAATTCCTTTATGGCTTAGGGTTCCCCCAATGACAAGCTGCTAGACTCTAGCATAGTCCCCAAACTACGGCCCACGGACCACATGCAGCCCCCCAAGGCCATTTGTCCGGCCCCCACTGCACTTCCGGAAGGGGCACATCTTTCATTGGTGGTCAGTGAGAGGAGCACTGTGTGTGATGGTGCTGCAAAGCACAGGATCGCTCACATACAGTACTACTTCTGGTGACATAATCCTTTTTGTGGTGCCTTATTCTGAGAGTAACTGAACAAGTACAAGGTGCTGCGCAGAGGATTATGTGGCTGCACAATGGAAGACGTCAGCATGGTAAGTGGTGATCTGGGGGAGCGGATTCCGCACTGTGTATACTGCTGCCTGGTATAGTGGTGGCAGTGATGAGCCTGTGCAAGGTGTGACAATTGCATCACAGCCTGCGCTGCAGCCTCCTCTATCCTAGACAACAGGATACAGATTTGTTCTTTTTTTTTTTTATATATATAGTCCAGCCCTCCAACGGTCTGAGGGACAGTGAACTGTCCCCCCATGGAAAAAGTCGAGGGACCCCTGTGCTAGAGTATGGATACCCCAGTGGCAACTTTTGTACTTCTTTCAATAGCCACAAAAGCTTGCCCATCCTTTCTTCAAGGAGCTCCGAGGCCCATTCTTATATAGCTGACAGAAAGTAGGAATTCCCATCTCCCACACACCCCCATCCCCGGCATAAGGTTATGCCTTATTTTGAAAATCTTTTTATGTGATATCTCTTTCTATCTATGGATGACTGGGGGTCAATGTCGTGGCACTGGGCTGCAGAATACTGGCCTTCTGGAGGCAGAGAGCACACAGGACACAACACTTTACCAGAAACTGTCTCCCAGAGGAAGTAGTCTTTGGCAGAGAGGTACTGTGCCGTCTGACTCTAAGAGCCAGATCTCCTGGCAGGCTATATAGAGTAAAGGGAGCCTGTGATTTTGGGGCTTCGGACTTTTGACCAAAGACAGACTGCGGAGGAATGGGAATGGGTCAGAAGTCACCCAGGGCGCCGATACAAACCATCTGTGTGGTTTTATGAAGAAACCTCTGGAATCAGAGTCAGAAGCCTGGAGCTCCAATCCTTGTTCTGCCACTATGTGAGTGAACCTTGGGCAAGTCTGTGTCATTCTGGAGCCTTAGTTTATTCACTTGTCAAAAGAGAATATTGGGCTAGATGGCCTCTAAGGTCCCTTCTGGGTGTGCGCCCAATCCTATAAAACTCCCATGGCCAGCATGAGATGCTGCCTTCTCCATTTGCTCCCTGAAGCTGCTGCATTGTCCTTTTCCCTGCTTGTCAGTTTTATCTCCAAGATAAAACCTACGTTTAATTTTATTTTCTTTAATTGTTTCCTTTGTTTTAACCCAGACTAGGTATCCCAATACCACCTTCCCACCCGACTCCATCCCCATCTTGCGACAATTTGTACGGCTGTACTAAGTAATGAAAATAGCCACTCTGGCAAGAGAGGCTATTCTGGCAAGAGGCATTCCCTAAAAAGATGAAGAACTCATGTTCTGTTGTCTTAAGTGTCCTTTCCTGAACGCTCCATTCTTCCTGATTTTACTGAGGTAAAAGTGATTCTGGTGGCCAAGGAGAGAAAAACCTCACGCTTTTCTCCTTACCTAGCAATGGCTCTGGCAGGGGTTCTTCTGAAAGAGACTGGAGAAAAACAAGACATCCTTACGTTCCTTTAGAGAGAAAATGAGATTTACATATTGAACAAGCCTTTGACATCTTTTATGTCCTCTTAAGACATTTTCTAGTCGTGGAGAAGATAGAAGAAATAACTTAGTGCAGTGCACTCATTTTTTCATAGGGAAGGGAGGGCTCAGTTATTGCAGAATGGCATTTATTTATCATTATTTTTGGAAATTGATCAGACACTTAAGACAACAGAACATGAGTTCTTCATCTTTTTAGGGAATGCCTCTTGCCAGGCTATTTTCATTACTTAGTACAGCCGTACAAATTGTCCCAAGACGGGGATGGAGTCGGGTGGGAAGGTGGTATTGGGATACCTAGTCTGGGTTAAAACAAAGGAAACAATTAAAGAAAATAAAATTAAACGTAGGTTTTATCTTGGAGATAAAACTGACAAGCAGCACAACAGGGATCTCTTACAGAAAAATATTCTTGTTCCTTTTCCTCTTAAATATAAAAAAGGGAGAAATTAATAAACACTCTCAACACATAAAAAAGTAAACATATAATGGAATCAGTATCCTACCTACAAGTTGATTTAGTCTCTATGTTTATGTCAGTTTATTTTCTTTCTAGAACTATTCAATCTCATTTGAAAATTGTTTTTTTAAATACACCTATTTTAGCAGTTTCTATTAAACTAAAATTCTATTGGCATTTAAGTAGTTTAGTGGATTGAGAGCCATGCCTAGGGATGAGAGGTCCTGGGTTCAATGGTCTCAATGGGTACAAGGTACTTCCTAGCTGTGTGACCCTGGGCAAGTCACTTAACCCCCATTGACTAGTCTTTATTTCTCTTCTGTCTTGGAACCAATGCACAGTATTGTTGGTTCCAAGATGGAAGGTAAGGATTTTTAAGACAACAACAAAAACCCAAAATTCTTTTCCATAGTCCTTTTAAGTCCTTTTTTTAAGTCTGTAGTCCTTTTAAGAAGGTCATTAATTAATGACCACTACTGTCATTAATTGGCACAATATATGCAAGAATATATGCATGACGACTATGGGCAGCTTGGTGATGCAGTGGATAGAGTGCCAGGACTAGAGACAGGGAGATTCATCTTCCTTAGTTCAAATCTCTCCTCAGACACTTAGTAGCTATGTGACTGGACAAATCACTGAATTCTGCTGGCCTCAGTTTTCTCATCTGTAAAATGAGCTAGAGAAGAAAATAGCAAACTACTCCAGTATCTTTGCCAAGAAAACCCCATGAGGTCAAAAAAGAGTCAGACATACCTGAAAAATAATAGAACAACATGGCCACCTCACATAATGTGGGTAGTGTTTTACACATGTTATCTTGTTTAATTCTCACAACAACCCTATAAGGTAAAGAGGAAAAATAGGATTATTTCCATTTTTACCTAAGAGGAAACCAAAGTCTAGATGGTTATGTGATCTTCTCAAGGTCTTAGAGTATGAGATTTCAACAATTTATCTATCAGCTGTGATACTGAGCACAATCTACCATGATGAAATTGAAAAGGAATAAGTGTAAAGTACTGCCTGTAGGCTCAAAAAATCAATTATTAAACTATAGAATGAAGGAATATAAGGATAGAAAACAAGTTATATGAAACATATATGGAGATTTTAGTAGACAGTAAATTCAATATGAGTCAGCAATGAGATACATCAGTCAAAAAGGTTAATATGATCTTCGGCTACATTAGTAAACATACTACTAATAAATAAATAATAAAAATGAGTAAAGTGATCATTATAGTGCAGTCTGACTGGATCAGACCATATAAGGGGAATTGTTTTTCCTTCTGAAAGCCTTATTTTCATTTAAAAATTATTTCTAGCTCCAAATACTCTCCCTCCCACTAGCCCCTTCTTATACCCATTGAGAAGACAAGAAATATGATATCCATTATACATATGAAGTCATGCAAAATATATTGGAAGCCATACTGTTCTTTACTTTTTTTGTTCCATGAATTTTTCTCTAGCATAAGTGATATGTGTCCTTTTTTACAACATGATAAACATGGAAATATATAGCGTATGATAACACACGTATGACCTATATCACATTACCTGCTGTTCTGGGGAGGAGTGGGAAGGAAGAAGTCATGAATCACAAAATGTCAGAAGACTATTATTAAAATTGTATCAACAAGTAATCTGGAAAAAAATAAAATATTTAAAACAAACAAACAAAAATGTATTGGAAGCCTTATTTTTAGAAGGACACTGACAAGCCAGATCACTTCAAGAGGAGACCAACTTATTTGGTAAGGGAACTGGGGACAATGCCATTTGAAAACAGAAAGAATGAGAATATTTAGCTTGGGGAAGAGAAATATTTGATGGGCTCTCACATACCATAGGAGAGAGATTTCATTTATTTTGTTTGACCCAAGAGATGGAAGCTAAGAACTGTTATGATGGATATTGATCTTGTATTAGTTATGGCTAGTTGACTGTCAATTGATATTGATACTACTACAGCTTTTAGGGTCTAGCTGGTTCTGTCAGGAGATGAAACTGGTAGGAGACAAATTATTATGAAACCCATTTATTTAAACTAAGAAGAAGCAGAGAGAGGATACAGGATTTAGAAATAGGTTAGGATAAGAGTTGTCAAATCTATTTATCCTTAAACTAATCAATCGTAAATAAATCCCAGAACCCCTCTGTCTGCAAAGGACTTCTTCTTGCCTGATGAAAATCAGGCCTAACTTAATTACCGTTATATCTATTAAATATATCTAACTTACTAAGCTAAGTTAATTATAATTTTTCTAAAACTTCTTTAGTTATATAATAGATTTACAGCTTGACTGTATCTCTGTATCTGCCCAGCCTCAAAGATTCCACTCAACTCCTGACAGGTTCCGCAGATGCTGCTCTCTGTTGTTCTCTATTGCCTCCTGTGGTATTCCAAGGAGTAGCTTCACCACTCTCTTTAGTTGAAATGCTCTAAAAATCTCAGATATGAGATGTTTATCAAAGGCTATCTTTCAAGATTGTTCAGAGCCAACACCCTAGACACCCACTTTCTATGAGTAAGCTCCAGAATGTGTCAGTTTTCCCAACTGCCCTTTGTACTAGCGGGGGATCAGGAACTAATTTGAAAGATCTAAGAGAGAGAGGGGACAGATAAAAGGAAACACAACTTCCTCTCCTAGGTAGAGCTACACAAGGGAAGGTGAGAGATTTGATCAAAGTCCAGAGCTAAAAGGTAAGGAGGAAATCCCCTTCAGTCTCTGGTTTCTAGTTTCTTCCCTTGATAAATATTATCCTGACCCCCTTAGCACATTAGATGAATAAGATGTTCAGTTTCTTCTAGATTAATAAGAATTATTTATTCTTTTTAGTATTTAGGAATGGTAGGTTAGGGTAGAGAGAAAATTAGGAAATCCCTAATTTCTATTTTAACCTAAATTCCCCTCAGGAGTTGAGAGCTCAGTTCTAGGAACCTGAATCCCTGGTGAGATTGTGGAGTCAGGCTGTTGTATTTTTCCTGATATAGAGGGATGTATGGTTATTGAAGAGATCAACTGAAAATCTTCTTGGGTGGATAGTCTCTTATCTTCCCCAAAGGGAAAAAAGTCTCTATCCACTACTGAGGAAGGATGGCTGATCTGATTTTCTTCAGATAGGTGAGGGATCACAACAGGTTGAGCTCAGCAAGATGCTCCTCTCTCTTCAAGTTCAAAAGAGAGAAGAACCCACTCTCCAACTGCTGATCTCCTTTTCTTGGCTAGAGGTTCTAGCCCCATCCCCTGTTGACAGCAGAATTCCATTCTCTTTCTGCATGATGTTTTCCTGTAAATCAAGTCCTTGCAATGCAGCCTGCAACTCTCTCATCCACACCTTTCCTAGGGAGTTCTGGGAATTCTTTAGCCATGACCTATTGAAAATTCTTCTCTCTGGCTTAAAGGAGCCCAGGTAACATTTAAAACTATTTCTCTAGCTTACTCCTTATTTCTAACTATCCAGAATACCTAATTACTAGTTAATTAACAAATTAATCATTATAGAACATAGAGTAAAAGTGATAGACTAGAAAATTTTGACCTAATAAAAGGAAACTTTCTATCAATAAGAAACATTAGAATCCATACCACTGCTGGGTTCCTGCCCCAAAGAGATCATAAGGAAAAAAACTTGTACAAAAATATTTATAGCTGTGCTCTTTGTGGTGGCAAAAAGTGGAAAATGAGGGGCTGCCTTTCAATTGGGGAATGGCTGAATAAACTGTAGTGTCTGGTGGTGATGGAATACTATTGCTCTCAAAGCAATAATGAACTAGAGGAACTCCATGTGAACTGGAATGACCTCCAGGAAGTGATGCAGAGTGAGAGAAGCAGAACCAGGAGAACATTGTACCCAGAGACTGATACACTGTGGTACAATCAAATGTAATGGACTTCTCCATTAGTGGCAATGCAGTGATCCTGAACAACTTAGAGGAATCTACGAGAAAAAACACTAACCACATTCAGAGGAAAAACTGTGGTAGTAAAAACACTGAAGAAAAACAACTGCTTGATCACATGGTTCTATGAGGATATGATTGGGGATGTAGACTCTAAACAATCACCCTAGTGCAATTATCAATAATATGGAAATAAGCCTTGATCAATGATACATGTAAAACCTAGTGGAATTGCCCATTGGCTACTGGAGGGGAGGGAAAAAACATGAATCATGTAACCATGGGAAAATATTCTAAATTAATTAAATAAAAATTTTTCAATAAAAAAGCATTAGAAATCAAAATTGTTCACTTTTGAGGGAGTTTCCAAATGAGATATGGGTTGATTAGAGCAGTTTATGTGTATGTGTGTGTGTGTGCATGTGTATTGGTGAAAGGGATGGAATGGTTTGTGCTACAGCTCTCTTAAAATGGGAATGCCTAAGTATGGGTGGCAGATAAGGTAAACCAGGAAAGCTGAGCATCTGACTCCTTTACATTACATTTTCTAGTGCTTTCTATATAGATTGCATCTAGGGTATTGGATGGATAAGACAGAGACAGCACTGGGTTGTCATATTCCTAGAGGTATGAAGACACGAAGACCCTTTCCCTGAGAGCCCAGTCAGGAGTCAAGCCCTTAAGGAAGAGAAGGAACATACTCACAAGACAGGGAGAGGAATATCCAGGTGTCTTAGGTAGTGTGATTTTTTTTCCCAAAGGGAAGAAAGACTTTTTGTCATGCTCTAAGCAGCTCCAAGCTTGTAGTCCATTGAGAGAGAAGAAGTGCAAGACATAGAAAGAAATATAGAATCTATTCTCCTGAGCACTGTAGAGCTCTGTTATCCATCAGAGCTGACCTAAAAATGGTTGCATTGACCATGGAAGTTCAGGACATCTTGTGGCCTATTTTACATGCGCTAAGAAGCTGAAAAAGAGAAATAAGTCTTGGCCAGGGTGGAGGTAGCCAATTCAAATGATCATGTTAACCTATTTTCTTTAAATATGATATCCTAAGAGAGGAAACAAAAATCTGAGGGCTAGCTTAAGTGCTGGCAGCATTTTAGCCAGCTCAAGACAAAATACCCTGAGAGTCTTGAGAAGAGGGAATGTTTTCCCGGTGTGTTCTGGGGGACCAAGCTCAGAATGCAGACATGCTCACCTGGAATTATATGGTCCTAGGCGTTCAACTCAGAGATTTTCTATGTGGCAATTGTGCCCCTTTCTATAACCCTGAGGGATAATAAGCACAACCCTTGAATGAGTCCGTGGCCTTGTGAATAATAGAGAAATTTGGGGTGACAGATTTTTTAAAAAGCTGAGTTTGAATGTGACAGAAGGAATTAGAAAAATGATACTTGGGTTTGCAATGGTCAGGGAACTTCCATCTTTCTGATGGATTTGTGATGTCCAGGCTACTTAGGTCTCAGAGTGGGGAACCCCTCTCAGGCTAGTCAAGAATTAAAGAGACAGGAAAAGGATTAAATTTGTGCACCTGGTAGAAAAGGAGAAGGGGGGAGGGGAGAAATATCTAGAAGCAAAGGGTCTGGATCTGCCCTTGTTCACTTGTGCTAGTTAGCAGAGTGAGGCACCTGAAGTATTTCTGTATCACAGTGGGTCAATGGATCAAAACCATCTGATTGTTTGCCCTGTCACTTGGAGGGTTGATGTAAGGAATGGAGTATAAATGCTGTTATTTTCATCATTCTAATTAAAGGCATTTTGAGTGAACTGAAACCTGAAAAGGAAAGGAAAGAATGAAAATTGTCAGGAGCTCGAGGCTAAATAAACTTTCTCACCATAGTATTCATTATAGAGTTTTATAAAAAACAATGTCTGTTGCCTGCCACTGTCAGTCCATAGAGCTGTCTAGAAAAAAGGACCTGTATTTGGTTTCTTCATGGGCATTCATTTTAATTCAGCAAAAATTAAGTTCTTAATATATACTAGGTCCAGTAAAATGAAAAATATGAAACAGGTCCTGGCTTCAGTCTAGTAAGGGCACACAAAGTAAGATATGAGGTAGGATGTGCTTTGGAAAAGGAGAGTTCCAAACAAAATGCTAGAAATTTGGGGAGGGAAAGGGCCTCTGCATGAGATTATCTCTTGAAAGGTTTACTGCTAAAATTAATATTTCCAAAAAAGTTATTGTCTAAGACTTTAAACAGATGATTCCATCTTATTTCGGAATAAATATATCACACATCTCTAATGAGGAGCCCTTTCATTTTTTAACCCCAGTAGAATTCAAATGAGCCAATATCTTAATAACTAAAACTCTCCCAAATTAGGGCATGTGCTTATTTATGGATTGTAAGGTAATTTTACATGACTTCATGTATACAGTGCTGCATAATTGCCTGGGGGATTTGTGAGGTGGTGGTGAAGAGACCATTATTACAACTGAAATATTATGATTGACATACAGGTATTTTGGGAAATATTTTATTGATTTGCCACATCAGCCCAAGGACAAATCTACATGTCATTTAATTGTGACAGCTCATTACATATTTCAGAAAACAAGATAGATTTGAGGAGCAAAATTTGTTTTTCTCTTTTTCTGACATCATTCAAGGACTTGATGGATATCTATCTAACCATCCACCTAATCTATCTATCTATCTATCTATCTATCTATCTATCTATCTATCTATCTATCTATCTATCTACCTATCTACCTATCTATCTATCTAGTATATTTGTATAAAAACATACTCATGGAGGAGGGTGTTTGTATCTGCGGTGGTCCCCTACTTTGAGTCTCAGGATCCCAAACTTTTTTTTGTGTGTGTGTGGCACAGGAAGACTTTCATCTTCCCAATTAAATGTAATAGAATCCCAGACTTTTATAGCATAGAGGGAGGAATAGCTATCATACTTCTTAGTCCACACCACTACTAAGATTTTTGGAAGGATGTTGATAAGCTGGAGAGTATCCACCAAGGAAGACTAAGAATGGCCTTTAGTTCATTTCATATAATGATGGTTTGAAAGAATTGGGATATTTATCCTGGATAAAGAGAAAACTCAAGGGAGTTTATGATAGATGTATTCAATTGTTAGGGCAGTCATATGGAAGAGAGATTAGACTTATGTCACTTATCTCTACCAGGCAAAACTAGGAACATGGACAAGAAAGGACATATCTCTGGATATGAAGGAACACATGGGCTTTGAGATGAAATCGACTGTCTCTTCAGCCTATCTCAGTATCATCAGACTGTCTCTTACACACAAACCTAAAAAGCAGTTGGACGTCCAGCTGTTGCTTCCTGAGAACTTCATGCACTGAGGAGCTAGTGCCAGATAGAGATGCTGAGATGTCTACTGTGCCAGTCAGTGACAATGGTTTGGGCACTTGGAAGGGGCCTTGGCAAGAGTTAGATCTAATAAGCCTTTTGCTCTTGGCCTTTCCTATAGTTTGCTTTAACTTACACTAGGGAAGGCTCAAGCTGAAAATGAGGTATGTAGACAGGAATAATTAAGGATACAATCAGTGAGAATGCTCCAGGCCTGATGGTCTTTAAGCCATAGCAGGAGGAGAAGGAGAAAGGCAGCAGTCAAAGATGTTTTTTCAAGATACTGTCCTTAGATTTGGCAACCTAGGATCCACAAACCTCTCATCAATCCTCTTGGGTTCTTTGTCTCCTCTATAGCAGCATAGATCATAGAGGAGGAACTGCCCATAGGTTTTATTGGAGCAAACTTTAAAAGCTATATATAGTTTCTATTTATGATGACAACAGTGATGATGATTTTAATGAAGTTTTTAAAATCTATCTATCTATCTATCTACCTATCTATCTATCTATCTATCTATCTATCTATCTATCTATCTATCTATCTATCTATCTATCTATCTATTTATCTAGTTCTGTTTCTTCTTATCTCATTCTTCATCAGTTCATTTATATCTTCTCATACTTTTCTTCCTTCCTTATTGTTATGCCATGGGAAGTGTTAGTTTTGGAGTCATTGTATCTGAGTTTGAATTCAAATTCCATCACTTATGGATCTTGTAACCTCAAGCAAGTCAATTCTCTTGGTCTTGGTTTCTTCATCTGCTAAATGCAGAGGTTGGGCTACATGATCCTGACCCTTCCATTTCATGGATTGATTTTCATTTCATGAATGATTCAATATGTAAACCATGTGTAAAAGCAAGTGTTCAAACCTAGGCCTAAAGACTCTAAATTTAGCATGCATTCCACTATATGCTAAATACTGCTGGCTAATACCATAGACTCCCTCACTCCATTAACCAATGGACTTGAATGATTTAACAACTCAATTTGAAGACAGAAGCTCAAGACACAGACTGTCTATTTCAGAGCATTTCCATTTTTTGAATCCTAAAAAATAACATCTATATTTGTTTAGCATGGGGTTTTTTTGCATGTGTTTTTTAAAAAGCTGCTTGTGGATCAGTGAGTGGGAGCTGTTGCTTTGTCAACAAGTGAGTAAATTTTTCTTTAATTAAGATCTCTAGAAAGTTAAACATTGCCAACCTCGGTTATAACAGCAAAAAGAACATAATGGTAATATCAAAAGATAACTTAATCTCTTTCAAAGAATGTTTCCATTCCCTCAAATCTTCTGAAGACCAACCTCCTTATTACTAGTCATTGATTACTCAATACTCCTGGCCTGCATGAAGAGAGGGAGTTAGGGAGAGCTTGAGGGAAGAGAGATCTTAATCTTTTTTTAATGCTTTCTGCATCCAGAGAGAAGATATTTGGTTCCAGACCCTCTTCAGGTGTTGGAAGGTCTCTGAAGGGGGAGAAAGTTTCTGTGATGAAGCCAACATGTAGAGGACCCAGCTGTTTTTTGTCATGCCCTTAGCCCCAGAACACTACATTAAAGACTTTGGGGAATTTTGCCTTGAAATCTCTCTCTCCTTCTCTCTCTCTCTCTCTCTTTCTCTCTCTGTCTCTCTCTCTCTCTCTCTCTCTCTCTCTCTGTCCTCTCTCCTTCTCTGTCTCTCTCAGTCATTTTTCTCTCTCTGTCTCTTTCTGTCTCTCTCAGTTGTCTTTCTGTCTCTCTCCCTCCCTCTCTCTGTCTCTCTGTCTCTGTCTCTGTCTCTGTCTCTCTCTCTCTGTCTCTCTGTCTCTGTCTCTGTCTCTGTCTCTGTCTCTGTCTCTGTCTCTGTCTCTGTCTCTGTCTCTCTCTCTCTCTCTCTCTCTCTCTCTCTCTCTCTCTCTCTTGGTCTTTCTCCCTCTCTGTCTCTCTCTCCCTATCTCTCTGTCTCTCCCCTTTATTAAACTTCTTTCAGCTTCAATTTTCTTAAATGTCAAATGAATATAACAATAGCACCATCACCATAGGGATTTTGTGAAGATTAAATGAGATAGCATATGTAAAGAATTTCACAATTCATAAAGAGTTGCATAAATGCTAGCTATTACTAGGACTATTATTATTAGCTAGGTGGCATGAAAGAGAATGTCAGATTTGAAATGAGGAAGATCTGTATTCAAATACTAGCTAAGTGACCTTGGTCAAGTCACTTAAATCAGTTTTCTTATTTGTGAAATAAGAATAATAGTTCTTTAAAATATTTTTATATTATATCCAATGGGAAAGATAATTTACTCTCTGTATCATCTGGTATGAATCCTACCATGTATACTTTAACTGATTTCTATTGACTTGATAACATTGATTTATTTGCTATTTGCTATGTGTGCGTGTTGTGGAATTGACATCTGGTGGGATGGGAGTCAACCCATGGACATACAGGTTGGGGCTTCCTTTTCTATTAAGGGATGGTGATAAGTAGTACAGCTTAAACCTAAAAATTACTTTCCCTTTACTAACTTATGGGAGTCTAGAGATATCATTCTAGCTCTGTTTCCTCTTTCTGAGGATAATAGAGTGGCCCTAACCTCCCAGTTCCTCTTCTGACAGGAATCACAATATCCCTTAAAAGAGAATTGGGGGAGGGTCCTGGGTTCAAGTCCGATCTCAGATACATCCTGACCGTGTGGCCCTGGCAAGTCACTTAATCCCAGTTGCCCAGTCCTTACCTCTCTCCTGCCTTGTAATTGATACTTAGTATGGATTCTATCTAAGATGGAAGATAAGTTTTTTTTTTAAATAAGGATAATGGGAGAATAAGACTAGGGATATCTATTTCTGCCTCCTTGTGAAACATATTAGACAGATCTAGACCCAAGTGGACACATATAACCTACATGGGCAAAATCACACACCTTCCCCTCCATTGGCTAGGTTGGAAAACTTATTAACGTGTGCTAAGAGAAAACCTTTCCTTGAAAATGTTTTCATCAAATATACATTCCCCCATTCTTTATTTTAACTTGGGTGAGAAAGCTTGGAAATTTAGGCTTGGAAAAGACTTGGCAAAATCATTTATTAACCCTTGTGTTGCCTACTCTCACAGCAAAACTAAATAACCATCTAACTACCATGGGACAATCAATCACTCAATTGACAAGCATTAAAAAACAAAAACAAAAACAAACAACAATGTAACTTTCTATCTTAGATTCAGTACTAAGATCAGTTCTAAGGTAGAAGGTAAAGGCTAGCAACTAGAGTTAAAGTACTTGTCCAGGGTCATACAACTAGAAAGTATTTGATGTTAGATTTGAAATCAGAGTCTACTGACACTCTAACCATTGAGTCATCTAGCTACCCCTGATATGCATTTATTGAGTGCTTACTATGTACCAGTCTCTGTGCGAAGTCCTGGAAATACTAAAACAAAAATGGAACAATTCCTGCCCATGAGAAACTTACATTCTATTAGGGAAATAACATATAGATAAATAAATATGTGAACAATAAATTTAAAATACCAGGTAATTTTGAGGGGAGTTCCCTAGCAGTTGGGAGGCAGAGAGAGGACCAGAGAGCATGAAAGGCTCTATATTGAGCTGGTCACTGAAGGAGACAAGGGTTTCTGAAAGGCAGAATTGAAAAGGCGCATTGCACCATGGGGCACAGTCTATTCAAAGTCATTCAATCAGTAGATCCTATATTTGGAATGAAACGAAACTCTGTTTTGTCTGTACTGGGGTGCGCAAGGAGTGGGTCCAATGTTTCAACTTTTTCTCCCCAAAGACTTTATTTATATATTTTTTCAATTCCCTTCAGAAACAATTTTAACACTAATTTTCTGGCATTTTGCCTTAGAAATCTTTCTTTTCCTTTTTCCTTTTCCTTCTCTTTCTCCTCCCTTAGGGACCAAGCAATATGATAAAGGTTTTTCCTGTACTTTAATGAAATACATATTTCCATATTTGTCATATTGTGAAAGAAGACACCTGTCACACATACCAGAAAATGCTTATGAAGGAAATTAAAGTGAAAAATGGTATGCTTAGATCTGCAATCCGGTTTCATCTGTTCTGTATCTGGTGGTGGATGGCATTTTTCATCACAAGTCCCCTGGAGTTGCATTGACGATAGTAGTCCACAGTTGATCATCATACAATTTTGACATTGAGGGGACCAATGTTTAAGAAACCTGAAAAGGTAGTCAGTTAGAGGAAGATTATAAAGAGCTCGATATACAAAAAAGAGGAGTTTGTATTTGATGCTAGAGGTAATAGGGAGTTGGAGTGTATTGAGAGGGGCAGTCAGAATAGAAGTTGCAGAAGAGTTAAACTGGTAGAAATACCATTTGGTATTGGTAAAGTTTTACTGAACTGCTCATTTGTCTCTGTGATCTCATTAATTTGTATTTTCCCTCTTATACTGCAGCACAAAGTCCAGCCATGCCTGCCAGTCATTCAGTATTCATACTCATGCCTCTCTCCAAGTACACCACAGGGTAGCTGTCCAATGTCCTGGAGGCCTTTCATGGGCTAAGGAGCATACAATGCTTCCTTTTGTATAAGAGGGAAGCCAGCAGAACCCAAGAGAATGATTTAAATAATAGCAACAGTGTTATAAAGACAAACAACTTTCAAAGACTTAAGAACTCTGCTCCCTACAATGAGCAACCACAATTTCAGAGGATGCCTAATGAAATATGCTTGCTTTTTCCTGAAAAAGAGGTGATAATCTCTGGGTGCAGATTGAAAGAGTTTTGCTTGTTTGTTTATTGCTTATATTTTTGTCTTTAAAAAATGATCAATACAGGAATTTGTTTTGCCTGATTTTTTTAAACAGGCATTTTGTTTTACTTCAGTGTGGGGAGGAGGAAAATGGGCCAGAGGGAAGGAAAATAGATATTTTTTGTTAACTAAAAAAATAAAATCAAAATTATAAAAAAGATAATAGGATGTTCACAAAGGAAGATATTGTTCTAGTGCCTCAGCATCATGAAAAGTGTGGATTAAACATAGGCATCAATTAAAGCTGACTTACTCTTTATTTCTATGCCTAATTCACAATGCCATGGAAATAATATTAACCTTTTTTATGCCTTAGTTACCCCCCCCCAAGCTTTTATTGTATCTGATTCTGAAGAATGTTGGTTTGTTTGCATTTCTCAGAGACAGAGAATTTTAGAATTTTAGAACTAGACTATACCTTAAAGATCATTTCAGTTTCACATTTATCTGATGAATTCTCAGCTAGTTACTGATATTCAAAATGTTTTCAGTCAATAGCAAACATGCATCAAATCCTTACTTTGTGCAAGATTCTGTGCTAGGTTCTGGGTAATAAAAAAGGTAATAAAAATGATGGTTCCTTCCTCCAAGGAGATTTCTGCTTTTTACTTTTATGAAAATGCCATGAACCCAGGACAGAATGACATTAGGTAGAGAGTTTTGGCAGCAAAGAGATTATACAAAATGGTACCTGGAAAATTTTGAAAGTAGAGAGAAGACTTTTGTCTGGAGGATGAGTAGAACTTTGAAGGTGTAGGTGGCATCTGGGCAGGACTGGAAAGGGGGAGAAAACTATTAATAGGAAAAAAAGGTAGGTGATATAGAACATAGAGCATTGGACTTGGATTCAGGAAGCTCTGAATTTGAATCTTTCTCAAAACACTTAACTAGAAGTAGGACACAATTTTATAGATGGGAAAACCAAAGTAGAAAGGGTGATTTGACCTAGTTCCCATTGTTCCTTTAAACATATTCTTCTATCTAGTTAATCAGTTTCACATTTTCCCAGTGTGACAAGAGCAAGCCACTTCATGCCTTGGTTTCCTTATCTATAAAATGAGGGTGCTGGATTTGTTGGGCTCTAGTTTTCTTTTTTTTCCCTAATTTTTTAAATTATATTTTTCTTTTCCAGATTATATGTACAGACAATTTAAAATGATAATTTTCTGACATTTTGTGATCCATGTTCTTTCTTTCTCTTCCTTTCCTCCTCCCTCCCCAAGACAGCAGGTAATATGACTCAGGTTGTGCATATGCTATCATATCATACACATTTCCTTGTTCATCATGTTGTGAAAAAAGATATATGTTGCTTATAAAAGAATAAAGCTCATGAAGAAAAATAAATGAAAAATGGTATGCTTCATTCTGCATTCAGACTCCATCAGCTTCTTCTATGATAGTTGAAAGTCTTTTTCATCATGAGTCTCTTGGAGTTGTCCCGAATCCTTGCATTGGTGACATTAGTTAAGTTATTTACAGTTGATCATCATACATTATTGCTGTCACTGTCTACAATATTCTACTGGTTCTGTTCACTTCAATTTGCATCAACTGATAAAAATCTTCAGGGATTTTTATGATTCTGTTCATTATTGCTTTACAATCATGTGCCACAACTTGTTAAGCCATTCCCCAACTGATGGACATGCCTTCGGTTTCCAATTCTTTGCCACCACAAAAAAAAAAATTACTATAAATATCTTTGTACAAATAGGTCCTTTTCCTCGATCTTTGATCTCTTTGGGATGCAGCCCTAGTAGTGTGGTGTCTAGTTTTCAAGGAGAGAGTAGGGGGCCTCTAGGTAGGACATGGAAGGAAGAGAAGACTTTCAATAGGAGGAAATAGATTTGTGGTATAGTAGAATACCAGCCTTGGATCCAAGTTCAAATAGAGCCTGACACTTCCTATTTGTGACTCCATACATATTATTTAACTTCTATCTTCCTTGGTTTCCTTATTTGTAAAGTATGGATAATAATAGCATCTGCATCTCAGGGCTGTTGTGAGGATTAAATGAGATAATATTCATAAAGTGCTCAGAACAGTGCTTGGCACACAAGTAGGCTTTTCATAAATACTTATTCCCTTAATTCCTCTTTCAGTTCTAAATTTATGATCCTGGAAGCTCTGAGATAGGAGTAAGGCTCATGGAGGTTTTGTTTTGGGTATTAGAGGAAACCTAGTACTTCAAGCCTTGGTGTGGAGCAGTTAGTATCTTAACTATGTTCTTTCTGCCCAGAATTTTGGGCCATACCTAGTCTGAAAGTCTGTGGGCTAGATAGAGTCAGATGCTCTCAGGGCAGTCTGAGGGGTGGCCTGAGGGATGATCTGTGCTTTTTGCACTTTTAATGTAGGTGCTTTCATTTTGTGCCTTTGGCAGTCCCTGATGGGACTCTATAATGGAAGGTACCTGCCATAATAATGAAATTTGGAGTTGTCAGCATTCTGGCTTGCTTGCTGCAGTGTCCTTCCCTTAGCTCAGTTTGTGAAGGTCAGAGGAAGCAGCTACATTCCTATGGCTGAGTTATTTCTGACAAATACAGTCTAATTCTTATTAACCTGGAAGAGAAAGCTTAAGAAGGAGAATCAATTCAAGGCAAGTTAAAACCCCGGTGTAGATGCTTTTCTCATAGGAAGGTAATATTGCCAAAGGAGTTTATTCTGTAGATGTACCAGATTCTAAAGGATAGTTAGGCAGAGCAGTGGTTAGAGTACTGCCTGGAGTCAAGAAGACTCATCTTTGTGACTTTGTGACTCATCTTCAGACACTTATTGGTTATGTGACACTAGGCAAATTGCTTAACTCTGCTTGCCAGTTTCCTTATCTGTAAAATGAGCTGGAGAAGAAAATGTCAAAACACTCTAGTATCTTTTCCAAGAAAATCCCAAATGAGGTTATGAAGTTGGACACAAGTAAAACAACTAACACCACCAGATTCTAATAGATGAAGCTCCTTGCACTTGTCAAAATCTACCTAACTATTCTCGATCTTCCCTCTCAGCTTCCATATAACATTTGTGTTATACATGGCCCAAAGGGTCTCGCTCTCCCAGAAAATGGGCCTCTATTTAATCTTAGGAGAGCCTGATACCAAAGAGAATTGAGTCAAACTTTTATCAACTTTCTGTGGCTCATTCCCTGGAGTTCTATGGAAAATATCTTAAATAAAATTTAGCTGAGGCTCACAAGTCTACACCAAAGTAGATTAACCAAATCCCTTTGTAGTAAAGTTACTTAAGAAGTAGTTATCAGGTCCAGGACAACTATTTTTTCCCTTTACTACGAAAGAAATTCTTAAAACATAAAAATGTGCATTAATAGATACTTAAAACATGAAACTATAGGCCAGTCATTACCTGACTAAAGATAAAAGCACTTTGTCTGACCATAGGACACATAATTTGCTTTTACTTTTGACTTTCCTTATCTATGAAACTCCTAAGATCTGATCTTCTGATGAGTCAGGTTGTGTCTTAGGATTTCTTAGTTCTTTCAGAATCAGCATCCTTTTGTTTGTGTTTGTCTTATAGATACTGGAATCACTTCTTGCTGTGCAATTAGCCCTGAATCAGGAACTCTCAGCCTCTCAAATTCATAAGGTGGTCATCAAAGCTAGGAATGGCAATCTCTCAGGATCACTGCTTCATTACTTATGCACAGGGAAAGAAATACAAAGCTGAAGAGGTAGTCAAACACTTGAAGTTAGGTATCAGGCTTATCTAGGTGAATTTACCTAGGCAAGCATGAGTTCTTATCATTGCCAGGACACTCAAGTGGTAGGCCTCCATGGAGGCCATGGGAGAAAGGAGATATAAATCTGTTTCACTCTCCAAAAAGAAGCATCAGAGACCATGATTGGGAGAGTTAAACCTCTGGGGCAAATGTGATCTCATTTTCAGTCTAAGAATCTTTCTTCTAGTATCCTGTACTTGTACCTGCTGGGAGCCATCAGGCCACAACACCTTGACAAAGTCATACATGGTAGCTAAGGAGGCCACAGAGTGGCCCTTTGTAAGATCTGATTGCCCACTCAGTTCCCCTTGCATGATCTCTCTTATTAATATCCCTTACCTATGGAATTGACATGATTACAATTCTCCCTAGTCTCAGAAGGAATAATGCAAGAGCAAAATACCTGTACCTTAATTCTCTAAAACATCACCAAAAGATCAGAACCTCAAACCCAATCCCAAAAGACTATCATGGGTTAACTTTTACTTAGGTACATAATTCCCAGCAAAACTGTAGCTACAAGCCAAGCCCAGAACTTTCCCACTTACAGAAACTTATTCTCATGAAGCTAGCACACAAATCAATCATAAAGGCCCATATAAAACATACAGGTACACCAAGCTTCGTGACTTGATTCTTCCCCTTAAGAAACTCCCTACTAAACCCTGAAAAATGATCAGTCTAATATTAAATCTGAATTGTGTTCCCAGTACCTCCCAACCTCAATGGTATGATTGTTGAATTGTCTTTAAGAACTTCTGATTATTTCCTTTTATTAAAAGTAATAAGTAAATTTCCTTGATTGTTTGTAAGCTCAAAATTCCTCACAGGGTAATGAGAAAATTAAGCCACCTGTGACAAAACCATCTATCTTGTGTGAAACCTTTATGCTGTCAAGAATCTGTAATCATAATACAAGAATATAGAATGTTAATTAAGTGATTTGTTAAAAGTTAATGTATCACATTTCCAACTATCTCCATTTAGACATGTGTGTTAGGAAATGTATCTGTGTGCCAATAAAATGGGTATAAAAATAAACATCAAGCCTGGGGATGGTGGAGCAGCTATCAGATGCAAAGCACGCCCATGGCCATAAATATATAGCTGCCTTCAGTTATTTTCTTGACTGATTATTTGCCATGTGTCAGGAACCCCCGGAGTCTCGAGTAAGGCTGGACCTTACCCGTGGCATGTACCCTTCCTCCTTCCCATGTCCCCAGCTTCCTACCTGCCATCATTTGCTCTGAAAACTATAATAAAATCAATGCTAGCAGTACTTCTGGAAAAGGCCTGTCAATGGATTAGCCCTTCGTCATCTGTTTCATTTAGTGTATTTGTGATTTTCCAGGTCATAACACTTTCCTGTTTCTCTAATCCTCATTCTTTAATATTGCCCCCTCATTAGAATCTAAATTCCTCAAGGACAGAGATCATTTTAGTTTTGTATTTATAGTAATGCCATACTTAATAAATGTGGTAATGCTTAATTATTAAATATTAGTAATTAAAAATTTAATAAAGCTCAATAAATATTTTTAATCTATTTACTTAATTTCCTTCCAGAAAAAGAAAGTTGAGATAGCTATCAAAATTGCAATAAACAAAATAAACCCACACAAATCATTAGCATTTCTATATATTACCAACAAAGTATGGAATCAAGAGATAAATTGCCAGGGGTCATCAAAGTCACGATGTTTTGACACGATCACTCATGGAAACCAGAGGTCACAAATTGACCCTCAGGAAGGATGGACTCATCCACTCAGCCCCCCTCTGTGTGACTTCTCTCACTAACATCCCTTACTATTGGAATTGCTATGATTATTGTTCTCTCCTTAGTTTCAGGAAAAATAATATGAGAGCAAAATACTTGCAGGATTAATACTAATGTTCCACATTATTCCCTCAGAATATTACCAAAAGATCACACTCACAAAATCAAACCTAAAGACTCTTATGGGTTAAAACTTAGCAAGACTGCACTTAAAATTCCCCACCCAATGTACAGGCCTGGAACAGCTCTCCTGAGCAAGTTTATTAATTACCCTTCAGTACGTCATACCTCAGTGACTTGTTTTACCATCTAAAATCTAAATCTAAAATTGGAAATCCCCAATGTAATATTAGAAAAATGATATTTAAAATTGAATTATTTCTGTTACCCTTTGATCCTTCAACTTGGCAACAGTGTTTGTTGATTGTCTTCTAAGAACTCCTAATTTACTATCTATTTTATTAAAAGTAACAAATGATTGTTCTTTGGTTGTACACAAACCCAAGCACCTCACAGGTTAATGAAATAACTGACCTCTAGCTATGACACCTACGATGAAATCATTTATCTTTTCAAAAGTTTTGTGTAGGTTGTGTATATTAATAATATAAATGGATAGAATAATCACAGAATGTTAATCAAATAATTTGTTAGAAGTTAATGTATCATTTATCCAATTATCTGCACTGAACATGTATGTTGAATAATGTAGCTATGTGCCAAGAAAATATGTAAGCATTGGGGTATAAAAATAAAGCCAACCCTGGGCCTAGCAGAGCACTTCCATGCAAAGCCTGACTGTCTCCCATCACTCATTTGTGCCTTGCCATCACACCTAGTCGAGGACCCCTGAAGCCGTGGACAGGGTGGGACCCAAGGCCATGTCAATAAATTCCATTTAATATAACTCTAGTCACTATAGAATACTTGGGATTCTATTTGCCAAGACAAACCCAGGAATTATATGAACACAACTACCAAATAATTTTCACAGAAATAAAGTTAGATTCACACAATTGGAATAATTTAAATTGCTCATGGGTAGGCTAAGCTAATATGAAAATAACAATTATACCTGAATTAATTTACTTATTCAGTGCCATATCAATCAAACTGCCTAAAAACTATTTTGTAGAACTAGAAAAAATAATAACAAAATTCAACGGGAAGAACAAAAGGTCAAGAATATCAAGAAAATTAATGAAAAAAGATGTGAAGGAAGGTGTCCTAGCAGTACTAGGTGGTATATGTTGGTGATGGGATACTATTGTGCTAAAAGAATTAATAAAGTGGAGGAATTCCATGGAGACTGGAACAACCTCCAGGAAGTGATGCAGAGTGAGAGGAGCAGAACCAGGAGAACATTGTACACAGAGACTAATACACTGTGGTATAATCGAATGTAATGGACTTCTCCATTAATGGCAATGCAATGTCCCTGAACAATCTGCAGGGATCTAGGAGAAAAACACTATCCACAAGAAGAGGACAAACTGTGGGAGTAAAAACACTGAGGAAAAGCAACTGCTTGACTATGGGGGTTGAGGGGATAAGACTGAGGAGAGACTCTAAACGAACACTCTAATGCAAATACCAACAACATGGAAATGGGTTCGAATCAAGAACACATGTGATACCCAGTGGAATCGTGCGTCAGCTATGGGAGAAGTGTGGGGGGGAGGAGGAAAAGAAAATGATCTTTGTCTCTAATGAATAATGTTTGGAAATGATCAAAGAAAATATTGTTAAAAAATAAAAAATGAAATGTGAAAAAAAAGAAATAGAATGGTGGATCAATAGAATAGATTGGGTATAAAGTTAAATTGCTATAGTGATCTAGTCTTTGGTAAATCCAAGATTCAGGCTTTAGGGATAAGAACTCACTATTTTACATAAACTGTTGGGAAAATTGCAAAACAATATGGCAAAAAATTAGGTATACCCTAATATCTTACAACTTATTTCAAGATAAGGTCAAATGGTTATATAATTTAGAAATAAAGGGTGATACTATAAGTAAATTAGGGAATATAGAGTAATTTATCTGTCAGATCTTTGAAGAAGGGAAGAATTTTTGACCAAACAAGAGATAGAGAACATTCTGTAATACCATTACTAGATCTGTATCCCAAAGACATGAACATATTTATAGTTGCTCTTTTTATGGGGGAAAGAACCTGAAAATTAAGGGAATGGAGGTGAAAGAATGTGTGCCTTCTTTCACAAAAATCTTTGTTTTAGATGTCTGCTCCATTTAAATTCTGAGCTAATGCAGAGGAATTGGGGCTTGAACCCTTCTTTCCACCTAACTAATCTTTTTATAAATGCTTGGCTCTTCTTTCTTTCCCAAAGGGAATTTAGTCTTAAACAATTTTTTTTCAGTAGGACAGTTTGGCTATTGTTTTATTTTTTGTTTCTTTTTTCTAGTTTGTTAGTATTTTTTTGGTATTTTAATATTTTTAAAGGATATTTTATTTTTCTAATTACATGTAATGACAATTCTCACCATATGTTTTCTGAAATTATAAGATCCAAATTGTTTCTTTCTCTCCCCTCTCCCAGAGATAGTAAGCAATTTGATGAGTTTTATATGTGTATAATCATGCAAAATGTACTTCCATTTTGGTCATTGTTGTAAGAAAATATATACTCATATAAAAAGAAAACCCCAAAATAAAAACACAAATAAACTTAAAAAAAAAAAAGAAAATTAAGGGAATGTCCATCAATTGGGGAATGGCTGAACAAAATGTGTTATATGGTGGTGATGGAATATTGTTGTGCTGTAAGAAATGAACAGGAGGATTTCAGAAAGAACTGGAAGGACCTATATGAACTGATGTAGAGTGAAATAAGAAGGAACCATGAAAACATTGTACACAATAACAGCAATATTGTAGAATGATCAACTGTGATAGACTTGGCAACTATTAGCAGTGCAATGATCCAGGACAATCCTGAGGGATTTATGACAAAGAAGGCCATCTACCTTCAGAGAACTTTTGGAATTGGAATATAGATGCAAACATGTGACTTTTCACTTTAATTTATTTGGGGTTTTGTTCGGGGGGGGGTTATTTTCTATGATTATTCTCCTTTTTTTTTTAAACCCTTTCCTTCTGTCTTGGAGTCAATACTGTGTATTGGTTCTAAGGCAGAAGAGTAGGAAGGGCTAGGCAATGGGAGTCAAGTGACTTGCCCAGGGTCACACAGCTGGGAAGTGTCTGAGGTCAGATTTGAACCTAGGACCTCCCGTCTCTAGGTCTAGCTCTCAATCTACTGAGCTACCCAGCTGCCCCCAGACAAAGGCACTCTTGAGAAAATAAGACATTATTTAATGATTCCATAGTTGCCGAGGAATGCCATAGACCAACTAGAAGTTGATGTAAGATTAGAAGGATAATTTTGCCAGAAGGAATGATGAATAGGATGAGTTCAGAAAAACTTAGAAAGACTTATGAACTGATGTAAAGTGAAGTGAGAAGAACCAGGAAAACAATGTCACAGAAATATTAAACCTAAATTCACTGTGAAGGACTAAACCATCATCAGCAGAGCAAGCCTCCAAGATAACTCATGATGAAAATGATATCCATAGCAAAAAAGGAACTACTGGAATGTGAGCACAGATCAAAGCACACCATCTTCTACTATATCTCCTTCATGAGATTTCTAATTTATGTGTGATATGTGTCTTCTACCATGACACGAACAGTATGGAAATATGTATTACATGAAACTATTGGTATAACAGTATCAGACTATTTACTGTCTGTGGGGTGGGGAGGATAAGGAGGGAGAAAATCTGAATTTTAAAATGTAAAAGAATAATGTCAAAATTATTTCTACACCTAACTGAAAAAGTTAAAAAAATTACTTGACTAGAATTCATTATGAAAGCTGACCAGAAGAACAATCAACCAGAATAAGAGCAGACTGAGCACTGAGGTCTTGGTTTCCAGCAAGGATGAAAGGTAAAAAGGATTTTTTGGTGACTCATATAGAATATGGAATGAATACCTTCTTCTTACCAAGTTACTAAAAGACAGTAAGGTGAAGTGGAAAGCAGACTGTATTTGTAGTTAGAAAACCTGTTCAAACCCCAATATTCCAACTACTTATGTGATTTTGGGCAAGATGTAATCAATCTCTTGGTGCCTACAACACAGTTTCCTTACTGAAAATTAGAGGACTGAACTAGGTGATGTCTGTGGTCCTGTCCAGTTCTAAATCTCATATTCCATGATTTTATGAAGCATATAGTCAGGGAATTATCAAGTAATATTGATCCTAAAAGTGACATTTTGAAATTCTGTGGTTGACCCTTTCTGTTCCTTCTGGAACTTAAAGTATCATCTTGGCTAGACTATGACCTTATCTTATTGCCACGTCATGAGTAAATTGGTTACTCTTCCCTGGCAGATGCCATAATTGAGTGTGAGCTTGTTTTTATAGATGGGAAAACTAAAGCAGGGATATTGATTTGTCCTATTTCCTGCTGCTCCTTTAAATGTATTTTTCAATCTCAGCCTCAGAGGTCAGTGAAAAAGCTGTTCTCAGAAAGCCTTACATTTATTATTCCTGGTTTTGAACCTTTTTCTTAGCCTACTACCTCACATCCTCTAATGCCTTCCTTCTTCCCCTTTCTTTAACCAAAAAACCAAGTGGTACCATTTACCACTCAACTGGCATGTATGATGTCCACTGCTATATAATATTTCTTGTTAATAGGAGATGGAGTTTGGTTACAGATGATCAGATATGCAACTTTTGATCTTGAACAGTCAACATTCTGCTAAATAACCCTTAGGTCAAAATCTAACCAAGGCTTTAGAGTTACTTGATGTTCATTTATTTTCTGTACCAGGCAATGTATTTTATGCCGTTTATCATTTTCTTTTGGAGAGAAATGGGATTCTTTGACAAAAGGAAGAAATAATATTGTGTTTCTGGATTATAAAGTTCTTGTTCTCTCTGTTGCAATACACATAGGGCAGATAGAGGAGTTTAGGATACTGAGACAGCAAAACATAACTGAAAAATGTTTACTTTTATAGAGATTTTTCTGCCAAGTTTCATATTTCACAGTAGAGACAACTTTGAAATTGAAATCAGGAGTCTTGGACTCAAGTCTCAGTTCTGTCACTTATTAGCTTAATGACTTTGAACAAGTCATTTCCTCTCCTAGCCTCAGTTTCTCCATTTGTAAAAAGGGAAAAATAGTAATATCTCCTCCTAAAGTTATCATCAGCATCAAATGAGACCCTCTGTGAAAGTGTTTTGTAAATGTAAAATTGCATATAAATAGTATGTGCCTGTCAATAATTAATATTAATTATGACCCATTAAAAATAATTAGAAATATTATATAAACTCTCTTTGGTTCAGTCCAACAAATGAATTAAAAATGCACTTTACTGAGTATTCCATTTCTAAAATGAAAAGGTTGGCCTAAAAGGCCTTTAAAGTTCCTTCCAATTCTAAATCTATGATGTCCTGATTTTAAGTCATCATGTTATGAATCAAATTATAAATGGAAGGTCTCTTGACTTCCAGATCCATGCTCTTCCCATTCCAGCAATGATGATTAGGATTTACTTTCTACATTTTCTACTTGTCGTAGAATTTAATTAGGATTGTGTTTAAGACCTATTCAGATATTAATTATTATCAGTCTATCAGTATTGGCGAACCTATGGTACTCATGCATGAGGAGGTTACTCCCCTCCCCCTTTCTACATGCCCCGGAGGACATTTCTCTAGTCACCTGCCCCTCTGTCCACAGGCCAATGGGAGCACTTCTTCCTTCCCTTGTCTGGGGTAAGAGGGTAGCTCACGTGTGGTGTGAAGGTGCAGTTTGGGCACTCGGTCTCTAAAAGGTTTGCCCTCACTGGCCTAGATAACTACTCTCAGACACCAGAGATGATAGAAGGTGGGAATACCTAGCCTGAAAAAATCAAGGGTCTTCCAAAGTTTTCAATAGTTACATTTCCAAAAAGAAAGGGAGATAATGTTCCAAACTGAAAGAATGTCTTCTGGCAGAAAAAATTCTCTTGAAAAAGAAGTTAATAGTTATGTAACAACTCAGTGTGGTACACAGATTCTGCCTGTGCTGTGGGGAGGGGGAGAGAAAGAACTCTGATTGCAAAGAACTGATCTAGGTGCCAAAAATACAAAGACAAAAAAAAAAACAAACAAACCTCTCCCTCAGAGAAATTAGATTCTTCTGGGAGTGGGGATGGGGCACAATATGTCATTAGGTACATGTGTCATAACTTAAGGAAATGAGTGAGGATACTGAAATTATCAGGAAAGGCTTTTCATAGGAAATAACAAAAATGATTCATCTGTGCAGAGGCTCACAGAAATGGGAGGTAGAATGCCAACTTTGGGGAACTAAAAATGGGCCAATTTGACTAGAATGAAGAACATATGAAGGGGAATAATGGACAAGCCTGGAGAGGGAGGTTAGAGTGAAATTGTAAAGGGTTTTAAGCTCTAAGCAGAGGAGTTTATATTTTATCTGAGAGGAAATGGGGAACTATTGGAGTTTATTGAGCAGAGTGACATGGTCAGATTTATTTAAAGAACATAAATTCAGTCATTACAAAAAAATGGATTGGAGAAGGAAAAACTGGAAGTAAGAAGCCCAATTAGGAGACTATTGTCACGATTCTTATGAGAGGTGGTAAGGACCACTTGGGTTGCCATACAAATAAAGAAAGAAATGGATATAATGGTCTGAAATTTCTGACAAGATATTTTTTAATCTGATGGATCCTATCAAAGTAGAGTCTTCTATATATGGTAGACAGTATTACTAATGTAATATGTTTTCCTTTTTGACATATAAAGCTAATGATGCTGCTCCTCTGTCATTAGAGTCTATACCAGTGATGGTGAACCTATGGTATGGGTGCCAAAGATAGCACACTGAGTGTTCTCTAAGGGCATGTGGCTACCCTCCACCCATAGAATTTGTTACTAGGAAGGCAGAGAGACTCAAGCAGAACTGTTCCCCTCCCCTTCTCCATTGTGCCTGATGACATTTTTTCATATCACCCGCCTCTCTGCCTAGAAGCCCAAGGGGAGCTCACAGAAGGTAAGGTGGATGGCTCACAGGTGGCAGAGCTGGAGGAGAGTGGAGCGCTTGGGCCACTTCCCTCCCTCTCTCTACACTCTCTGAGGATAGGCATAGCATATGGTCTGTGTGTGTGTGTGTGTGTGTGTGTGTGTGTGAGTATAGGGTTTGGCACTCCATCTCTAAAAGGTTCACCATCACTGGTCTATACTAGGTTCATTAAAAGGTGAAAGAACTTAGTCACCTCCTCACCCCCACCCCACCATAGCCCTTCCAAGAATCATAGATACTTGCAACCGAAAATAACCTTAAAACTCATCTAATCCATTGCCTTAAATGAGGCAAGAGGCAGGAGGCAGCCTGATGTAGTGGAAGGAGCAATGGATTTAGAGTCCAGCTTTGACTCAATCTTTTTGGACCTCAGTTTCCTTTGTTAAAATGAGAATGGTCAGATTAGTTGGCCTAATAGATTCTTTTTAGCTATAAATAATCTCATTCAATTCCTCCCCATCCTGGCCTCCATACTTTACAAGTGAGAACTGAGACCTGCTGAGGGTTTCAATTACCTAAGTTGACATGGCTAATATGTGGCAAAACAAGGATTAGAATCCGGGGCAATTCTTCTGATTTCTCAACTGAAATGCTTTCTTCTGTACCCATACTAATTACACCCGTGCTCTCAGGTTTGAAACTTAATGTAACAACATAACAAACAACACAAAAAACAAGAATCTTGGTACTTGGTCCATTACTTCCTGACAAATAGAGGGAGAAGAAATGGAAGAAATGTCAGATTTTATATTTTAGGGCTCACAGATCACTGCAGACAGTGACTATAGCCATGAAATTAAAAGACATCCCATGGAAGTAAAGCTATGGAAAATCTGGACAGCATACTAAAAAGCAGAGACATCACCTTGCCAACAAAAGCCCATAGTCAAAGTTATGGTTTTTTCCAGTAGCAATGTATGTCAGTGAAATTATAAACAGGAGATCAAATCAGTTAATGTTTAAAAAAATTAATTCAGACTATTCATTGGACAGTCAACTACTGAAGCTGAAGCTTAAAAACTTTTACCACATGGTGAGAAGACAGGATTCATTAGGAAAGATTAAAGACAAAAAAGAGAAGGGAACAGCAAAGGCTGAGATGAATAAATAGCGCCATGGAAGCAATGAACATGAGTTTGGACAGACTTCAGGAGATAGTGGAGAATAGAAGAATCTAGTGTATTATGGTCCATGAGTCAGGAAGAGTTGGACATGACTAAACTAAACAGCAACAAAAAAAAAATCTAGAACTTACTTTATTTGGATTCAAAAGAAATATTTCATAGTAAGGGATAACAGCAATCAGTAATTATTTATTAAATACTTACTATGTGTTCCTGCCATTTTTATAAGGGTGATTTTTCACTTGGATGTTCCATAAAGCAAAGTTTAAAATGAAACAAAATAGCCCATGAATGCTCTTTTGCCAAGGCCAGCTATTACAAAGGAAAATGTCAAGTCATTATTGTTCCGCATTTATTATTCTGAACTAAATCTAAGCCTAATCTCCCCAGAGACTAAGGTGGCATAGAGAAAAATGTTCTCCTGAGGTGTTGGGGGGAACTTTTTGCTTTTTTGTTCTTGCTACATCTCTGAAGTAAATGTCTCTTTTGTAAGAGAGAATCAATATTAAGAGGTTAAATGGAATTTATATGCTCATCACTTATGTCTAATAACTGGTGGAGGCTCAAACTATTGGCATTAGAGAAGAGACACACACAAATCTCTCATATACTCCTAGAGCCCTAAGGAGGAGATGTAGCTATCTGGCTCTGGGATAATGGGCTAGATAATAGTCACTATATATAGGTTCATGAAGAATTTCAGTTTTTTAGTTCCTTCTCATGAATTACTAGTTGTCTAGAGTAATTTAATAGTAACTGACTTTCCAGGACTAGTAAGGTTTTCTGGACTTACATCAGTAATAGTGCAGATAAAAGGCTTGACAGCCTCTTGAAATCCCATTGGGATCTCATCTTGAAGACAAATTTAAAAATCTGAGGTATTTCCTGAAAGTTCAAATTTGAAATTCAAAAACCCAAAGTTAGAGAATATAATAATCTTTTCTTATCCAACAAACTAACCATTCACTTTCCTATCTTTCCTCTACCCCCAACATTCATGCATACTCAGAATTAAGATAATTGAATAATGCCTTTGTTATTTCCAAGCGATAACCTCATTTAGGGTAGAAATGATACAAAACATTATGAGAACTCTTTGCTTAATTAAAATTGAGTAATTATAGTTTCTATTTTCTTAAGTTGTAAAATGCTAAGTTGGCAGAGATAAGTGGTTGGAGGACCATAATATGTCAGTGTAAGAGAGGTAGATGAGCTTTGAGGGAGTTAAGTATAAAGTTATTGATGCATTTTGAATGATCAAAATTAGACATAATTGATGTGTGGATGAAAACACTTTGGAGTAGTGACTATTTGGAGTAGATTTGGAGTAGAAGCTATTGGATGTCTGATTTTGGTACTGTGTAAGAATTTCCTAATAACTTAGAGTTGTCTTTAAATGAAATGGACTGCCTCAAGGCACAACTAAATTGCCTGATGCTGGAGATTTTGAACAGACTATAAATACTTGTCAGGGATCTCAACAGAATTCACGATTTGAGAAGGGGCTGGCCCAGATGACCTCAGAGGTTACTTCATACTTGAAAAGCCTCTGCATCTAGAAGTATAACCCTATAACTATTCCTGTGGAACTAAATGACCTGGGTAATGATATTTCATCAAATGTGGCATTTTTCATGGAAGGAATTAAAGATATTAGATAGGATATACCCACCTGGGGGTAGAATGCTCTTGAGTGGGCAAAAAATAATAGTCTTGTTAGTATTAGCAAGTCTAGAACATGGGAACTTTTGGCACCGATAGAGACCTTTAGGAATAACTTAGTTTAACCATTTTCTTTTATAATGGAGAAATTTGTCTAAAAAACTGTTTTGTTATTTTATAGTTTGTATTCAAGGAACTTCATTTGATAAAATGTTAGAAAAGTCAGTATGGATTTGTTGACTCCTGCCATTTTTAACAGTGGTAATTTTTCACTCGAGACAGAGAAACTTTTCATTTGGGCGTTCCATAAAACAAAGTTTAAAATGGAATCCCATAGCATTGCTCTGTTCAAGGTCAGCAGTTAAAAAGGAAATATCAAGTTATCCCAGTTTTACTGCACAACTTGCAGCCCTGAGATTTATGTACAAAGAGAAGATTGAAATATTTCCAGAAGGAGCCTCAAAACAAAAGGTTTTAGGAAAGAACAACTTAAGTTATGATTAAGGTGCTTGGGGAAGATACTTTGAGTTTTTTCCTTATCTTTCAGGTATTTTACAAGTACTATATACAATAATTTAACATATTCCATACACAGGGATATTATTCTGGCATATCCATAGTATGGCACCTGAAAATAGGGAAAATAACAATGCAGAACAGAACTGGCCCTGAAAATATTTCCATTTTAGAATGTCTTGTTATAGCTGGAACCTTTCCCAGTGTTATGATTAAAATTATTCAAGAGACTGGTTTGGGGTAAGAATATGAATTTATTGATTGGGCTAGCATTATAACCAATAAAGTGATAGGTCAGTGGCCCCCTCAAATGTCCAAAGACCCTAAAACTCTATCAGGTAGATCAATAAATAGAGTTTTAGGAGAACATTATTCAGCCCCTTCCTTGAACATCTTAAGACATCTCTATCTGGAAAATGGCTAATTAGGAGGTGATCGATTAAACTCTCATCCTCCCCCACACCATAGATGATTTAGGCAGGAAGAGAATCATTGCCCCCTTCATCTATTTTATTAAACCACATTTTATTAAAAGGAAAACATATTATTGGAATTCCTAAAGACAAAGAAAATGTTAAAAGCAGCAGACTGATAGGAGTCTCTGACCCAGGATCCAGATGCAGAGGTACACAGGAATTCTCTCTAATCTAGAAATTAATATAGTGTATGAAATAACTTCTTCCACTAAGAACATTTAGTTCTAGTAGTCATTAACAAAGGTGAACAAATGAGTTAAAGCCATCTGATAAAGAGGTGGTTTTATTCTCCACTCAGTCATTTGTAATCTTTAAGCTTGTACTGCAATGATGGAAAAAGCCCCAGAGGGAATCTACTGAATATAGCTACCTGAAAGCAAAGGTCCTGCAACTTTATTAAATATATAACTTTAACTTTATTTGCCAGTACAAACCATTTGCCTGAGCATTTGTTGACTAGAAAACTAAAGCAAAATCTCTAGAAGCCTTCATTTGCTAGTAGTAAATTGGGGATGGCCAGAAGATAGTGCATTTTAAAATGGAACACAAGATTTTCAAAGGAAAGTCTAGATTTTAACCCATGATTAATTCTAACACAATCTAATAAGCACAGGAAAATAAGCTGAAAATTTCTGATTTATAATCTCAAAGATGATTGTGATTTTCAGTTTCTAGAAACAAATAAATAGTAAAATGTAAGTTTATCCTCAAAGATGAAAAAGTATTTTTCTTTATTTTTTAAAAATTGGTTTATATTTTCTTTTCTTTTTTTCATTTTTAATTAATTAATTAATTTAGAGTATTTTTCCATGATTACCTGATTCATGTCCTTTCCATCCTGGAGCAATTCCACTGGATTTTACATGTATCATTATTCAAAACCCATTTCCATATTATAAATATTTGCAATAGAGTGTTCATTTAAAGTCTACATCCCCAATCATATCCCCATCAAACCATGTGATCAAGGAAATGTCTTTCTTCTGTGTTTCTACTCCCACTGTTCTATCTCTGATTGTAGATAGTGTTCTTTCTCATAAGTCCCTTAGAATTGTCCTAGATCATTGTATTGCTGCTAGTAGAGAAGTCCATTACATTCAATTGTGCCAATGTATCAGTCTCTGTGTACAATGTTCTGGTTCTGTTGCTTTCCCTCTGCATCAGTTTCTGGAGGTTGTTCCAGTCCTCATGGAATTCCTCCAGTTTATTATTCCTTTGAGCACAATAGTATTCCATCACCATCAGATAATACAATTTGTTCAGTCATTCCCCAGTTGAGGACATCCCCTCATTTTCCAATTTTTTTGCCACCACAAACAGTGTGACTATGAATATTTTTGTACATGTATTTTTCCCCATTATCTCTTTGGGGTACAAACCCAGCAGTGCTATGGCTGGATCAAAGGGCAGGCAGTTATTTAAAGCCCTTTGGGCATAGTTCCAAATTGCCTTCCAGAATGGTTGGATCAATTCACAACTCCACCAGCCATGCATTAATGTCCCAACTTTGCCACATCCCCTCCAGCATTCATTACTTTCCATAGCTGTCATGTTAGCCAATCTGCTAGGTGTGAGGTGATACCTCAGAGTTGTTTTGATTTGCAGCTCTCTGATTATAAGAGATTTAGAGCACTTTTTCATGTGTTTATTAATAGTTTTTATTTCTTTATCTGAAAACTGCTCATTCATGACCCTTGCCCATTTATCAGCTGGGGAATGGCTTGATTTTTTGTACAATTACCTTAACTCCTTATAAATTTGAGAAGTTAGACCTTTGTCAGAAGTTTTTTTATAAAGATATTTCCCCCCAAGTTGTTACTTTCCTTCTAATTCTGGTTACATTGGCTTTGCTTGTACAAACCCTTTTTAATTTAATGTAATCAAAATTATTCATTTTACATTTTGTAATATTCTGTATCTCTTGCTTGATCTTAAATTCCTTCCTTTCCCAAAGATCTGACAGACATACCATTCTGTGTTCACCTAATTTGCTTATAGTTTCCTTCTTTATATTCAAGTCATTCACCCATTCTGAGTTTACCTTGGTGTTGGATGTGAGATGTTGATAGAAACCCAATCTCTTCCATATTGTTTTCCAACTTTCCCAGCAGTTTTTGTCAAATAGTGGATTCTTGTCCCAAAAGCTGGGACAGTAATTTTCCTTTAAGCCAACATAACTATTAGGATTTTCATTTTTAGATTCTAGGCAGGAAAAAGTTTTTCTTTCTTGGAGTTATATATGGTATATTTCCACTGGAAGGAGTTTTCTTCAAAAACAAGTTGTACAGAAATAGGCTACTGTGTTGAGTAGCTGAGGATCCAGAGAGCGAGGTTTGAAATAATACCTTGCAATGCAAAAAAAGCCTATATTTTTTCCAGATTGCATTTCATTACAATTTTTAATATTCATTTTCTGATATTTTGTAATCCATGTTCTCTTTCTCCCTCCCATCCTTTCCCCCTCCCAGGGAATATGATATAGGTTGTGTGTATACAATACAACTCATATAATACAAATTTCCATGTTCCTCATGTTGTGAAAGAAGATACATATTGTTTACACTAGATCAAAATTCATGGAGGAAATAAAGTAAAGAATGGTATGGTTCAGTTTGCATTCAGACTTCATTTGTTCCTTCTATGGTGATGGACAGTGTAATAGCGAGTGGAACTTCAAAGATGAAGAGACCAGAGAGCAGCTGTTTAGGGACTGAGTTCTGTGTGACACTTCTCCTGTCTTCCCCTGAGTTAAACAGTTACTAATAGAGTCAAGCAGTTCAGACTAGAGGGTAAGTCTACTCCCCACAGCTTTCCTTCTAAACTTGATGGATGGAATTTCCCCTTTCTCTTACATAAACTCTGAATCAATTCTGTTATAATTCAAAGTATCTAATTTATTTTGAAAGGAAGGACAGAGGGAAGGAGGAAGGTCCCTACTATTTCTTTCCTAACTACTTCTGAGGGCTTGACCAAAAAACTCTCTCCAGGGAATTTGGCTCTGAATTTTCTCCTAAGGAAAAGAAAATATATATTCTCTATTCCAAAGGTTGTCTTCAGTTGGGCATGAAGAATTTCATTCAGTTCAATTCAGGCAAAGGGGTTTGAGATGAGTATTTCTTTCATCCAGCTCCCTTAGAGTCCTAGATAAGAAGAACAGAAATTTCTCTCTCTGGCTTCAACTGCTTGAACTTGGAACTCTCTCATCCCCTGCAGTCCTGAAGGTTCCATTAGCCCATTTCTGAGGCATCCCTTCAAACTTCAGGTTTCCCTCACTCTTGGTCATTCCTTTGTTCACAACAGATATCCTTTTTAGTCATGAGTCCCTTGGAGTTGTCCTGCATCTTTGCCTTGTTGATAATAGTTAAGTCATTCACAGTTGATCATCATACATTATTGTTGTTACTGTGTATAACATTCTCCTGGTTCTTCTCACTTCACTTTGTATCAGTTTATATATCTTTCCAGGATTTTTTTGGGGGGGATCATCTGGTTTGACTTTTTTTATAGCACAATAATATTCTGTTACAATTATGTACCACAACTTGTTCAGCCATTCCTGAATTGATGGAATACTTTCATTTTCCAGTTCTTTGCCACCTCAAAAAGAGCTGTAATAAATATTTTTGTAGTTCCTTGAATTTTAAAGATAAAAGTCATTTATTTCTGTTAGCTTCAGTATCTTTCAGGTTTGAATTTTCCAGAACATAATTCTTACCTCTTGATATTTCTTTTTTGAGCTGCATCTTTTCCAAAGACAAGTAAGAAATTGTTTTGGCAACGAGATTTACTCCAGAGTCATCTTGAAGTAGATGTGGAAGAGAAGATTTTACACAGAGTTGAAATGGAATGCTAAAGAAGCAGGGTAACAGAAAGGGGCAGTTGGAATGGTCAGGGTCAGGGAATTCTGGGAACCAACAAAGTCTCAGGAGTTCAGTTTCAAACCCTGGAGTGAAACATCTCCAATTCTCACCTCAGGATTGGAAACCATCATTTTCCTGAGGATTGCCAGATCATATCTGATGCCAACAGTGACAGTGAACTGATCCGGTCTCTCCATTAAATCAATACCAGTGTGGACTGACTGGACATTCAGCTGCCTGAGAGGGCTTTACCCTGAAGGGTAGGCTGTCAGTCCTGAAGCCTGAAAAGTCTCCTCTATCCCAGCTACACCTAAAGACATTTGCTGTTTCTTTAATACTAGATTATATTAGCCAGCCTAGAAGAACAAGAAGATAGAAACAGTATCCAAACCAGTCCCAGCTGTTGGCCAAAGCCGAAGGACCCACCTTCAGTCTGGACTTTTAGCCTAGGGAATCCCTGTGTGATCTCTTTCCTAGTCCTCTCCCTTGTTACCCTTTCCCAAATAAATGACAGTTGTACAAAATTAGCAGTCAGATCTTTAAAGGAAAAAGAAGGAAAGTTGGTGGATGGAGGGTTTAGATCCAGGAGGGAGATCTCTATCAGAATCAGGCAAAGTAGAGTCTTGGTTTGAAAGCCTTTGATCTTCCTTCAGCAAGGGGTTTAACCAGAAGGACATCCAAGGGGATTAGGTTTGGTAAAAACTTACCTAATCATCCATCATTCTCCACTCCTGAGGTGTTTCCTAATCTCTTATAGACCTCTGCATTACCTGTGCCTCCACCTTACTGAAGCAAGGTCAGAGTAGCCATCAGTTCTCTGGCTGGGCAGGTAGGAAATACCCTTGGGGGGGGTTAGCTCATTAGACATTCTGACTAACCATTTTACCATCATCCCAATGGTTCATCCTTTCTCCTTTTTTAACAGATGTATTATCTTCATCATGGAGAATCCTTTAGAGTTTTTGGAATTCAGAGCAAGATTGCTTTGTTACCAATTTTCAGCTAGCATTTTCTTATTTTTTTTCCTAGAAAATGGTATGTGGTGCAAATCTCTGTAGTCATTTATTGTACTGGTACTTCTTGAAAGACAAGCCTAAAAATGTTTTCATAGTTGATGTTGGCCTTAATAGGTGAAACAGCAGCAATTTATCTCATATTGATTAAGCTTGTTTGTTCTTCATTTTGAAGACCAGTGATATGATAATATCACAGGTGATGTCTTGACTTGTATATGAACTGGATTTAGGTGAGGCAGAGTTGCACAAAGTCATCAGCCTCCCTCTCTCTTCCAGTCATAGAAGTGTAATAGATCCAACTATTAGGGGAATTATGGTAATAGGGAAGTGTTAGAATCTTAACACCAGGAAATAAGCTAGGGGAAGACTGGATCTTGAGCACCTCCCTTTACCCTACTTCCTGTTCCCTTTTTCTATGGTCTTGCAGTGTTCTTCTCAGAAACGGTAACTTAAAGATTTCCCCTAATAACTAAACCCCACAATCACATCTTTAACTAAGAGGTATTTTATTCTTTTGGGTAGAGGAGGTAGGGAGAGGGGAAAGGGTGAGAGGAAAATAGATTTCCCTAATCTTATAAATTCTCCCTGTTGATTGAAGATTTGAGATATAAATTTGAATTTAAGAAACAAAGTCAGTTTACCTAAAGAGAGATGTTGACAGCAAGAGGCTGATAGGATTCTTTTGAGCTAAACCCAAAAGTCTTCTCAGCATTCAGTCTCAAGAATATGAGATGAGCAAAGAGAGTTTGTTTTCCATCTTCCCTTCAAAACATCCAGAAAAGGAAGTGAGGTTCAAAACAGCTCAAGCTGCATAACTGCTCCCTTCAAGATTCCATGGAACTATGACTCCATCTCAGTTGATTGGCAGTTCCCAAAGTTCTAAGCCTCTTGCTTTTTCTGCTGATCCATCTTGTATTTCCATTTCCTCCATTACAGAAGCTCATGGCAAAATAAAAATCAGGACAACCAGCCATTGCCCAGGGGGTAGTGGATGACCTTAGTGTCTTTGATGTTTGACCAATATCTAAGTGATCCACTGTGTCTATTTTTGCTATTTTTGTGGTCATTGGAACAGAGTGTTCTCCTTTGCCCATTCCACTGGGGAAAGTATTCACTTACTTGGGGTAGACACCTCCCTAACTCAATGACTGGTTTGAGGTCTGTCAACCCTCAACTTAGTGTAGCCTATCTGTAGCAATGATTTTACCAGGATGTGTCTTGTGGGCATGCTACAGCTTCTTGGAGCTACAGGGAAGAGTTGGTTGAGAGGTGGACCCTAAAGGTGGATGAGCAGTAGTGGAGAGCTCAGTAAGCCCTCACACCAAAGGTGCTAGGCCTCGCTGAGCTGCTAGATGGTGCTATAGTGCACAGAACACTGGCCCTCACACCAGAGATGCTGGTCCTCCCTGAACAGGGCATATACCCCAGTTTACATGGGGTAAACTATTAGACTGCAAACAATCAGAAAAGATTGTGACATATTCATTTACATATGGATCACTTTCACATGTCCTCTATGCTGTGGAAAGTGACCCCCTTCCTTCCCCCCCTTTCCCTTCTCCACCCCAGCCAATTTCCAGGGTGCTGAAAGTGTCAGAATTGTCAGAAGCTTTGCTGAAGCTTTCAAAATGGCCCCAGGTGCTGTTGTGTTTTATGAAATCCAGGCAACCACTGTCAGAAGTCCCAGGTTCCATGCAGCAGTGGAGACAACAGCCTTTCTTGCTTTGTTTTCCAACCATACCAGGGAAGAGTGGACTATTATCACAACCCCCCCTCCCCCATCCCAGGTACATAATTTCCACCATTCCCTATGAGGGACTCAATGACAGAAGCCCTTTCCACTGCTTCCACCAGATCATTGAGGGAAACTCCACTGGCAATCTCCTGTCTATGGGAACTCCTTGCTGTGGGGCACTGGTCTGCATTGAAAAACAAACAAACAAAAGCAAAGGAAAAAACGAACTCTTATGCCAAAGAGCCAATGGTGCCTGTCTGAAAGGACTATTTACTTCTTCCTTTGTTTCTGAGGAAGGTGATGAGGGCTACTGGGATCCATGGCTACCTGTCTCAAGAAGACCAGCTTTTCCATTAACAGACCTAGCTGAAGACATTTTTTTCAGTTTGCCCACAAAGCTGGCAAAGAAAATACATACAGAGTTAGATTAGAGAGACACAGTAATGTTGGGCCTGGGAGTAGGGGGAGAGGAGACATTGAAGGTATAGGGCATGGAAGAAGGTAACCCTAGGATGGGGGAGAAGAGATGGGGAAGGCAGAGGGGGTGGGGGAAGAGGAAGGGCAGAAAATTATCTTCCTATTTATTCTTGGCACTATCATAATTTTTTTTGATACTCCTTTATTTTCCAGGTATTTGTAATGCAGAAAGCATACATTGGCATAAAACTTATAAAAGTGAATAACTCACTCTTCTATTTAACTCCTATTTAGAAAGTCTTGTAAGAGGGATAGTGATGAATCAAGTGACAAGAAAGAAGAGATAACTTTCTGTGGTTAATGGGGTTGCATTTCCTTGATTTTAAATGAATTTATCCACCAAATAGCCTTTAGATATGGCAAAGAGCTCAGGACAAAGAAGGTGCAATGTTGCTATCAGCCTTTGGAAGATGCTGAGGAATAGACTATAGAGGCTCCTAATAAAAGGGAAATAATTACCTATCTATACCAATCATCTATCAAGAGCTAGAAGGGACTTCTGAGGCCATCTTGTCCAACCCCCTCAATTTTACCTGTGAAGAAATTGAGACCTATGAAAGTTGTTACTTGTCTAAGGCAGAAAGATAGCAAGAATTAAGAGCAACATTTGAACTTGGGTCTTCTTACTCTAGGGCAGTGTTGGTGAATATTTTCAAGTTTGTGTGCCCAAACTGCAACTTCAAGCTGCCTGTGAGCCCCCTACATTACCTGAGAGAATGGAGGGAGGGAGAACTCACTTTGGGTGCCTTGCCAGAGGGACTGGGCATGCAAAAAATTTCCTCAGGTACTGGGAAGAGGGGGAAAGGAGCAGCTTCCCGTGTGCTGGCTGGGCATTTGTTCTGATGCTTCGTCATCACTCATTATATCATGATGTGAACTCATTAGACTAGAAGTTGTGGGAAGGTCTTAAAAGTGTATAGACCTTTTATTTAGCCTTTCATTCTTCTCTCCCATTTTACTTTCCTTGTGGATTGAGAGGCAGAGAGTATTTTTGTTCTTCCTCTATTCAAGTAGACAGGGAAGTTGGTGGAAGGCAGTAGAGCAGTCCTGACCTCTGATAGCCAAAGAGTCAAGCAGCAGGACATGATTCTCCATTTTTGGACTCATCCCTTTCCCTCCCATATGCCCTCCATCTACAGCTTGACCTCTCACTGGTTTGGAGCTGGAGATCCTACATGAACTGCAAATATTTCTACTTATTCTATGAGACATAGCTGGCCCAACATCCTATTATGTATATTGCTCAAAGACTCTGAGATTTTCTGGTTGGGAAGGGGACTGTATCAGAAACACTCTACAAATCCCTTCCCAGAGTAGTGTCCTCAACAAATTGTGTTAAAAATGTGAGTAAAGAATTGTAAAAAGTCTGTAATGGCCCAAGATGACAAAACATGGAAGTAATCATTGTAGAAATAACTTTAGGAAGTTGGGCACATTTATGTACTTTTGTTGGCCCAGTCATTTTGGAAATCAATTTAGGATGCTTCAAAAAATTAATGAAAAGTTTACACTTTTTGATTCAAAGATTCAACTGCTAGGCATATACTCGAAAGAAGCTGAGGACAGGATGAAAGGTCCCATATATACTGAAATATTCATAGCAATACTTATTGTGTTAGCTCAGAATTAGATAATTGTTAATAGGAGAATAATTAGACTCATGGTGGTATGTGAATATAATAGAATATTACTGTACTAAAAGATGACCATGAAGAATGCAGAGAAGAATTAGAAGAACAATATAAACTAAGGTAGAATAAACAGAACTAGCCAATTAGTCAATAAACATTTAATAACTGTCTATGTGGCAGGCATTGGGCTAAGTGCTGGGGATACAAATAGAAATAAAAACAAAGATAGTCATTGCCTTTAAAGAGCTTACAGTCTAATGGGAGCAGAAAACAAAGTATGTAGCTCATGGGAAATGGAGAAATTAGAAAAATATTCACAATGACTACCACATTGTGAATGGAAAGAACAGAATAATTAAAAATGAAACTATGAATAAATATAATGATCTAACGACCCTGGGGAGAAAGAGAAAATGAACTTCCCTCCCTTCTTTACAGAAATGGGATATTATGAGTATGAAAAGTTGCCCTTAGTTGATGAATGCCTTAGATTTGCTTAATTGCTTTCTCTCTCCACTCCACCCCACCCCATTCCTTTTTTAATTTTTGTTACAAGAGATAGATTAATGGGCAAGGGATGAAGTTTGCATTTGGAAATAAAGATTGTATAAAGACAAAAAATGTCAATAAAATGGTGGGGTGTGGGAGGGAAGATTGTAGTGTTTTTAATAAGAAGGAGGACCCTCAAGAGTTTCACTCTCTATCTAAGGTCACAAAAAGTCAACAGCAAAGCTTATATTCCAGTCTAAGCCCCCAATACCAAATTCTATATGTCATACCTTCCACTACAGTTATTTCTTTTGGGGGGGAGTATAGAATAAAAAAATTTAGACCATGAAGGGAACTTAAAGGTCATCTTATGCAACCTCCTTATTTTACAGATTAGGAAACTGAGACCTAGAGAAGTTAAGCTCAAGATTACCCAGGTAAGCAAGAAAGTTTAAGTTCTCTGACTCCAAATCCAGTGCTCATTTCATTGTACCATGTTATTTCTCCCAAGAGTGACTTCTAAATGTCATTCACTTGTTATTTTTTAAAAGATCAGTTACTTTCTCTGAAAAATGAATGTTTTAGACTAGATCTAATTTAGATAGATCAATCTTTTTATGATTCTATAATTCTAGGGAAAAACTCCTCTCATGTTTGTCTGAAAAGGCAGATAGACTGAAAAGGAGATAGAATGTAATTAAGTTTTATGAAATCACGAAGGGCTTGGATTAGATGAACTTGGAATAACCAAATTCCATAAATCTTGAGCTGAGGAATAGCCTTGAAACTTGTAAGACAGTGTAGGACAAACAAAAGGAAGAACTGCTTTATATGGCAAGAGATGTTAGATTAGAGAGCCCTTCAAAAGTCTAAGAAGGGCAGAAGTCAATTCATGGGTTATTGAATTGTAGGTTACTTAGGTATTTAGATAGGGCCATGATTTTTGTTAGAATGAAAACTGTTCACCAATGTACCTTTTTAAATTTATGTATGCCCAGCCTGTATCCTTTCCTTAAATCTGTTTCAGAGACTCTGATCAATAAACTAAGGCACTTATTACCTCTGCTTTTTAAGTAAGTACACAATGAACACTCGGGCTACTTGGGCTACTTGGGTCTTATTTTTGCTACGTGATTTATCCTTCTCTTTTTCTCTTAAACAGGCCATTTTTCTCCCTCAAATGAATTGATCTCCAACATTTCTAGCTTTCCCCAAATTAATTGCCCATTAATTTGTTCAACATTGAACTACATTGAGCTATTAATTTTAAAAAGCTAGAAATGTTTGGGATTAATGAATACAGCGGTACCTTGTTACATGAGCACCCTTAAGTGAGCAATTTGAGATATGAGCAGTCAGGATTGGGAATTTTTGCTTTAAGTCACAAGTGGGTATTTGAATCAGAAGCTTCTGCCACTCTCCCCTAGATAGCCTACCAAATGTTCAGTTTCACAAGTTACACAAGACTGTCTTGTTTAGTTCAGTGTTTATCTGGCCGAGGGAGCATCTGTATTGAATTGCTTTTGCTTTCTTCTTTATTTTTGCCTTTATTATTTTTGTTTTGAGCAAATTTCTTAACTTTTAACCATGGGTCCTGACATTGGAGGAATTGATGGAGTTACAGCAGCAGCATTATATGGAGGTTTTGCAGGAAATTATTGGGAAGGAACCTGAGGTAGATGAAGTAATCAGCACAAGCAAGATTAAGGAAATATTGAGGATTTGGGAAAAAATTAAAGTTTATTGAAAAGACAGACCCAGAAAATGTTGCAACAGTATGTGCATTGGAATTGTGTAATGACACTTTTTTTCACACATTATCATGTGTTGAGAGTAAGTAATGTTAAGCAATAGCACATGCAATGAAAACCTTCTCCATAGGCATCTTCGCCTGACCTTAAAGGTAAATAACATTTAATAATAAAGTTTATTTCTTTACATTCTTTCTTATTATCTATAAATATATTTGTTTGTTATTTATAAAGTACCTTTTCATATTTAAAAACATATGAAACAAAAAATTCATGTGGTTTTGGGGGTCAAAATGGATTAATTGCATTTCCATTCATTTAAATTGGAGAAATTCCATTTGACACACAAGCAAATTGAGTTGTGAACTTGGCCATGGAACAAATTAAACTTGTGTGTCAAGGTACCACTGTATTAGGTACATGATATGTACAAAGCATCATGCTACGAGATGGGGAGGAGATCGAAATCAACAAGATACAACCTCTACCTTCAAGAAGCTTACATTCTAGTTGAAAAGCACGCCACCCTCATGCATGGAGGTTGCTGCCATGGAGGATAACTTTGTTCCCCTCAGGGAGCCAGTTTTGTATAGTAGAAAGATCATTGAATTAAAAGTCAAGGAATCTGAGTTTTAGTCTCAGTTCTTTCACTAATAACTTATGTGACTCTGGGAGAATTAGACTGTAACTTGAGGACAAAGACTGTCTTTTGTCTTTCTGTCTTTCTGATGGTTAGCTCAGTGACTGACACATAATAGGCTCTTAAATGTTTATTGAATTGATAGGCCCTTTCATCTCCCTGAGCTTTTGTTACCTTGTGAAAGTGATGTGGTTGGATAAAGTGATCTTTATAGTCCTTGTTCACACCAGCATTCTATGATTCTGTCATGCTCACTGTCAGGATTAGATGTTGCATGAGGGCTGCCCCAGGGAAAAACTCCCTTATTATATGATATAATTTTTGCTCAAAAGTTGTTTGTTTTTACAGTCCAGTTATTTAGTAATTCTCCCTCACTTCCACAACCTACCACTTTGGTAGTTATGACCAATACTGGGAAGAGAAGAGTTTCCTATTGAATTGCCCCCTGGTAAGGGAAAATTGGGAAGGAATGTTTTCAGGGTTTTTCTCACCTTGTACTGTCCAATACAAGCACATCTTTGGTGCCGTCTCTGCCTTTATCTCCTCTGATGAAGTGTGGCATATTATTAATTATTGCTTTCACGAATGGATTCTGGCCACAGATTTTAATTTAAAATTAAAGCCCATCACTGTTAGCTTATTGTTACTTCTTGCCTCTGAAAAGCTAACCCATCAACAGGAACAAATGACCCAGCCAGTCCTGTGCTGTGCCACACAATATTAGCTGTCAAACGAAGGCACAAAATACGAGAAACATTCTGCCTTTGATTTGTTGCTGCTGTATTTCTTGGCAGGCTGGCTGTCTTGACAGAAGAGAGAGGAAAAAAGACATGTTCAGTTTAAACTACAGTCTAGAATGTCCTAACTAGTTTATAAAGAATAGAGCGAATCTCTGAAAATTCTTTAGCAGAGTTAATAAAAAAACAATTATAGTAATTTGTAGGAGACACTTGCTTCTTATGCATTGCCTGGTATCTTTTCTTAATCCATCCTCTCCCAAAATTCCAGAGGAAAAATAAGAGATGAAACATAGTAAAAATAAATGTGATTAAGGAATCAATTGTACAATTATCTAGGTACTTTGCAATCCATTACCAAAAGACCAAAAAGTGCTTGTGACCAGTTTCATTCTCTATAAAGTGAAGTGGTTCAACTACATGACCTCTAAGTTCATGTCTGTCTATACTACTAATCTGATGATCTGAGGTGTTCATTGACTGCAAATTCAATAGGAAATAAGAGTGTAATGAGCCTGTTCAAAATGGTCAGGCTACCCTAGGCTTGCTTTCTTGATAGAATAAAGCATTCATATGAGAGGAAGTGCTTTAGATTGGATGACAATGCCTGGATTCTGGCTGCCACATGTAATGAGAAGCATCAAACTAGAGGGGTTTGAAAACCATGTCATTTAAAAAAAACTATAGAAGGAACTAGGGATGCTTAGCTTGGAGAAGAGAAGCCTGAGGGAGGCGGCAAGAGGCATGACAGTAGTCTTCTTCTACTAACTTTTTTATTCATCTATCTCTATAAACATATAAATCAGTGGGGAGGAAACTGGCCAATGACAGCCCAGTCTAAGAATGAGAGGATGAGCCTGCTTCTGGAAGTGCATAGAGACATGGGATGGAGAGGCCAAGTCCTAATTCCGAGCGTACAAGGGGAATCAGAGACTGCTGGCCATTTGTTTTAGTTTTTTCATTGACTGCCTGAGGCAGAACGGAGAGGGTATACCATAGGTGGTAACTGAACCTTCTTTTTCATTAAAGCAAAGATTGCTATGAGAAAGGGAGAGGGGGGAGAGGGAGAGAGAAAGGAAGAGAGAGAGGAAGAGAGGAGGAGAGAGAAAGAAGGAGAGAGGAAGAAAGAGGGAGAGAGGGGGGAGGGAGAGAAGAGGAGGAGGAGGAGGAAGAGGAGAGACAGAGACAGGGACAGAGACAGAGAGAACACTAGTACCTTTGACTTGCCCTCCTCACCCAGGCCAACATGAAATCATGAGTGACTAGGTGACAATCTTGTAGGCTTTGATGAGCCAGCAGACTGCCAACAGCCAGAGCCATGAGGAGTTCATGGTATATCAGCAACCCTGTAAGGAATGCAAAGCATCTATGATTGATCCCATAGTATACTGAAAGAGCTAAAAAAAGTCCAAGGTTAAACTGTTAACACTCCATGGAGCTGGCCCTGGAACTTAGCCATTCTGGCTCCCAAGTGCAATGCTCTTCCCACTTTAATATCTTGATTCCTGAAAATATTATCATTTGGAAGATGGATTTCTTTCTGCTCCAAGGGACAGAACAAGGTGTATGAAGAGTGCTAATTTTGGTTTCAGAGGACTTACCCCTGAATCCTAACTTTGCAACTTGCTGCATGGTGACCTTGGGTAAGTTACTTCCCCTCTGGGCTCCGTCTCCTCTCCTGTAAATAAGGCAGTTGAAAATTTCCGTGGTCCTTTCTAGCTCTAATGCTGTGATTGATATATGTAGAAATGATAAAGTAGCTTTTGTCCCAGTAGAAGGAAGGCTTTTCAAACAGAATCCAAAATGAAATTGATTACCTTATTAGGTAATAGATTCCTATCATTTGAAGTATCATAAGATTGTAGAATACTATGGAATGCATGTTGGGATCATAGAATTTCAACATTGAAAAGATACTTCAGGGGTAATTTAGCTTACTTGAACTACAAATCCCTTAGATAAAATCTCCAATAAAATCGCCATTCATACTCTCCTTGTATATCTCCAGTGTTCTCAGCCTTAAAAACAATCATTTATTTAGTTGATCTGGTATATTATTGATTTTAGGGGGGGGGATGTGTGACCAATTACACAAGATCATTTTGGAAACAAAAGAAAAGAATTTTCTATTCATTCTTTTTCTCTTAAAGTAACATTTAAGGAAGAAAATCTCTTATAAGAAGAAAATAAATGGGAAGTGAATTGTCAGAATCTTATTGCATATTCTCTGACAAGACTCAGAGGAAGGCAACAAAAACTGAAGAGTGAGTGAGAGAGAATGAGTGTTGGTAAATCTTCCAATGACTGACATTAGATTATAAATACCTCAGGAGGGGAAAAAGGACTATCAGGGAAAGACTCAGCCTGTCATGGAACCAGACAGGCAAAGTTAAGGTAGATCTCTTGGGCTCACTGGACTAGTATTTAGTAGATGCTCTCCCCTCGTTAACCTGCTCAGTGGTAAATACTTATTCTTATGTACTGACTTTTTATAGCTGACCTACTGCTTCGTTCTATTCCTCCCAATGTTCAGTACAATATCTCGTTCTCCAAAAGCCTCTTCTATCTCTTTCTCTCCTTCATCTTTAGCATGGGGAAGTGACATGCTTAATAGTTAAGACAGTTGGTGCCTTGCAAAGGGGTAAGACCTGTCCAGATAAGGTTTTAGAAGGGAAGAAATATCATTAAATTCAATTTATAAATTGTCGTATGGACCTTTGAAATCATGGAGGCAGGAAACCAGCCAAGATGATGGAATAACATCTGACACCCACAATTATTCCACAAAGACTTTGAAAAAGCACCAAGCTTTCAGCAGGGAGAATCATAGTGAGTAATTTTCCTGGCTTAGCTTGGCTTAGGGAGACAGGGGTCTTTGGAAAAGGGATCAGGTTCTAGGTTAGGAGTGTTTTTCTCACAGGCTTCTAGTCTAGAGTCTGAGCTGGAGCCTAAGGCTATGTGCTAGGTCAAAAAGAAGTACTAGATCCAGAATAAAGGGACTGACTATGCAGGTAGAAGAAACAGGCAGTCTACTGGCAGCTCTGATGCTAGTAGTAAAGTCAACAAGTATTTTTGAAGAAATTACCTCATGCCAGGCACTGTGCTAAGCACTGGGGTTACAAAACATCAGTTCTTGCTCTCAAGGAGCTCATTGTCTAATGGGAAGGGAATGTGCAAACAACTATGTAAGAGGGAAGGCATGAGCATTAAGAAGGATTGGGAGGGGCAACTAGGTGGCTTATGGATTGAGTGCCAGATCTGAAGATGGGAGAGCCAGGGTTCAAATCTGACCTCAGAGCCTTCCTAACTGTGTGATCCTGGGCAAGTCACCTAACCCTAATTTCCTAGTCCTTATTGCTCTTTTGCTTTGGGACTTTTATTTTGTTTCAATTCTAAGATGGAAGGTTAAGGTTTTTTATTTTATTTTTTTTAATTTTTATTTTATTTATTCTTTTTAAAGAAAGATTGGGAAAGGCTTCTTGTGGAAGGTGGATTTTTTCCAGGACTTGAAGAAAGTCAGGGACCCTAAGATTTGGAGATGAAGAGGGAGAGAATTCCAGGTGTGGGGGTGTCAACCTGAAGAAAACACAAAACTATTGTAAGATTAAAGATGAATATCCAATACTCCAATTTATAAGATTTATTAATAATTGCTTGAAGTGGAGGAGAGTGATAGCCTGAGCAAAGAGCAGTTTCCTGGGACCATGAAAAGCAGGAGAAGAGAGAGAGAGAGGGCAGAGTTACAGAAAGTTTTATCTATACAATGTAAGGACTTAACGTGGGGACAAAAGGAAAGGGATTCTGGGAGATGAAGTCCAAGGGTACAAAATTCTAGTTACACACTAACAAAGTAGTTATAATAGAACATGTCTTTAGTCAATACAAGAGAGACAATGCTCTTATGGTCAACACGCAGAGACACCACACACAACACAGTCACCACTGTGGGACTCTGGGAATGTTGTCTCTGGGAAGGACACCAATAAAGGGAATTTCCATTGAACTAAAAAACCTGGGATTATATTTATACCTTAGGGAGTATAAACAAGGAGGAACAACTGACTAGTTAAATAGGGACTTAGCAAAGAGGATGTAGGCAGGTGTCAGACTACCTGGGAGCAGTCTAGATGCAAGAAGATATCAGAAGACAAAAAGGGAACTTAATTCTATCTAGGATGTTCCATGGATCTTGATGTCTAGGACAAGGATCAGTAAAGGGGTTCTTGAAGGCAAGATATCCGGAACAAGGGTCAGTTTGGGGTTTCATAAAATAAGGCTGTCAGAGGACAGTCAGGGAAATATCCAGCCAGAAAGAGATGGAGTATCTCGTGTAAGGAATACCAAAGAGACCAATGTGCTTGGATCACAGAGTATAGAAGATAGTAAGGTATAAGAAAAGTGGAACAAGAGGAGGGAGGCAGGTTATAAAAGGCTATTAAAAGGCTATTAAAGTTAACAGAGGATTTCATGTTTGATCTGTGAGGGAATGGGGACCACTGGAGTTTATTGATAGAGTGATGACATGGTTAGATCTCAGAGCTGGGTTACAGGATGTAAAGATTAAAATTTAGGGGAGACTGAGGCAGGTAGAAATTAGTTTCTCTCTGCAAGGAGTATTATATTTTATGAGGTTTATTAAAGATTAAGGATTAAGAAAATACAGGATAAGAAAACATGTGTCTAGGCCACAGAGAGGCCTAGACACAACCTCACCTACATTATGAAAAGAGCCATGTCTGCTCCAAAATGGAAGTCCAAAAGACCCCTCAGTAGGCGGAGAACTCCTTTAAATAATCATTTGTGTTCTCGCCCAGGTGAGAATTCAGTGTGATTACAAAGCATTCTGGGGAAGTGGAGCAAAGGATTCTGGGGATTGGAGTCCTGGATTCGAGTCTATTTTTACATCCCCCCATTTGATCGTTATTGGGGAGAGAAGTTTCCCCAAAAAGGATCATGAAAACATAATCAACTTAAACATTACAGTAATTTGAGGATAAGAGAAAAAACAAAACAAAACAAAACCAATAATTGCTGGACACATTGACAAAAGGCCAGTTAGGGGGCAGTCCCCTTTGGCATGAAAGTATACATACAAATAAATGTTCAATTAACCACACCCAAAGTTCAATTTGGATTTCTTTTTTTTGTGCAGCTTGTGATCTAGAGGCATCTTCATGGTGTCTCCTCCAACAGTCCAGTTTCTGGATTCAGAGAGGTATCATGTTTCTTAACCTAAAATTCTTCTAAAAAGGAATTTAAACTTTGCAATTTAAATAATGATATTTTTACATTCCCCTGTTAAGAGGGTGATTGAAAAATACATGATCACTTAGGGATGCATGGCCAAGGTATGAGGTATATGAATCAATTGGTAAGAGAAATTAACAAAAACATCAGAAAAATCCAAAAGAAAAGAAAAATTTCTGGATGAAAATATAGACTATCAAAGTCTTATGTGTAAAAATTCCAAGTGAAAAGAAAACTAAATCTATAACAGATCCTTGAATCAGGGTCCAATTAAAATGATCGAAGCAATGATGCATTTACCCAGTCAGTAGCCAGGACTACAGAAAGGTACCACACTATGAAAGGCAGAAAAGGGACCAGATTATAGGAGCCAAGGTTTTGGGGATACTTGTCTGTGAGTATCTTCAGAGTGAGTGTGAACATGAGGAAAGCCTATGTCATAACAAAAGTTAAACACAGTAACCTTGAGTCTTCACTCTAGGTTCAAGACCTTTGTATTTGCCTAGAAGTGCATCAATCCATCCTAGATTGGCTTTTTCTTTGGCTCTGTGAAATGGCTCTTGTGTGTATATCTTGTCCTGGAATCAGACAGAATCATTAAGCAAAGTCCCATAATTTTTTAAATAATTAGTGGCATTATTTTTATAGTCACAAGCTTTTTTGGGATATGCATTAGCTAATGTATCTTACACTTATAGTACTGAAAAGGTAACAAGTTAAAGAAAATCTTAATGCTGGTGACATGTGCTTCAAATATAAAAGGAGAGAAAAATAAAAAAAAAACAAATAGTATATTGTACATGCAAGAAAAATATAATAAAAAGAGCTTTTAAAATTAAAAAAATATAGCTTATAATCATTGACACACTGTGTCAGCTAAGAAAATAAAGATTACAAGACTTTCTCACCAAAAATGAGATCCCTCTTAATATCTGGTCATGCTCCACTGTAAGTATGAGGCAAATGAATTGAACAGTAGTACAAATATGTAGATATCAATATCCCCCAAATTCTCAATAGCCCAATTAATTACAATAGCAAACAAACACACTTTCATATTTCACATAAGTTGCTATATGACATTTTTAAAAAACCTATGAATTGATGGATATTTGTCACAAGTTTTTTTTTTTTAACATACATAGTAAATCTTTCAACCTTGGTATGTAAACATATTTTTAAACAAGGTAAAACTTATCTTGGGCTAAGAACATAATCAAGAAATCTATATATTATTCTGGTGGAAATAAAGTAGTGAACTGAAGAGTATAAATAAAGAGGTGCTCCTTTTTTGGAGGCTTTTTAGGGGTACAAATGCCCTGACATTAACTGCCCCAATTTCCATTCACATATTTAGAAATGCAGGAAGGTTGGGGGTTATAAAATGTATTTCACTTCAGCTAGAATTGGCCTTACACCTCGAGGTAGGGGCAGGCAAAAATAACCAGAGATTGTAAAAAAAAATTCCAAAAATCATATTTTAAAAACCCTTAAAATCATTTGAGATATTTAGCACATTAAATTTTCCAAAGGTTGTTATACAATTGTAACCAGTTCTGAAGTCCATCTATCCTCTATGTGACAATTTACAAAGGCAAAAATAGAAAAACTGTTTTTTCATATATGGGCTTATTCAATAATATTTGTTCAATAGTTATAGGGGGAAAAACAACAGAATTTTAAAACTCAGTACATTAAATGCACAGTATAACAGAATACTATTGAATCCAGTAATATATGAACTTAAAATCACAAAGTTATATCTTAAACAAAATGATCAGGAAAAATGCAATAGAATACAGAGATTTGTATAAACCATTGGAGTCTGAAATGCCTTAGAATATAGCCTTTAGTCTCTTTAAAGTTATTTGGGGTTTTTTTTTTTTTAATTATTAGTTATCCATTTAAATGTCTATTGTCGGGAGGCAGAGTGGTAAGGGCTAAGCAATGGGGTTTAAGGGACCCATCCAGGGCCCCACAGCTGGGAAGTATCTGAGGCCAGATTTTAACCCAAGACCACATGTCTTTAGGCCTGGCTCTCAGTTCGCTGAGCCACCCATTTGCCCCTTCAAAGTTAGTTGAATCTTCTCCCTGACACACAGGTGAAGTCAACAAAATTACCAGAAGAGTCAAAAGGTATCCTTTTAAATAGCCCATTGCTTTTAAGTTCCTGTTTGGAAAAGTCTGTTTCTTCTCTCTCTCTTTTCTCTCTCCCCTACTATGATCCCCCTGTGGTCAATATCCCCATCCACCTGGAGGCTTAGCCTGAGGGAAAATTACCTGTTCTCCTTTGAAGAAACTGGATCTGTTACCAGAAGCCTTGGTTCTGGGGCTGGGGCTGGGGCTGGGGTGATGAGCCATCTGGGTCGGGCCAGTTTTTGCTGGACTGGGATCGGCTGGGCCAGATGGGCAGAGACCAAAACTTTGTACTGGACAAAGATCAAGAACAGAAAGGAGCAACTCCTGTGTGGCTCTAAATGTGGAAGCTGGTGGGGAAGGAGGAGAAGATATAGCTCCCATCCCTCTTTGAAGCCAGCAGTGGAATATCCAGGGAAGGGACTTCATCATACAATGGTAAGGCTGTAGTTCTGAAAGGCAGAATCTTCCATCTAGCTAACATAGATTCTGGTTGGGTCCAGCAGCCATCTCCTGACATTCTAAACGGGAAAATCAAAAGTGATCTTGTTCATACTCAAATCCAGGTCAGAAATTAGCAAAGTTCAAGTCATGAAGAAAGCAATTGGTCTTCTCCCTTGATCAGACTTTTTTGGGCACAGTGAAAACTTTGAGGTCTCCAGCTTAAATTTATCCTGAGATCTTTAAAGAACATAGCATTTAATACCCGGAGAAGGCAATATCAGGACTCAAAAGAATATGAAACAGGATCAAGCAAGGTTCTCCAGAAGAGTGCAGATTACCAACCCTAATGCAAAGTCTAAAATTCAAAATTAATGCTGGAAAATGATTAAAAAATAAAAGAATCCCAACATAAAGAGCTAATACGGTGAAAGGGATGTTCAAGATACAAGCCTAGCAGAGAATGACTCCCAAACATCTGTGTCAAGGAAGTTCATCCCCTCTCCCTCCTGAGTAACTTTATCTGTCTATCAAACATTCCTGACATACTACAGTTGCACCAGGGTTGCGTAGGTGTACATTCTGCACGTCAAAAAAAGTTAAGGTTTGAGGCAGGTGAGGGGGAGACCAATGAGAAGACCATGAGGGAACCATGCAGAGAAGAGACAGAGCAGGAGGTGAGGGGGAATGAGGAAGAGACTGGCAGGCTAGGCAGCACGCAGTCAGGTTACTTAGGAATGATTGTCTACCCTTCCTAATAAATTTTATAAATATATATATATATATATACATATATATATATATATATATATATATCTAGGTAGTAGAAATATTATTATTTTTTAATTATTACAATCTGTAAACAGAACCTCAAGGAAAAACATAGCCTAGATGCAAGTTAAATTTGTATTCCTAGAAGAAAAGTAGCAAGAGTTAAAAAATAATTTGTTTTATAAATGTAATAAAAGTGTTCCAGTAAAGAATTAGAAAAGAAATAAGAGATACGAAGGAAGGTCTGGAAAAGAGAATTAACAAAACTTTTACTTGAGCAACAGACTCTGAAATTATAGTGAAGCAAATAAAAACTAATGACCGCATAAGAAACTAAAACATATTAAACCAAAGGCAAATGACTTAAAATTGTCTAAATACCTTTTACTCAAGGAAACCAGATGGAAAAGGGAAAGGGAAAGGGTACTTAAAAAGGAAGATATCTTCAGGGAAAGATTAGCCATAAGCAAAATAAATTCTTAAGTGTATAGACTGGGAAGAAGAGGAAAGAAAGAAAGAAAGAAAGAAAGAAAGAAAGAAAGAAAGAAAGAAAGAAAGAAAGAAAGAAAGAAAGAAAGAAAGAAAGAAAGAAAGAAAGAAAGAAAGAAAGAAAGAAAGAAAGAAAGAAAGAAAGAAAGAAAGAAAGAAAGAAAGAAAGAAAGAAAGAAAGAAAGAAAGAAAGAAAGGAAGGAAGGAAGGAAGGAAGGAAGGAAGAAAGGAAGAAAGAAAGAAAGGAAGGAAGAAAGGAAGAAAGAAAGAAAGAAAGAAAGAAAGAAGAAAGGAAGGAAGGAAGAAAGGAAGGAAGAAAGAAAGAAAGAAAGAAAGAAAGAAAGAAAGAAAGAAAGAAAGAAAGAAAGAAAGAAAGAAAGAAAGAAAGAAAGAAAGAAAGAAAGAAAGAAAGAAAAAAAGAAAGAAAGAAAGAAAGAAAGAAAGAAAGAAAGAAAGAAAGAAAGAAAGAAAGAAAGAAAGAAAGAAAGAAAGAAAGAAAGAAAGAAAGAAAGGAAAAAACCTGATATTGGGCTTTTGGTGAGAAAAAGAGGAGAGGAAAGGGGGATGAAAAAGATTTTATTAAACCTAGAGCACTGCTGTTGGGCACACTCCTCACTCACTAATTTCTTTTTTGTAAAAAGAGAATGGCAAATAAAGAGGAAGAAAAGTATAAGAAAATAGGATAGGAGGAAATAGAATGTTTAAAATTCAATTTTTTAATAGAAATCTTTTTCCCATTCCCATATACTATGGGGAAAAAGAAAAAAACCTAATTTTTATAAAAATATGCAAACAAAATTAATTTTCTTACTGACCATGTTAAAAATAAATATGTTCTCCACTCTGAATTCATCACTTCTCTATCAGGAAATGTGTCATCATTCATACATGGTCATTGCATCAATTAGAGTTATTATAGTTTCCATTGTTGTTTGGCTTTATAGTATTTTATATCTTGTTCTCCTGGTTCTATTAATTTCAGTATTCATTAATGTATAAAGTCTTAAAAATGTCCAGATTGAATTGCTTGCCAGCTCTGGGAGGAGGTAGGGAAGAAAGGAGGAAGACAATTTAGATAACTTTGGAAAACTCATGTGAAATTTTATTAAAATTAAAAAAATAAAAAATCAAAGTAAAAAAAATCCCCTAAGTTCATTTTAAAATGTTGATTTTTATAGTATACATTTTTCTTCTGGTTATGTTCACTTTATTCTACATTAGTTAACACAGGCCTTTCTATGGATATAAGTGAAATGACTGAACAACAATAAGAAAAGAGAAAAAGATGACTTCAAAGAAGACTTGTATTAATTGTAGCAAAAGCCACAGTATGAGATGAGAATCTAGGCCTTCAGATCAGAGACTGAGAGTTGGTTATTGGTGGTGGTCAGCCATGTCTGACTCTTCTTGATCCCATTTGGAGTTTTCTTGGCAAAGATAGTGGGAGGGGTCACCATATTCTTCTCCAACTCATTTTACAGATGAAGAAACTGAGACAAACAGCACTAAGTGAATTGCTCAGGATCATACAGCTACTAAGTGTCTAAGGCAAGATTTGAACTAGTCTTCCTAATACCAGACTTGGTGCTCTGCCCACTGCATCATCTGACTGCCTCTATTTTCTTAAAGCCAAGTAGCATTCCATCATATGAAAGTACAGTAATTTGTTTGGCTAGTCTCCACTTGATGGGCATCCTCTTAGTTCGCAGTATTTATTTTTTGCCACCACAAAAAAGATACTATAAATATTTTTGAACATGTAAGATCTTTCCTTCGGTATTCAATCTCTTTTGGGAAAAGAAGTCTCAAATTATATTATCAAACAGGAATTTTCAAAACAATTTAGTCAAAAACAGTGATTGATCAGTGTAATAGATGGAGGGCATCCAGAAGCTAACAAATCTAATAGCCTAGTATTTAATAAGCACAAGTCAAAACTGTAACTGTGAATGAGGTGAAATCACCTAGAAAAGAGAGGATAGCAGAATGGATTACAAAACAGAATGTTGTTTGATTCCAACAAAATGTTGTTTGGAGGAAACACATTTAAATATAAAGATCCACAGTAAAACAGGTGGCTAGAGTAAAATCTATTCTGTTGAAGATGAAGTAAACAAGGCAGAAGTAGCAATTATGATCTTAGACAAGTAAAACTAAAGTAGAATTGAGTAAGAGCTAAACATGGGAACTACATGATCCTGAAGGTTAACATTGACAGTTATTTAATATCATTACTAAACATACCATATGGCATAGCTTACTACAAAGTAAGACTCATCAAAATGATTTAGTGGTGATTAAAAAATAGACACTGACCTGTGGAACAGATTAGACATATAGAAGCAAATGAACACAGTAACCTAGTGTTTGATAAACCCAAAGGTCCCAGCTATTTGGGCAAGAACTCACTACTCTATAAAAACTATTGGAAAAAGCAGAAATCAGTCTGGCAGAAATTAAGTATAGATCAACATTTCACACCATATACTAAGACATCCTCTAAATGGGTATCCAAAAGACAAAGGGTATCATCATAAATTAGAGGAATAAGGAAGGAATACCTTTCAGATAAATAGATCAGAGATGAAGTCATGAATCCCTCCAAAAAAGGATAGAGGGGAATCATAATAGATAAAATGAACAATTATGATAAAAAATAAACACACTTTTTTTGCATGAACAAAACCAACAGAGTTAAAATTATAAAGGAATGAAGTTGTTGGGGAAAATCTTTGTAGCAAAATTCTCTGATAAAGGTCTCAGCCAAAATACTTGGGGAACCAATTCAAATTTATAAGAAAGAATAAAAGCCATTCTCAATTGAAAAGGAGTTAAAGGAAGTGAATAGGCAGTTTTCTAAGGAAGATCTATAAATCTATTAATACCCAAATCTAAAATATTCTCCAGATCAGTAATAATTAGAGAACTGATAGCTAAAATCACTCTGAGGTTCCATCTTGTAACCATCAGATTGGCAAAGATTACAAAAAAGATGGAAAAAGAAAAATATTTGAAGGGGTGTGGGTAAATATTTATGTGAATGTATTGTTTGTGGATTTATGAATAGGTTTAGTCATTCTGGGGAGCAATTTGGAATGATACCCCAAATTATTAAATTGTGAACACCCTTTTATTCAGTGATATCAGTACTAGATCTATATCCCAAAGAGATCAAAGATAGAGGAATAATATCCATGTGCACAAAAATATTTATATTAGCTCACTTTGTGGTAGTAAAAAATTGAAAACTAAAGAGCTATCCCTCACTTGGTCAATGATTGAACAAGTTATGGTATATGTAGGTGATAGAATGCTATTGTGTAATAAGAAATGATGAAGGGGCAGTTTTAGGAAAATCTAGAAAGATTTGTATAAACTGATGCAGAGTGAAGTATACACACACATATAGGTAGATAGATACATAGGTACTTTAAAGATGTGTGAATATATGTATATATGTATGTGTGTGTACATTAAAGCTAGAAGACAATAAACAGAACTATAACGATTTATGCTGTAATATTAACATTGTAAAAATGGACATTACTGAAGGACTCAGAGATTCTGATCAACCAAATGACCAGCCACAATTTCAGAGGATCAATAAATAAGAATGCTACCTAGCTTTTGATATAAAGATAATGGATTAAAATGTAGATTTCTCTCTTCCTCCTCCCCTATACCCCCCTTTTCTCTTCCCTCTCTCTTTTCTCTTTCCTCTCTATGTCTCTGTCTATCCATCTCTGTGTCTCTTCTTTCTCTTTTCTCTCCTACCTCCCTCTCTCTCTTCTCTTTATCCTTGCCCCTCTTTTCTCTCTTCCTCCCTAACATGAGTAGTTGGGAATTCTAATGGGAAGGGATGGGAATATTAAATAAATGCTTGATAACTGAAAAAAATGAAGAGACTAAAAAGGGGAACAATTATAAAATATATATGTATATATATATATATATTTAGTTATAAGCAAAAGACACAATAACATATTTGCTAGAGTAGCAGTTTAAACTGGTGATGTATAGTTGGATGAGATTCCACTTGAACAAATTTCTATCTCATTCCCTATCATTTGTTCTGATTGTTAATTCACTTGAAATGAACCCTTTTCCCTGTAAAACTTCAGTTGAAAGTTTTGAACTAATTTCTATTCTCAGAGAATGTTTCTGAGGCTAGTGAATGAAAATAAATTCTTTGTGAACTGCCTCCAGAATTTATTTTACCATTACTTTTCCCCAAACACCTCCCTGTAGATTAGATGGTATATTTGTATTGAGAACAATCTTCATTTTTTTTCTTCCTTCACTCCCAGGAGGAACCATATGTCACATAATTGTGGAACACAGGGGTATAATTGTTTTCTCCTTAATCACTGAAACATGATTCTGGGCTGAGTATTCAATAAAGTACTGAAATAATTCACTCAAGGAAAATAGCAACCCATCAGTAAAGACATCTGAGGAGAAGAAACAACATAGAAGGAAAATAAAGAATACAATCTGACAGAAAAAAAATCTATAAACAATTTAGCACACAGTTCAGACCCAGAGACCAAAGGAATTGTGTGGAACACACTAATCTCATGAATCATAAGAATGTGGATGAAACATGTGCCTGACACCTATCATGGTCCCAAAGTTACCTGGAAATGCTTCCTGTGGTGATTGAGGATAAAATTGGCAAAAAAATAGATGTTCTGATGCAATCACACAATGCAGAAAAATGTGCTGACAGATTAGATATAGATTTACAATAGAGTAAAAATACACTATGTTCTTTCTCTTTCCCCTTGGGCCAAATGTCCTTTACCCTTTCTCCATACTCCTGCAGGTAGCACAGAAAAAATAGATCTTAACTGATATTTAACATGTCCCTGACTATTGATAATGATAGAAATTATGAATTTTTAATGAACCCCAATACGAGTAGAATAACTTGATGAGCTGGTCTCAATAGAAGTTAACTGTATTTCTCAGAAAGTATGGTGATTCTCCTTAATTGGGAACTAACTTTTTTGCCAGTGATTGCAAACATGCATTAAAGTGAAAATTATTATTAGTGGCCACATCTAGGGATATGCCTCATGAAACTAGACCTTTTGGATGACATAATGAAGCATTCCCTTCTCCCCCTTTTACCATTATAGAGCAAAAATTTGTGGGGCTTTTTCTTGGTTGAATGTGAGGGAAAGAAGCCTATACTTGCAACTCCAAGGTAGGACTATCAATCAAGAAGCTTTAAAGAACCCATTTTATGCTCATCTCTGTAAGTGCTGGGTATACAAAGAAAGACAAAAGTGATATCTGACCCCAAGTAGCCCAAATGTCAATGAAGGAGATTTGAATTTGTTCATGAAGAAGAGATAGACACATGGAAGGCAGACACTACATAGAACTATTGTTCACTCGTCTGAGGGAGAAAGTAGTTTCACATAATGGGACCCTTTGCACAGGAGAAGAATGTGCTCTATGGACTTAAGAATGTAATTTCAGTCCCATAGTAGTAGGAGTTGTGAGTTACCCATTGCCATTCATTTATTCTCTACATATACCTCAGACAATCAGAAGTAGGATCTAAACCCAAGTCCTTTGACTATATAACAGTGAATTGGGGAGGGAGGAGGAAGGGAATAAATATTTATATAGTACCTACTGTGTGCTAGGCATAATTCTGAGCACTTTAGAACAGTTACCTCATTTGATTCTCACAACTCTTTAAAGTAGATGCTATTATCATCTCCATTTTATATTTGAAAAAGTGAGGCAACAGAGGTTTAAGTGACTCACCTGGGTCACAGAGCTATTTAGTATCTGAAATTGTATTTGAACTCAAGCCTTCCTGACTCTAAGCTTCACTTTCTATTCTTTGGGAAACCTGGTCTCAGATTTAGTTTTGATCTCCGATTGTTCTTAGTACATCACTTACTAAGCTCCTGGTCATCTCAGTGACCTAAGGGATTTTCTTTAGGCTATTGCTGATGTTATTTATTCATTGGTAAGCTAGGCTGCAAAATGACTTTCCCCAACAGTCTAGCCTCCTTCTAAAACCAAGACTCCCAGGCTTTACATTAGCATTTTCATGAGATCACTGGGATGACATGAGGTTCCATCTGAGTGGAAAGCTAATATCTCATTGAAAACTATTATGTAGATAAATCATTGTTGTGTGAAATAAACAGCTGTCTCTATATTTGCTACCTGAATGGATGCCTTCCAATTTTGTTTTCTCCTGCAGCCTCCAAACCAGGAAGTTGCCATCTTCAAATACTAATCATGTTGACTTAGCATTTTGGGACCAGAAAACAAATTCCTCATTTGTCAAATGGGAATAATAATAGAACCTACTTCTTAGAGTTGTTCTGAGGATCAAATAGGATACTATTTCTAAAGTATTTGAAAACATTAAAGTACTATATATGTGTTAGCTATTATTATTATTACAAAAAGAAATGTTTACGAAATTCAACATAGCTCAAGTCATTCTATATTTTTCTTTTGGTATGGTTCTCCCTAAAGAGAAGAGTGCTTTATTTGTGGTGGTAACAGTTGAAGGAGAAATGAGTTAGAAATGCCAAATCTAGAATCACTAGTCCCAAGTTCAAATCTTGTTTGTGCCATTTATTACTTTGAGCAAATTAATATTTTAACATCTTAATTTAACATCTCTTGGCCTTAGTTCCTTCATCTGTAAAATGAGAGGGTTGAACTAGCTGACTTAAAGAGTCTTCCAGCTATTGATCTATGACCCTCTAATAAGAAAGTAGCTACTTGCTTCTCCAAGAAATAATGATTTGGATCTTCAGTTGTCTTTGGGTGAGAGACTCTTCCAAGCTCTAAATCTGTGGTCCTGTGATCCTCTAATAATGGTCAGAGTAAAAAGAGATGAAATTGGTGACTCTAGTCTATTGCCTTTCATGTATTCAAAACACATAAGAGACACTCAAAGGGTCTTTTGAGCTTGATGACTCCTACTGTGACAAAGGCTGGCACTAAAGAAAAAGTGCCAGGCTGAAGAGTGTATGGAAGTGATCACCTTGATGGGGGAGGGGCCCCAGGAGATTGGAATCTTGAGGAGGAGAAGATTCTGGCTGGGAGAGGAATTGGTCTCTCAGTTGAGAGAAGTCAAAGAGAGAAGATTGAATAAGACTTTCTCCTGAGGGTTACTCAATTTTTCCTGCTTGTGACTGGAAATCCTTCACCCCAACATTTCCCAATTGAAAAAGACTATTGAAGGAAAAATCTGATAAAGGCATTTTTAATCTCTGTCAGACTTTACCTCAGCTTTTGTTGCCCTGTGTCTGAACTGTGGCCAAGGGGCCAAACCCAGAGTCAGCCAACTTGACTATCTCTCAGGGAGCTCAGGCTGCCAAAGCCTGAGTTCCTCCCAAACTCAAGAAGGGAGGGAAAAAGAGTTTTAGATAGAGACAAGGACTCCTTTTTCCCACTTTCCTTTCCTTTCCCTGCCATTTATTCCTTTGTATTTCCCTGATTGAGTTAATTTGACATTAAAATAGTTATCTTTTCCCCAAGCTGTAAATCAAGCTTGAGTGAATAGATCAAGTGGAGAGACATCTTCCTAGGAAGAAACCCTTTGGTCTCTAGTAGTGGAGAGGGGACAAGAGGACAAGAGTAAATCTGGGAGAGCAGCCATAGTTAATTAAGGAGGGAAGGCAGAAGGGGGAAAATCATCAAATCCCCTCTCTTCTCTCTGAGCCAACCCTAAACATCTGCTTTCTCCCCTGAACCCTGATTTGAGAAGGGAGGTCTCCACTATTATCCTCTCACTCATTTCAATTAACTACCCATTTCTGGAAATTCCCAGGGACACAAATGATAACAGTTAGAAGGAATGTAGAAATCACTGCTAAAGATGACAAAGAATTGGTGAAGAAACTGAAAACTAGATCAAAGGTTCTCAATATTTTTTGTAACATGGATCCTTTGGACAGTCTTGTGAAGCCAATGGACCTCTTCTCAGGATAATGTTCTTATATACACAAAACAAATATATAGGTCTGCAAAGGAAATAAAAGGTAGTTGAAAATAAAGATGCATTTTTCCCCATCTGAGTTAATGGATTCCTTGAAATTTATCCATGGATATGGAACTCAGAGGGAGAACTCTTGCTTTAGAATCACAGATAGTATTCTAATCATTTTCCAATGGAAAACAAGAGAAAGACAGAGCCAAGATGGCAGCTTAGTAGCAGCGAAAGCCTGAAACCACTCTGAATATCCTTCCAAACTGATCTTTAAAAGGTGCCTCAAAAGGATAGGAGTCAAATCAGGATGAATGAAGGGGCTCTCACACTGAACACAATGTGAAAGGTAGGTAGAGACAGTGAATTTCCATGATATAAGGGGAATAAGAAGTAAAACTGCCCACAGAACAGATTAGGTCAATCACGCCCTCACCTATTGCACCATTCTCAGAACCAGGGAGTAGGCAAATTTGGGATCCTGGGTCATGGGATATACCAACAAAAGAGCACCACAGATCCATCTCTTGAAGTTCTAAGCCCTGGCAGTGAGGTCCAAAGATTCATAATGTTAGGTACTCTCAAGCCTCCACAGTAGCAGTCAGGACAGCCCCAGATCAAAACCCTGTAAGCCAGAAGCTAAGCCAGAAATGGCCAGCAACTTTTAGATTTTCCAGTCAACTGGCAGGAAAATGAGCAAACAGCAGCAATGAATAAATAAATAAAAACTCTTGACCCTTGAAAATTTCTATGGGAAAAAAGAGCAAAGAACAGAACCAACAGGAGATGGTGATTGTGTCAAGGAAGTTCATTCCCTCCCCCTCCTGAGTAGCCTGACCTGTCTGTCAACATTCCTCACATAACACAATTATGCCAGGTTTGTGTCCATTAAGGGCTATACTTCAATAAAAGGGAGGGGGAAGGTATTTTCTGGGCTTTTGAATGAATGTGGGGAGAGAGCAGGCAGTTAAGGAGGGAGAGGAAGAACTTAATGAAGGATAGGCACACATAGTTTGAGATCCTAGAGATTTAACTTTAGCTTTATCTACCCTTTCTATTAATAAACTTTATATATTTAATAACTGAATAGTTATATTAATTTAATTTTAACATGAGATACAAGGAAACATTCAAAATCCCCCCAAAATGGGAATTGGTTGCAAGCTCTGGAAGAACCCAAAAGGGAATTAAAAAACCAAATAAGATAGGTTGATGAAAAATGGGAAAAAGAAATGAAAATAATGGGAAAAGAAAATAACAACTTAAAAAGCAAAATTGGCCAATTGGAAAAAGAGGCACAAAAATTGAATAAAGAAAAATGTGTTTTAAAAAACAGAATTGGCCTACTGGAAAAAAAAGGGAGGGGAGAATCCAGTGAAGAAGAGAATACCATAAAAGTAGAGTAGACCAAAAGAAAATGGAGAATCAAAAGGTCATGGAAGAAATTCATTTTTTACAAATTAGGTTTGGACAAATAGAAACTAATGATTTCACAAGACATAAAAAACAATACAACAAAATCAAAAGAATTAAAAAACAGAAGAAAAGATTGAATATCCTATTGAAAAAAAACTGACCTCGAAAATAAATCCAGGAGAGACAATTTAAGAATTATTGAACTACCTGAATGTTATGACCCCCCCCAAAAAAAGCCTAGACATCAAAATGCAAGAAATTATCCAAGAAAACTGCTCTGATATTCTTGAATAAGAGGGTAAAATAGAGGTTGAACGAATCCATAGATTGCCTTCTGCAGTAAATCCCCAAATGACAACTCTCAGGAATGTTATAGCCAAGTTCAGGAGCTCCCAGGCCAAGGAGAAAATATTGCAAACAGCCAGAAAGAAATAATTCAGATTTCATGGAGCCCTAGTCAGGATTACACAAGATCTGGAAGCTTCCATGTTGAAGGACCAGAAGGCTTGGAATATGATATTCCAGAAGGCAAGGGAACTGGGGTTTCAACCTACAATCATCAAAACTGACTATATTCTTTCAGAGGAAGGTTTAGTCATTTAACAAAATAGAAGATTTCCAAGCATTATTGAAGAAAATACCAGATTTCAGGAGAAGCACAAAAAGGTAAATAAGAAAGAAGAAAAGTATAAGGGCTTCAATAAGGTCAAATTGTTTATATTCCTATATGAAAAGATGATATCTGTAACTCTTAAAAATTGTTATCATTATCATATTAGTTAGAAGAAGTATACATAGACAGAGAATGTGATAGTAAGCTATTTAGGATGATGATGTAAAAGAAAAAAGAAGAGAAAGGAGAATTGAGTCTGCCTAAACAACTGATTAAGGATATTGTGTCTGAAAAAGCATTCTGAAGTTTTAGATCATGACTGGTGGAGTTGTATGAATGTGAAACCAAAGAATACCATCTTTCACATCAGTGTATATACAGTTTTATTTTGGGGTTTTGTGTTTATATGAGTATTCTCTTACAACAATGACCAATATGGTAGTGTTTTTCATGATAATACATGCATGACTTAGATCAAATTCCTTATCATCTTAAAGCTGGGAGAGGGAAGGGAGATAGATGGTTTGTATCTTATAATTTTGGAAAATGTATGTAAAAAATTATTATTACGTGTAATTGGGAAAATAAAATATCTTTGAATTAAACAATAAAGATGAGAAAATTGAGGCAATTTTGTATCCAAGAGAATTTTGGATTGTTGCTTAAAATAAAAGTCTTTATTTTGGTCCATGATGAAATATACCTAAACAGTGCTGTTAAGAGTGCATTTCCTGGGCGGCTGGATGGCTCAGTCAGGCCCAGAGATGGGAGGTCCTGGGTTCAAATCTGGCCTCAGACACTTCCTAGCTATGTGACCCTGGGCAAGTCACTTAACTCCCATTGTTTAGCCCTTACCACTCTTCTGCCTTAGAACAAATACCCAGTATTGATTCCAAGACGAAAGGTAAGGGTTTTTTTTTTAAATGAGTGAATTTGCTTAGAGCCTTGAAAATCAATTCAAATGAGTATGAACATAAGAACACAAAAGAAGTTTAATTTGCTTTTGCATATGCACCTTAGAGAGGGCATCTCTAAGGAAGATGAAAAGAACAAATGAGCTGCTCAAAAATTCACAGGAGATAAAAACCCCAAAAGATATTAGGAATAAATTCATGATCTTACACATCTATGCACAGAAGCAGACTATGGATGAAAAACATGAGTCTCAGTGGTTTTATAATAACTAAGGAAACTAAGTCTGAGTTATACAATTAATTTGTGAAGCATGCAGTTGCAGAACAAATTGGGTCCAAGGCCCCTCAGTAGGCACAAAGATCTTGAATACATATTTTGCATGGATTTCTTACTGGAGAATAGATTAGAGACATTCTGAGTTTGGATGGGGAGAGCAAGCAGGCATGACTCTCCCAAATCAAATTCTTTAAAAACAGAAAAACAAAACTGAACCTTCAAAATGGAGGTTGTTCACAAAATAGTCAGTTTGATTATCACCGTGCCAAAGAGAAGCTATTTGGTTCTCACACATAATGAAGTAAAGATTCTGGTGTAGACATGACCGATGTGTGGTTGTAGGAAGTCAATGACTGGAAGATATCTTTGCAAGGGTCACCTTATTTAAGAAGGCAAAGTTTGGAACATTAGGCAGATTCATTCCAGAAAGCAAATGTTATAAAATCATATAATATTAGGAATTGGCCAGTGAGGGGGTTTTAATGTGTGTATGTGTGATGGCTAAGTAATTTGGTAGCACAGGAGGTAGAGAGCTAGACTTGGAATAAGGAAGACCCAAATGGGGATCCTGTCTCGGACACTTTTTCTTATTAGATATATGATCCTGAGCAAGTCATTGACTTATCTCAAGTCTTAGTTTCTTTGTCTGGAAAATGAAAATAATAGCCCCTAGCTCAACTGATTGTTGTGAGGATCAAATGAGACAATGAGAGAAAGCAATTTGCAAATCTTGAAGCTCTGTATAAAACCTAAATATTATTATTGTTGTAGATCCCCCTTACAGACTATTAAAACCTCAGAAGGATGTTTTTAAATAAGTAAGATTACAAGGGAAACCAATTATATTGCAATACATTTTCCAAAAATTTCCACCTTGCTACCCTACCAGGTTGCCTCTGCAGGGAGAGTATTGCTTGTCTTTTGTCACATCAACATCACAAAGTTATTTCTATATATACAAAGGAGAGGCTGTGTCTTCCTCATTTCTGTATCCTTCTCAGTGTCTATCACTGAACTTGGCACATATAATAAACTCAATAAACTTTGATTAATGGGGTTCAAGAGTATTTAGTTTTTCTATAATTCTCTACATGGTTCAAGCAGATGATCAGTCTTCAACTACTGTCAGATATTAAACAAAAGAAATCTGGGAGTGCTTTGGATCAATTAATTAACCTGTGTTTGGTACAGAATAAGGACAGGTGTGAGTGGAGAAGGAAGCAGGTCAGTCATTGGTTGAGAATAACAGATAACAGATGAAAACCCAAAATGATATGTGTGTTCTCCTTGAAATACTAAAAGAGCAAATAGAACAATACCTGAAGTGTATTGGATAGAGCTCCTGGGATTTATGGGGGAATATAGGATAAGAAGATAGCAAAGTGGCATAGTGGATAGAGCAGGTGCTGGAGTCAGGAAAACCTGAATTTAAATCCTCGGATACTTCCTAGCTGTGTGACCTTGGACAAATCACTTAACCCTGTTTGCCTCAGTTTCCTCATCTGTAAAATGAGTTGGAGAAGGAAACAGAAAACCACTCTAGTATCTTTGCCCAGATAGGAGCAGTCATGATTCAAAATGAATCAACAAAAACTTTCCTTTTTCTTTCTCTCCTCTTTCCCCTTCTTACTTCCCTTCTCCTTTCTTCCCCTCTCCTCTTCTCCTTTCCTGTTTCCTCCTATAGAACAGGGAGATGGTACAGTGAATAGAACACTGAGCATGGAGTCAGGAAGACCTGAATTCAAATCCAGTCTCAGATATTTACTAGATTGTGACTCTAGGCAACTCAGTTAACCTCGATTTGTCTCAGAATCCCCAACTGTGAAGTAGGATTAATAATAATACCTTCTTCCAGGGTTATTGTAAAGATCAAATAAGGTAATATTTATAAAAAGTGTTTAGCTCAGCACCTGACACATAGTAGAGCCATATAAATGCCTACTCTCCATCTAATTCTTTCTTTTCTTCTCTCTCATATACCGAAAATTTCCCATTAGCAAAATTACTTGGTTAGCCAGTAGGGTACAACCAGCTGAGTATCTTACTATATGCTGCTTGACAAGTCTGTGAATTGCTGGCTATCAAGGGGATGTCAGCTGAACCCTCCCAATATCTCTTCCTGGAACAGTCCTCTTAATAAATTTGGTGCAAATGTTTTAGAAGATTGTTGTGCCTTTTACAAAACCAAAGCCCACACAGAAGAAAAACAACTGCTTGATCACATTGTTTGATGGGGATGTGATTGGGGATGTAGACTCTAAATGATCACCTTAGTGCAATTATCAATAATATGGAAATAGGTCTTGATCAAGGACACATGTAAAACCCAGTGGAATTGTGTGTTGGCTACTGGAGGGGGGTGGGAGGAGGGAAGGAAAAGAATATTATTCTTGTAACCATGGAAAAATATTCTAAATTAATTAATTAAATAAAATTAAAAAACAAAAACAAAGCTCAATCAGAAGGGTGAAGCATCTTCCTGAGATCCCATCCAATACACAGGCAATGACCAACAGAACTGGGAATCAAATCCAGGTCCCCACAAATCTAGGGTATGAACTCCTTCACCACAGCTGCCCCTTCTGAGAGAGAGAAAAAAAAAAAGAAAAACACAACATTTTGGATGAATTAACAGTATAAAGCATGGTACAGTGGAAGAGTGCTAGCTCTGGAATCAGGAGACCTGAATTTAATTTGTACCTCTTGACCCTTAGTAGATGTATGACCGTGGGTAAGTTTCTTAACCTCCAATTTCCTCATCTGAAAAGCAAGGCGGTTGGACTAGGTGACCTCTCCGTTATCATAGATCAATGACTGATCTTAGTGACCTAGACTGTTATCTCGGACATTGTAGATCTATGATCCTATGATCCCATATACAGCATCTGCTTTCAAAGGAACATCTGTGTATCCAGAGAGTCATACTGTTAGAGTTGAAGGTGACCTCTGAGGTCATCTAGTCCTACCCTTTACTCAAGTCATGAATTTCATCTCACAAGTGGTTAAACCAGCCTTTGCAGGAAGACCTTTAGTTTCCGGTAATTCACTTGCCCCAGGAGGCAGCCAATTCCATTTTTTCCATAGCTCTAATTGTTAGAATGAGCCAAAGTTGACCTTCCTGGAACTTCTTTTTTATGCGTATATATTTATCTTTATGTTAAAGACAATTATTCTAAAATGCTTTAATTCTAAATTATTCTAAATGCTTTTATTACCTTTTATCTTGACACTCATTTGCTTTTCTTCCCACTCACCCAGTCATATGAGATCTTTCTGCAATCTATTTCCTTCAAGGTAATTATTCAATTAGTTCTAATGTAATACAAAGTTCAAATAATCCTTCAGATCATTTCCTCATTGGTAACCTCTAGGTAGGATTGAATGGGGGTTGTCACATGCAATTAACAAGGATGTATTATTCAATCCTATTAATTTTAGGACTCTATGAAAATTGGAAATGGGAGAAAGAGACAGGAAAAGGGGAAAGGTCAGTTTGTTAGAGAAGGAAGCATTGTAGCAATTTCTGATGTGAAGTTCTTAAGTTGTAAACTTGAATCTTCTGGAAATGCTTTTTCTGTTTGTGTTTAAAATGAACTCATGATGGGATCCCAGGAGGCTACCAAACCTTCTCTGCACACCATTACTGACTTATGAGTCCAGCAGAAATTCAGTTCTGGAACTTGGGTTACCATTCAGTCACTATAGAGAGAAGGAACTAAAAGATTCTTCTTCATAAACTGGGCATTTCCCCCAATATCAAAAGTTTATTGCCACTGAATTTATTCACTGAAACAGGAGAGGTGTCATTTTCAGCTTCTGCATGTCTACAGAGATAAATAGTCTTGCTGGTTCAAGTGACTTTAATGACTTCTAACTCTCTGAGGTGATCTATGGCATTTCCCGGGCAGTGTTCCATTCCCAATGGGACAGCTCAATGGAAAGATTTCTATACTCTTTTCTGGCTTTATCTTTAGGTTTCTTCCTAACTTTTCTTCTAAATTGAAAAGAAAGTAGGACAATATATATATATATATATATGTATATATATAGTCACAAAACTATATATATATAGTCACAAAACTAGGTGCCAGCATTTAAAATTTTTTTTATTTATTTTATTTATACAAGCATTTATTAAGTGCCTATTATGTGCAGGTATTATACTAATCGCTGCTGCCTAGGGGATCTGCAAGGTTAAAACTATTTTCATAACAATACTAAGATGTTTCTATTTCAAATAAGTAAAAATCTATTTCAAATAAGTAAAAATCAATAGTAACACAAAAACTAAAGCTCTCTGGATGGTGGGATCCTCCATTAAAAAGAAAAAAACACAACCTTATCTTCTGTCTTAAAATAGATATGAAGTATGGGTTCCAAGGCAGAAAAACATAAGGACTAACCAATTGAGGTTGAGTGATTTTCCCAAGGTTTCTCAGCTAAGAAATATCTGAGGTCAAATTTGAACCCAGGACCTCTCATCTCCAGGCCTGACTCTCTATCTGCTGAACCACCTAGATACCCAGGGTCCTCCATTTTTAAGAGTGAGGAGGGTTCTTCAGAAAAAGAAAAAAAAACTTTGGAAACATTTTCCATAGAGAATAGCTATAGTATAGGAATATAATAGTAGAGAAAACAAGGAGATGAAATCTAAGAAGGGGTCAATATTAAAATAGTATTGGCAACAGGAAAGATGAAGTAGAGATGCTAATACAAAAAGAAGTAATTTTGAACATATAAGCCTTAGTAGGATGAAACTCATGCCTAGAATTTAACTCTGAAAAACTGTATCTTATTCAAAAGGAAACAAAATAAATGAAAGGGGTGGAGAAACATTGAACAGTAACAGGATATATACATATAGGAAAAATCTGGAACCAAATGGGGAAGTATGGTCTAGAGAACTTGGAGAGGTAGTAATAGAAGTTATATTTCATCATAGCATGTCACAAATCACTTAGAAAGAAATTGATGGGGAGTTTGGGGAAAAGATAGAAAATCTGGCGCAAAGGGTCAATGTGTATTTGTAGTGATGGGAAACTTTAATTAACTGGGCATTTGTCGAGGTTCTCTCTTTTTGTCAAAAGCAGAGCAGCTAATGCGCTCTTTGCTTAAATGATGGTTTTAATCTACAAAGCATGGAAGAAGAAAGAGACAATTTTTATTCTGACAAAACAGAAGAGAGAATGGATTGCTTAAATGAAGCTGATGGAAAACTTGGGTGGAGGTTACTGTTTTCTCTTAGAATTTAATAAAAAGAGAAAAGAAAGATGGGCATAGTCTGTCATTCTGGATTTCAAAGATCAGATTTCAAAGGTTTCTGAGGAGATGGAATATGTTAGAGTTAGGAAGCACATGAAGGAAGGGAAAATCTCTAGAATAAAATTCAAAAGACAAAAAAATTCAGAAAAGGGAAAGAGGTAATTGTTTAAAGAGATGAAAGTAAATGCAATCAACTTGGGTTTTTAAGGGACATTCAGAAAAGATGGAAGCAAAGGTACTAACAGATGAACACAGAAATGCAAGTAGGAGGACATAGAGTATCAACAGTGCTAAGCCTCAAAATGTATTGAAGCAGACTAGGAGAGCGAAGGACAATCAAAAGGATTTTTAAACTGTTAGCAGAAAGGGGAGGATAAAATTACAGTTAGGACCACCACAAAAGGTAAATGGAACAATGATAACAATGACAGCGAACATTCACAAAACACTTAAAAAGATTGCCAGGGTACTTACATGTCTCTTTTGATCCTCATAATTACCCCGTCAGGTAGGTATTTTCAGGTAGGTATTATGATTATCTTCATTTTACATTTGAGGAATCTGATACACTAGTAAATGTTTAACAATTGGCTCTCCAAAAAATAATGTACATGACACACTTTTAAAATTTAATCTGCATTATTAACATTCCTCCCATCACTTTCCTAAGCCTAGAGAATCAACAAAACAACATATCAAGCCTTGATTTGTAGCATTTTTCTGATTTCCAAAGTGTAAATGCTCACATTGAAAATTTAACAATCAGTTCTCACAATCTGATCAGGGCTGGCTCTAGGACATTCTTGAACCTGAGTCTCAGAGACTCTAAGTGACTTGTCCAGAGTCCAGAGTCCAGGAGAAGAGAAAGAATTAAAATCTAGGTATTTCTGAGTTCATGCTTCTCTAATTAAGAGATGGAGAGAGGGAAGAATTCTCAGTTCTGCTTTCCCCACACCCCGTTTTCTTTGTCAAAGAGAATGACAAAGAGAAAGAGCTAGGTTGGGAAGAACAGAACAAAAATAAATAATTGTCACTGAAATCCAAGGTAAATAGGACGATTATAAGAAAGCACTTAGCTTTCTTCTCCATGAATTGTCACCCAGACCAGATGAACTGCATCCCACTGAAAGACTTGACAGATGCAATACCTGTTAGTGATTACTGTCAGTCATCTTTAGAAGATCTTGTAGTAGGGGAAAAATGTCATAGGATTAGAGAATGGTAAATGTCTTAACTTTAAGAAAAAGAGCAAGAAAATGGAATATCACAGGTAAGTAAATTTGGTTTGAAAATTCCTTACAAAATTATTAAAGCATGATTAAGATGATTGTTGTGTATCTAGAAAGAGAAAGAAGCTGGAATTCCAAATGACATAGAGCTTGTTTCCCAACCAACTATGACAAGTTGGAATGCAGAAATCTTCTAGATGTGGACTGAAGGGGTCAAGATATAGCACCTACACCAGCAGGAAGGCGTGTATAGTTTTGAGTGAATTATTGCTGGGAAATGCAGTTTTCTTTTTTCTTTTTAAATTCTATGAGGATAAATGTCACATCTGAATTTGACACTGACAGCTAGTTTAAAAGTCTTGTTCCTGCCTGGAATTCTAAAACATATCTCAGACATTAAAAAAAATCTGAATGTGAATTATCATAATATTTTCTAGTTCATTACAAAATATCATTAGTCTATTATTGCAAAACAATGAAACTATTAGAGAGCAAGACCTAGGAGGGAAAGCTAAGGGAATTTGAATTGCAAAAGCAAAAGAAGAGAAGACTGGGGAACAACTGACTAATGGTTAAATATGAATATCTGAAGGTTATTAGAGAGAGAGGAATAAAGTCCATCTTGGTGCCTTAAGGTAATGTGGAAGTATCTCTGGGACCTCCAAGGTCTGTCAGCAGAAAACTTGTTCCATCAGGTTCTACCATGATAGAAAATCTTCCCATGGAATCAATGACATCTGTGTATTTTCTTAGGATTAATTATTTACAAAGGTTCAGAGGGAAGCAGGAGAGTGGTGGGGATTGAGTCATGAATTTGTTTTTGTTTTTGGCTACAGAATTTCATGAATTTGTCTGCTAAGGTGTAAAGAACTTGTAGAGCAAGCATTTCATAAAAATTAAAGTACAGATTCTTCAGGCTGAAGAACAGAGAACAGAGATCTCATTTTTCATATCTACTAATTGAAGAACTCAAAGCTGTGAGCTACAAATCATATAATCAGAGGATCATAGTCAGAACAGAGCATAGAGGACATCTAGTCCTGCCTCTTTCTTATGATTGAGTCCTTCCCTTACCATCCTAGACAGGCTGCCATTCAGCTTCTCACTGAATATTTCCAGTGATAGGAAATTCACTACCTCAAAAAAACAGATCAGTTCATTACTGGGTGGCTCTGATTTTTAGTAAGTTGATCTCTTCAACATCTGGGGGACTTTGGGACTATAGAGAAATATAGTTCTTGTATTGATAATGAAGCAAGAGTTTCTAGATAGGAGAATTGATAGATAAGGGAATGAGTTATCACAATGGAAGATATTTTTTTGGTCTTTTTCTGTTGATTTATTTCTTTGTCTACCTAAGGGACCATTTATTATGTCACTCTTTACTCAGAAAGGTACAATGGCTCTCTATTACATAAAGTAAAAACTCTTGGCTCTGGCATTCATGGCCCTCTAGATGGATGAATAGAGATGAATAGGCAGAAAGATTGATTATAGATAGATAGATGGCTAGGTAGAGAGATGGCTGGATAGATAGAGCTTTTACTAAGTGTTTACTATAGGCACTATTACTATTCATATGGTTAGTACCATGCAATATGACTCTTGATTCCTTATACTTTTATCTTTTACATTTTTATATTCTTAAATTTGATGAATTTTGTCTTGATAATTGGATTGTAAATACCATCAAGACATGATATTTGTCTTATATAGTTTTCCCACAACATCTAGCGTAAGGCTAGGGTTTTTACTTTTATTTATTTTTGGTATTATTAGAATCAGAGCCCAAATGACCCTTAGAGACAATCTAGTTCTGGATTATGTAGCAAGGATTAATAGATGTGGAAAAAGTTATCCTAAATAAATAGGGTCTAGAAGCCATAATCCAAACTAACCTACCCAAACTCCAGCTAGCAGGAATATCAATACCACTCCCAAGAAAGGCAGTGATAATGAGTAAAGGGATGTAGCCAGTTGCTCTAGGTTCCAGAAAAGAGTTAGCAGTTATTTCAGACTGTCTTCTTCTGTTTGATGATGTGCTTGTCAAATGGCAGTTGAGCCCATAATTGATTGTTCTTGCTCCAGTCTTGACAGTCCAATAGAACCCATCTTATATCATAAAATTTCCACTGGTATTCCAAAGGTCAAGTAGATTTATCTTATACTACGAGTTCCATGATTTGCAATCATGTAACATCTCTAGAATAATATTGAGCTCAAACTCAGTCTCAGACACATAGTTGTATGATCATAGGCAAGTCAGTTTTTGTTTGCTATCATTTCCCCAATGTAAAATGAGAGTAATAATAACATTTATTAGATTTTAGAAAAAGGATTTACTGAGAAAGTATAGCAAGAGGAATAATTTAAAACAGTCCTCTCAAACCCTTGCACACACACACAATGCCCTTGGAAAGAGTGGACTCAAACTTAAATCAGATTGGATCAGCACTCATGGTCTATATCCCGATAAAAATTCAAGTCCTTTCAGGGTTATTCCTTGAACTCTAAGGAGGAGAATAGTATGTAACTCTTCCTACAGCATCACATTGTTTCAGCAAGATGACAAGCTTGTAGATCAATGAAGCAATACCATATATTGAGTTTTCAAGCAACCACTTAGAAATCATTGCTCTATAGCTGCATTATGTCCTCAGATCCCATTAGTTTTTTATTGTATTTTTTCTTTAATTAAAAAAAACTTTTCATTTAGATTTACACCATGACTAACCATATCACGAGGAGAAAAATCAGCATGGAATTGGGTGACTGTCTTTCTGTATCTTTCTACAGGCATTTCCTCTGTCTTTGGCCATTGCTACCAACTCTGGTGCACTTCAGTTGACAGGGTTGGAAGTGGGCATGACCTCTGGTGGCTTTTCTGACTTTACAAAGGTTATAAATGAATAATCAGGTCAATCTTCTCTCCAGGTTCTTGTTTGCCTAAGATCAGGGATCAATAAGCACAAAAGAAATAGAGACACCATGTGCTTATGAAAATATTGTGCCTGTATGAGGAAATGTAGCTTGCTACTCTTCCCTTATCCAGCAGCTCACAACAGCCTTTGCTTCACTGCCAAGAAAGAAAAGAGAGCCAGTAATCAGTGTTATCCCTTTTGTACATGAACTCAATTCTGGCTCAGTACTTCCTGAGTTATTGGTTCTTTTGGCTTCAAAGCCAATTAGAGGATATTTTATCATCCCATTGCACCAGCTCTTCAATCACTAATGGCCATACTCCCCAAAGTTCCATATCTTGGATTAGAATCAGGCAAGGAATATTGGTACATGATCTGTAAAATCCACAAGAAAAAGAAAATCTGATCATATTCTAAGAACTTGGTCCTCCTTGGCTAATTCCCTGGTTATACTCTTCCCCTATTTAAAAATGTTGCTATCCATAACAAATTACTGCACTGCATTTTGAATTCTGTCCATATCCCAATTCCACAGCAGGCCTCCTCATTGTCCTTTTTGAATGCTTTTCCTAGTTTCTTGTTATGAGACTCAGAAAATTCTACATGGCACAGATCTGATATTATATTAATCTTATAGGAGAAAACCAAAATTGGTCCTAAATACAGTTATTCAAATTTAACAAAGAACAATTCTATAGCTTATCAAAGATGACTATTTGCCTAGCATTCTTAAAAGACCTGCCATGGAATACACAAAGGCCTTTCTTACCTCAGAAGAAATATAGAAAAGAAAAAGGAAATCAAGCTTCTCATCTCAGAAGGAAAACACCAACAGAACTCTGTTAATTTTTTTTTATGGTTTGGACTCTGAATATTTAAATTGGTGGTCATCAGGGTTTTAATTTATAAATCCCAAAATGAATTACTAAAGTAAAATGTAATTTATGCTAGTTTGTTTTACAATAGAGGGAAGATATTTAAGGAAAAGAGAAAAGGGGAGAGAGAGAGAGCTCTGGCTTCCTCAGTCAGGTAGAAATTCTAAATCCCAGCCTGGGGAAAGGAGTTTCAAGACAATGGGCCTTTCTTGGAGGTTCATACCTCCAGAAAGGCAAAGAAACTAAGTTAGCCTTTCACTCACCACAGTGACTGTCTAAAAGGAAAGCAGTCTGAGGTCTGTAGTTAGTTCACACCTTCTTGGGGTTAAAATGGGTAGATCTACTTTAAGTACTGAGTTAACACTTTTGGGGATTAAAATCTAAAAATAGATAGGGGATAACAATCTGATCTTCACAATAAAGGAAGAGCTAAGTACCTTCATTGTTATAATCAGGAGATAGCTAAATTCAATCTTCACAACTCCCAAAACATGTAAGCCTTCTCCACAAGGATTAAGGCACTGAAGTCAACTGGAAGTCATCCCTTTACTCTTAGGAGAGAAATAAATCTGTCCCTGATGAAAATTCTTCAATGATTCCCTCAATGAAGTGAGAGTCAAGTCAAGATCTCTTGGTATTATTCCTTTCCAAATAAGGCACTGCATAATTTCTCTAGCATTCCCTATGCTCATGGGGATGGTGGCTTCTGGACCATTTTGGGAAGTTACGTACCTTATCAGGACAAAGTCTATCTATCTCTTCACTCCCATTTAGGTGCTTGAGGAAAGTCATAGTTGCCTCATCCTTTATGTGGCTTTGTCACTGACTACTGGCCCAGAAATCTTACCTTCATTTCTGTTTTTTTCCCCTTCTTTTAAGTCATTAGAAAGAAAGGATACCACAGTGGAAAGATCTTGAGTTAGAAGGCTTAGATGGGATTATAAGAGTTAGAGGAATAAAGGAACTCAGAGATCATCTAGTCCTCCTCCATCATTTTGTGAATAAGGTAACTAAGGCTCATAGAGGCAAAATACTTTTTCAAGGTCCTATGGCTACTCAGTGCAGTCAAGATTAGATCTAGGGTTTCCTGATGCCCAAACAGAGGGTCACTAGCCCCCAAGAGAATGAGATTGAGCTTTTAGCTAAGAAACTAGAATTAATATGAAGGCACATGGCAGTGCCTGGCGTAGCAAAGATAAAAAATGAACTCTCCATTCTTCCTTCATAGAGAAGGACTCAGTGATGCCCCTGTTCAGAATGAGCTACAGAACAGGCCTCTACTGGAAAGTTGGCTTGACCAGTCCAGATGTCTGCTTCATTCTGAATCTTTCTCTTTGACTCTCCTCTTTCTACTTTATAAGAATAAACAGCAGCTTTGATCTTAGCATGCTTTTTTGAGGATTTTTTTTCTTTCTCATATATCTAGAAAGAAATTAAATGATCTTTAGGGAGATTGATTATATTACTAACCAAGAGGCTCTGACAAAGAAGTTTCTGTCTCCATAAACAATAAAACAAAGGGAGAGGTAACTGTGACCGAAATAATGGAAACCAAGCTGATTTCTACATCTAAATACGCCAAGATGTTCATGTCTGTTCCACTTTGGTTTCTCTATGAGGTTTAGCAAATTGGTAATTTCCCCCATGACTAGTGGTGGAAGCTGGGAGCTTGGATAAAACCAGTTTTTGTTTAGATTAGAGGATCTTTTCATTGTAGGCTGAGATAGGGAGGTAGTTTATTTGTTTGCCAGTTTATGTAGTCAATTTATAGAACCAAGATAAAAAACAAAGAAACCCCCAGATCAAACTTCAAAATCATCAGTTTTATTTATTAGCCTTGGGTTATTCCTAGTGACTTTTGGCACTGGAGCAGCACCCTCAATTTGGGCATTATGAGAGAGAAACATATAGAGTGGCATATACATGTAGACACATGCATATACACATGTTCCTGTACATATAAGTACATACAAGATCAATAATAAATAAGAGAAGGTAACCTGGGAGAGACAGACTCCAGAAGCTGATAGAGCTGGAAAAGTCTCCTGAGGAAGATGGCTTTTAAGCTGAGTGTTGAAGGAAATCAGGGATGCTAAAAGGCAGAAGTGAGGAGAGAGAGCATCTTGGCCATGGAGGACAGTCAGTGCAAAGGCAGAGAAATGGGAGAAGGAGCATGGTGCCTAAAGAAAAGCAAGTGGGCCAGGAGGGATGGATACATGAGTGTGTGAGTAAAATCTGAAACAGGCTACAAAGTGGTTGAGTTGGTTGGGAAGAGTTTTAAATGTCTAAGCTCTGGACCTTTAATTGATTTGAAAATTGTACCTTAATCATGTGAGATCTCCATCTATGCAATGCGGATGCAAGTCATCTTTAATTGAAAGGTTAAGTTACTTACCTGAGTCTCCTACGGGATTTGAATGCAGGATTTTCTGACTCCAAAGCCAGCATGCTTTCTTCTATGCATACTGCCTCATGGAAAGTCATGGAATTACAACACTTTAAAGCCTGAAGGAACATAGGTTATAATTTATTACAATACTCTCTTACTTTCCTCTTTTTATAGATGAGGAACCTAAAACCCAAATTTTCCCAAGTGACTTGCCTAAGGTCATGCTGAATCACTAGTACATGCTGAATCTGGGACTTGATCTTAGCTATCCCAGATCTAATCCAGTCCATTGTTCTGTGGGTTACAGTTAAAGTAGCTCCAGAACTAGTGAGATGAATGCCCAGGATCTGGTCTTAATTCTACGGCTTTACGAGCTGTGTAGCTTTGGGCAGGGCAATTGACATCTATGGCTCTAAGTTTACACATATAATAATTCTGTCTGCCCAACAGAATTGTTGTAAGCATCAAACAAGATAATATAGGAAAAAATGCTTAAATATCTCTGACATAATATCCAAAAATGGATCTGAAAAAAAGGAAAAAATTTGGATACAGAGAAGGAAGAATTTGTCAGGCAAAGGCATATGAGAAAGAGCCTCAAGATGGCAGGAATGAGCAGAATTCTAATGTTTAGATTCTGCTTTCTTCCATCAGGGAGAATAATCTTCAGACCTGAAAGAGGAAAAATGGTAAGCAAAGAACCAAGAGGACAGTAAACAAGAACCCAGTGGCTCTGAGGAACTCAAGTCATCAGGCACAGAAGAGACATCACAAAATGCTAAGATGTTTTGTGTGTGATTCTATTGATTAAGCCGCTGTTAGTGATCTTTGAAAAGCTGTGGAGAATTGGAAAAGAAGACAGAAGATAAGAGTGGTCAATGTTGGAGGAGTTATGGAAATATGGGTGTGCTAATACACTGTTGATGAAGCTGTGAATTGGTACAAGTTATCCTGGAAGGCAATTTGGAATTTGGTGAAGAAAGAGACTCCATTTCCCTATCCTTTAATCCAGAGATTCCACTACTAAACACATACCCCAAGAGGATCATTGCCAAAAAAAAGGTCCCACATGCACCAAAAGATTTAAAGAAGCATGTTTTGTAAAAGCAAACAAAACAAAACAAACAAAAAGCAAACTAGAAACAAATAAGATACCTATCAATAGGGAGTAGATAAGCAAGTTGTTATGTGAATATAATGGAAGGAAGGAAATAAGCATCTATTAAGTGCCTCGTTTGTAAAATGAGCCAGAGAAGGAATAGCAAACCACTCTAGTATCTTTGCTGAGAAAACAAAAAATGGAATTATGAAGAGTCAGACATGGCTAAAATGGCTGAATGACAAAAACTATGTTCCAGGCATTGTGCTAAATCCTTTTATAAATATTATCTCATTTGATCCTCAAAATAACTTTAGGAGATAGATAATATCATTATTCCAATTTTACAGTTGAGGAAACGGAGGCAGACAAAAGTGAAATGACTTTCTCAGGATCACATAGCTAGTAAAAATCTAAGCTAAGATTTGAACTCAGGTTTTCTTGACTCTAGGCCTAGTCCTTTATCCATTAAGCTACCTAACTGTAGCTAATGGAGTCTTTCTGTGCTATAGGAAAAGAGAATATGACTACAGAGAATCATGGGAAGACATGTTAACTGATGCAAAAGAGAAACATCTCCCTCTCTTCATTGCAAGAGGTTGAGAATTGTGGATATGGGGGCATTTAATGGAAGATACTTTTTAAATTTATTAGTAATTTTTCTGATCTGTTTTTATTGCCTCCTTTGCAGGTCTTCTGAGAAGTTGAAAGAAAGATACACCAAGAAAAGCAAGAAATGTAAAAACCAAAGAAATCAACAAAGTGGATATTAAAAAATAAAGTAGCTCTAGAGTTATTGTCTCCTCTAATGAAGCTTTCTCTGTTCACTTGGGGTTGACTGTATTTCCTTGACACCACCCTGCCTAAATATAAACATACAACTTCCATGACTCCTTCTGCACACATCACCCCACCCACTTTAGTCACTTATTTAACTTATAGGATAGCAAGATGTCAGTTAGTCCAATCCACTCATGCTACAGATGAAGAAAATGAGGCTTCACAGAAGTGAGGTGACCTTCCCAAGCCCACATAAGCAATAAGTAGCTGAGCTAGGATTCAAACTCAAATCCTCTGGTTTCAAATTCAGTCACCTCCCCTCCAGTCCCCTCTATTCTGCTCCTCTTCCCTCCTCTCCCCTCTCCTCCTGTCCCCTCCTCTCCTCTCCCTTCTTCTCTTTCCCCCTCCCTTCCTCTCCCCTTTCCTCCTCTTCTCTCCCTCCCCTTCCCTTCTTCTTCCCTCCTCTCCTCTCCTCTCCTCTCCTCTCCTCTCCTCTCCTCTCCTCTCCTCTCCTCTCCTCTCCTCTCCTCTCCTCTCCTTTCCTTTTACCATGTTTACTTGAAGTCTATGTGATCCTGGGCAAGATTCAACCTTTCTGAGTCCCTGTTTCATCATCTATAAAATAGAAATTAATAAAACATACTATATACCTCACAATATTGTTAGAGAAATGTTTCATAACTTTAAAGCATTTTAGAATTGAGTTGGCATTATTATATGTGTGTTGACTGATATAGGCAAACACTTGATAAATGATCTAGCCAGAAAAACTCTGGATATTTGCATTGGGAGGCAGGTTAAAGGGCATGATATGAGAGAAAAGAGGGGAAGACAGAACTAGCCTTGGCCTTTGTGAAACAATGATCTTAGTCCCAGCTGTGTTATTGTCATTATTATTAAGTTATTAGTTATTAGAACTAAATAATTGAGGATTGATGGAGTCCCAGTGACATCATTCCCAGGCTTCCCTCTCTCTTTCTCTCTGTCTCTCCCTCTCCCTCTTCTCTCTCTCTCTCTCTCTCTCTCTCTCTCTCTCTCTCTCTCTCTCTCTCTCTCTCTCTCTTTCTCTCTCAATATATATTTAAACACACTCTGGAATGTGTCACTTTCTCCATCCCCTACTTGCATTGATATATTGGGCACCTAAGAAGGTGGCTGACTTCCCCTCCTTTCTGGGATTCTAGAAGTAGCCATGAGAGGTTGGGACTTTTAATGTTATAGCTCATGAACCTTTATCCAACTAGCTTCTTATTATCAGTTAACATCAATTAAATTTTATAAGGGGATATTTCTTGACAAAGTTTAGCAAGGACAGAAGTATAAAAACCATCCCCATAAATCTGGAGAAGAGACAGACAGACAGACTGACAGACAGAAAGAGAAACAGAGAGACAGAGAGAGAGAGAGAGAGAGAGAGACAGACAGACAGACAGAGACAGAGACAGAGACAGAGACAGAGACAGAGAGACAGAGAGAAAGAGACAAAGAGAGACAGAGAGAGAGACAGAGACAGAGAGAGACAGGAAGAGAGACAGAGAGGGAGAGAGAGAAGGAGGGAAGGAGAGAAAGAATGGCTGGGGGGGGATATATAGGAAATATATGGAGCTGAAGAACTCCTGGGAGTCCTCTCTCTTCACCAAATTCTCACTGGTTTCTCTTCTGAGCACAGAAGGGGGATGAATGAGTCACTCCCTTGGCTCAGCTGTGTTGACTCTCACCTGGCTTCAGGTATTGCAGCAATCAATGCCAGGGCTCTCTGCTATCAATTCTAGTTGTTCAGAAGACTTCTGGTGATTCTTGCAAGCTTTCAAATATCATTAGATCATAACCTTGTCAGTTTCACCCCTAGAAACTTAGTTGTCCAAGACCAAGAAAGTATCAATACCAAAGAAATAAAGGTACCGTATATTCATGGCAGCCACACTGGGAAAAATGCTGCCTTTTCCAAGAGAGTAGCACACAGCATGCTCTCACTTAAAGACTGGCAGGGAAGAGCACAGAAGGGCCTTGGGAAGGCCATTGATCCTTCTGCATGAAAACTCAATTCTGGCTCTATATCTCCTGAGTCCAATAGCAACTCAGTCTGTCATGGCCAGAAAATGCATTGTATTGGAATATTGCCCAGACTTTTGTAATCCATTAAGAAGGACAAATCTGTGTATATTTTAAAGAAGGAACCACAATAGACCATCCCTCTTTCCCATTACACCTATGAGTTTTCTTTTTTAAAAATTATGAATTTAACAAATATGAACTTTTCCATGTTCAAGGAAGAGAATAAGGGACTGTGCATGAAATTGAATTGCTAACACCATAGCTTAGTTTTTAAAAAAGCATAAATTAAATTTAACATGACAATATGAATAATGCTTTGTTTATCTGTGTCCTTTTCTGAACTTTTTCCCCCTTTTCTCTTCTGTTTATTTTAAGTGTTTTAGAATTATTTCCATCCTAGTCTTTTTTTTTATCCTTCCTTCATATTCCTCTCCTATACCAAAATAAAAGTCATCCCTTGTAACAACAAAAAAAAAGATTTCAAGCAAAAGAAATTCCTACATTGGCCATGGCTATCGTAATTTCTGGTTCATTACTTCTATGCCAAGGTTTGGGAAGCATACTTCATTATTTGTCTTTTGGAGTTCTTATTGGTCATTTTATTCATCAAGGTTCTCAAGTCTTTCAGTGATTTCCTTTACATTGTTGTATTCATTATATATGTTCTCTTCACTATAATCATGTCACTGCATTAGTTGATACAGATTTTCTCAGCTTTCTCTAAATCATGCCTTTCATCATTTCTTATAGCACATTAGTTTTATTTCTTCTTTGCCAATACATATTCCCTGAATATAGTTGAATGGCAAACATTTCAAGAGTTAAGTTAAATAGTAGTGGAGATAATAGACTTACTCCCAGCACCTGGAGAAGCAGCTATCCTGTAGGGGTACACAACATTAAGTACAAGTACAAATTTGAGGAGAATACCTTCAAAGGGGGTACCACATTTTTTTCCCTATTTTTGCAAACAAATTATGTAATACCAGATTTAATTATTCTTTGAATGTCGAGATTAACTTGCAAATGCATCTGGTCCTAGGGTTGCCTTATTTGGAAGTTTCTTTATGGCTTCAATTTCTTTCTTCAATTATTTAAATGTTCTTATATTGATTTGAGTATTTTATATTTTATAGATATCCATTTTACTCAAAATGTCAGTTTTGTTGGAATATAATTAGACCAAATGATTTCTGATAACTTTTTATTTATTCTTCATCTGCTATCAGTTTTACTTTTTTTTTGCTCTTTTGATTCTGATAATTTGATCCTATTTCTTTTTAAAACTTCCTTTCCTTTCCTTTCCTTTCCTTTCCTTTCCTTTCCTTTCCTTTCCTTTCCTTTCCTTTCCTTTCCTTTCCTTTCCTTTCCTTTCCTTTCCTTTCCTTTCCTTTTCAAAAAACCCTTACCTTTTATCTTTAAATCAATATTTTCTATTGGTTCCACAGCAAAAGAGTGGTAAAAATTAGGCAAGAGGGATTCAGTGACTTTCCTAAGGGTCACACTGCTAGGAAATATGTGAGGCCAAATTTGAAGCCAGAACCTCTTGTCTCTCTGGGCCTGGATCTCAATCCAATGAATCACTTAGCTGCCCCCAATTTTCCTATTTCCTTAAGAAATCAAATTAATGAACAGTTTATTTTATTAGTCCCCCCTACCCAAACCAGGTTACTTTTATTTATCATTTTCAGTGTTTTTGTTTTCATTTTTATCTTTATTGATTTTTAAAATGTCACTTTTTATGTTTACTTAGCTTTTCTGGATTTATTCCTTCTCTATTTTAATTATCTGTCTAAACTGTTCTTCATGCCTTTTTTGATGAAGAGTACTGAGATATACATTTTCTTCCTTATGGAATTTTCTGCCTGTACCACAAAAGTTTTCATATATTATTTTATTTTTGTCATCTTCTTTGACAAAGTTATCTGTTGTTTCTGTGGTTTGTTATTTGACTCATATTCTTGATGATTATGTGAGTTTCCATTCACTCTGAATCCTTTCTGTAAACCATCTTTAATTGATTGTAATTTTTATTGTGTTGTAGTCAGTAAAACATTTTTAGTATTTCTGTTTTTCTGTCCTTATTTAGGAGGCTTTTATTTCCTATCACATAGTCAATTTCTGTTAAAGTGTGATACATAGCTTAGATCTATGCACTCCTTTTGATTCCTACTTAGTAAATGACAGAGCGATTTGCTCTGTTTCTTCACGCATTGGACCTCCTCTTTGCTTTCATCAACATGTTTCCGTCTTATCATCTAGTAGCTTTCAGTGTGTTTTCCAAAGCCGGGTAGTGGGACGAAAATGTTTACGTCAATGTGATTTTGGGTTGGCCAGATGCTTTGTACGAGAGAAATATTTGAGTTGGCAGGAGAGGAAGTGGGGATGTGGGACACGTAGTAGGCTGTTTGCTCGTCTGCCTGTGCATCAGTTGGGTTGGATGGGGATGGAGTGTCCGTGGGATCCCAGCTCTTGCCTTGGTTGTACCTTAGAGGGCATTTCATCCAACCTGCTCATTTTATGGAGGAGGGAACCAAAGCTTATGTTGGCCAAGCGATCTTTCCATAGTCAACGTGGCCGTAAATTGTCAGAGGTGGGGTGGGAGCGATGGTCTTCTAGACTGCGTGTGCTGCTACTGCCCTGAATCTCAGCAGCGGTCTTAGCCCAGCCTCTCCTCCTCTCCTTTGCCACCGAAGGGCCGATTTTGTTATGTGTTTGTTTCTGGCCTGGCTGGGCCAGGGTGACTCATTTTCTTTCAGGCTGATTCTTCTGTCGTGCTGTATTCTGTACAAGGGTGTCATCTGGGGACAATGGATGCCATTTGGTCACTTCTCGTTTTGCTTCCTTGTTCCCTGGAAGCAGTAAGAGTTGCCTTGAGATCCTAGCCTGATCCCTTTTCAGCCCTTCCATCCCTCCCTCAGTTCCTGTCAGCCAAGGTAACTCAGTGATTTGGGGAGTGGAGGAGGAACTTATTTTGGCTATAAATCATTAGATTTTTCTTCCCTTGCCAAGTAGTGGGTAATCTGGAGGCTAGATAGCACCAGTAAAATTCAATCAGGGTCTTAAAATGTGTGTTCCTGCCTTGAGTTCCTCAGCTCTAAAATGGATATAATAATAGCATTTACCTCACAGAATTCTTAAAAACAACAACAAAAAAAACCTTACCTTCTGTCTTAGAATCAGTACTGGGTATTGGTTCCAAAGAAGAAGAACAGTAAGGGCTAGGGCATGGGGGTTAAGTGACTTGTCCTGGGTCACACAGTTTGGAAGTATCTGAGGCTGGATTTGAACCCAGGACCTCCCATCTCTGGGCCTGTTTCTCCATTCATCGAGCTGCCCCTCACAGAGTTCTTATGAGGATCAAATAAGATAAAATTTGTAAAGCACTTAACCCAGTGCCTGGCATATAGTAGGCATTCAAGAAATGCTTTCCCCTTCTGCTTTTTCTTACCTTATTCTAAAGTCATAATACCCCCATAGGGGTATTATTACATGGGGGCTGAGCTACTATTTTTCAGAGCTCTTTGTTCTCTGAGTAGTCTCTCATCACCCTCTGTCTTAGCTGGCTGAAGTTCAATGTGTCTAGAAGCCTGGCAGTGAGGGTGGGCAGAGAGGCTGTCGCTGGGGCTACCAGGAAGATGGCGGGGAGTAGGGAGTGAAGTGAAGGGTGAGGCAGTCATCAATCAGGGCAGGGGGAGAGATGGCCCAATGGAAGCGCCTTATTTGGTTCTGCAAGTGTCTGCTCAGGGTGTCTTTCATTCTTGACACATTCATTCAACGTTCATGAACTCTTTCAGGAACCTGTTAAAACAAATGAAATCACGTAACATGGATGATGTAAGAGATCTTAGAGATCACTGAGTTCAATTGATCTTTTTCATAGATCATTAAGCTGAGACCTGGAGAACAGAATTGACTTGCCTACATCAACCGGCTACTCAGTCGTGGCTCAAGGACTAGAGAGAGCCCAGACCTTCAAAATGTCAGTCACTTGTCATCGTCTGTGTTAACGGCAGAGTGCCACCTGCCAACACCATGATGAGGAGCCCCCGGTTTAGTACCATTGTAGAGGCATTAATCACGCCTGTGGTGATCAGAGGAGAGCAGGGCTCCGATGGCAGTACCTCAGGCTCTGGTTCCCACTCCCTCTCGTAGATAGAGAATTTCTGAACAAAACAAGCCTATTGAAGGGAACAGATGCATCTTCTCCCACCACCTCCCACACAGCTCCTTCCCAGGCTGCCCACCTGCTACTGCCAGACAATGTAGCTTGGATGCCTCTTGTGCTCTCTGATACAATCTTCAGCTGTGTTCCAGGCTTTATGGGCATCAGCTCAGGTGGTGAAACTGTACTTGGGAGAAATCCACCATATGGGAGTTGTTTGGATGCCCAGAAGAACTATAATTAGGGTAAGGCTATTGAGGCTCCAGGTGTCCATATCGTGGTGGGAGGGGTGCTCTTTCCTTAAATGGGGCCATTTTGTTTTCACTGTGTTCTGGGGATCATGGTCCCTGTGGCTCTTAGTTCTTTGCTGGCCACTGTTGCCAATTTGGGGAATTGAAATTTAGGGAAAGAGTCAGGCCTTAGGGGGGAGGAGGGAGAAGAAGGATCACTAGTAGGAGAGGCCTATGGACAGGGAGGGGGTCATCCTTCTCTCTGTTATGGCAAAATCATAAGCCTTTGCCAGAATTGAAGAGGAGAGCTGTGAGAAGGAGCAGGGTCACTGGTGGCTGAGGTCAAAGGAAGATGAAAGAAAGAGTGCCTCCCTCTTTTTCCATGACTGTATTTGGAGTTGGACAAGGAGCCCTTTGCTTTTCATACAACCTGAACACAGAAGATGAAATATTAATTGAAAACATTTTCAAATTGTCTTCAGAAAAAACCCAAGGCTATAAACTCCAAGATACATAGAATTTAATTTAATAAATTCAGAATCAACAGATTCTGTAAGCTACCAGGAGAAAAGTCTTCAAATACAAAGGAAAGAAAATTTAAATAACTCCAGACTCTTCTGTCCTCACCAGAAAACTCAAGAGAAAATGGTATGTGTTCTGAAGAGCAATGGAGCTCAGGATGTGGCCCTGAGCAACCTACCTGTAAATCTGATCTTAATCATAAATGAAAAAAGATGGATGTTCAATAACAAAAGAGGCATTTGAAACATTCTAAGCGAAAGCCAAACCTGAAGAGATTATTTGTTTCTTGAACACTCCAGATTGCAGATGTAAGGAATTAAATTTTATGGTTGGACTAAATATATGAGAATTCTAAGATAATACTGTGGTCGCTGATTTTAAAATTAATACAGACTATGTCACATTGACTTTCAGTAGCTTTATTTACAAAGAGGTGGAAAGAGTGAAAGTAGAGAAATGAAGGAGAGGGTAGAATAAGAGTTCTAGCTTATCACCCTAATGTTGCTCCAGTCCCCCACTCAACCTATGCAGGGCTCCTTAACCCCTCAGCTGGAGGACTCTGTGGTGAATTAAGCAAGGGTTCAACCCACGCCCTTAGGAACTTAATTCCTAAGAGGTTATGTTGGAGAGAATCAGCAGAATTTTTGTCTACTTCATATTGAAGGAATTAAATTAAAGTTTGAACTAAATATAAGAGAATATGATCTCTGATTTTAAAAATTAATACAGCTCAAGGCAAAATGACTTTTAGCAGCTTTTATTTACAAAGAGGTGGAGTGAAAGTAGAGAAATGTGAAAGAGGATAGAGGAGATATCTATCCTACCACACTAAATATTTCTCCAGTGCTTGGCTCAAACCACGCAGGGCTAGTTAGCCCCTCATTGAGAGGATTGGTGGTGAATTAAGCAAGGGTTCAACTCACTCAGCCTCCTCCAAGAAAGGAAGACCCCTCTGGAACTAATCTTTCCAGAAGCCAGGAAAGGAGAGTCAGCTTCTCACTCACTCAAACCGGAGTCCAAAGAGAGGAGATTCAGAAGCAGTCTTACCAGAAGCAGTACAAGATCCGGAGTCCCAGTCCAAGACCCTCCAACCCAAAAATTTAGGACAAAGACCTCTTACACAGGAAGTTCATTACCTTTTATAGTCCCTTTTTTACATCCCTTCCTCCACTTTATGGAGACCAATTGCAGTTTTTAAATTTGCTTAGCACTGCCCAGGGGGTGGTCAGTTGTTTCTGAGTTGTCACCCATTTTAGCAATTGGCTTGCAAATCTCCCCTATTTAATGTTAAGTAGGGGTGTCTACACTTATGGTCAATTAAATTTAAAATTAGGCAAGGGGAGAGTCAATCCCATCTTCACACAGAAATGCAAGAGGGGTGATTGAATGCAGCAGCCAAGGACAGCAACAGCAACAGCAATAGAATGACAGCAGAGAGATTTCAGTGCTTCCAACATGGTGTGATGTGATCTGGAGAGAGGTGTGGTCACTGCTCTCCTGGTCTGCACTCTCATCCTTAGACAGAAAGGGCACTTGATCTCTTGGGATTGCAATCAATACTGCTCCTCAGTGCCCCTGCTTCCTCTTGACTGAAAGTACTCCTCTCCATCCTTGGACTGCAACCCAGAAATGTGTATAGGCAATGGTGTTGCCAAACAGCATCCAGTCCTCTGTTTAGGTCCATCACTGGGGTCCCCCTAGAATTATTTTTTAATCAGTAGCCATGTCCCTTTACCACCTCTGACTTGAGAGCTCTTGAAGTTGCTGCTGCTTCTGTTACCACCATCTAGTCTCACCATACTGGTGTCTTCTCCATGTGAGCTCGGTTCTAGTCTCCAACCCAGGCTCACAGATTGCTCTTTCCTGCCTCCTAGGTTGTTTTGAACTAGAAGAGTATCTTATCTTGATCTTTTGTTGACTCTGCCCCTAAAGAATTCAATTTGAGGCATTATTTTAAAGTTGTCTGGAGCAGACTGTTGGAAGAACTTAGATGAATGCTTCCTCTACCCTGCCATCTTGGTTCTGTTCCTAGAAGTCACCCATTACATTAGAAAAAAAATAAAAACACTCTTCCCTTCCATTTTAGAAGCAATACTGTGTATTGATTCTGAGGCTGAAGAGCTATAAGGGCTACCAGTGGGGATTGAATGACTTGCCCAGGGTCTCATAGCTAGGAATTATCTGAGGTCAAATTTGGCCAATTATATTTTAATTTTGATCTAGCTACAGTGTTGGGGGTAGAGACTTCTTAGGTGAGTATTTAGTCCTCTGGTAAGAGAACTAAAGAGAACATCAGGGAAATCTCTCTTATCAATTCATAGTGGCAATAGTTCTGTAACTTCAAATATTAGATAGTTCTCTGGGGCACTGAGAAATTAAGTGACTTTCCTAGGATCATACTCCCAATATGTGCCAGAATTTGAATTTAGATCTTCCTGATTGTGAGGCTAAATGTCCACTCACTATTTCAAAGGACCTCTAATCAGGAGAATGTTAGTATTAAAAATATGAGCTTTGGTGGCAGCATGAAATTTGGGGGACATTGAAAACACCATCTAATTTTCCAAATTCAGTATAGTCCCATCTTCTATGCATTTCATAGCCTCATTTATCTGCATTCCCTGTCCCAGATGAATGTAACAACTTGATAAATTGCCCCCCTCCAAAGTTATCTTGCATTAATTTTGTATGCTTTTTTTTTTTTCAGTGATAGAATATAAGCTCCCTGAGAGCAGGGACTGTTTCATTATTGTCTTTTGCCTAGCATGGTGCCTAGCACATGGTAGTCATTTAATAATTGCTCATTGATTGATGGATTTCATCCAGCTGTATTTAATAATGAGAATATTTTTCCCTCTGTTTTATTTTTCTAGTGTTTTTTTTTTTCTTGTTGAGTCATGTCCAACTCTTAGTGACACCATCTGGGGGTTTCTTGGCAAAGATGCTAGTGGTTTGCCATTTTCTTTTCCAGCTTATTTTACAGATGAGGAAACTGAAGCAAACGGGGTTAAATGACTTGCCCAGGATCATGAAGCTAGTAAGTATCTGAGGCCACATTTGAACTTTGATTTTCCTGACTCCAGGCATAGCACTCTATTCATTGTACCATTAGGTAAATTGATGAAGCTCTCACTGATGAGATTTTGTAGTGTTGTAGGGACTTGAAGTAATTAGTGAGGCTAATTTAATGATTTAAGTAGGCTTTGTATAATTCTGTCACATTTAAATCCAACTTACATGCAAGTCAAGACATTATGATTGATCCTTTTTAAAAAAGAAGAATAAGGGGCAACTAGGTGGCACAGTGGATACAGGGTCAAGTCTGGAGTGGGGAGGACCTGGGTTAAAATTTGACCTCAGATACTTCCTAGCTCTGTGACCCTGGGCAAGTAATTTATCTCATTGCATATTCTTTCCAATTTAGAGTTACTACTAAGACAGAAAGTAAAGGTTTTAAAAAAAGACAAAACAGAGCAATAGTCCCCTCAACAAATATCCTAAACCCTTTTCCCTAAATACTTTATCTTTTCCCACCTCTGCCTTTACTTATGCCATTTTCTTGACCTGAAACACATTCTTCATCCTATCTCTATCTGCTTAAATCATTTACTAAATGAGGTCTAGATAAAACTCAAATATCACCTCTCCAGTGGAATATGATCTTCATAGGTGGATGTGATTGCCACATTCATCTGGACTTCCAGTTGAAATTGACCCAAAGCCAAGTTGTGAATGGGTTCATATGAATTTGTGGGTAGATCTGTAGTGGAGAGCCTAGCGATCTATCCTTGGCTCTGTACCATTCAACATCATAATGTTGTAGCCTTAGAACCATCTGGGACTCCAAGGGCCCACTTGTCAAATCCTATCATTTCACAGATGAGGAAATCATGATCCGGTGATGTTAAGTGGCTTGTGTGAAATCCTACCGGCAGTAAATGTTGGAGGAAGGATTTGAATGGGACACCAGAGTCAATATTTTTTCCATTGTACAACTCATGGTTCTTGTTGGATGATGAACTTGGATGGAACACTTATGAAAAATATTCTGATCAAAATTTATGACTTTACATACTACTTTGCATTTCACAAAATGCTTTGATACATTCTCATTTGAGCCTTATAATAATTGGGAGGGAGTTGGAACTAAAACTATTATTATCTCCATTTTTAAAAGTAAGAAAATTGAGGTTCAGAGTAGTCAAATAGAAAGTCCACCCATTATGTTGCTCTGTAATGCTAGGACCCCAATAAATGTTCACCAATTTGATTGAAATTATGTGATGAAATAGAAGAAATGTTGGCTGTATAATCAATAATAGCTTAGGTTGGAAAATCTCTACTCCAATGTTGATGGGTTTTTCAATCTTTAGCAAGTTACATACCTCTGAGAGCCTCAGATTTCTTATTAATGAAATTTAAAATAATGCTCATCCTGCCTCATGGAGGTGTGTCCTTTGTAAACAAGATGGGAATAGAGACTGGACGTGTGATCTCATTGGTTTGGGGAATTTCTGGTTGAGGAAACACTTCCTATTAATACAAATCAGCACCTTCTCTTCAATATATGATCTTAAGGAGTTGCTTACTTAAGGAGTTACTAAGAGGAGAAATGACCTGTCTAGGACCATCCAACTGATTTGTATCAGAGGCAGGACTTGGAACTTTAACTTGGAGCACAGAATAAAGGTGAGTTTTAAAACTCATCATCATTATCCTGGGGCAAAGATATCATGCCTATTAGGGGAATTTAACTCTAAAATCAGGATAGCTAGGTGGTACAGTGGACAGAGCACCAGGCCTAGAGTCAGAAAGACTAGCATTCAAATTTGGCCTCAGATACTTACTAGCTGTGTGACTGAGGAAAGGAATTTGCCTCAGTTTCCTAATTTGTAAAATGAGCTGAAAAAGGAAATTACAGACCATTTCAATATCTTTGCCAACCTCCACTGCTGCCACAAAAGGGGTCACAAAGACTTAGACACATCGGAAAACACATAAATGGCAATAACAAGTCTAAAAACAATCAGTGAACAGAAGGCACTGATTGTCACCAAGGAAAGATGATGAAGAGTTTCCCCTGATAATTTAGAAACTAAGGGGACAAATCTTGGGAGAGCAGCATTGGCTCAAGGCCAAGATAAACTTGTTTCCCCTATTTTTCTTTGTGGAGAATTTATTTAAGAGCTTTATTTTTTAAATAAATATAACTTTGGAGAAGAATTTATTTCCTTGTTAAATGGAGCATTTGATTGAAAACCTGCCGCCATTAAAACTAAGAGCAGACCATCTCCAAACATGCCAATGGAATTAGCATGAATTCTTACTTACTAGAAATGAATGACTGTTCATCAGATGCCAGTGTATTTGGATCACACTGGGGGAAAAGCTAGTACCAATGAAACCTAGTTAAATCAGAAATATTTTGGGTGAAGACTGAAAATAAGTGAAAAGACAATCTATTCTTCATTATTTTCTGACTCACATTTTAATTCAGGTGACCGGTGCTCTCACCCCAGCTAGGATACTAACTGGTTGTGTGATTCTAAGGAAGTTACTTCTTTAAGTCTCAGTTTCCTCATCAGTCATATCTTTCTCTACCTCACAGGATTTTGGAGGGATTCTAATGAGATAATATATGTGAAAAGCATAAGAAATCATATAAATACAAGTTGTATCAATTAAAATTATTATGGTTAGAAAAAATGGTACAAGGAATAGAATCCTGACTCCCTATCATCTCCAAGACTAACTAAAAAATCCTCTGTTTGGCATTAAAAGCCTTCTAGGCTCTTTAGACTTTATTCTCTTCACCTCAATCTCCTCACACATGCCAGTGACTTGGGCCTCCTTGATGTGTCCTTGTAGAATACACTTCTGGACATTTTCACTGGCTATCCTCCATTCCTGAAATGTTCTCCCTCCTCATATCTGCCTCTTAGCTTCCTTCAGGTCCCAGCTAAAATCCCACTTACTACAGGAAACCTTTTTGATCCCCCTTAATTTTAGTACCTTACCTTTATTGATTGTTACCCATTTATCCTGTATACAACTTGGCTGTACATAACTATATATTTGCACATTCTCTCCCCAATAGAATGGAAAACTCCTTGGAAGCATGGATTATGTGTTCTTTGTATTTTTATCTCCAATGCTTGGTCTTAGTAAGTTCTAAATAAATGCTTCTCCATTGATTGGTTGGTTGACCTTGGGCGGGTCATTTAATTATCCTGGATCTCAATTTCCTTATCTGTAAAAAAAGAAGGTTGGAAGAAATGACTTCTGAAATCCTTTTAAGCTTTAGAGCTATATCATCCTATGAATACAAGGGCTTTCCAACCTTCTAAGTTGTTCAACACACAAATTGGTATCATCTTAAATTTTGGAAAGCGTGAGCATTTGTTCAAAAAAGATCAGAATATGTTATTGGATGACTACAATATGGAGATGGAGAAATCTAGAAATTTTTTTCTGAAATATTTAAAAGTACTGTATTTTTAATTCTATAGTTAGAACTGAAAACCATTTCAAACAGCTTTAGCTAAGTTGTATATAAAACAAATCCATGTAAATCATCAACACTTCTATCTGGAATCAGGAGGATCTGAGTTCAAATTCAGCCTCAGACACCTAAACAATCAGAGACACAGGGAAAACCACTTAACTTTGCTTGCCTCAGTTACCTCATTTGTAAAATCAGCTGGAGAAGGAAGTGACAAACTACTCTAGTATCTTTGCCAAGAAAATCCCAAATGGAGTCAGACATGACTTAAAATGACTAAACAAAGCAAATTATGGTTTTCCTAATATTGAACCAGCCCTGCATCCCTGGTATAAATCCTACTTGATCATGATGGATGACCCTTCTGATCACTTGCTGGAGTCTTTTTGCTAGTATCTTATTTAAGATTTTTGCATCTATATTCATTAGGAAGATCGGTCTATAGTTTTCTTTCTCTGTTTTTGACCTGCCTGGCTTTGGAATCAGTACCATGTTTGTGTCATAAAAGGAGTTTGGTAGAACTCCCTCTTTGTTTATTATGTCAAATAATTTGTATAGTATTGGGATTAACTGTTCTCTGAATGTTTGATAGAATTCACTGGTGAATCCATCAGGCCCTGGGGATTTTTTCTTAGGAAGTTCTTTGATGGCTTGTTGGATTTCATTTTCTGATATGGGATTATTTAAGAATTCTATTTCCTCTTCTGTTAGTCTAGGCAGTTTGTATTTTTGTATATATTCATCCATATCACCTAAGTTGGTGTATTTATTGCCATATAATTGGGCAAAGTAATTTCTAATGATTGCCTTAATTTCCTCTTCATCGAAGGTGCTGTCCCCCTTTTCATCTTTGATGCTGTTAATTTGCTTTTCTTCCTTCCTTTTTTAAATTAGATTGACCAGTACTTTGTCTATTTTGTTTGTTTTTTCAAAGTACCAGCTTCTTGTCTTATTTATTAAATCAATAGTTCTATCACTTTCGATTTTATTAATTTCTCCCTTAATTTTTAGGATTTCTAGTTTGGTTTTCTGCTGGGGTGTTTTAATTTTATTGCTTTCGAGTTTTTTTATTTGCATTTCCAATTGAATGATCTCTGCTCTCCCTAGTTTGTTGATATATGCACTCAGGGATATGAATTTACCTCTGATTACCGCTTTGGCTGCATCCCAAAAGGTTTGAAAGGATGTCTCGCTATTGTCATTTTCCTCGATAAAATTATTAATTGTTTCTATGATTTCTTCTCTAACTAAACGATTTTGGAGTACCATATTATTTAATTTCCAATTAGTTTTTGATTTGGTTTTCCATGTACCTTTACTGATCATTATTTTTATTGCCTTGTGATCTGAGAAGGTTGCATTTATTATTTCTGCTTTTCTGCATTTGTGTGCTATGTTTCTGTGACTAATGTATGGTCAATTTTTGTGAATGTGCCATGTGGTGCTGAGAAGAAGGTGTATTCCTTTTTATCCCTATTTATTTTTTCCATATGTCCATTAATTCTAATTTTTCTAAGATTTCATTCACTTCTTTTACCTTTCTTATTTATTTTTTGGTTTGATTTATCTAAGTTTGATAATGGTTGGTTTAAGTCTCCCACTAATATGGTTTTACTGTCTATTTCTCCCTTCAATTCTCCTAGTTTCTCCATTAGAAATTTGGGTGCTATATTATTTGGTGCATACATGTTGATTAGTGATATTTCCTCATTATCTAAAGTCCCTTTTAACAAAATATAATTACCTTCCCTATCCCTTTTGATCAGGTCTCTTTTTGCTTTGGCTTTGTCAGATATCATGATTACCACTCCTGTTCTGTCAGTTGAGGCCCAGAAGGTCTTACTCCATCCTTTAATTCTGATCTTGTGGGTGTCAACCCTCCTCATGTGTGTTTCTTGAAGACAACATATGGTAGGGTTTTGGATTCTAATCCATTCTGCTATTCGTCTACGTTTTATGGGTGAGTTCATCCCATTCATGTTCAAAGTTATGACCGTCATTTGTGGACTCCCTGGCATTTTGATATCCTTCCCTAGTTCTAACCTTTTCTTCTTTGGCTCTACCTTTTAGTCCAGTGATTTACTTTAAATTGGTCCCACTTGTACCCTCCCTTGATATGTTTCCCTTTTTGTTCCCTCCCCTTCCCCCCCTCTCTTTCCCTCCCCTTTTGTTTTCCCTTCCCCCCTTCCCCCCTTGGTTTTCCCTTCTCCCTACCCTTGTTGGGTAAGATAGAATTCAAGATCCCAATGGATCTGGATGTTTTTCCCTCTCAGAGTTGATTTCCCTGAGAGTAAGGTTTAAGTAAAAATTCTCTTCCTCTCCTTCTTATAGGAGTTTTCTTCCCCTCCCCTTCCCATGTGAATCTTTGTGTGAGAAAGATTATTCTATTTGGTCTTTCTTTTCTCCCTATTTACACATTACATTTTCCCCACATGTTAGTATACATAGATTGATATAAATGTAGTCCTTATAGATGAGAGTTTGAGTAAAAGAAGAAGATCACATTTTTCCCCTTTCCTTACTATTTACCTTTTCAGGTATTTCTTGCTCTTTGATTTTCGATATCGAACTTTCCACAGAGCTCTGGTCTTTTCATTGCAAAAAGTTGGAAATCTTCTATTTTGTTGAATGCCCATACTTTCCCTTGGAAGTATATAGTCAGTTTTGCTGGATAGCTGATTCTTGATTGAAGACCCAGCTCTCTTGCCTTTCTGAAGATCATGTTCCATGCCTTACGATCATTCAGGGTAGAACTTGCAAGGTCTTGTGTGACCCTGACTGGCATTCCTTTATATCTAAATTGTCTTTTTCTGGCTTCTTGTAGGATTTTTTCTTTTGTTTGAGAGTTTTGGAATTTGGCAATTACATTCCTGGGAGTTGTCTTTTGGGGGTTTAGTGTAGAGGGTGTTCTGTGAGCTCTGTCAGTGGCTGTATTGCCCCCTTGTTCTAGAATCTCTTTGATTATCTCTTGTATTACGATGTCAAGTTTGCTGTTTATTTCTGGCTTTTCTGGAAGTCCAATTATTCTTAAATTATCTCTTCTCCCTCTATTTTCCAAATCTGTCACTTTGTCAGTGAGATATTTTATGTTCTCTTCTAATTTCTTGCTCTTTTGGCTTTGCTTTATTAGTTCTTGCTTTAAAGCCTGGTTTTCTTTTACAGTTTGGTCAAACTGGTTTTGTAGATGCATGAATTTCTTTTGCATTATTTCCCACTTTTCCTCCCAGAAGGCTTCCATCTTTTTGATCATTTCAGATTCAAATTCATCATGGGTTTGTGGAGAGTTTCCATTTCATTTGCAAGGTATTGGAGCATTTGCTTGTGTTTCCTCTTCTATCTCCTCTGTGTTTTGTATTTTTGCTCCATAAAATGTGTCCAAAGTCACCCCCTTCTTCTTGTTTCTTTTGGAATTTTGGGGCTTTTGTGCTTCTGTGTAGTTTGCCATCTCTATCTGAGTGGGGAGGATTAGCTTTTCTTATCTCTGTCTGGCGTTCAGAGGTTTTAGCCCTAGGCAGATTGTCTGTTCTATGCAGTTGTTATTCTGCCTTCCCGGGGAGCCAGGAATTACTGGTGTGTCCCTGTTACTACCCTCCTCTCCTCGGCACCCTCCTGATGCTTCTCTGTTGCCTTACTTCCATGCTCTGAGTCTAGCTTGGCCCTTGTTCCTGTGCCTTAGCCGGTCAGCTGCAGCACTCTGCAGGGGGAGGGGCCACAGCTTCCTGGAGCTCAGAGGGCTCCTAATGAGATTAGCTTTCCCTGGGTTGAATTTAGTATGCCTTGAGGCAGGGACTTTTTTCGTGAGACTCCAAAGGAAAGATCCAGCCAGGGGGTTACAAGCTCCCCCCTCTTTCTCTATTTCCCTGCTGTCTGGGTGCCCCCTCGACTGGGTTAGGTTGTTTTCAGGATGTGGCCTTCAGAATAGCCAGCTCCCGAGGCCCTTTTGCTAGCCCTGAGGTTTGCTGTTGTTCCAGACAACCCTGCTCTCTGAGGGGGAGGGGCCGCGGCTTCCCGGAGCTCCGAGGGCTCCTCCCAGGGGGTTACGAGCTCCCCTGTCCCTCTCTGTTTCATTGCTGTCTGGGTTCCCCCTTGACTGGGTCAGGTTGTTTTCAGGAAGCGGCCTTCAGAATAGCAGGCCATGGGGCTCTGAGGTTGCCTCTGCTGCCTGGGACTTGGACTCAGCGCTCTGGGTTGGGGCGGATGGGTCCTATGACCTTCCTTCTGCCTACCCCTTAGGTCCAAGTGGTCTCAGGTTCTGGCTTTTGGGGGGGGCATACTTTTTGGTTCAGGTCCAGGTCCTGGAGGAGGACTCCCGGGGTCTATGTTGTTGATCGTTTTGAATTTTGGTGCCCTAGGAGCATTTGGTTTGAGATCAGTAAGGAAGGGTTTCAGGAGATCTGGACTTTAGCTTTCTCTAAGCCGCCATCTTGACCGGAAGTCTCAACAAAGCAAATTATGAAAACAATTTTAGTATTGGCTAAGAAGTAAAGCCATTGGTTGTATAGATTAATTACATAATATGTAGTAGTATATGACTATAATAATCTAGTGTTTAATAAACCCAAAGATCTCAGCTTTGGGGGTAAGAACTCACCATTTGATAAAAATTGCTGAAAAGACTAGAATCCAGTTTGGAAGAAATTAGGCCTAGACCAACATTCAAGGGGGATGTCATGAGTAAACTAAAAGGGAACATAAAAAAAATGTTTTTGTCATGTCTCTGGGTAAGAAAAGAGTTTGTAACCAAACATGAGATATGATCAAGGGAAGTAAAATGGAAAATTCTGATTCCATAAAACTAAAAAGTTTTTGTACAAACAACACTAATGGAGCCAAAATTAGAAATAAAATGGGAGATGGGGGAAAATCTACAGCAAATGTCTCTGATAAAGACCTCATTTCTCAAAAATATAGGAAATGGAGCCATGTTTATAAAAAAATATAAGCCATTTTCCAATTGATAAATGGTCAAAGGATATGAACAGGAAGTTTTCAGAAAAAAAAAACTATCAATAACCACATGAAGGGCAGCTGGGTTGGCACAGAGGATGGAGTACCAGTACTAGAATCAGGAGGCTTGATTTCAAATCTGGCTTCAAACACTTACTAGCTATATGATCCAGGACAATTCACTTAACCCTGTTTGCCTCAGTTTTCTCATTTATGAAAATGAGGAAGTGGCTAAATATTCCATTATCTTTACCAAGAAAACCCCAATGGAGTCACAAAGGGAAATAACTAAACAACAAAAAGTCACATAAAAATACTCTAAATTGCAATTGATTAAAGAAATGCAAATAAAAATTGAGTTCTGAGATAATACCTCATACCTATTGGATTGCCTAGCATAACAGAAAAGGAAAATGATAAATGCTGGAGGAGATGTGGAAAAATTGAAACATTAACATACTGTTGGAAGAGTTGTGAACTGGTCCAATCATTCTGGAGAACAATTTGGAATGATGACCAAAAGGCTTATAAAACTCTATATAGTCTTTGACCCAACATTCCATACAAATTAGATCTGTATTACAAATAGATCAAGGAAAAGGGAAAGGACCTATTTGTATAAAAATATTAATAGTAAGGTTTTTTTTTTTTGTGGTGACCAAGAATTAGAAATTGAGGGGATGTCCATCAATTGGGGACAAGTTGAGGTACATGACTCTGATGGAATAATTGTGCTATAAGAAATGATGAGCAGGAAGGTTTTAGAAAAACCTGGGGGGTCAGCTGGGTAGCTCAGTGGATTGAGAGCTAGCCCAAGAGACAGGAGGTCCTAGGTTCAAATCTGGCTTCAGACACTTCCCAGCTGTGTGACCCTGGGCAAGTCACTTGACCCCCATTGCCTAGCCCTTACCACTCTTCTGCCTTGGAGCCAATATGCAGTATTGACTCCCAGATGGAAGGTAAGGGTTTATATATATATAAAAAAAAGAAAGAAAAACCTGGAAGACTAATATGAACTGATGCAAGTGAAGGGAGAAGAACAGTGTACAAAGTAAGAGCAATGTTTTAAGGATGATCAGTGAAAGACTGAGCTACTCTGTTTAGGACAAGATCCATGACAATTCCAAAAGATCCATGATGAAAAATTCTATCCACCTCCAGAGAGAGAGAATTGGTGAACTCTGAGTGAAGACTGAAGCATACTTTTAAAAGCTTTCTTTATCAGGGGCAGCTAAATGGTTCAGTGGATTGAGAGCTAGGGCTAAAGATGGGAGGTCCAGGCAAATCTGGCCTCAGACAGAGGCTGTGTGACCCTGGGCAAATCACTTAACCCCCATTGCCTAGCCCTTACCACTCTTTTGTTTTGGAACTAATACACAGTATTGATTCTAAGATGGAAGGAAAGACAAAAAAATCCAACCTTTTTAATTTTTCTATGGTGTGTGTGTGTGTGTGTGTGTGTGTGTGTGTGTGTGTGTATGTTTTCCTTTGTACTATACCTAACATGGAAATGTTTTGCATGACTTCACATACAAAATAAATATTATATTGCTTGCCTTCTCAAAGGGTATGGGAAGGGTGAGCAGGAAGGAGATAATTTAGAATTCAGAATTTTAAAGAATGTTAAAAATTTTTTTCATGGAAAATAATGAAATAAATAAAAATGTATTAAAAAAAAGAAAGTCTATGTAATGTAATCTTTTACCAAAGTAGGAGCATTTTTCAAGTGGTAAATGGTAATACCTTTTGTATGATAGTAAGGCAAAGAGTTAGAAAATTAATCCATATAATAGCACTACAAAATTTCAGAGTTAGAACCTCTGTAGTCACTTAAATAAATATATTTTGAAAAAAATCTTCCCTACAAAATACTTGATAAATGTTACCAAGTTTTTGTTTGATACTTTATAATGATGGACAACCTACTTCCCCTAAAGTAGTCCATTACATTTTAAAGAACTCATTTTCTATATTTGTAATGAATCCTAATTGCATTTACAGGTATTGGTAGTAGTCTCTCTATAACTGAGGATGACGATTGTCTTTGTGCGTTTCTGTGCACAAAGACACTTGTACATGAAGGAGATTTAAGTGGAAAAGTTGATGCACAGAGACAGTCCCACTCTCTTGGCGTTGGAAGCCTGGGTCCAGTGGCACGAAAAGTCGTTACACCTGGGGACTTGTAAAATTGAGATTTGAACTCTGGACTCCATTTCCCAGGAGTCCTTGCTAGCTCCCAGAATGCCCTCTAATCTCACTGAATTCTCACCTGGGACAAGAACAAAATTTTATTTAAAGGGTCTTCCCCGTAGGCAGGGACTCGCTCTCTTGGACTTCTGTTTTGGGGCAGATGTGGCTCTTTACATAATGTAGGTGAGGTCTTGTCTAGGCCTCTGGCCTAGGCATGTGTTTTTTCTTATCCTGTACTTTCTTTAATCCTTAACTTTAATAAACCTCTAAAAATATAATACTCCTTGCAGAGAGAAACTAATATCTACCTGCCTCAGATGACTCAGTCTCCCCTAAATTTTAATCATTACAGACTTCCTCAGCTGCATTGGATGGCCGTGTTGTCCTTTGTGCTCCAACACGCCCTAAGCACTCCACAGTGCCTTGCTGCATCGCCATCTCAGCCGTTGAACCTTCTTATTGGTTTCTTCTGTCTGTTCTGCCGAAGCAGTCTTCACATGCTGGGTGAGCAAAGCCCTAGTTCACCAGGGGTCAACGACCCGATGGCTACCCTCACAAGGTTTAGCCGGCTTGTTGAAGCCGTTGCCTGGGGTGTGGCCGCTGCCGCATGCTAGCAGCTACTGGGAGCCACAAGTGAGAGCTGGGTGTCAGGTGAGGATCAGAGGCTGGAGAGCTGCCCTAGGAGGGCACGACAAGCCCTCCATATCAAAGATATTACTCCTCCCCAAGCACCCCATCTGGTGTCTCTAAAATGTTCTTTTTTATAGTTATATTCTTTTTTAGAAATAAATTATTTTTTATTTTTATATCACCTATATTTTTCACTGTCTTACCTCTCATTTCTCTCAGAACTATACCTTATAATAAAAAATAAAAACAAGGGGAAAGGGGGCAGCTGGGTAGCTCAGTGGATTGAGAACCAGGCCTAGAGACAGGAGGTCCTAGGTTCAAATCTGACCTCAGCCACTTCCTAGCTGTGTGACCCTGGGCAAGTCACTTGACCCCCATTGTCTAGCCCATACCACTCTTCTGCCTTGGAGCCAATATACGCAGTATTGACTCCAAGACAGAAGGTAAGGGTTTAAAAAAAAAACAAGGGGGAAAAAATGTCCAGTAAAAATAACCAACATATTAGGAAAAGTCTCTTTTGGGTAATGTCCCCCACTTCCTACTGCAAAGAAGATGGAGTTGAGATGGGGATATGTCCATCTATCTCTTCTTTGTGGTCAAATTTGGTCATTTTAATTTCACTGTTATAAGTTTTGATTAGTTTGTTGCTGTTCTTTCATTTGCATTGTAGTAGTAGTCATTTCCTTGATTTTGCTCTCTTTTCTTTGCATCAATTTGTGTAAGTATTTCTTTGTATTGTATAGCACAGTAACATACCATCCATTCATGTATCATGCTTTGTTTTGCCATTTTCCATCAAGCTAATTCCAATTTGGTTAGAACTCCTTGGTAGGAATGTTTTTCCAGATATCAAATTCAAATGCTTCTTTGCCTCTTTGCCACTTCCATCCTTTGTTCTTGTTCTGTTCTCTGGAGTCAAGAAGAATAATCCTTTTTCTACATGACAGCCCTTCAAATACTTAAAGACATCAACCATGTCCCTCTTGGAGGCCCTCTAGCTCCAAAGTCATATCTTGTTCCACTCCCTATATTACACAGTCCTTTTCAGTCCAGTGAGAAACAACTTTATTTTCTTCAGGCATCTCATGAATAAGAACATGAGCTGCTCAGACCTTGTCGTTGACTTCATTCCAGAGCCTTCCCCTAGTATATTTACTCTCTCTCTCTAAACAGCTAAACAGCTGGCATATGCCAACCTAGTGCTATATGACTTACACCCACAATTTACAACTCACCCATCATTGCATTTTGTCAGCAGAATGAAATTAGCTTGATATGCTGACTGTAAACAAGGGAGTTATTTAAAATCCAGTCATAGATTCTTGTTGAGGGCAAGACCTTTTAGACCTTGACATCTGAATTTTGCACACTTCCCTTAGGTATGAGTCTAGGCTTCCTTCCTATTAATTCAATGTCGCATTGTTCAATCATAGTTTTAAAAACCTAATAAAATAAAATGAGCAAGGTTCACTCATTTAAACCCAACAAATATTTTAAATTACCCACTATGTTCAAGGATCTGAGGATGCAAAGATGAAAAATTAAAAAGTCCCTGTGTCATTCCACTCACATTTGAAACTCTTGCTGTAGGAATGAACTTTCCTTAATTGGTGAGTGAATTAGCCCAAACTCAGTTATGGTGTTATAGCTAATCTAGATTAATGCTAGATCACTGGACCAAGTCACATTTCACATATGATCCCACAGTGCAATCCAGCTGTCTAAACCCATCCATCCTCTTTTCATCTTTAGCTTTGGTCTCTGAGTGTCCAAAGCAATACTATGGTACCATTGTTCCTGGAAGGGACATGTAACTTGACTACTCATTGCATCCAATCACCATTCCTATGACTCCCCAAATGTTTCCTGGCTACCACTTCCATCACATGTATCTCACCTTCTTAAAAAATAAGATCTTAGGGAATCTAGGGAATATTTCACTTCTATGTTAGTATCCCCAGCATTTTAGGGTGGTGCCTGTTACATACTAACTGCTTAGTAAATTCCATTTATTAATTCCCTGCACTCAAGGAGCTTTCCATTTCTTAGAGGACATATGACATGTATATAGATGTTAAAGGGATTTTCTTAATTTTCTGTCTCTTTAAGAGGCAAGAGAGTAGAAAGATTCCTAAGTGTATCAGACCTGGCAGGTGCCAGTGAGTCAGAGCTGAAGATTCTGTTACCTAGAAAATGAGAGAGTTAAAGAAGGGACAGTTGGCATTTATAGGGCTTTTGCCTTTGGATCTCAAGAGTGCAGGAAGTCTGTCTCTTAGTTTCTCTACTGGCAGTTTACTACAGGTAGTTGGGATAGAGAAACCTTATTTAAGGAGGTCATAGGTGGGCTGTTGATTTATTAGTGGAAAATAGTTAGTGAATAAATTTTGGGTAGTGTAGGTTAGATAGGCCTGGTCTGGCCAGTCAAGAAGCACCTGTCCTCAGAAGACAGAAGTAGGGTTTTAGAAATTTTAGTTAGTATTAGGAATTTAGGTATAGTCATAGGGTATAGAATAATATCTTTTTCCTCCTTTCTCTTCTATCTGTACTTCTCAAATTAAACTAAGTGTTTTATTAAACTGTTCTCCTCACTTTTGTCAAACTCCTATCATTTAACCCTTACACAGGTCAATGTGACTCTCAGTAGCCATTTAATTCAACCCATACATGAAAGAGAATCTCCTCTCCCTCCCAACATATTCACCAAATGGTAATACAACCTTTGCTTAAAGACTTCCACCAAGGAGACGTCCCTACCTCTAGTTGGCCCATTTGAATTTGGGTCACTTGAAATTGTTAGGAAGGTTTTCCTATTGTGGAGCCCAAATCTGCTTCTCTTCATTATCTGCATCCTTTCTATGTTATGTTTTTCAGCCCTCTGGGACTGAGAAGAACAAGTTTTTTCACCTGATAGCTCTTCAAATATTCTTGTATAGTTTTTATAATCACTCTAAACCTTCTCTTCTCCAGGCTAAACAACCCCCTAATTCTCCATTTTCAAAGATCAAAACAAAAAAAACAAAACACAGCCAGTACCTTAAAGAGATATTCAATCAAGTATGGATAATTTGACATCAGGATGATATAAGGCAGAGAATGATAGGAACAAAGGACAGCCAAATAAGGTCTAGGAAAATTGAGTGAAAGAGATCAATGTTGTTCTTCAGCTATTTTTCAATCATGTCTGATTCTTTGTGACCTAATTTAGGGTTTTCTTGAAAAAAGATGCTGGAATAGTTTGCCACTTCCTTCTCCAGATCATTTTACAAGTGAAGAAACTGAGGCAAATGGGATTAAGTCACTTATCCTGGGTCTCCTAGCTAGCAAGCATACTAGAATCAGATTTGCTCTCAGGATGACCACTCTTGACTCTAGCCTCAGTGCTCAATATTCTGTGCTAACTTGCTACTCCAGAGAGCAATTTTAGCTGAGAGACTTTGTAGGAAATTTCATTAGTAGGTGGCGCTTGAGTTGGAATTTGAAGGAAAAACCATTATTCTAAAAAGCTGAGATGTGCATGTTCTAGGTTTGGAGAAAGAAAATTATTCCAATAGGTTGGGATATGAATGGAGCATACTGTATGGATGGGGGATGCACTAAATTAATGGAGGGAGATAGAAGATGGGAAATAGTTACTAATACAGTTGGTTGAGATATAATTTAAGACTTGGAAGATAGGTTGGAGCTAAATTGTGGAAGGCTTAAATGTTGGGATAAATAATTTGTCTTAGTTGTATTTTTCCTAATGATAATTGGGAGCTACTCAAGTTTTTTTAGGGCAGCTGCCTAGGAGTATTGGATATAGTGTTGGATCTAAAGTCCAGAAGATTCTTCTCTCTCCATTGAAATCTGGCCTCAGTCATTTCTTAGCATGTGACCCATAGCAAATCACTTAATCCTATTGGCCTCAGTTTCCTTATCTTTAAAGTGAGTTGGAGAAGGAAGTGACAAATCACTCCAATATCTTGGCCAAGAAAACTCATAATGAGGTCACAGAGATTCAGACATGACTGAGCAACAAACAACAAAATTTTTGGACATAAGGTCAGACTTAAAGCTTAAATGACTCAAGATTTAACAAACTTAACTGTTTTAATTATTTTGGCTACTATGCTTGGCAAACAGATTGGATCATCAAGAAACTGGGGAAATCAACTGGCAAACAGATCTAAGAAAGAGGCAGTGTAAGTGCAACAAAACGTTTGGATGTGTGACCGTTACACATTGTGAGACTGGTTCTGAGTAGGAAATAGAAACTTATTGATCAGGATAGCAATAATCTATCAATTAATTGGTCAGTGATCTCTCAGTGATAAAAGACAAATTCATCCAGCATCTTAAGCCATTAAATACAATTTGGAAGTTCATTATTCAGCCCACCCCAGGGTGCATACCTAGTGAGAAATTAGGCTAATACATGCTCTCTCTTATGAAGATGGGAAAAATCACATGCTAGATCATAGGATTTTAATGCCCTTACTGATCTAGATGAAGAAATCAGATTATGCCTGTTTAAGAGCAATTTTTCCTATTCATCATGGTGAAGGACTCAAGGATGTTGCCTTGGTCTAAACTAGTTTCTATTTACTAGACTAGATAAAACATATATTCTCAATCTTAATTATCTCAATTTGAGAAGTCACTTTGAGGCAGGAAATGTGAGAACATTCCTTGGATTGTCAGGGCAAAGAAATGAGGAAGACTTGAAAAACATGCTACTGGACCCTAGATCAAAAAATACAACCAGCACATTATTTAGAAATAAAAATGTCATCGAATTAGGAATAAATCTTGTCAGATGTAAGAGAGATTGTTGAAGTAGAATCAATAATATTGCTTGCAGGTCATAATTGTAAGAGTTAGTGTGATTTTTGGGTTCCTGGCAAAGTGTCTAATTTATTTTCCAAATTCTCCCTAACCCACTATCTGATGCCTGAAAATCCAGTTAGAGCTTTATTCCTTAGCTTGAGATTTTGAGTCATTTAAAAAATTCAAATCCCTTTGGGAGACAGAGAGAGAGAGAGAGAGAGAGAGAGAGAGAGAGAGAGAGAGAGAGAGAGAGAGAGAGAGAGAGAGAGAGAACATACTATGGAAAAGAGTCAGTACTTAGGGGAAGGGAACCAAAAAGGAGCTGAAGAAGACTGAAATGACCTCTTCCTTCCTTTTTCACAGTTTTTCCTAATATTGGACCTGCCCCTAAGGTAGAAAATCTGGCATAATGGAAAGTACCCTGAACTCACACCCAGAGAGAGCTGAGTTCAAAACCTGTTTTAAGTTATTACTAGCAGAATGACTGACATCAAGTCTTTCTTCTTCTTCTTCTTGTTCTTGTTCTTCTTGTTCTTGTTCTTGTTCTTGTTCTTGTTCTTCTTGTTCTTCTTGTTCTTCTTGTTCTTGTTCTTGTTCTTGTTCTTGTTCTTGTTCTTGTTCTTGTTCTTGTTCTTGTTCTTGTTCTTGTTCTTCTTCTTCTTCTTCTTCTTCTTCTTCTTCTTTTCTTCTTCTTCTTCTCCTTCTCCTTCTTCTCCTTCTTCTTCTTCTTCTTCTTCTTCTTCTTCTTCTTCTTCTTCTCCTTCTCCTTCTTCTTCTTGTTAGAAGTTATTAATAATGTCTGTTTCAGAGACATTTCAGCAGCAACTTTCCTTCTTGATCAGAGAAAATGAGAAGGATGAAGTGATGAGAACAGATGCCATCTCAACAGACTATCTAGATCTGAGATTCCCTAGGTCCTGAGTTAGCACTTATCACTGACAAGCCCAGGTGAGGCAGTTATAGATCTCAGTCTTATCAAGGGGAAACACTAGTCTCTGAGTGAGAAGCTGGGTTCAAATTCTGAACCTTCCCATTGGAGTCTCAGCTTCCTCATCCATAAAAGGCAGATGATCTCTGAGGTTTCTCTCAGCTCGGAGAAGCTGGGATCTCCACTCCTTCTTTCTGGATGGGAGGCAATTCAAGAGCTATGAATACAAATGAATGTTTAAACAGCCACTCCCCCAAATAGCTTCTCTTGGTGGATACTGAGAACCAGGAAACCTGTGCCCAAGATCTAGATGAGAGGGAAGAATTTTTTGCAGCTCTGTGTTAGATTCTGTGCCGTGGCAGATTCCTGTATTCTTGTGTGCTGCCAGACTCCTGTTTCTGAATGGAGGGGAAGGAGAAAGAGAAGGAGATGGATGTGGAGAAACCATCCAAAGCCAAGTAATGTGTCTTCTTGATTTTTGTACTATCTAATAAGGAAGGGGTTCAAAGGAAGTTAGTAGTGAAGCTTAGAGCTTTCTAATTCTATCTCGTTTGCTCTTCACAGCAGCCCAGGTGCTGCTGCTATTATCCTCATTTTACAGTTGAGAAAATTGAGGCAAAAAGGTGAAATAATAATATTAGCTAACATTTATATAGTGTTTTCTAAGTGTCAGACACTTTGTTAAATATTTTACAATTATTATCTCATTTGATCCTCATTACAATTCTAAGAGGTAGATCTTGTCATTGTCCCTATTTTACAAATGATAAAACTGAGGGAAACAGAGAAGAGACTTGCATAGAGTCAAACATTAGATGATACATTTGAAATTAAATCTTTCTGAGTCCGGTTCCAACTGTGGGGCAGCAGGCAAAGAATTACCTCTTAGGAGTAGCTCTATTCAAATGAATTACATCTGGAACTGTAAGATCTGAGTTCAAGTCCTGAATATGCTACTTTGGTTAGCCTGGGAAAATTATTTGGCTTCTATGGCTCTAATTTTCCTTATCTGTAAAATGGTGCTGGGCTGACTGACTTCTAAAATATCTTCAAGCTGTGAATCCATATATTAGTTAATGATGTTTAGCCTCTGAGCAAAGTTTTCACATGCCCTTCTTGAAACAAGGTTGATTCCACTTAAATGTCAAACATGTAACTTCATCCTGTTGGTTATTTTCCTCTTTTAGGCTAACTTAGTTTTCTTGTAAAATCTTCCTACAATTTTATAAAAGGAATTTGGTGTGTAGACCACTAGACAGGGGTGGAGGAGTTTCTTGACAAAAGTCCATCAAGTTATTTGTCATCTTTGATGTAGCTTCCAGCAAGGAGTATATCCCTCACTAAGTGACCAGATTGTATGTCCAGGCCAAGTCCAGTAAATCAGGGATTGCAGCCCCTGCCCAACATACAAATTAAGATAATGCTATTTATACAACTTGTCTCACAGGGTGGTTATGAGTACCATGTCTAATACATGGCAGAAAGAATTTTGGATTTGGTGTTGGGAAGATGATTTCAAATCCTACCTCAGATTATTTTGTTGTATTCTCTTGAGCAGGTCATTAAACCTTTTTCAGCATGTTTCCTCATCTGTAAAATGGGGATAATCAAAGCACCTACCTTTCAGGCTAGTGGTATATAACTGTGACTAGCTGAGCAAAGAGCTTTGGAACTGTTCAAGTGATATGTCATTATTTAGTCGTGTCAGTTGTATCTGATTCTTGGCAAAGACCTGGAATTAGTTTGCTCTTTTCTTCTCCAGGTCATTTTACAGATGAGAAAACTGAGGCAAACGGGGTTAAGGGATTGGCCCAGGTTCACACTGCTAGCAAGTGTCTGAGGGCAGTTTGGAACTCAAGAAGTTGAGTCTTCCTGAGTCCAGGGCCAGCTCTCTATACAGTATGCCTAACCCTAACCCTAACCCTAACCCTCACCCTAACCCTACCTAAAGTATTATGTGGATGCAAGCTCCCCCCCTCCCAGGATGACTCAGTTTGGGGGCATGGCTTTATTAATTTCTTCTAGGAATAATTATTGAAAGATTATTTAGGAATTATTAAAGATTCCTAAATATTATTATTTAGATAATGGTCTAAAAGGTTTACTCCTATTAGACCACTGAAAAGTTGTGGTTGTTACAAGGTCCTGTTTCTGGCCTCCTGTGTTCTTAGAATTGTTTCTTTTCTTTCAAAGTCATTTTTCTTCCCCTATTGAACTAAGAGAGTCACACTGAGGTTCAGGCTAATTTCCAGAAGTGGAAAATGACATTTCAATGTAATTTATGTATGTAGATTAGGTTCATTAGAAGGAAAAAATTAAATGGTTTAAGAGTTGTTAGGGAAACAAGTTTCCCTAAAGCTTTTCAGTAAATGGAGAGAGATCAGGGTTGATCACATAGTTCTCCAGCAGGAAGCTGTAATGATTACAATTTTTCTGGAGACCATATATTAATTTATAATTATTTATTAGTCAAAGAGACAGACACAGAGATAGAAGGAGGGCAGGGGAGAGAGTGAGAGACAGAGACAGAAAAAAGGAGGGAGAGAGGGAGAGGAGAGACAGAGAGAAGGGGAGAGGAAGAGAGAAGGGGGAGAGGGAGGGAGAGAAAGGAGAGAGGGAGGGGGAAAGAGAGGGAGATGGAGAGATAGAAGGGGAGAGAGGGAGAGAGAGAAGGAGAGAGGGAGAGAGAGGAGACGGAGAGAGAGTGAGTGCTCTAGAGAAAGAGAGAGGGAGAGAGAGAAGGGGAGAGAGGGAGAGAAAGAAGGGAGAGAGAGACATACAGAGACAGAGAGAGACAGAGACAGAGACAGAGAGACAGAGACCATGATCACCTGGCCACCCTAATTTCTCACTCCTTTGATGCCCAAGCCTCAAATCTCCAAGTGGCTCAAGCTGTGCTGGCCAAGATAAGCCAATGAGGTAAACCAGTGCCTGACTAGTGTTCAATGCTCTAGAGAAGAGAGAGAATGCAGGTGTCCATACAGGGAGAGAGAGAGCCTTCGCTACCTGTCCATTTGCTTATATAGCCCATTTTTATCATTCTCCCTGGGACCCTCTGATTGGACAGGCTAAATCTCAGTCCCACGGTCTTGAGTCCTAACTTCCGGACATGTCACTCGTAGCTTGTGGGCTTCTGCCAGCCCCTTCTGTGCCCCAGGACACCAGGTGGCACAAGAGTCACAGAAGTTTTTTGGCATCCTGCCATCATGCCATGCACAGCCCACCAAATGGTGGGGCTATCAAATGGGATAAGGGGGTACAATTTATTTTAAATTCACACAAAGTGTAGGAACCTTGGGATGGAGGGAAGGTTGTTAACTGTTGGGCTGTTGGGCATAAGAGGGGGATCATCATCATTGTGCAGGCTGACAAAATAAAGGAATTTTGGAGGAAGTGGGCATTGAGGCATATTTTGCATGAGAGAAGAGAGCTAGTTTGGTGTTTTCATCAGACAATAGGAAATGATGATTGAGAAAAAGGACTGAATTTAAAAAAGCATTGTTGTTTAGTCATTTTCTGTCAAGTCTGATTCTTTCTGACCCTATCTGAGGTTTCCTTGCAAAGACACTGGAGTGGTTTGCCATTTCCTTCTCCAAATAATTTTACAGAGGAGGAAACTGAGGCAAAATAGGATAAATGACTCTCCTAGGATTATACAGCTAGTAAGTATCTGAGATCAAATTTGAATTCGGTTCTTCATGATTCTAGGCACTCTAGCCACTGTGCCACTTAGTTACCCCAACAAATTCATGAAGTTTCTATTATATTGAAGGACTGTACATGGTGATGGAACTAGAAAGATGAAACACTATGGAGATTCTACTCTCAATGAGCTTACAGTCTAATAGTGGGGATCAGATAAAAGGAATGAACAAATAAAAATATAGGACAAGAAACATTTTGACAGAGGCAAAGGAATGATTCAATATGCTCTAGGAATATAGGAGGAAGTACATAGAGTAGGGCTTCTGGGTGTAAGATGACCTGGATTCAAATCCTTCCATTGATGCTTATTACCTGTGTGACCTTGGGTAAGTCACTCAAACTCCCCGGACCTCTATTTCCTCATCTCTGTACTGAGGGGATTGGACGAGATACCAAGCCATGATTCCATCAATCCCAGCTAAAATCTCACCTTTTACAAGAATCCAGTTTCCGCCTGTCCCCCCTTCATGTTGTAGTGCCTTTTGTCTATTACATGGTATATGACTCATTTGTATACAGTGGTTTGCCTGTTGTCTCTCTCCTTAGATTGTGAGTTCCTTGAGATCAGGGAATTAAAAAAAAATTTCTCTTGGTGTTCCCATTGTCTAGAATGGTACCTAGAACAGAGCAGGGGCTTAATTGACTAGTGATCCTTTGACATCACATTCATTGGCGAGTTGGGGTGGGAGAGATTAGGGGAGATTTTGTGACAAAGATAATAACGGAGCTGGAGCTTAAGGGAAGGAGCTTAAATGAGCAGGCAAGGATGTGGTGGCAACGTATGCCAGTCATGCCAGATATGGGAGAAATGGGAACATAGTAGATCCTAATGAATGTTGATTGATGAATTGAGTGCACATCCATGTATGCACGGGCATGCTCTCTGCCTCTCTTAGGATACAAGATCCAGGAGGGGAGGAAGCACTTCACTTTTGTCTTTGTGTCTCCCATATCAAGCCCAGTGCCTGGTACAGAGTATATGCTTAATAAATGCTGGATTGATTTATTGATTTGCTTAATCATTTTGTTGCTGTTCAGTCATTTTTCTGTCATGTCTGACTGTTAGTGATCGCATTGGGGAGTGACAAAGATAGTGGATTCCTTTGCCAACTCATTTTACAGAAGAAGAAACTGAGGCAAACAGAATCAAGTGACTTACCCAAGGCTACATAGCTAGAAAGTGTCTGAGGCAAATAGTTTATTTTGTCTGGACTATTAAATGAGTCAAGTAAGGGAAATAAAGTTTAAAAAGACTGATAAGACAAGGTGGCATCTGGTTTTATGGAAGTTTTAAATGTCAGGATAAAACATTTACATTTTCCCTAGAGCAAAGGGTTTTTTTTTTTTACACTTTTTGTGTGTTATGAAGCCTTTATAGCAGACTGATGAAATCCATGGCTCCCCTATCAAAATAATGTTTTAAATGCATAAAATAAAATATATAGGATTACCAAGGAAGCCCCAAATTAGTAAAAATAAAGATCTATTTTTCCCAACCAAGCATATGAATTTTCTGGAATTTTTCCATGAATGCCAGGTTAAGAAACCTTAGGGTACTAGGGAGCCATTGAAAGTCTTTGGTCAGGAAGCTGACTGGAGAAGGAAGATTTTTTTGGGAGAGATCCTGGACATACGGATATCAGAGGGCATCAAGAAAAGAGGAGAGAGGAATGATTGAAATTACTCACAGACCATTCAAATGGCTTTTCCAAGATGGGACTGCACCTTGAGCCATGACTTACTTATTCATTTGACCAGTGATTGTCAGTATTGCCTAGGTAAGTACTATTGAGGGCATGATGTCAGACTCCTTGTGAAGCTAGTGAGTCTGGAGAAATAAAGGAATAAGAGGTGATGATGAGGGAGGAGTTGCTTCTAGCTTAAGTCTTCTATTGGAACCAGTTTGCCTCAGTTTCCTCATCTGTAAAATGGGGACACTCATATTCTAGAGTTGTTGGGGAGATAAAATGAAATAGTATTTGTAAATTACTTTGTAAACCTTAAAAACCTGTATAAATGCTAGTGATTTAAGGCTTTTATGTTCCCCTTTTGGTGCTCTAGATAATCCTTTAAGATTCTAAATTATAGAGCAGGTGCTGATTGGCACTGATAGAGGGAGTTCTTCTTGAGAGCTTCCTACAGTGATGAAATATCACACACAGTCACAGAATGTCAAAGTTGGAAGGGACCTCAGAAGCCATTTTAGTTTAATCTAATTTAGTCATGAGTCACCTGTAAGTAGCTTTAACTGGAAGATATCAGATATGTTTGGAAAGTAAAGTTCTGTGTGTGCATGTATATATGAGTATGTGTGGGTGCACATGGATGCTTGCACTCTAGTATATAGATTTGGTCTTATATTGCAGCTGGGCAACACAGTGGATAGAACCCTGGACCTGGAGTCAGGAACACCTGAGTTCAAATCCAGCCTCAGATATTTACTAGCACTGGTCAGTTACTTAAATTCTCTTTCTCAGTTTCCTCATTTGTAAAGTGGGGATAATGATAGCAACTATCACCATGAGGCTCAAATGAGATAGAAATTATTTTTTATAAAATATTTTATATTAAAATTATTTTTAAAATTTTTTAGATAAAATATTTTAAAAATCTTTATCTTACCTTTGCAAACCCTAAAGCCAATATAAATGCAATTGATGATGATTTGTGAGCACGTCCCTTGACAATACTAACTCCGCTGGGAAAGGGGAACCACGTCTCCACACATCCCCTCCCCATTACACATTTGTCGGTTTTAATTGTTACTGAAATGAATTAGAGTAAAATCTGCTCAGTTTCTACCAGAGCCTCTCCATGGAATACTGAAAATAGGACGATTAGGAGCTCATTCCTTGAGCCCTCCTCTCCTGGGCAGGAAGGAAAGATGGCGGTGGTGAGGGGGTAGGAAGAGAGTTTGTGCAGGAAACACATTACTTGTGTCAGAGTTCTTGTAACTAATGGATTGTAGATGCTCCGGGAATCTAGTCTAGAACAGAGGTTAGTAAATACAATAAAAGGTGCTAAACAAGTTTTATCCCTGTTTGTACATTTTCTCATCCCATACTCATCCTCAGTTTACTTTTTCTTGAAATCCTTTGGATGGATCCCAACATTTTAGAGAACAGCCTTGAATTATGCCCAGAGAGTTATAAAAAACCGAGTATACCCTTAGATCCAGCAATACCACTGTTGGGTCAGAATCTCAAGGGGGGGGAAGGGAAAGAACCTCCATGTTCTAAAACAGTCACAGCAGCTCTCTTTTGGTGGTAAAGACTGGGACATTGAGCGGATGTCCATTGACTGGGCGATGGCTAAACAATTTTGTGGCATATGATTGTGATGGAATACTACTGAATTATAAGAAATGATGAACATGTTAATTAAAAAACATGGAATTATGAAAACTGAAACTAGTAGAACCAAAAGAACATTCTATACAGCCACAGTATTCATATTTGAAGAATAATTTGTGATCTCCACCTCCAGAGAAAGAACTAATTGACTAATAGAAAGTCATAGTTTATGTATACATTTTTTTTTTCGAACAAGGTCTTCTCTCTTGTGAGGACAAGAATGAGAGAGGGACATACCTGGGAATTTAAAAAAAGGAATGAAATATTATTTCATCATGATATGAATATTTATTTCTCATAAACTTTACTTATGGGTTAAAAATAAAAGTAATGAGGCATAATCAATTAAAATACGCAATTTAAATGAACCTCCTCTGTGAAATCTTCCTTGATTCCCTTAGCCAGAAATAATTTTTTTATCTGAATTCTCATAGCACTGTATAGATGTATATATACCTCCATCCGTCCATGTATGTACCTGTAATGTGTGTGGCAGCTAGGTATCACAGTGGATGGAGTGCTACACCTAGAGTCAGGAAGATTCATCTTCGTGAGTTCAAATCTGGCCTCAGGCACTAGTTGTGTAATCCTGGGAAAAATGTGTAACCCTATTTGCCTCAGTTTCCCCACCTATAAAAAATGAGATGGAGAAGGAAATGGAAAATCACTCTAGCCTCTCTTCTAAGAAAACCCCAAATGGTGTCAGTCAGACATGAAATGTAACAACTGAACAACAACAACAAAATAAGACATACATAATTTAATAACTTAATCTAGATTTTATGTGCCAGGCACTGTGCTTGGTCCTGGAAATAAAAACAAAGCACCCCCTTTTCCTGCCCTGCTGTAGTTTCTATCTTAACAGAGGCACATGCATGAATAGATGTACACAAAATTGATCCATCCATCAATCAATCAATCAATAGACATTTATTAGGAGTCTTCTGTGTTGTGGGTATGATGCTTGGCCCTGGGAATACTGATAACAGATGAAACCACCCCTATTCACAGAACTATAAAGCAAGTGCAAAGTGATCCTTAGGAAAAGTCAGTAGTAGTTGAGGGGATCAAGAAAATCCATAATCCAGGAAGGCTGTTGAGCTGGTGAGGAAATTGGATTTGTGGGAGAAGGGAGGGAGCATATCCCAGGCAGAAGGGACAGACTGAGCAAAGGAATGGAGATGGGAGATGGAGCGTTGTGTATGAGGAATGGCAACAAGGACTGTTGAGTTGGATTACAGACTATGGAGAGTGATGAACCAGAGTGGAGAGGTAGGATTGGGCCAGGTATGGAGGAACTTAAAATAGCATTGCTATTGTTCAGTCATTAATGATTCTGTTGTGACCCCATCTGGGATTTTCTTGGCAAAGATCTTGGAGGGGTTTGCCATTTCCTTCTCTAGCTTATTTTACAGATGGGGAAACTGAGGCAAACAGGATCACACACTAGTACATGTCTGAGGTCAGATTTGAACTGAGTTCTTCTTGACTCCAATTTTGGTACTCTTATCTACTGCACCACCTAACTGCCCAAATACCATATGGAGGAGTTTATAGACTTAATAGGGAGCCACCAGACTTTCTTGAATATAGGAATGACTCATTCAGACCTTTGCTCTAGGAAAATAACTGTGAATTAGAGGAGCAAGGCTTGATGAAGGGGAACTGATTAGTAAGCTGTTGCTGTAGTTCCAATATGGGGATCTGAAGGAGGAACTGATACCACTCAGAGCATATGATAAGGGACAGAAGAACCAGGACATCCTTCTGTTTCTCCTGAGGCTGGATGGCCTCTGGAAAGTGGACCTGGATCTTGACATTTTCTCTTTCTCCTTTTTCTGTTGTAGTTAGGTCTAGAGAGTATGCAAAGAGTACTGGACCTGGATGTAGAAAGTTCAAGTCGAGCCTGTGAAACATAATAGCTGGGGGCCCCGGGCAAATCCTTACACAGCTGCCTGCCTCAGTTTCCTTACCTGTAAAATGGATATAATTATAGTTTCTATCTTTTAGCATTGTTGTGAGGATAAAATGACATGATATTTGTAAAATACTTTATAAACCTTAAACAGCCACATAATGTCAGCCATTCCAGGATACTGGACCCTGACAATATAGGGGCCTGAGGATTGTAGCCAACCCAGAAGATATGCCCTTAGTAGTAAGGGCCCTCGATCTCCAGCTCAGCAGAACCTGATGGTGATGCCAGCTCTGAACGTAAACTTGGTGAGACAAATAATATCTAAGAAATAAGCTATGAGCCTAATTTTAAAACCCTTTTTAAAATGTATATTTCTCAATAATATTTTGTTGTATTTTCCTCAATTACACATAGAAACAATTTTTATCATTTGTTTTCTGACATTTTGGGTCCAAATTCCCTACTTCCGTTCCCTCCCCTCTCCTAGCGATGGCAAGTAAGCTGATATAGGTTGTACATGTACTATTATGTAAGAATTTTTTCCATATTCATCACATTATGAAAGAAGACACATGTTATTGTGAGCCTAATTTAACTTTTCTCCTTCAACCCTAACCCTCAAAACTGAGGCAGACCACCAAGATAATGTGGGGAATATTTGTAAGTTCTTGCTATATCTTTGAAGTAAATAATCTTTTATAAAAGTTAAACCAGTGTCAAGTGGTGAAATGGAACTGGGGTGTTAGCCACTTGCCCTCCCCCAAATGGGAGGATCATGACTGATGGACCCTTCACTAATGGTAGAGAAGAGAGACTCCCCAATCCCTTTAGGACACCTGAGAACCCTGAAGGGGTGTAAAACATAACGGACCTGGGCCAGAAAGGGTGGCCCCCTTGCTACCATGTTCCATTTATATCACCCGAGTTGTATTTTTCTGCTGCTCTGAGACAAGGGCTTCCTGCCCCCTTTTCTTCCCCTGCCTTGTTCCTCTTTTCCTGCTTCTCCCCCATCAATTAGACACTTCTAATGTGTTCATGTTGGCCTCCGTCCTTTTCCACAAAGGTGGTGTGTTTGTATAATGCAATGTGACTCTCAATACTTTGTTCTCACCTATGGGAACAATTGAGATCTTGGCTCTTGGACAAAGCTCTCAGTTGGCGACTTGATCCTTTTGTTCTTCCTGGTGAAAATTAACATCCGTAGCAAGAGACATCTGGCATGGTTTCTGCCTGAGTCATGGAAAGGTGGACCTGCTCTGAGCCTAGGAGATTCAGGCTGTCAAAGGGGGAAGTAGAGGGTAGAAAATAGCAAATGGAAAAAAAAAAGGCAAAAACCCAGATTCCTCCCACTTGTGGCATACTCTTCCATCTGTAGAGTGTTCTGGCTGGTTGGATTTACCCATGACCAATGATGTAGGAGTCTGGTGCCATGGATAGAGCACATGGAGTTAGGAAGACTCATCTTCATGAGTCCAAATCTGACCTCAGGCACTTAACTGTGTGGCCTTGGGCAAGTTGTGTAACTGTTTACCTCAGTTTCCTCATCTGTAAAATGACCTGGAGAAGGAAATGGCACTCCAGGATCTTTGCCAAGAGAACTCCAAAAGGGATCATGAAGAGTAGGACATGACTGAAACTACTCCACAATGAAAAGAACGAAGAGGCTGGAGCTCTCAGGCATCTCTAGGAAGCCTACTTGGATGGATACTGCCCTGCTGGTGCTTGACATTAATTCATGGAGGCAAGTTGTCCCCACAGACAGGTAGTACACACACATGTAATATGTTTATAAACTCACCAAGGCACAGAGAGCTGCCCTCCCCTTCCACAGAGTTCTCTAGACTTCCTTTCTGAAACTTCTTCTCATGGAATAAAACCCCAGACTGTTGGAGCCAGAAAGGCCATTGGAGTCATCCAGTCCCTTCCATTCCTTTTAGTGATAAAGAAAAGAAAGGCCTAGAGAGTATGGAAGCAACTTTCCTCTATGAGAATACTATAAATCCCCATATTTTAACCAAATTTCACATGGAATAAAAATATTAAGGCAGCAACATAGATAGCATGATGAGCATTGAGCAGCCCCCAAAGGAATGTTTGATTAATTTGAATTGGAGTCCCCTCAGGATAGCTTCAGCCCCTGGTTCCATGATCTCAATGTTGCCTGAGAGACATCTTTTGGGGTCTCTGGATCAGAAACAGAACCAGGAAAAGGCAAACAAGGCTTGGCTCTACAGTGTTGACTTTGGGAGATTGTTTTATCCCTGATTCCCTGTACCCTGTTCTTCACAGTCTTCTTTTGGCATATGCCATGTGGCACAGCCCCCATCCTTCATTTAGCTCCATTCCAGGTTGCTCTCTGCAAGTGAGCATCATGGTGGTACCCCTCACCTAGGGCTTACCTCCTTTCTTCTCCAACCACATGGGGACAGGAGTCAGATTCTTTGAGGGATAGATCTGTCCTTTTCATTGTGCCATTCTACAAGTTGGACTTTCCTGTGCTCTGTCCCCAATAACATAGCTCCCCCCCCCTAGATATTTTTGTTCCAGAAGAAAGAATTCTAATTTGTTGTTCTGGTAATCAATCCTCCTTTTATCTCACCCCCTACCCAATTGTCTCTACCCTCAGTCTCTTAAAAATACCAAACCAAAATGAAAAAGCCCTCTCCCTGAGGGAAATGGGGATGCTTATTAGGATGATTAGGATTACATTATCATCATGTAGGGATATGCCCTGAACTAAATGTCCTAGACAGTGCTACCTATAATTTGGACAGCCAAGGAAAGTTAGGCAAAAATATTCTGCATTTCTGTACAGAAAGTGTCTGTTTTTTGTTGTTTTAGTCATGTCTGACTCTTTGTGAACTGATTTGGAGTTTTCTTGGCAGAGATATTGGAGTGGTTTGCCATTCCCTTCTCCAGCTCATTTTACAGATGAGGAAAGTGAGGCAAACAGGATTGAGTGACTTGCTCGGAGTCACATAGCCAATAAGTGGTTGAGACCAGATTTGAGCTCAGATCTTTCTGACTCCAGGCTGGAGACTATCCACCATTTCACATTTCTGTTCTCAGAAAAAGGCTACTGATGTTTACAGTGATTACCCTTAGACCCTGAAAGATCTCGAAAGGCCTTCTGCACTGTCAAAAGGATTACATTATGAATCACGGTGTACCATATTTGGAAGAGACTTTAGAATTCTTCAACCACCTTCTCCTGGACAATTAAAATCAGTCTAATTTTAGCATTAATTGAATTCTGATGCTTTGAAAATGGATAATCCATGCATGGTGAATATAATAGCTCACTTAAACAGAATATTTATTGAATTACTCCTTAGTCATTTTGGAATTTACTAAACAAGTACATATGCCTTCCTTCTCTATTAACCTCTCTCACTTCTATTTAAAAATGACACACAACAAGTAATAGGACATTTTAATTAAAATTTTAAAAAGAATAGGAGATGAGGGGACAGAACTGGGACAGGTAAATAAAATAAAGTGATTTGTGTCTCCTCAAATCTAAATGTAATGCTTGAACAGACTTGTTCTACTTTCTTGTATATTTGTATGAATCCTTTTACTTACATTAAAATTTATTTTGTAAATGCTATACTTATTAACCATTAAAAAACAATTAAAATAAATAAACAAAATAAAAGTTACAGAAATATTTTCAGGTCTTAGAATTAAAAAAAAAAACCTAAATTGATTTCTGAGTCTTCTCCAAATATGATGGAGATAGCCATGATACTAGAGTGGGGAAAGGCCGGTCAGACCCTGACCTTTCACTGATAATCTAGAGTTATTGGCCAACCCTACTGGGCTACATCTTCAGAGATGCACATCCATCTAAGGAAGAAATGGAGCAAGGGTTGTCCTTGAATAAATGGAGAATAGAAAAAGATGGCTGCCATAGTAAGGAACAGCTGATGGATGGACCAGATACTCTACTGGAATCCAAATGTTAAAAGACAGCAAGAAAGTCACTGAGCACATTGGGTAAACTCCCCATGGGAGGACTTATGAGAATCATGAGATTGGATAACTGTGGATGGATCCAAGAGCAATAGAACCATACTGGGAAGAGATCATTGAGAATGATTACTCACCAGATTAGCAAGAGAGTATCTTGATAAGAATGTAGTTACTGGAACAAAAATCATACTGTATTCCTTAATTATCAGTGGGAAGCTGTATCTTTTATTACAAATAAATTAATTTATAATCAATGAATGAATAAGTATTTATTGAGTGCCTGCTTTGGGTCAGGAACTATGCTAGGTCATGGTGGCATAAATGTAAAAGTGAATTAGTTCCTGTCCTCAATGCATTTATAATTGTGTTAACTCCAATATTGATCTTTATTATCAAGAGGTCTACTCTAGCTGTTTTTTGTTGTTGTTGTTGTTGTTCTCCTTGGTGCCATTTCTGTCTGGATCTGTGATGTTAAATTCACATGGTAACTCTATTGTTCTTAATAGGAAAAAGAGCTTGTGAAAATGCAATCATTTAAAGTTATTTGTGTTAAATACAGATGAGCAGCAAGGTATAATGGAAATTGTGTTGGTCTTGAAGTCAGAAGTCTTGGGTTTAAATACTAGCTCTGCCTTTTAGTATTTGTGTTACCTTGGGCAAGTCACTCTACAGATTCCTCATTGGTAAAATGAAGAGGAAAGACTAAATATCTCTTCCAACTCTAGTCTATGATATATCTGCATATCATTAGAATGGGAAAGCTAGGTGGCATAGTGAATAGAACATTGGATCTGAGTCAGGAAAATTGGGAGTTCAAATCTAGTCCTGGACACTTATGAGTTGCGTGATCCTGGGCAAGTCACTTAGCCTTTATTTGCCTCACTTTCTTCATCTGCAAAATGGAGATAAGAATAGCAACTATATAAAGATAAAATAAAATTTAATTTTTAATGTGTCTTGCAAACCTTTTAAATATCAGCTGTTACGCTTGATAATCATAAGGTTGTGCTTATTCTGTTTTGCCTCTAGATGGTGATAATGCATGCTCTGTTGTAATGGCTTGAAAGAAAATTTAAAAATAATTACTATTTTCTTAAATTAAAATTTTCATTATTGATAATATCTTTATAATTAGTTCTTAAATGCAGCATTTCAAATCCATTAGAATAATTTAAATTGGATAATTAAATGCTTTTGCTCCCCCCCAGGACTTTTCATTTTCTCTACCTTCTCGAAGCAATTCTCTAGGGTTCACTCAGTTATGTGATGACTTAACACTGATCAGATTGAACTTTCTGAGGTTCTCTTCACAAAGGGTTCCTTCTTCCTGCTGCTTAATCTGGATTCCTCATCAACAATTTCTAGGAGTTCTTGATATGAAGGCTTCTTAAGTATGCTGAAGATTTAAGTTTGGTGGGGTTCCCACTGACGAAAATATACATAATAATTTACAAAAAGTTAATTCAGTAATGCTTTTAAAGAAATCTGTATCCTGTTCATTTCAACAGCCCCTTATATGGCTTTACAAAGAGTAATAATAGTATTTATTTAGTCTGTGGAAGATATACTGGCATCTAGATATTGTATATTTTACTGGAAAGGGAACAAACATTTTATATAGTGTCTGCTTGTATGCTACTCATTGTACTAATAAGTGTATAACAAATTATTGGCTTGGTACTGTTATTTTCCCTATTTTACATTTAAGGAAACTGAGGTTAAGTGGTTGGTCAAAAATCACACAGCTAGTAAATGTCTGATGACAGATCTTTTTGACTCCCTTGCCTTCTCTCCCCTCCCCTCTTCCCTTCCTTCATCTTCTCTTTCCCACCTCTTCCCTCCCCTCCCCTTTCCTCTCCTTCTCTAAAAGAAAACTGAGGAAAAAATGTGCTAAAACTAAACATTAAATATATATATGCACATATATTTCTCCTTTAACTATTTTATCACAGGCAGGTTCTTTAACCTTGTGGACAGGGAATTCCACTTTCTTTTTTACAGATGAGGAGACTAAGACTCAGAGATGCTAAGTGACTTGTCCATGGTCACCCAGTGTAAAAATTAAATTCTAATCTCTAATAATGAAAATATTATAGTTTAGGAGGTTTATTAAAAATCATTAGAAATCAAGGAATAAAGAGGGTACAAAATAAAAACCACATGCCCATTGCTGATCAGCCATTTCAAACACCTACCTTACCACCACCAAGCTTGGGACTGGAAGTAAAGAGGTGGGACCCTTCACGTCCTTGCCTAATATCCCCTGTCTACAGGAAATATGTAAAGACAGGAAGTCAGTGGGCTCTTGGGAAATGTAGTTCTTTTATTTAGGGTAACAGATTTTCAATTATACACCAGCTTCTAAGGGTCAGAGTCACATCCAAACCTAGGTCTCCCCTGTCTCTAAGCCCAACCCTGACCCACTACTACTTGCCTGCATAAGATTGTACAGATAGTAAATGGCATCAGAGTTTATACTTTTAATTGTCAGAGAAGGGAATTAGAATGGTTTGGCAAGATGTGTTCATTATGGTTGTTAACCCATATCCAGAATTTCTCTTTGATAATTTCATCTTCATGACTTTTCTGGGTATCGATGCTGTAGGACATATAAAATTATACCATTTGATTTATGCAATCATTGCAAATCATTATGTGAGCTACATAAAGCATGAATTTCCCTCCTGGAATTTGTATATAAATAATGGATGATTTAGCTTTCATTTTATTAAGATTTTTATAGCTGTTACTATAACTCTTTCCCAAATTTCATAAAATGTAATAGAAGCAATTTACCCATTATATTTTTTATGAATTCACAATAAATGATAATCATTATGTTTTGTAGTTGTTCAGTCATTTGAGTAGACTCTTGTAAAGTTGAAAGGTACTGGGGATAAAGAAGGGTTGGGAATGGAGGAAGTGAAAGAACAGAGACTCTGGAGGACTGGAGAGGTAAAATGGAGGAATACCCTATGTGGATGAGAGGCTATCTTTGAAATTCCCTCACACTCAACACACAAGAGAGGTACCCCTGGGTAAGGTTAGGTTAAGAATGAAAGGATCAGTGTCCTTGAGAGAACTTCTGGGGACTGGTGGAGATTACTTAGCAAGGCTTGACTAGTAGTTGAACCCCAGGAGTTCCCCTTGGCTGGCAAACAGACTGTTACTTTTGGCTCTCATTGTTTTGCCTAGGCTAATGGCTAGCTTAATCACCAGCCTCTAGTTCTTTTTTCTCCCTCCAATAGGAATCTGACTGCGATTTTCTATTTCTTAAGTTTTTTAATTTCTATTTCTATTAATTTCTATTTCTCAAGTTATTTAATAATTATAGTAAATCAAGAAAGGGAATAGGTTTGAGGGAAGAGAAGACCCTCCTGGGTTTCTAGTTTTTCTTCAACTGAACCACGATGGCTCAGCTTCTACTTATTTATCTTCTTAACTAATCAATGTCTCTAGCCTACCTTAACAAGTGATCAGTGTCCTTCTTGGGAAGGTCAAGGGATGGAAAGGATCTTCAGGGTGACTCCCACATTCCAACTGATGTCTGTTCCATCTTGGTGGGCAGAAATGCAAAAGCTTGATTCACAGTTTTCCTTTCCAAACTCTTTGTTATCCTACCTGAGGTTTTTTTGGTAGAGATACTGGAATAGTTTGCCATTTCCTTCTCTAGCTCATTTTACAGATGAGGAAATTGAGGTAAAAGAGTTAAGTGACTTGCCCAAGATCATATGGCTAGAAAGTGTTAAAGATCATATTTGAACTCAGTCTTCCTGATTTCAAGCCTAGTATTTTGTCTGTTGTGCAACCAAGCTGCCCTTCATTGTTACCTTTCAATATAAAAGGGTAATATTTGTGTTTGTGCCAGATATCTGTAATTTCGTTAGTTTCCTTTCACTGACTTTTTTTAAAGGTAGATTTTAATTTTTTTTTGCTTTTCTACTCAAAGATATTTTATTTTCCCAATTATGTGAAGTAACAATTTTCCATACAAATTTTCTGAAATTATAAGATCAACATTGCCTCCCTCCCTTCCTTCCCCCATGCAGAGATGGTAATTTGATCCAGATTGTACATGTATTATTATCTTTCACTCCCTTTCAAGATGCATTTGATTTATGCAGTTAGTGTGGCCAAACAGGTCAGCACCATGGCAGAAGCCTTTGATGAACTTAACTAGGCTTGGATAACAGAGCAAAAACTCAATGACATTCAGGATTTGATGTGTTGGGTTTTTTTTTTTTTTCAGTTTAATAGGACCTGCTTGAGCTAGTCTTTGAGAATCCTGTTAATTTTAAAGTCTTTTATAAGCTGGATCCTTCTTACCTTCTCTGTCTTATACCTTTCTCCCTTCCCCATACCATGTGATACACTGCCAATGACTTTCTTGCTATTCCTAACACATGACACTCCATCTCCTGATTCAGAAATGTTTGCTGACTGTCCGTCATGTCTGAAATTCTCTTTCTCTCATTCTCCTTTAAGTCCCACCTAAAATCCCACCTTCTATAAGAAGTTGTGCCTTCTCTCTTAATTCTCAAGATTAATCTTATAGATATTTTATCTCATAGAAAGATAAAATAATTTATCTTGTATAGATTTTTATCTCATAGAAAGATAAAATAATTTATCTTGTGTAGATTTTGTCTACACATGATTATTTTCATATGTTCTTTGTATTTCTTGTGCTCAGCACAATCCTTGGCACAAATTAGGTGCTTAAAAAACCCTTGACTTGAAAGAAGAAACGTAATGGTCTTATTTGTAGAATTGTGTCTATTGATACAAAAACACATATAGCACTTCTCTCTCTTTTGCCCCAATCTCATCCCACTGCCTGAGTTCTATCTAACAATTTATCATTCCTCTTTTAGTCTGAACTTTCTTCAAATGGTAATCCAGGCTTGGAAACCCACGGGGAGGAAGAACCCACTAACTCAAGGCAACACTTTCCACTTCTTAATAAATCAAGTTATTAATAAATATTTTTCCTCGTCTTGAGACTAAATCTGCTTTTCTAGAATGTCTGTTATTTCTGGTCCTAACCTCTGAGGCAAAATATAACAAATCTAATCTTTCTCCCTTATGACAAACATTCAACTGATTAAAAACTAGTCTTCTGCCCTTTCTCTCTTTATTTTCTTCTTCTCCCTTTCTCTTCTCTCTTGTTTTTCCTATCCCTTCTGTAGCCATCCTTCTCTTTTTCCTCTTTCTTTCAATTTCTCTCTCTCTTCCACCCCCCCTTTCTTTGGCCCCCCACTCTCTTTTATCCCTCACTCTTTTCCAACCTCCTCTCTCCTTTCCCACCTCTATCTCACTGTGCTCCATTCTTTACCCTCTCCTCTCTCCCCCTGCCTTTTTTCATACATTCACTCTCTTTTCCCTGCAATATTTCTTCTTTTCTCTTGCTTCTCCTCCTTCCTCTCTATCTTTTCCTTTCTCTCTCATTCTCTAAATTTTCAAATTTTTGTATTGGAAAGTATCTGAGCTGCTTTCTTGTCCAACTCATACACATCCCAAAATTCCTACCTCAGCATACCTGACAATTGGTCATTCAACCTCTGCTTGAAGACCTCTGATGAGGGGGAAGTCCATTATTTTCAGAGACTATCTAATATATTTTGAGAAAGTGTTACTTGTTAAGAAACTTTCTTTTAATCAAAAATTTACTTTTTAAAAATTTTCAAACCCTTACCTTCTATCTCAGGATCAATACTGTATATTGGTTCCAAGGCAGAAGAGTGCCAAGGGTTAGGCAATGGGAGTTAAGTGACTTACCCAGCATCATAGCTAGGAAGTGTCTAGGGCCAAATTTGAACCAGATTGAGCCACCTGTTAAATTTACTTCTATAATTTCCACTCATGGACATTGGTTTTGCCTTATAGGACCTAGTTTATTTAATCAATTCTCTTATGTTATAGACTCAAAGTCCTTTTCATTTTCTACTTGCTAGCTTACTTATATTTTTCCAAAACGATAATGCTCAGAACTGAACAAATTTCTGTGAATGTATTCTGACATAATCCTCATTATGTCAATCCACTTAATTCTTCTTTGTCTGCCAGATCATATCACTGATATACTGAGTATGTAGTGCATTAAAGCCATCAGGTCCTTTTCAGACAAGACAATCTGTGAGCTAACCAGGTCTCTTCCATCTTGTACTTATGAAAATGAATTTTGGAGTCTATGCATTAAGACTTCTTACTTCTGTCCTTATGGTATTTTATCTTATTAGATGTAGCCTGATGGTTCTAGCTTGCTTGTCAAGATCTTTTGTGATTTTAACCCTATCATCCAGAGTATTAGCTATTAGTCAAACTATCAGTAAACATTTATTAAGAACCATAAATGGACAAGAAAATGGCAAACCACTTCAGTATCTTTGGCAAGAAAATCCAATGGACAGTATGGCCCATAGGGTCATGAAGAGTCAGACACAACTGGATGACTCAACCACATCCACAACCACCATCACAACTACAATAACAACACACTGTAAGATGGGCATTGTATTAGATGCAGGAGATACAATTACAAAGAATGAAGCTCTCCCTTCTCTCAAGGCACTTATATTTTAGCTTTGTGCCATGTACACATTTGATAATCATTCCATCCATGCTTTAACCATATTATTGAAAATGAAGATCATGCCATAGAAAACTCCTGCCAAGTTGATGTTGAGACTTTAAAGATTACTCTTTGAGTAATTCATTCAGCCATTTCATTCAACCATTCTCCAGTCATTCAACCAACTCCAGATTCAATAGCTTTAACTACTTTCTATCCCATATCTCTCCATCTTTTCCATAAGAATAATGAGATCTTTTACCAAATGTTTTGCTAAATAGCCGACCAATTGTATAGACAGGTTTCTGCTGTTAAACTAATTTATTAACCATGTTAAAAAAGGCAATAAAGTTAACACACCATGAGTGTTATTGATGAAACCATGCTGCTTCTTTGAGATTGAGTTCAAATTTGGTCTAAGAAACTAACGAGGTGACTCCAGACAAGTCACTTAACCCTGTTTGCCTCAGTTCCGCATCTGTAAAATGAGTTGGAGAAAGAAGTAGCAAACCACTCTAGTATCATAGCCAAGAAAACTCCAAGAGTCAGAAATGACTGAACAACAACAAATACATGTGTTTTCATATTTAATGTATATTCACACACATATATACATACAATTATATTTATATATACATATATGCTCATATATAACACTGAAGTTTAGATACCATCTTATTTCTTTAAGTAAACAAAACAACATTCCTGGTATTTATCAAAATAATTCAGAGATGCTTAAACAATATATCTAGTTATTTGCTGGTGATGTGAGCAGATCTCAAGGAAGTACAACAGTTTGATCCAGACCTCCCTTCGGGTCTTAATAAATGCCAGGGGAGCAACCCTGATGACTCATCTTTGCTTATGGTAGTCATTTATTTAGTCTGATTCATGCTCTTTAGAACAAGCAGCCTCACCCACGTAGGGCTGGGTGTCTCCCAGTGAAGATTGTGGTGATACAAGCACCTTATTTTTTTTAAACTTTTACCTTCTGTCTTAGAGTCAATACTGCATTTTGGTTCCAAGACAGAAGAGTGGTAAGGGCTAGGCAATGGAGGCTCATGCATCTAGGAAGTGTCTGAGGCCACATTTGAACCCAGGACCTCCTATCTTTGGGCTTGGCTCTCAGGTTACTGAGCCATCCAGCTTTTGCCCCTACAAGTACCTTATTATATAGTATATGAAGTTGGCCTTGAGATCTTACGAAGTTTATACTGCCAGGGATTTCCTTAAAGGATTCTTTGGAGATCTGGATGCATCTGGAGTTAAGGAGGGCCATGAAGGGGATGTGTCAAAAGCTTAAGAGCTGTTTTGAGTGGAGACTATACTCAGCATCTTTCAGACTATTCTCCAGATTCTGAATCTGATCCTTGTGACAGGAATGCCATTCCTGTCACAAGGATCAGATTCAGAATCTGGAGAGCTAGGATCTATTGTAGTCTCTTTCACCAAAATGAGCACTTTGTTTGGCACTACCCTTTTGTTGTGGAGGTAGCATAGTGCAGGGAGTAGAAAATGGGATTTAGAGTTCAGCAGACCGTGGGTTTGAATCCTGCCCCTGACACTTTCCATTTATAGAAACCTTGACAAGAAACTTGATGGTTCTGGACCTCCATTTTCTCAGCTATAAAATGAGAGGGTTGAACTAAACTAAAGTCTTCAACTCAAACAAACAAATTGTCCTTGTAAGGTATAAGGCTTCAACCAGCAGGATGAGAAGGAATAGAAAAGAGGGGCACAAACTGGACCTTACCTAGTTTTCTAGCCTTATTTTGCATGATTCCCCCTTTTGTTTGTAATGTTCCAATCATATCATTTGTTTATTTTTTTTCAGTTACATGTAGAAATAATTTTTGATACTTGTTTTCTAACATTTTAGGATTCAGATTCTTTCCTTCCCTTCCCCTTTCTCTGAGGTGGTAAATAGTCTGATATAGGTTATACCAGTACTTTAATGCAATAGATACTTTCATATTGCTCATGCTATGACAAAAGACACAGATCATACTTACAATAAAAAATTCATGAAGGAAACAAAGTGGAAGAGGACAGGCTTTGATCTGCAATTAGACTCCAACAGTTCTTTCTTTGTCTGTGGATAACATTTTTCATGTCAATATTCCAGGCATTTTGGACCACTCCTCATTTATCATATTGTCTAGGACTTGCTTACCTGCACATTCATGCTTGGTGCTTGGAATGTTCTTCTTCCTTATTTCCATCTTCTTAGTGCACAGTAGGGGTGATACCTCCTATATGCAAAGGTTCCCTGATCCCTACTCCCAAACACACCCCTGAGCTCTGCCCACTTCACATTTTTCTAGATCTTTTGTCTGGATCTCTTTTATCATCTTGTCATAACCTCCTTTACGCCATCCTTATTTAGACACATATTGACTTCTTCCTAACTGAGTATACATTGCTTGAATGCAGGACTTATGTCCTATCTATTTTTGTATCCCCACAGATAAACAGTGCCTTGGAAATAAAAGGCACCAGATAAATGCTCACCAATGTGAATTAGTGCCTTCTCAACTTCCCTGATTTCTCACCACAAAGATTCTATTTACCCAGAAGAGTAGATTCCAAGTGTCAGAGTCAAATGAGACAATGCTTATGAAGATTCTGAAAATTAGTTTTATGCATAAGTAAGGGATTATATTACTATCATTGTTATTATTCCTATTTATGATAAGAAGAGGGGACAACAGACCTATGTAGTGACTCACCTACAGTAGGCATTTAGTAAATGTTTATTGATTGATAAATCCCTCATAAATTCGTGCATCAGCTGTGGAGAGAATGAATCTGCATATTGTAAGGAATTTAATTAAAGGTTTGTCTAAAATATAGGAGAATTTTAAGATAAAACTGTGGTAGCTGATTTAAAAATTAATACATCCCAAGTCAAAATGACTTTTTGTAGCTTTTATTTACAAGAAAAAGGTGGAGAGAGTGAAAGTAGAGAAATGAAAGAGAGGATAGAGTAAGAAGTCTAGCTTATCATCCTAAATGTTGCTCCAGTCCCCAGATCAACCCATGCAGGACTAGTTAGTCCTTCAGCTGGATGATTTGGTGGTGAATTAAGCAAGGGTTCAACCCATGAGGCCTCTTCCAAGAAGGAGAGTCCTCTCTGGAACGAATCTCTCCAGAAGCCAGGAAAGAAAGGTCAGCTTCTCACTCACCAAGTGAAGATCCAAAGGGAGAAGATCCAGAAGCAGTCTAAGCTCCTTCAACCCAAAAATTCAGGATAAAGACCTCTTGGACAGGAAGTTCATCATTTTTATAGTCCTTTTTTTACATCACTTCCTGTCCCTTCCTCCACTTTAAGGGGGATTGCAGTCTTTCAATTTGCTTAACACTGCCCATGGGGGCAGTGTTTGTTTGTAGGTTCTATCTCTCATCCTATGAGGGTGTAAATTCTTATCAAAGCATTCACAAGTTTCTGATTAATTGAGTTGAAAGGGTAGATATTTCTAAGTGGCTTGTGAATTCCTCTACCTAGTGCCAAGTAGAAGTGTCCAAGCTTTGGTTGATTAATTCAAAAATGGGCAAAGGGAGAGTCAAACCTATCTTCACAAACCCCCTGTGATCCTTTGGGAGACTAGTTTCCCAAGTGGATCATTTTACATAATCAGCTTGTACCTCTAAACATCTTCTAGCTAAAGTGCATACAATATTGCAACTTCTAAGAAGTAACTACACTAGTTGGAGATAAGATGGAAAGAGAAGAGAGAGTAAAACCAATGTTTTCTAGATGCATTGACAAAAAGCCAATTAGGGGGCAGTCCCCTTTGGCACAAGAGTTTAAATTCAGAATAAATGTGTTCAATTCCCTTCAGTTCAATCAATTACATCACAAATTTCATTCTGGATCTTCTTGATGCAGTGGAGTTTTCTTTGTGGTACTTTCTCTGAACAGTTCATTTTTTTGATTCAAGGAGTTAGCAAGCTTCTTTTCCTGAAAATTTTTCTCAAAAAAAATTTTAAATCTTGGATTTTATGAAATTATACAATATGGAAGGAGCTTATATGGAAGAGACACAAGAGAACACATGTAGCCATGTATATATACATGGAACAGTATATATAAAAGACATATATTAATATAGTATATATTCATGGAGAAGCAACTTATGCATCTGACACTACAGGATCTCTAATGACTTTTGATGAGCCTATTCTACTACTCTTGTTGAATACATTCCCTATTGGGCATGGCAGACTTCCCCTGGAATTGTAGTATTTGCTGGCTTCACCAGTCTTGTAGGGTGGCATTCCACTGATCTTGTAGTCACTACTCAGTGTTGTTCTGCTGATTATGTGATTGTAGTTTCCCTCTGGTACAAGTTTCTTGTTTTCATCTAGAATCCTCAGGACTATGTTAGAGATCTAAGTTCCCATTTGCTGCAGTGAAGTTGCTAGAAAGACTTCTCCCTGAAAAAAGGTAAGAAAAAAGTCATCATTAAAGATCACTAAATCCCTCTTTCCATCAACTAAGGAGTCTGCCAAATAAAAACCAACAAAGTGCTCTCAGACTAAGATTATTTTTTTTAGGTCCATGTGCCATTGTACCAGAGAACTCTCTGATTTAGAGTTAGAAATTCTCTACATTCTCCTCTGGTTTGGCATACAAATGAATTTGAGTCAAAATAAAAGTCAAGTGATAGAATGAAGAACATTGTCTTCTACTTACCTGGAATGAATCAGTGACTTTTTTGTGTATAAGAAGTAATCCTCCCAGACTTTAAGCTACCATCTGTCTATACATTGTATTTGCTTTACAAAGACTATTAAGATCCAAGAAAATGTATGTGAAAAAGTATTCTGCAAACCTTATAGCTTTTATACACCAGTTATTCTAGTTCTGCCCTAGTTCTTTGCATATAAATGCTTGGTCTGTCTAAGTAAACTATAAATCCATTAAGGGCTATTATCTTTTTTTTTTCAACACTCACATGCAAGTGGGCTTATGATAATGATATTTAAATAGGTATTAAGAGAGATAGAGAAAGAAAGCATTTTGTTAAGTATGTTGTATAGCAGGCAGTAGGAAGAGAAGTGGAATACAAATGTGAGAAAAGGGAAAAGCAGTTTTGCCTTCAAGGAATTTACATTCTAATGAGGAAGGATACCATATAGAAGAGAACTTCTATGAGAAGGTATAGTGAAGTAGTGGTGGTTTTCAGCATCATGGGATACTCTGAGTTTAAAGAGAAATGAGTTAGTGAAGGGAAGAATTATATATGCCACCTACTATGTGTAAGGCACTGTACTAATCATTTTGAACAATTATTATCTTTTTTGATCCTCAAAATAATTCTGGGAGGTAGGTACTATTATTATCCCCATTTAATAGTAGTAAACTGAGGCAGACAAAGTTTAAGTGACTTGGCCAGGATTACCTAGCTAGTAACTGTCCACAGTCACATTTACCTTGAGGCCAGTACTCTATCCATTATGCCTTCAGATCCCCTTCAGAACTTACTTCAAGGAGCTGATAAGAAAGGAATGATCAAAATACCAGGTGACTTTCTGGAGCTTGGTAAGCTTCATTCATCGATTCATTCTTTCAGCAACATTATATACTGGAACCTGAACTTAAATTCAGTGAGAGCTTAATGTATCTTCTATATTCTGTGTTAAAACCCTGGGGGAGTTCTAAAGCTCAGATAATAATAGCTGACATTTAAGTAGCTGGCATTTCTATAGTGCTTTAAGGTTTTCAAAAACCATTTTACATATGTGATTTCATTTCATCCTCACAACAACCCTTGCAAGGCATTTACTAATAACATTCCAGGTTTTGATACAGAGAATGAGTTTGGGAAAATTTAAATGACTTGCCCAGGGTCACACAGATTCAAACCTAGGTTTTCTTGATTCCATGTGCATTCCTCCATCCATTACACCAAACTGTCTTCTCTATGTTCTTGCCCCCAAAGAACGAACAGCCCTCATGGATGGAGGTGAGGGGAAGATGTGTGCACAGATTACTATAACATACCACATAACAAGATCTGAGAAGCCTCTCTAAAAAGTGGTTTGTGAGGTCTGAGAGGGAAAGTTGTTTAAGTTATATAAAATACATTCATACATACTCATATAGGTACACACACACACATACATATACTTGTCTAGTCATTCAGTCATCTCCAACTCTTTGCGATCCTGTTTGGAATTTTTTTGGCAAAGATTCTGATGTAGTTTGCCATTTGCTTTTCCAGTGATTTAGGCAAATAGAGGGTAGGTGACTCTCTCAGGGTCACATAGCTAGTGAGAGTCTGAGGCTGGATTTAAGCTCAGGTCTTCTTGACTTTAGACCAAGTGTGCTATCTACTGAGCTACCTAGTTGCCCCGCCACCTCCCCTCTCGGTATCTCTCTGTCTATTTCTCTGTGTTTCTCTCTCTGTCTATCTCTGTCTGTTTCTCTCTGTGTCTCTCTTTGTCTGTCTGTCTCTCTCTGTCCCTTTGCCTTTCTCTCTCTATTTCTCTATGTGTGTCTCTGTCTCTCTGTCCCCCCTTCTCTTTCTGTCCCTTTGTCTCTCTGTCTCTCTTTGTCTCTGTTTCCTTCTCTCTGTCTCTCTGTCTCTGTCTCCTTCTCTCTGTCTCTGTCTCCTTCTCTGTCTCTCTCTGTCTGTGTATATATCTGTCTTTCTGTCCCTCAGCCTCTCTTTCTGTCCCTTTGTCTCTCTGTCTCTCTTTGTCTCTGTTTCCTTCTCTCTGTCTCTCTCTGTCTCTGTCTCCTTCTCTCTGTCTCTCTCTGTCTGTGTATATATCTGTCTTTCTGTCCCTCAGCCTCTCTTTCTGTCCCTTTGTCTCTCTGTCTCTCTCTGTTTCTTTCTCTGTCTCTCTGTCTCTCTCTCCCCACCTACATACATATACATGTATACACACAGACATACATACATATATACTCTCACACAAGCATGCATATAGGCATTATTTCTATAAAATTTGACTCTTGGCTTGATTGTCTGATCCTTGTTGAATGAATGAAGGGCAGAATGCCAGTATGGACCCTGACAGATAGAAAGTCTGCTGATGCTCTAATTAGTCGTTCCCTGTCTGCCTTTACTTACCTTTAATTCAGGGATATGCTGGAATCAGCTCCAACTGTTAGATTTTTTGCGTGGGCATCTGCACCTCAGAAAGAGGCAAATGCCACAAATTGGGGCTTGATTTAGCGTTCTGTGGAGTGTCTCGGCTTAGGAAAGTGGTGAGAAAGTGTTAGGAATGCAGACTCAGCTCAAAAGTGTGTCATGTGTACGTCGCCTTCCCTCCAGCTGGTGTTACACCCTTGCCAGCACGCTCCTGCTTTACTCTGAGGAATAGAACCATGTCTTACAAACCACGCTCTGGTGACGAGGTCCCGGTGCTGAGCCAGGAGGCACCGGCAGGGATGCCGTTAACTCACATGTATATAGAATTGTACAGAGCGAAAGGGGAAGGGTCACTGGGGGATCCGGACCTTCATGTCTTGGCTGCCGACAGCACCTGCCAGGGCATTTGTTACCCAAGACAAGTCAAAAGGTTTAAAAACAAATTATGTGAAGCAGCTGGGTGGCACAGTGGATGCAATGCCAGACCTGGAGATGGGAAGTCCTGGGTTCAAATCTGGTCTCAGACACTTCCCAGCTATGTGACCCTGGACAAGTCAGTTAACCCCCATTGCCTAGCCCTTACCACTCTTCTGCCTTGGCACTGATGATTAGGATTAATTTTACGACAAAAAGAATTATGTTTCATCAAGGGGGTATGGTAAAGCGAAGGATCCCTGGACTTGGGAGTCAGATGATGGGAAGGAGAGTGCAAAGTTTGAGTCCTTCCTTGACTTTGGTGTGTCCTTGGGCCACTGGGCCTCCATTTCCCTATCTATTAAATGGGAACATTATCCTCGCACTCTCTGCTTTACAGGTTTGCTGTGAAGAATGTTTGAAGGCACAAAAGCTTTCTGCTTTTTAATTGCTGTAGAAATGAATGTTATTCTCATGAGAGGATGGACTGCTTAGTGAAGACTTTTCAGATTTTACATGTGTGTGTTTCCTGCGACTCAGCTAGATTATAATCTCCTCGTGGGCACTCAAGGCTCCGATCGTATTCCAAACTTAAAGCTTTGCCGAAGGTTTCCTCAATATTCTCTCATCTTATTGAATCTTTGGATGATATTTTATTTTATAATCTGCTTGTTTATCTCCATACGTGCCTTATCACCCCTATTGGATTTTGAGTAGAAAATAGGGAAAGAGAATAAGTCAGCCACCAATGTTGAGTCATTTCAGTCATGGCCGACCATTCCTGATCCCATTTGGGGTTTTCTAGGCATAGATCCTGGAGCAGTTTGCCATTTTCTTCTCCAGCTCATTTCACAGATGAAGAAACGGAGGCAAATGGGGTGAAGTGACTTGCTCTGGGTCATACAGCTAGAAATAGTGACTGTTTCCTTCTCCAGCTCATTTCACAGATGAGGAAACTGAGGCAAATGGGATGCCCATTATCATCATTGCAAACTCCTTAGGGGAAGGACCATTTATCTTTTTATCTCCCTTAGAATCTAGCAGAAAAGGGACTTATGCATAGTAGACAATCATTACAGATTTATTAAATAAATGACATTTTTCCTTAAGTGGGTTGTATTATTAGCTTTTGATTTTACATTGATTAAAATTCCTCCTCTATCTTTTCCCTCCCAGAAAAACATCCTTTATAATAAACATTTAAAAAGGAAAAAAAAGGGGAGGGGATAGAAAAAAATCAGTAAAACCAACTAGAATACAGAAAAATCTGATATTACATGCGATATTTGGCACCTGCAGACTCTCCACCTTTTCAAACAAATGTTGTTTAGTTGTTTTTCAGTCATGTCTGACTCTGTAACTCCTTTTGGGGTTTTCTTGGCAAACATATTTGGAGTGGTTTGCCATTTCCTTCTCCATCGCATTTTTACAGATAAGGAACTGAAGGAAATGGGATGAAGTGATTTACCCAGTCACACAACTCACAGGTGGGTTGGAGGCCAGATTCGAACCTCAGGTCTTCCTATCTTCAGGTCCATCACCCTATCCACTGCATTACCCCTTCAAAGGCACAGGAGGCAGGACTTTTCTCATTTTTCTTCTTTGATGCTGCCCTTGTCCTTTTGAATAAATGAACCTTAGAGGATGCTAGTAGACTCTCTTGGTTAGTAATAGGAAATTGGCAAATATTTCTAGCTAAGTAACTTACTAACTAATATCTATCTGATTAATCAAGCATAATTCCTTCTCTCGGCTCTCAGCATCCTCTTTAGAGAATGGTTCTCTCTCTCCCTGCTACCCATGTCACAAGTGTTCCATTCTCAGGTTAGGGGAGATTCTGAAATTGGTGGCTGAGCCAAGCTTAAAAGTAGTGGAAAATGCAATCCTGCCCTCCTACTGAGAACCCCCTCACATAATTACTGTAGTTTTTCAGGGAACAGAATAGTAATACCCAGTATTTAGGAAGACAAAATGCCAAGTAGAATGTAAGCTCCTCGACAGAAGAGACTGATTTATTTTTTAAGCCCTGAGCTAGGTAAAAATAATCTTAAAAATTCCTTTTTTTTTTTTTAAATTGAGTTCTGAATTCTCTCCCTCTTTCCTTTCCCACATTGCTGGGACATATTATTATTATTATTATTGTTGATTTGTATGCTCAGCACCTAACACAGAGCTAGGCACAAAGAGGGGACTGACAGACATCCTTTGCTCTGTAAGTGATCTGAGTGAACACACTCCTCATGTAATCAGAGTGTGGAAAGGAACACTTCATTGGTTAATAGAAACGAATTTCCCATTAAGTCAGAAGCAACTGCATCTCCACATATAATCGAGTCACCAAATGTCTTTAATTCTACCTTCATCCTATATCTTGCCTTGTCCCTCTGTTCTCTACTTCTACTGCTACCACTATAGTTTAGACCCTCATCACCTTTCACCTTGACTATTAGCAATAACCTCCTAATTGGTTTCTCTCCCTTTGCCAATTTACCCTCCCTAGATCAGCCAAACCCACACCCCTAAAGCAGGAGTCTGACTTTGCACCTCCTTTTCTCAGATAGCTTCAGGGGATCCCTCTTGTTTTTAGGAAAAATTATCAAGTTTTCTCTTTGGCTTTTAAAGTTTTTTACCATCTGGAATTTGCTTTCCATTCTAGGCTTTTTGCTTATTATTCTCTTTCACACAATTCACATTCCAGACAAATTTTGTTTTGACATATAAATGAACCAGACATGATTTTCTCTCTCCTGTAATTTTTCCTTTGTATAAGTTGTTCATCGTGTCTACAATATACTCTTTCTTCATTTTTCCCTCTCAAAATTCCTGGATTCCTTTAAAGCTCAATTCTAATCTCATATCTCTTTGGAAATTAAATTGCATATATTTTTAAATGGATGCCCATGTTTCCTCCCAACATCATGTAAGTTTTTTGAGGATAAAGATGTTTTGTTTTCATGTCCCCCGTGCTAACACAATGTTAGAACTAAAGCAGCCATTTAATAGATGCTCATAGGCATCTTGTCTTGTCTTGACGACCCCCAAAGAAAGTGAATATACTTCAAAAGAGTTCTAATTGCTAGGAAGCTTTTCTTTACATTAAGTCTAAATCTTCCTCTTTGTACCTTGATTTATCATTGCTGGTTCTGCTTTCTAAGGTCAAATAATAATAATAATAATAATAATAACAATAATAATAATATAAAACATTTATATAAAACCTTAAAAATCTGTGCCAGGAATTGTGCTTAAGTACTTTACAAATTGTCTGGTTTTATCCTCCTAACAACTCTGGAAATTATGTTTAGCATTGTGTTTTGCACTGGAGATGTAAAAACAAAATCATCTGTATGCACAAAGGTCTTATATTGGGAGGAAACAACACATGCATGCATTTTAAAATATATATAACAATTTCAAAAGAGACATGAGAATTGAATTGGGCTTTGAAGGAATCCAGTGAATTTGTGAGGGAAAGATGAAGAAGGAATATTACTTGATATTATATTATCCCCATTTTACAGATGAGGGAACTGAGACAAACAAAGGTTGAGTGACTTGCTGTATACCACATAGCTAGTAAGTATCTGAGGCTGGATTTGAACTCAGGTCTTCCTGATTCCAGGCTTGCCACTCTATCCTCTGAGTCATTTAGCTGCCTCCAAATGGGACTTCAAATAGAGTAGGTCTAATTCTTCTTCTTTGTGACAAATATTTGAACATAGTTAATCATGTCAGTTTCTGCCCCCAACCTAGTTTTACTTCTTTAAGGCTAAATATTCACAGTTTTCCCATAATTAATCCTTCTAGGGAATGAAATTAAAGGCTTTCACGTCCTATTTTTATTCCCCTAGACTCTTTCAAGTTTATAAATGTCTTTCCTAAAATGAGATATGAAAAATTACTTAACCATAAAATGGCACTGATAGACACTCTCCTAATCCTGTTCAGCAAAAAAAGAATCTGCTACTGGGAAGTCCTATGCTTTCCCTGCTGGTTTACACATGACCAACTTATTTCAGAGCACAAGTGGCCTTCTTTCCCTCATCTTGCAGGGGGCACTAATCCAAATTGTTGTAGAGAAGCAATAAGGGAAAACCCAATCACCAATTAGCTCTGAGCCTCTACCCTCTGGTCACAGTCTACTTCCCTGAATTTGCCATATTTCGGTTAATCCTGATCATGTGACCATGGAAGAATGAGTTTATTTTCCATATAATAACAATTACAACAATATCTAACATTTATATAGCACTTAATTATTCCAGGCACCATGCTAAGCATTTTAGAATAATATCTCATTTGATCTTTACAACAACTTTGAGAGGAAAAGCTATTCTTATGCCCATTTTACAAATGAGGAAATTGAGGCAAACAGACTTGCCTAGTGTTTAAAGGCAGATTTCAACACAGGTTTCCCCAATTCCAGGTCCAGAACTCTATCTACTATATCACCTAGCTATTCCCTTCCCCTCACCAAAAACAAAAACAAAAAGTAAAAAAACAAACAGATAAACATATATGGATATTTTGGAAAGATATTAGAGTATGGAATCCATAAACCAAAAGGCAGTGCATATTTACAAGAAGACAGTGTATAATAATAAAACATCTACCAAATGGCTGTTAGTCCACTCCATCAAAGACCTCAGAAATCCTAGACATGGGGGTTGCATCAAATCTGAATTTTCTAGGAAATGCAGAAATGCAGGATATATTCCTCTTACGAGTAGGTGAAGAAGTACTTATAACACAGCACAGTTTAATATTTGATTTTGGACTTAGTCATCCAACACTAAATCCTGGGGAAAACACTCTAAATAAACACTGCACTTGGTATTCACAGCATAGGGGAGAGAAATGGGATAGGAATGAACTCGGGAGCAGACAAAAATCTTTCTCAGTCCAAGATATTCTATTCCTAGCCAGGTCCTCCAATCTCCATTTTCTTAGAGTTTTTTGGTCATTCCCAGGCATGGCCAACCCTTCATGACCTCATTTGGGGCTTTCTGGTCAAAGATAATGGAGCAGATTGCCATTTCCTTTTCCAGTTCATTTTATGATGAGAAAAGTAGGCAAACAGGGTGAAATGATTTGCTTAGGGTTAACAGCTAGTAAGTATCTGAGGTTGGATTTGAAATTGGGAAGATGATATCTCATCTACTGCCCCCACCTAGCTGTCCCCAACTTCTTCTGACTGCATCTAGGACTGCATCCTTCATCATGGAATGGGGTAGGCAGGTCCAATGACAAGTCATGGTAACTAGAAGCTGGCTCCCTTTCTTGGGTAGGTACCCCATCCCAACTCTTGAATTTATCTCTCCTCCTTTGCTATTACCATTTCCCAGCCAAGTCCCTACCCCTGTGCAACAGCAGGATGGAGAAGGGGAAGACAGAATCACAGAAATATGGAATCTCTGAGGTCCTTGCAGTCTTCCATTTGGGAAGAAGACAGGGATGCCATTTTGAACTATTTGATAAGTGAGGTAACTAATGTTCAAAGAGAAGGGAAGTATTTTGTATTCGACCACACTTTAAATACAAGTCTACTCACTGTCAATCCTACATGCTGCTGCCCCATTAGGAATTCTGAATATTGCATTATAAATCTTCTTTTCTTTAAATTCTTAAAGAACATGATAATCATGGGAAGGTAGTATGAGGCTAGGGGTCAAGACAACCAAGTTAATAGGAGGAAAAAGAGGAAGGTAGGTGGAAGGACACGTTGCACAGGTGTGTCTCATGGGATGTTTCACATCTGAATCTTTTTAGAACCATTAAAATTCTCAGATTCTCAGGTTGGGAAACCTCTTATCAGTTTACTTAAAGGGTGATTAGGCTCTGGGAAAATGATTCATGCTAACCAAGTTCCACAAATCGCTGATAAGCCAGCCAACTGATCCATTAATTAGCAATGACAGATACATTTGTATTGGGAACTAGAGCCTCTGACTTCTATAGGAATTCCTCCTGAAAAAAAATACCTTCTTATATACAGTGGGGAAAATATAAAATTTAAAAAAGTTTAAATAAGTTCTGGGTGCTCATGGAGCTTTTAGGCTATTAATATTAAAGTAGAAGGGGATCGTAGGGATCATTTAATCCAACTACTTTTTTACAGGTATGGAAACTGAAGTGAGACTTTGGGCAAGTCATTTCATCTCTATGGCCTCAGTTTCTTTATCTTTCAAATGACAAGTCTGGATGAGATCCCTTCTGGCCGCAAATCCTATGATTATAGGTCCAGGGAAATTATGAGTGATTTGCTCATGCTAGCGAGAAGTCAGGTCTCTCAACTCCTCTTTCCTTCATTGTACTCAACTGCATGTGATTTTAAAATTTTTCTTTATAGAAAAATGTTTCAAAAGTGAGAATTATACTGGCCAAAAAGAAAGGCACATTTCCATTCATTTTCTATCGGTTTATGTGATGCTGGGTTCTGCTCACTGCCATGGAATACCAGAAGCCAGCTAGCTAAAGGCAGCTACATCTTAAACACTGATATGGAGAAGGGAAAAAAAGTATAGAACAAAGGTCGTTGCCAGGGAGGGAAATGCCACAATATGGGAGAGACTACCAGGAACCTGCCTTCCTCTAGCATCACAGACCTTGGAGGTTTTAGGTCAGTTGAATTTCTACTAGGGACATTATTCTTGCAAATACAGGAACAGCAGGAACAGAGCTTCTGCCCCTCCTTCCCTACTGTCCAGACAGTATTTGGTGAGTATTTAAGACTTTTCAATGAGCAAGGAGCTTGGAGTGTCTAGGAGATGAGTGTTCTGTATGGTTAAGTATGACTTATTACTAGAGTCCTAATTAATGAAATTTTATTCCCTATCCCTACTTTGACTATACTAGAGCCTGCCTGGGGCTGATTGTTTTTTGACCTAATCTTAGAGGTACTCTGTCTAATTTAGATTGTTTAAATCTCAAGTTAGATAGTAGGGACACAGAATGGTAAGAATATTGGTTTGGGAATCACAGTTACTACCTGTGAGTCCCTGGGTAAGTCATTTGACTTTTCTGGGGCTCCGTTTCCTCAGTTATAAAACCAAGTAGGGGGAACAATTAGAATAAATGATCTCTAAGTTTCTACTCTTTAAATCTCTAAATCACCAAAATTTAGGGCTTTCTGACTTTACTCTATTTCAAAAGTTTGATATTTAGTTAGAAAGCTTCCACAGAGAGTTTACATCCTCCCATCTCCCCCAAAGTGCCAGAGGCTTTCTCCAACTCCTTCTTTTCCACAATTTGCCTTAAAAAAGTTGACTTTAAGGATAACTTCCTGAGACTTACACTAGGGCATAGTTTATGGTATTTTTTCTAGGCTTTTTCCTGCTAGGTATATGTCTCATTCTCTCTCTCTCTCTCTCTCTCTCTCTCTCTCTCTCTCTCTCTCTCTCTCTCTCTCTCTCTCTCTCTCTCTCTCTCTCTCTCTCTCTCTCTCTCTTCCAGTTTCAAATTTTATGATCTTCTTTTAATAGCTAGCATTGATTAATATAGTATACAAAGTTTGCAATGCACTCTATATTATTTATTTGATGATCTCAACAGTCTTATTTATTTCCATTTATAGCAGAGACCTTGATTTCTTAGTTTCCTCAATTGTAAAATGAAAATAGTAATTGCACCAACTTATAGAGTTGATATATGCCATAAAAGTGCTCAGCACATTGCCTGGCAAACAGTAAGTGCTAGATAGATGCTTATTCCCTTTTCCCTTTCCTTTATAATGTTGTTGTTGTTGAGTCATGCCAGACTCCTTAGGACCCTGCCAATGCAGTTCCTGAGCTTTTCTGGGCAAACACACTGGACTGCTTTGCCATTTCCTTCTCCAGGTCATTAAGGCTCAAAGAAGTTAAACGACTCATCTAGCCAGTAGGAATCTGAGCTAGAATTAGAACTCAAGTCTTTCTGACCCAAGCCCAGCACTCTATCCACTGTGTCACCTAGCTGTCTCTTCACCTTCTAAGGCAGGTCTACCTGACTTCCAGTCCTCTACCCAACTAGAGGCCACACTACCTTGCACCTTTCTATGAAAGAACACCTCTCCAGAACTCAAGAGCCTTGCCTTGCCTTTGCCAAGCAAAGCCATTCATCCTTTTTGTGTCTTCTTTCTTGGTCACATGGGAATGATAGCCTCCTCTCCAAACTGCTAGTTTCTCCCCTAACAATGACCATGTGCTTATGTTGTAAGCATTTGCCATAGACTTACTTTTATAGATTGTTCTGGGTTCGTCTCCCCTTCTAGAATGTAGGCATCTTAAAGGCAGGGACTGTAAATCTTTGCTCCTTGGGGACCTGGCCCAATTTCTGGTCCATAGTAAGTGCTTACTGATGAATCAATGAATTACTATCCCTCACAGGGCTTCATAGAAGATCAAAAGTGTTGGGGAAGTTCCTTGGGACATCAGAAACATTGTATGAATGCAAGGGACTCAAGTGGCTTCTTTGGGAAGATTTACACATAAAATCACTGCCCCTTTAGAGATATAGGTTTTAAAATAGGGATAAAAAGTGATTTATCCACAAAGGGCATTGTGCTTTTATAGGAATGATAGCTATTCTTTTTTTGTGTGTGATTTAAAATTTTTTATTTAATTAATTAATTTAGAATATTTTTTCCATGGTTACATGAATCATGTTCTTTCCACCCCCTCCTCCATCCTTCCGTAGCCAATGAGCAGCTCCACTGGGTTTTCCATATGTCATGGATCCAGACCTATTTCCATATTATTAATATTTGCAATAGAGTGATGACTTAGAGTCTACATATGATAGCTAGTCTTGCCACAAAGAAGTTCTTGTTTCATTTGGGATGCTACAGAAGTGTGCTGATCAATATTTAATAGCCAACTTTTAAAAGTGGTGCCAGGTACACTTTTAAGATTAATATGTAGGGCTGGACTCAAGATGGCCATTTAGAAGCAGCAAAAATCGATTCCTCTGTGAAAACCCTTCCACACCCATCAAAAACAAAGTGCTTCAAGGGGGGATGGAAAACCAAATCTAACAAGAAGACATTCAACTTAAAAGCTATGCAGAGAAGGTTGAATTCTTGGGTTTAAGGGAAAGAAAGATGGAAAGTCCCAGGGCCCCTTCCCCCACCTACCTTGCTGAGATTGGGGAGGAGGGTCCCTGGGATCTCCAGGGAGGACTCCAGCCACAATGGAGAGCCATGCTACTACAGCTCTGAGAAGCTCCGGGCTCAGACCACAGCTGGCAAGGAGGCAACTGGAGGAGAGAAGCTGAGAAGAGGGCAGGCTGGTTGCAGCCTTCAGCCACCACACCTCCATCTTGGGCCTTTGCCTCTGGAAGTTTTGGCCTCAGGGCCATTCAGCTCTGCAGATCAGCTCTACTGGCTTAGGGAAGAGGGGTTCAGTCTCACAGAGCTGGCAGAAAACCAGAGGAGCAAGAGTGCCAAGTGGACAGAGGACCAGCCTCTGCAGGGAGACAGAGCCATAGGCCACTTCTGCTCCATCCAACCTGAAAGCCTCTGCCGGCCACTGGAGATCTGGCCATAATGGGGCACATTAATACAACTGGGCAGCTTCATCAGCCTAATCCAGTTAGTCAGCTGAGCAGAAAAGAAGCCCCTTCAGGGCAGAAAAACCCAAATTCACAGAACCAGCCTTTTGGGCTTCCTGAAATTTATACTGTTTCTTTTTTTTTCTGTTTATTATTCTGTTAACTCATAACTCCAGCCTCAGTTTCTAGATTGGGACCCATGATTAGGTCAGATCTATCCTCTTGTATGAGGTAGCTTGATGCTTCCTGGTCTGGTTTCCTCTGTAGGCTGGATGTTGTTGCCTTTGTTGTTCTGAAAGGTGTAGAAATCCTCTGGTTTCTACAGGAAACCCTTGGCTTTTGGCCTCCTGGTGCCTCTTTTTTGTCTCTTCTCCTCAGACAGTCCCTAGTTGGAAGCTGGCTCTATCCCTTTCTGTGGCCCCAACAGGTTGGTCATGATGGTACCAGTCCTGCAAAACCCCAGGAGTCTTTTCTGCCCAAGTTCTGGGCTGCCCCTGTCTCCAGTGGTTGGCTCCTGTGAAAGAGAATTCTTTATTGTTTATCTGAGTTAACACTAATTTAAATACCTCATTAGATTGTGAAGAGAGAATTAACTCTCCTTTGCCTACCTTTTGATTGAATCAACACAAACTTGAACTAGGTGGAGGAGCTCGCAAACCACTTAGTGAATATACACCCTCAGAAATTCAAATTCAATCAGTCAGAATGAGTATTCCCCTCTCCAGAATTTTAGAAAATTCATGCCCTTAGATGAAAATTTAGTCTTCAGAAGGTGAGATTATTTTAGGATTGTGCTTATCCACAGGGTGAAGTGGAATTAAACCAACTAGAGCAAGCCATAAGATCATGGGTTTAGGGTTTAGAGATCAACTAGTTCATTATTTTTATATTAGAAATAAAGAGGGTGCAGCTTGGTGGCTCAGTGGATTGAGAGCCAGACCTAGAGTTGTATGGGTTTTAAAATTATTCAATAATTAAGTATTATATTTAAGATTTATTAATACTAACGAAAGTAATAAAGAACTAGCTTAAAAGGGTGCAAACCCAGCCTGCTTGTGAAAGAAAAGAGAGAGGGCAGAGTTACAGCCAACTTATAACCAATCACACAAATGGAAGGACATAGGAAAAGGGAAAGGGATTCTAAGTAATACAGAAAGGAATTTTGGGTAATGTTTTTTTTAGGAGTTCAAGAATTTCCAACTATACAGTTGAGTGGTCTAGGGTTCAAATCTGACCTCAGACATTTTCTAACTGTGTGATCCTGGGCAAATCATTTCACCTCATTTGCTAGCCCTTACTGCTCTTCTGACTTAGAATTGATACTTAGTATTGATTCTAAGATATAAGGTAAAGGATTTTTTAAAAAAGGAAATAATACTAGATCTGGAGACAGATTATTTGAGTTGGAATCCCAGTTCTGCCAACTATAACCTGCCTGACTTTGAGCAAGTAACAATTTCTCTGGGCCTCAGTTTCTTCAGTTGTAAAATAATGGCTTTGGAAATGATGACCTCTAAGAACTCTACCAACCTTAGGTTTATGATCTTGTTTTCTCTATAAGCAGTTTCCTTATCTTTAAAATGAGAAAGTTGGACTAGATAATCATTAAGGATCTTTATGACTAAAATTCTAGGAATCTGAGAGGGATGATTTAGAATCTCAGAGCTGGATAGGACAATACTGATGTTCTAGACCAATCTTTCATTTTACAGATGAGAAAACTAAAGCTTGAGCTTTCTCCTCCTTCCCTTGCCCCATGTCTTTGCTTTTATATCATTGTATACATCTCATACATACCCAAATGGACACATGCCGTCTTCTCCCCCCAACCAACTAGAATGTATGCTTCTTGGCAGCAAGGACTACAGGGACTGGTGAGTTTGGGTTGTTGTTGTTGTTGGCCTTTTTATTCTCAATTCTTGGCACAGTATTTGACATGTGCTCAGCAAATACTTGTTTTCTGGTTGACAATCATCATAGCTACCAACCTCATTAGATCCTTTACAATATGATGGGGAAAAAAAAACCATTGGACTTGGAGTCAGAACTAGCATTCAAATCCTATCTCTTTCAGATACTTGGGTGACCATGGGGAAATTTTTTCACTTTTTTGCTTCTTTTATAAAATGGGAGAGTTAGACTGCATGACCTCAGAGATCCTGTCTAGCTGTCATTCTATGTGCTAAGCTCCTCCCTGCTTGACTGCCATGGAAGAATATTGGTGTTTAAAAGATTCCCAAATGTAATTTAAGCCTCCCTTTCTTCCTTATTCAGATCTGGACCTAGTTCATAATCTATCAGCAATTTTTGACAAAGATACAAAATGCTATTTGGCTAATTTTGTGAGCCATCCCTCCAATGGCACATCATTATCTGGATAATAGACATTTTCTATACACTTAGTATTATGTGTGTGGATAGTTAGGGAAAAATCTATGGAGTGATTTGCAGTTTCACATATAAAGTTTTTCAGTGTTACAGGGTTTAAATTAAATCAGCACAGTGTCACTCCCTAACAGGAGCATTCTAAAGATCTCACTATATATGGGAGAGATATGAGTAGTTTAGATAAAAATCAGCCCCTGGCCTTATGGAGCTGATATATACACAGACAACTATAAGAAACAATATTGAATGTTAAGTGTACTAGGTATAAACCACAGTGACCTACATAGAAGGTTTGAGGAAGAGAGTAAATCATTCTCTCTGATAAAGGTGGGTTTGAAAAGTTGTTAGTTGGTGATACTATAATAATAATAAAAATAATCTGATTCCAGATAAGGTGAAGCCTCCATTTGAACTCTCATAGCTATGACAAAGAACTTAAAACATTCTTCTAATAAGTGGATTACCTCTCTAAAGTGTTACTCTGAAGTTTCAAACTGGAGAAGAAGATGGCCTGGACTCCCAAAGGCAATGTTAGAAGAGCTCATGATGTGAAAAATCATACCTAGATAGAAAGGTTTCAAAAGTACATTTAAATGTAAGCTCAATGCTAGACTATTATATTGGAAGCCAATTCAATAAATATTCACTAACTACCTACTATGTGGATAAGAGTTGGGTATATAAAACAAAAGGAAAAACAGTTTTGCACTCAAGAAGCTTATGTGATACTAGGAAAAATAATATCTAAATAGATGAGCAAATGCAAAATAATTTAAGGAAAGAATATTAATAATTAAGAGAATTAACAAAGGCTCCCTATAGACTCATGTTGGTGAACTTATGGCATGTGTGCTGGAGGGGACTGCTCCTCTCCTCTCCATGTGCCTGGGGACATTCTTCATTTCACTTGTCCCTCTGCCCAGCAGCTCAGTGGGAGTGCTTCCTGCCTCCCCTGTCTGGGGTAAGGTGGGCAGCTCACATGCAGTGTGAGGGTTGCAGTTTGGGCACTCAGTCTCTAAAAGGTTTGCCATCACTGCTATAGATGGTGGCACCTGAGATAATCTTGAAAGAAAGTAAGGATTCTAAGTTTCAGTTAGAATTTTTTTGAACAAGGGGCTGGGGAGGAAAGGGACAGTTTGTGCAAAGGCACACACTCTGCACTCTAACCAACATAACTGGAAAAGCAAGTCTGCTATGTTGGGTTAGAATCTAGAGTGAAATATACAGTCAGGTCATGAAGGATTTAATATTCCAAGCATAGAAATTTGTATTTTTGCCTAGAGGCACCAAAGCTTCCTGAAAAAGGGAGGGTTGTGTGTGTATATAGGAAAGTTCTAGGAAGATTATTTTTAATAGCTATTTGAAGGATGGACTGCAGAAGGGAAAAATTTGAAGTAATTTGGAGACTATTGAAATGATACAGTTGAGAGATGAGAGCCTAAAACAAATTTGTGGCTTTGAGAATAGAAAGAAGGGGATAGATATAAGGCTATAGTAGAGGGAGAATCCACAAGAGTTGGCATTTGAATAAATGAGAGGGGGAAGTGAGGGTGAAAATGTGAGAATAAATCTGAAGTTCCAAATTGAAATGCTTAAATGGATACGAGAATGAAGATGTGGGGAAGATTGGAGGAGGGTTGGATTTAGGAGGGTAAGGAAAGAATTCCATTTAGGATGTGTGCACCCAATGCCTCACATAACCATTGCCAACCTGAATGTTATCTTCTATGCTGCTACTGCTGCAAGTGACTTTAGGTGCAGTGACTCCTTCTTTTCTAAAAGCTCTTGCACCTATTGAACTGGCTAAAATTTCATCATTGCTAGCTTCTGGAAGGCTAGTCAGGCAGGAAGGATTTCCAGGATTTTCAGAAGGCATAAATTCACATTCCCTTTGGAAATTCCACCATCCTTTGCCTTTGGAATCTTCTTACCCATGTTTGCTCCAAGAGTTTTTATGGTGCCTATACTTCCTTTGGCAGCTGAAAGCAACAGCTGCTTTTATTTCCATTTTCAGTTTCTGTTGGCTGTTGAACTCCTGGAGTTTATTTTGTGTGCCATCCATATGGGCCAAGTTAATAGCCTTGTTTGTGATTCTGGGGTTCCCCAGAGCCTGTCCTATAATCAGTTTTTTCCAGGATTCAAGATTGTCAGATTATTAATAGCACCATAAAAGGACAAAGTTCAGGTTGACTCCATCCTCATCTTTGGGATGCAGTGTTGAACAGTGGAAAGAATCATGGATTTGGAATCAGAGGACCTGAATTCAAATCCCATTCTGACACTTACTTATGTGATCTTGGTCATATAAATTTGGTCATTTGATCCTTCTTGGGCTCAGTTTTCTTATCTGTAAAATGAAATGCTTTGTCTATGATCCTGAGACTTTGCTCTTTGCTGCTCCTCAGCCCCCAGCTACTATTTGGTCCAGGAATATCTAGAAATTCATCCTCTGTGTCCTGAAGGCTTAGGAACTTAACACTATCCAGTAGTTCCTCCATTGATTTGCAGTTGCTGAGGTCTGTGCATAGACTGGCACCAGTTTGGTCTAATAACTCTTTGATACTCACCGTTGCTTTAGTCTGCTGCATCACTAGGGTCACCTTGGAGGAAATTTAGACTCACAGCCTTCTCTTCCAGATTATTAAATTTTAGTCTGTAAAGGTCAGTTCTCCTTTTACATCTGTTCTTTGAGGTCCAGCCAAGCTAAATTTTAAAGGAATTGTCACCAATGAGGTAACTACTAGCTGAAAAAAATCTTGGCCGTAAAAACTTTTAGAATCTTCCACTATGAACAATAGGGACTTTGATCTCCACTAGTGAAGGAAATATTTCCATTGATGAAATCTTGAAGAGTTGAAGTAAGATTCTGACAAGGCTTTTAGGAATGAAAACAAAGACTGTAGAAGGAGAATACCATCTTTCTCCTCTCTCTTTCTTCTTTGCTTCTTTCTTATACTCTTCCACCTAATTAACCCTATATTTCTTCAGATAAGAACTTTTTTTTCCCCTTTTCTATGATGGAGTTCACTCTAATGGACTTGTCTGATAAAAGATCTCTGAATGAATCCATCAACATGGTTCAATCAACTATATTTAAGACAGACAGTGTGACAATTCTTCCTGCAGACTTTTCTTTTCTAATTCATAGCTGCCCCCTTTCTCATAGATGCGAGTTAGTTAGAAAAATATTTCTTTGTTTATTTTTCAGTTGGATATAGAAACAATTTTTGATAAATGTTTTCTGACATTTTAGCATTCAGATGTTGTTCCTCCCTCTTTTCCTTCCCACTTCCCTGAGGTAGTAAAGAGTCTAATATAGGTTATACCAGTACTTTCATGCAACATATATTGCCATATTGTTCATGCCACAACAGAAGACCTGTATGACACACACAGTAAAAAACTCATGAAGGAAATAAAGTGGAAGATGGCATGCTTTGTTCTGCAATCAGATTCCAGCAGTTTCTTCTTTGATCAAAGATAATATTTTTCATTGTGATTCTCTTGTGGATATCCTAAGAATTTGCTTTGCTGATAATAGTTTAGTCTTTCACAGTCAATCATTGTGCATTATTTCAGTGACTATACACACTGTCCTCCTGGTTCTGCTCACTTTACTTTATATCATTTCATATAAATCTTTCTATGTTTTTCTGAACTCATCCTGCTTGTCATTTCTTATGGTACAATAATATTCCATTTCAACCATATTCCACAACTTTTTGTCCATTCCCCAAGTGATGAACAATGCCTCAGTTTCTAATTCTCTGCCACTACAAAAACAGCTGCTAAAAAGATTTTAGTACAAATAAGTCCTTTTCTCTTATCTCTGATCTCTTTGGGATTCTGACCCTGTAGTGGTATTGATGGATCAAAGGGTATGCCTAGTTTTATGGCCTGTTCAGTGTGGTTCTGTATTGTTCTTCAGGATGGTTGCATCAGCTCACAGTTCCAGCAACAGTGTATGAGTGTCCCAATTTCCCCCTATCCCTTCCAACATTTGTTATTTTCCTTTTTGGTCATGTTAGCCAATCTGGTAGGTGTGAGATGACATCTCAGAGTTGTGTGACTTCATCTTAAGAACCCAAAATTGTTGTTTAGAAATACTTCTGATCCATATTCTTGTTTAAGGAAAGAAGATGAAGTATAGGTCCTTTCTTAAGGTAAAAGAAAGATGAAGGATGGCCTCCTGACCTTGGAAATTCAGTCTCATGTTGATTTTTTTTTGTCTTTTTAAATTTGTATTTTCCAGATAACATGTGGATACAAATTTTAATAATAGTTTTCTGACATTTTGCAATCTATATTCTCTCCCTCCCTTTCTCTCCTCCTTCCTCCTTGAGGCTATAGGTAATGATATAGGTTATACATATGCTAGTATATAGTATATTTTCATGTTCATTGGTTTGTGAAAGAAGACAAATATTGCTTATACAAAAACCCATGAAAGATAAAAAATTAAAAATGCTGCAGTCTATATTCAGACTTTATTAGTTTTTCTATAGCAGTGGATAGCCTTTTTCATTATGAGTCTCTTGGAGTTGTTTTAGATCCTTGCATTGCTGATAATAGTTATATCATTCACAATTGATCATCATACATTATTGCTGTTACTGTGCACAATGTTCTCCTGGTTCTGCTTACTTCACTTTGCATCACTTCATATAAGTCTATTCAGGTTTTTTTTGGTAATTGTCCTATTCATCATTTGATTGCAATCATATAGCAAAGCTTGTTCAGCCATTCCCCAAATGAAGGACATCCATTCAGTTTCCAATTCTTTGCTGCCATTAGTTGATGATGAGTGCCTAATTTGGTAATGATAGCCAACAACTATATAGTGCTTTCTGGTATTCAAATACTTTAATAATAATAATAATGATAATGATATGATAGATAGCATTTACAGTGATTTATAGAGTGCTTATCATCTGTTATCTAATTTAGTCCTGTCAATGATCCTGTCATGTGCTATTATTATCCCATTTTACAGATGAAGAAACTGAGGTACAAGAAGGTACCTAAAGTCATATAACTGCTGTGAATGAGTCATAATTCAGACAAGGAACTTTTTTAGTTCCTTGTATCAATTCCAGTACCAAGTCAGAGACTATTGAAGTTGACACAGTTTCTATTTTCTCCAACACTGTTAAGCTATATTAAATGAGCAGCTTTTGTGCTTACTTAATTAATCCAGAAGTATAAATTGGCTTGGAAAACTTTAAGATAAGGTGAAAAAAAAACCTTCTTATTTTCAGACAAATCAGCAGGAGTTAGCAATTAGGATAGAAGGGAGGAGAACAGAAGCCAAATGATATTTTACAATATAGTCTTGGTCCTGTATTTCCCTACTATTTCTCTACCTTTGTTTACAAGGAAAAACATAAACATTTAAAAATAAGATCCTGTACTGTAGTTGACTTCAATTTCTTCTTCTCTCCCTTTTAAATTCTTCTCTCTCCTTTTGGTACTCTTTCCTTTAGGTTCCCCAATCCTTTATTCCCCACACTGTGGTACCCTCACATTTGAGACAGAAAAAATCATATCAAACAAAGGACCTCATAGAAGAAATCATGAATAATATGACACCTGAATTAAGTCTTGATGGAAGGAAGAATTTTGATAAATTTTGTCATTTCCTCTTCTTCCCAAATTACTTTCACTCTCCTGGCAAAATGGTACCAAATGTCAGAGAGATGTTAGGAAGAAAGCAATCCATGTAATTTGTTCCTTACTAAAATGTAAATGGGTGATAATACCCAACTCCTGGGGTTGTATTGTTTGTATTATAAAAGGTAATTCTCATTAACCCAAATGAATTTTTAATTAAAAGCTTTTCAGCCGCTGCAAGGATAATTTCAGTCGCTCACAGGGAAAGAAACAATATGGTTAAAAAAAGTATTGCCTCTGCTTTTTTTCTTGAGTTGCATAGGCGATATTGATGGACTGTGTTCTGCATTTTTGGAGGGACCTCCCTAATGGCTGAGATCATAAATTCACTAGGGTGTTTTTAGAATCTACTGGATAGGTACTTGGTTACTTGTTGGAAAGTAACATATCAAGCAATCACCCCCTTCCCCATCTGCCCCTCTTCTCACTGATTCTCATGCTGTTCTCTCATATTCAGATCTTTGTTCACACCGTCCCCAAGCCCTAGAATGAACTTTGTCATCCGGCCAATTCACAGTCAGATGGCCATAGACAAGGCAGAAACCCCCCAGATAAAACTGTAGCAGAAATTATTCCCATTTTTTGGTCAGGCTTTTTTTTTCATGAAATGGAGGTAGAATAGAGCAAGAAAATGTTATTTTATATTTGTTGAGATTTATAAATTTTAGAACTACTTAACAGTTTCACATAGAAAAAATCTTGTTAAATACAAGAAACCAGTGAGGTAGGACTATTTCATATACATGTTATAGATTAGAAATTTTGAGGCTCACAGAGAAATCTAACATACCAAAGTCAGCCAGCTTGTAAAGTGGAAAAGAGGAATACTAGGCTATCTGATTCCAAGATTATGTGAAACTAATTGGGGACATATTTTAATTAAGTATAGATTTATAAGTCTATAGATTATTGGAAATAGAAGGGTTTTCATCTATAAAATGAACAGACCTCTAAGTTCCTTTTGCAGCCCTAAGTCTATGAACCTATGCACATCTAACTTCATTTCCTTCTCTTATAAACAAAAAACCTGAGCCTTGGAAAAGGAGAGTAATTTTTTTTACACCTAATGAATTGAATGGCTTTTCAAATCCATTGAAGAAACTTGTTGATTGCAATTACTTCTGAGTTTTCCTAAACCTGTGAACTCTGAATCTAAATCCTATGTTTTTACAAACATCAAGGTGTGTTTCTTCTACTCACTTTTCAGAAAAGGAATGTTTGGACTGAAATTAAAGAAGAAAAAGAAGAAAGAGGAGAAGGGGTTGATTCTGGCAAACAAAGGTGCACAAGGTAAGATATAGTGGGTGAATATTATGCTTGATTCTGCAGAATTGGAGGCCAAAATCTCTTTGTTTGCCCAGTGGAGTGTATATCCAATGCCTATGTAAATAGGTTATGGGAACATCTGGCACATTTCCTATCATGTTAATTTAACTTAATTCAGCAAACATTTATTGAAGGCTTATAATCTGGTAGGTGTGGAGGATGCAAAGATGACAGTTGCTTTCTTCAAAAAGTTTACAATTCACTGAGGGGGATAAAGCAATTTAACTACATATAAGTAAGAACATGTTAAACAAAAAGGAAAGTACCACAGAGTACCACAAGAATTTTAAAGAGAGAGAATCTTTAGTTGAGGGAATCAAGGAGAGGCAGTTCCTGAATTAGCTGGGTCTTTAATGAAACAACAAATTTCCAGAGTTGAAGATGGGTTCTAGGGTCTGGAGGTGGTGTGAACAAAGGCTTGAATACAGGAGAGAGAAACATGAGAACTTGGGTGGTGGTTGGTGGTGGTGGTGACGATAATGATGGTAGTGAGTATTTGATACCTTATCTTTCAACAAGGGGAGAGAACTTTAGATCATTGGAAAATTAAATAATCCCCTTCTAAGTTAGGTTCTACCTTTCCTCAGGATTTACAAGGTCTCTATGTCTCAGAGTACCAGAAAAGGGATCTGGAGGGTGCTTCTCCATCAGAACTCCCTGTTGGTCCTACTTCTCCTTTCTGTCTGTCTGGCAATAGAATATTCTCTGCTGGGTGGACATGTAGAGGCGTTGATTTCTTTCCAGGTCCTAGTGTGTGTCTTTGTCTATGTTCTGTCTCAGCCTGAGTCTCTGAGTTGGTCTTGGAACAAATGAGACCTGGATTCAAATTCCATTACTAGCATTTAAAAGCAAAATGACTGTGGGTAAGTCACTGCCCCTCTGAACCTGAGTTTTTTCTTCTGTAACATATGAATGATAAAACCTTCTGTATTTATTTTACTGGATTGTTATGTGACTCAAAGAAGATAATGAATATAAAATGCTTTGCAAACCTTAAAGCTTTAACTAAATATCATCTCATTAATTATTCCAGTATAACCAGAATGAATAACAAAGATGTGACATTTTATACTTTATGATTTACAGAGGTTTTGAGAAGATAGTTTTTGTTTGAAAATCTTAAATAATGGAGAAGAATGACCTGTGGTTGTCTTTCACTTTGGAGCCACTAATTATTAAGTTTTTTCAAATATGAAGGTTGTCTTTCTGTACCTTCTACTTATTTTTTCCTAGTTCTGTCCTTGGTGGCCATGTAGAACAAATCTAAGGTTTCTTCTGCTAGGTAAGCCTTCGAAAACTTGATGACAGTGACTACAGTCCTTTCTCCTTGTCTTCCTCCTCCACCCCACCTCAGGCTTCTCATCTCCAGACTTAACATACCCAATTCCTCTAATTAATCTTTGTATGACATGATCTCAAGGCCCTTCACTATCTTGGTTGCCCTTCTCTGGATGGTCTCCATTATATCAACATCCATTTAAAAATATGGTGGTAGGAACAGACCACAGTATTCTAGATGCTATATGGCAGGGGCACTATTATTATAATTATTTTTTATGACAATGGCCAGCGCAGAAAAGTGACAACAATGGTTTGCTTTCATGGTCAATTCCTGGGTGAAATCATGAAGTAGGTTGGATTCCTGCTTTGTTGATTATGATGACCTATATTATCCTAAACAAATTGCTTCACTTCTTGGACCTCAATTTCCTTGTTTATAAAACGAAGAATTTTGATTAGATCAGTTCTAAGACCTCTTCTAGTCTCATGGTCTTATGATGTTCTCTGTTCTTTTTGATGGTATTTCCTTCCCACCTCAACATCTAGGTCCATGGTTTGGGTGTGCTTTCTTCTATTAGAAATTATTAATAAAGGAGATGAAATTCACAAGTTGTATGATAGATGGATAAAATGTCTAATAACTCCTAAAGTGTTACCTATCTCAAGATTATTTGCCTTTTTATTGGACATACACAATTAAAGATACATGAATTAAGTTTTAATAAACAGGACAATCTAAAGATAATAAATCTAAAGAATATCAATTAGGATCTCAGTAGAATATTTTTCATGCAGTAATAAGAAACAATAGCTAGAATTTGTATATTATTGTATATATATTATGTAGTATATATTATAGTACATATGTATATATTAATATATTAATATTTGCCAAATGTTTTATAGTTACCCATTTTTGGGAATAGTTTACAAATAGTATCCCATTTTATCCTCACAGTAGTTCTGAAAGGGAACTAGTATTATTATCCCCATTTTACAGATGAACAGCCTGAGGTAGGCAGAAGTTAAGTAACTCACTGAGCCACATGGCTAGTGTCTGAGGCTAAATTTGAACTTAGGTCTTCTTGACACAAGAACCAGCTCTGTCTCATTTTTCCAGGTACAAAGGGCCCTTTCTTTTGTACCCCTAAAATCATAAGAATAAAATCTTCCTCTCCCAAAATATAAGAGAGCGAACCCAAAAGATTTACTACCAATTAATTAGTTTAATTAAATTTTCTATAGTATAGGGCATTTTATGGTTTTTCAGTCATTGTTATCTAAATAAATTACTTTATCAAGTCACTGACAGAACCTAACACAGAAAATCAAGGCGTTGGAAGTTATATCAGGGTGAAGAAGAGGAAGAGATAATTTTGGAATATGGAAGAGACAGAAGTAAGTATCTTAAGGACACAAATGGCACTTTTATCACTGCTGATGATCAATGGGAAGAGATTCAGAATAGAAAGGCAGAATTGGGAAGTGAACAGCTGGTTAAGGAGACAGTGTCTGAGAATGTGATTTAGATTTCTGGACTGTAGCTTAAAATAGGAATGATGGGCTCTTGTCCAGGGATAGAATGAATCTAAAAATGGCTGCTAAATATGTTTCTTCCTGGTAGCATTCAAATTTAATTAAGAAGGTTTTAAACTGAAAAGGAAAGAGAGAAAAAAAATTTTAACTTAAATCCATAAACTAGATACTATGGAGATAGCTGTTGTTCATCCTCCATTTTCAAAGAGCATCAAAGATATCAAGGGTGATGTCTTGACTTGAACATAATGTCACACCATTAATCATTCTCTCCACCTTGATCTTTTTTTTAACCCATACCTTCTTATTAGTTCTAAGACAGAAGAGTGATAAAGGCTAGGCAATTGGGATTAAATGATTTGCCCAGGGTCACACAGCTACAAGATAGACAGAATAGTGATAGAGATACCCAGAAATTAACAGGAGACCTGCTCACTCCCCAAGGACACTCAGAATTCCTGGAAGTAGTCAGGTTAGCAAAGATAGTAAGGAATAAGTTTATTTTATAGGCTTTTCCCCTTATCTTTTTGTAGATGTTTTCTCTATCATTTCCTTGACTTCTCTGTAGCCTTTGACATCATCAATCACACTTTCCTCCTTGATGTTGTTTAACCCTACCTTCTGTCTTAGTATCAGTTGTAATATAGAAGAGTGTTAAAGGCTAGACTAAAGGGTTCAAGTGACTGCTAGGAAGTCTCTGAGTTAGATTTGAGCCCACGTCCTCTCAACTTCAGACTTGCTACTCTATCTGCTGTGCTCCTTGGTGTCTCTCCTCCTTGGTATTCTCTTCTTTCTAGGTTTTTTGAGACATCACTATCCTGGTTTTCTTTATATCTGTATGATTGCTCCTTCTCTTTGTCTTCATTGATGCAAGTCTTGCAAACATAGATATCATCAAAAGGGACAAATCCAGGCAGGAAAGAATTTCAAGGAAAGATGATTTAAAGTGTTAAGTGCCACAACAAAATCAAGGAAGACGCAAATGGAGAATAGACCATTGATTTTGTGCAGTAATTTTATCCTTAAAACTTACAAAGATTAGATCAAGAGTTATTTAATGGATTAAGTCAGGAAACAGACTTGATGCTTACCTGCATGACAATTTCCACTGATATCTATAAAAAAAATCCCAAATCTGAACAAAACAATAACAATGCAAGTGATAGAAAGGGAAGGAAGATGGGGTTAGTGTAGAGCAACAGAAGATCAACAGATTATTATATGGCATAAATAATCGAATTAAAACTATAAGTCATGATAATTCATCATATTATAAAGTCCTCAGAGAAAATAAGAGCAAAGAGAAGAGGTAAGGAGACAAAATGTTCTAGAAATGTTATTCAGAGCTATTCTGTAATAATTCAATAGGCAGTTTTTATGAGAAAAACATCCTACCTATCAAAGATCAAGAAATAATTTGTGAACAGCATCAAGAAGACCCACTTTTACATTCTATATGAATAAAATGGAACGAACTCTTACCAAGAGATTGTGTGCTAAGCACTTTACAAATATCTCAATTAATTTTACATGAGTGAAAAAGTATTTAGTATATTTCATTTTAAAAGAAAAGATATAAAGTTGACATACAATTAGAATGCAATCTCTAAGAGAATCACAGAATTAGATGTAAAAGGGACTTCAAAGGTCATCTAGTCCAATCGTTTCTTTTAATAGATAAGGAAACTGATACCCCAGAAAGTTTCAAAGAAGTCCTCTGTCCAAGGTCAGAGATATTGTATCAGGGGCAAATTCTGGATCCAGGTCCTCTGAATACAAAGCCTGTATTTGTATTTCATCTGTATTGAATGCAAACTTAAAAAATGTTCTTTTCTCTCTACCTCACTAACTCCTGGTTGGCTCTGTGCTACTTAACATTTTGATCCATGACTTAAAGATATGGCTGTTATGACTGTCAAACTGGCAGAAATACACCAAGTAGGGAGGGACAGCTTATATACTATAGATGCCAGAATCAGGATCCACAAAGGTTTTTAAAAGTTAAAATGCTGCACCAAACCTAATAAGATGAAATTTAATATGAATTCAGTTTTGTTCTTGGGTTCCGGAAATGAACTTCCCAAATACACACTATGAGAGTATGGCTGAACAGCAGTTTGTCTGAAAATTATTGGTGGGCTGCAAGTACAATGGCAATAAAAAATGTGAAATTATAGGTCAATGGTTTCCATGAACATAGACTGAATAAAAGTAAGTTTACTATCCAGGACTCTGGTCAGATTTCATCTACAATCATGTGCTCATTTATGTGTGCCACATTTTAGGAAGAGCTTTGATAACCTTGAAAGTGGCCAAAGCAGGGCATCTAAGTTCATTGAATCTTTAGGGTTTACTGTATGAGAACAAGTTGAAGGAATTAAGTGAAGAAGAATCATATCTTTAAGCATGTGAAGTTCTGTCCCCTGGAAGAGTGATTGATTTTCTTCAACTTAGCCTCAGAAGGTAGAACTTTGACCAATTGATGAAAGTTGTAGAAAGGAATTTGACATTAGGACAAATTTCTTTATTAGAGATGCCCCAAAGTGGAATAGGCAGCCTTGGTTAGTTATAGACTGTCTTTCACTAGGAGACTGTAAGCCAAGCCTGGATCTAAACCTGGGCAATATGCATAGAGTGCAATCCTGTTCCAGTTCAGGTCGGATCAAGTGGTCTCATGTCTTTTCCAATTCTCCACATCTGTGATGATAAAGGAATCCATTCTAACAATTACAGCTCATCCCAAAGGAAAATAAGTTTCATAAAAAGCTTGTGTGATAGACTGAAACATACTCTACTTCTCGTTCTAGTTTTTTCATTTGAGATCTCTTCCACAAAATGACTAATATGGGAAAATGTTTTACATGTAAAATCTATATTAGATTGCTGACTGTCCAAGGGAGTAGGAGGGAAAAGGAGGAGAAAATTTGGAACTCCAAATTTTAAAAAGAAATGTTTTTTAAAAAATTAATGTGTTCCTACTTGCTGATGGTCTTCAGGTAGCCTAGAAGACCACTCTGGGATGTAGAGATTCCTGTTCTATTACAAGTCTGACTAGATGATTTTAGAGGTTCATTCCAATTCTAAGATCTTAAACACAGTCCATGGCAGCTCTTTTCAATAAGTTCTTCCTTATATTGACCAAAATTCAACTTTCCTGTAACTTCCATCTACAGGACCTTGGAGTTCATCATTAGCTAGTTGGTAACTTTATAACAAGTTCCATGTCTTGTAGGTTAAATGATTTTCTATTTGCTTCTTCAGAAGGTCATGGAGAAATTGCAGCCACTCAGGAGGAATCTTCTACACAAGCAGGACAAGATGCTGACCTGATACCAGATAACACATTCACTTTTCCAAAATCCTCAGCCTCTCTGAAGAGAAGGTACAGTATTATCCTCTTCCAAAAGCCTCCCGAACCTATTTTCTAGCAGTTTTCTAACCCTAATGGCATCATTCTTCCTTAATAATCTTATTGAATTGACTCAGCTAGCTTCCCAGTTGCCATTCTTAGATTTGATAGGAAGAGTTTAGAATAGGAGTATCTAAAATGTCTCCCCATCTGGAAAGAGACAGAGACTGAAGGGAGAGAGACAGAGATAGAGAGAGAGAGACAAAGAGAAAGGTTGAGAAAGACAGAGATGGGAGAGGGAGAGAGACAGACAGACAGATAGACAGAAAGAGACAGAGACAGAGATAGGGGCAGAGGTACAGAGAGAGGAAAGGGGGAAAGAGGGAGAGAGAGACAGAGACACAGACAGAGAGACACAGAGAGAGAGAGATGGAAGGGGGGAGGGAGAGAGACAGAGATAGAGAGAGAGAGAGAGATAGACAAGAGAGGGAAGGAGAGACAGAGACAGAGAGAGAAAGAGAAGAGAGAGAGAGAGAGAGAGAGAGAGAGAGAGAGAGAGAGAGAGAGAGAGAGAGAGAGAGAGAGAGAGAGAGAAGGGGAGGGCAGCAGAAAGAGAGAGAGAGCAAGACAATGATTGTTGACTGTCATAATTCTGAGATAGTGTAGAAATTGAGGATGAAAGGTACTTATATAAAATATTTTATAAACCTTAAAGTGCTATATTAATATTAGATATTACTATTAACAGCAGTAATAGTACAATCACTGTTATGAAGGAACTAAAGTTTTTCTTTACTTATTGAAGCTAATGTTTCCTTCTTTCCTTTTGACAGATCAAAACTGGTGAAAAAGATCCATGATGGTGAGGCCAAATCGCAAAGTTATCAAGTGAGTAGCAATATATATAGTTTCTAAATTTTAAGGAAATAAACAGTGGCCCCTGGAATGACATGGATCGTGCCTTTGCATTGTAGATTGCCATAACCATCACTGAAGCTCGACAACTAGTGGGAGAAAACATCGATCCAGTTGTCATCATTGAAATTGGGGATGAGAAAAAGCAAACAACTGTCAAAGAAGGAACAAATAGCCCATTTTACAATGAAGTAAGTCATTCTGAAGTAATCATTAACTCTCTTTCTCCCTCTCTCCTTCTTAGCAGTGGAAATGATCCTGATCTTGGGGGCAAGACACGTGGGCTTTAAAATCTGGTTCGTAATTTAGTAGTGTGTAACCTTGTTTGAATCACAATTTAAGTTTGTTATCCCTAGGTTCCTCATCTGTAAAATGAAGGGATTAGACTGGATGTCTTTAGGCGAACTGAAGTTCCTTAAATCCATAACTCTTAATTAAGTGAAAAGAAACAGGACCAGAAACATATGGAAAAACACAATCCAATCCACAAATCCCATTTCAGTGGATAGTTTTAATTTTATACCCACTGTTCCCTCATCTCTCCCCAAAGGGCAGTAGAAATGACTGATTAGAGATTGCTCTCCTACCCCATGGCAGGCTGCCTCCTGGGTTACAGTGAACAGTAAAACATAAGCAAGGAGCAAAAGGAAGAGAATCCAATAATGTGTATAGAATCATAGCATATAAGAGCAAACCAGGGCTGCAGAGGCTATCTGGCTCAATCCTCTCATTTTATAGACAGAAAATTTGTAGCTTCAAGAATTGAGGTATTTTGATTAAGGACACAAAGCTAATAAATGGAGGACTTGAAACTAGAATTTAAACTGTCTCTGATTTCTTTCACAACATGATCTAGGAAGTTTGCTTACCAGCCTCTAGATAATTAAATAGATAATGATGATAATAATAATTAGAGTGCTTTTAGTACTTTAAGGCTTACAAAGTACTTTACAAGTATTATCTCATTTGATCCTCATGACAGATCAGTGCTATTATCCCCATTTGAAGGTGAGGAAACTGAGGCTATGTGCAATTATTATCCTCAGTTTACAGGCAAAGAAACTGAGGCAGTTGGCAGTTAAATGACTTGCCTAGTGTCACATGGCTAATAAGTATTTGAGACTGGATTTAAATGCAACTCTTTTTTATTTGGGGTTCAGTGCTTTCCTCATTATTCTACCTTGCTGCTGGGAGATAGTGATATTATTATCCCCATTTTACAGGTGAAGAAATGGAAGCAGTTGGAGATTAAGTGACCTGACTAGGGTCACCCAGCTAGTAAGCATTTAAGGCTATATTTAAATGTGGATCTTCCTGATTTGGGGTCCAGTGTGTTACTTTACTGCTAGGAGATAGGTGCTCTCATTATGCTCATTTTATAAGTAAAGAAACTGAGGCAGTGAGAGGTTAAGTGACTTGCCTAGGATCAAACAGCTAGTAAGTATTTGAGGCTGGATTTAAATTCAGATCTTCCTGATTTGGGGACCAGTGCAATATCCATTGTTCTACCTTGCTGCAGTGGATGTGGCAAAAGAAAATTCTGAGTTACGGCAGAAAAACTCTGTGTAGGATCCAGGTGATAGACTCCTAAGTTTGCTATGTGAGAGACAGCCTGGCTGCCTTGAGAGATTCATCACCAGGCTGGACACAGGCTTTTCTTCTGCACTGCTGCACAATTCTCTAACTCCGGAACTTCTGGATTCTTCCGGGCACGAGTAAGCGCAGGTTCCCTCCGCCTAGTCCTTTGGAAGGTCCCCTAGGGTGATGTGCCCCCTCTGAAAAAGGCAAGGCTCAAGGGTTGCTTGTTTTTCTTATTCTGGAGGCTTTGCCTTCTCAGGGTTAAAACCAAAAGTAGCTGCAAACAGTTGAGTCATTTCCAGGTACTGCTGTAAAATGCCAAGGGGGCTTTTCCATCTGTGCTCAGAGCTCTGGGTGGATGCTGCCTAAATAAGCCTGGGGCAGTATCAAAACACAGGAAGATCAAGGGGAGAGAGCAGAGCCTCTGAGTGATGGAGGAAGATTAAAACAGTTAAATCTCCTTGGGTTGGCTGAGGATTTATTCTGAGCCTGATTCCAAAGCACAGGGGCTAGAAATATTCTCTGGAAATAAATCCCTGATAAGAAAGGAGTGTGGTTTAGTGTCAGGAGTACTGGATTTGGGCTCAGAAGACTCCGATTGAAAAGATGCCTCTTCAATTGATGATCTAGGTGGCTTTGAACAAGTCCCCCCCACACACACCCCCACCCCCCCCACCCCCACCCCCCATTGAATTGTCTATAAAAGGAAGCTTTGTGACCTGGTGGAAAGAGGTCTGGCTTTGGAGCCGGAGAACCCAGGCTTCTGCCTTGCCACGGACGAGGCTATGTGCCCTTGGGCAAGTCACCCAACATCCACGTGGCTCTTTTTCTTACTTGTAAAAGGAGGGTGTGGGATGAGATCGTCTCTGATCTATGACTTGGCCAGTTGTTTCAGGGGCATCTCGACTCTTCATGATCCCATTTGGGTTTTTCTTGGCAAAGATAATGGAATCATTTTGCCATTTTCTTCTCTATCTCATTTTACAGAGGAGGAAACCAAGGCAAACAGGGTTAACTGATTTACACAGGGTCACATAACTAGGGAATATCTGAGACAAGATTTTAACTCGGGAAAATGAGCCTTCCTGATTGTGGACCCAGCACTCTGTGCACTGGGACACCTAGCTCTAAGGTTCCTTCAAGCCTGACTTCAAAAGAGTCTCAGTTTCTTCATCCCTAAAATGGAGTTAATAGGGGGCAGCTGGGTGACTCAGTGGATTGAGAGTCAGGTCTAGAGACAGGAGGTCCTGGGTTCAAATTTGACCTCAGACACTTCCCAGCTGTGTGACCCTGGGCAAGTCACTTAACCCCCATTGCCTAGCCCTTACTACTCTTCTGCCTTGGAGCCAATACAGTATTGACTCCAAGATGGAAGGTAAGGGTTTAAAAAAAAATAAAATGGAATTAATAATTCTCATACCACCTACCTCATAGAATTTTTATGAGGGAACAACTTTGTAAACCTTAAAGCTGTATATAAACATGCATTGCTATTAATGAAAGGTGTTGTAATGGAGAGCTAGCTTGTGTGGTCGATAGAATGCCAGACCTAGATTCAAGAAGAACTGAGTTCAAAGCCTACCACAGACACTTACTTGCTGTAAGAGCTTGGACAAGTCACAATTAAATTAACCTCTATTCACCGCAATTTCCTTATTTGTAAAATGGATAATAATAGCACCCATCTCCCAAGGTCGTTGTAAGGATTAAATGATTGTAAGGCACTTTGCAAACCTTAAAGCACTATATAAATGCTGGTTGTTATAATTATCATGATATTGTTGTTCTTATTGATGTCCAACTGTTTTCAAGCATGTTTGACTTTTAACAACCCCATTTGGGGTTTTGTTGACAATGATACTATTGTGGCTCACCATTTCCTTCTTTAGCTCATTTTACAGCTAAGGAAACCAAAGGAGTTAAGTGACTTGCCCAGGGTCACACAGCTAGTAAGTGTCTGAGGCCAGATTTGAACTCTGAAAGATGTCTTGCTGACTTCAGAGCCTTCACTCTACTCACTGTGCTACCTAGCAGCCTCCCAAAAGGGACTGTAGAGATCATCTAATTCAACCCCTTTATTTTAGCAATAAGGAAACTGAGACCCAAGGAGCTGAAATTGACCATTTCTAGGTCACATAAAAAAAATGGCGGAGCTAAGACTAGAAGCTGGTTTCATTAATTCCCATTTGAACAAGAATTTCATAAATGTCTATTATGTGCTTATCATTGTGCTTAAATATTTGCTTATGAGTCATCAGACCTAGTTGGGTGCATTCACCAACCATTAGCTATTGGTGGTACGAATTGCTGGGGAGCGGGGTTGTGGAAGGCATTTACTAAAGGGCAAGCTACTGATAACGATCCTAGGGCAAGGACTGACCTTTATGCTATCATTCTGAATCACACATTATTATATTGAGAAGAGGGTGTAGAGTTTATTCATTCTAGCTCTTAGTTTTATAAGCAAATTTATAAGCAAAAATTTATAAGCAAATTAGTTTAATAAGCAAATTGAGTTACATTTGGTTAAAAGGCTTGAAGTCTAAGCAGTTTATAGCTAGTTATTGGCTCAACTGAGACTCATGTACAAATGTCCAGATTCTTAATTCCTATTTCAGGATCTCCCCCCAGATATATGGTATTTCTTTACATAATACAAACAGGATTGGATAACATTTATTAAGCAATCTTTATCCATTTTGGTTGTAGCCTTTGTTAATTTTTTTTAAATTTCTATTTATTTGAATTGAACATTTTTATTTAATTAATTTAGAATGTTTTCCCATGGTTCCATGATTCATGCTCTTTCCCTCCCCTCCTTCCCCCACCCCCCTGTAGTCGATGCTCAATTCCACTGGGTTTTACATGTGTCATTGATCAAGGTCTATTTCCATATTATTGATATTTGTACTAGGATGATCGTTTAGGGTCTACATCCCCAATCATGTCGCCTTTCTTAAATAGTAATAGTGATCAAAGTACATGGAGGTGATTGCTTGACGTAATTGGAATGCTTATTTAGTTTGAAGAACTAAAGAACAGGGTCTGATAGTTATCTATTACAAGTATGTTAATAACTAGGGCAAGTAGGGGGCATAGCATAGAGGACAGAGTGCCAGACTTGGAGTCAAGGAGACCCAAGTTCAAGCATGACCTTAAATACTAGCCAGCTGACCCTGGGCAAGTTACAAAACCTTATTTGCCTCAGTTTCCTCGTCTGTAAAATGAGTCAGAGAAGGAAATGGCAAACCATTCCACTATCTTTGCCAGAAAAATCCCAAATGGGGTCATGAAGAGTTGGACATGGCTGAAATGGTTGGACAACGATAAGAACCAAAGGGCTATCTGCAGGAAGAGGAGTTGGACTTTTTCTGTTGCTGAGGCAAATTTAAATTGAAGGCCAGGAAAACCTTTCTACCAATTTAAGCTGACCTTAAATGGACTGAACTCTCTTGGGAGGCAACCTTTGCCCTTCTCTGGAGGTCTATGTACAGTGGCCAAAAGCCCATTTGCTGAGCATATTATAGAAGAGATGCTAGGTCAGATATAGATCACTTCTCTTCTCAGCTCCCTTGCAACTCTGAAATTCATTGCTTAAAATATATGTGTGTGTGTGTGTGTGTGTGTGTGTGTGTGTGTGTGTGTGTGTGTGTGTAGGCCATTAATCCCAGAACCTAAAGAAACATATTTTAATTTAAAATTTTAAAAAATCCATGAATTCATCCTGGCATTCTTCAAAGAAAAAAAGCAAAGAATTTTAATTAAATAAAACTGAACTCTGTGATCCTTCCCTCCTCCTTCGCTTCTCCACAAAGAAACTGGAACGACTATTGCTAGAGGAGGGAGAAGAAGTTTTCTCATCCGATCTAACGTCATCTCCCACCATCTCAGAGCCCCCCTCTTTGGGTGCATGTGGGGAAAAGTCACCAAGGAATGCTTTTGTGGGGCATGCTAAGGAAGCAAGCCTGTTCCTTTTCTGCTTGAGGTTCTGAGAGAGCCTGCATTTCTCAACCAAAGCTTTGCAGCATTTTATGATTCATGAAGGTACCCCAGGTCGGTCCTGACATCCTGGGCTTCCTCACCCCCAGTGTTTGATTCTCTGCTGCCTTGTTCTCCATCAGCAGATCACGAGCTCAGCTCCTGAATTGCAGCTTAAAGCCCAAAGCTGCACAAACCTTTGGGAAGGAGCAAATGGAAGTGAACGAGGCTTCTGGGAGGATTGCCTGAGGAGACAGCAGCCTGATTGCACAATTAAATGGAATGAGGCAGGCTTCTGAGTGCCTAAAACAGAGGCAATCTCAACCTCAGACATCAGGAAACCCTTTGCATAACTTGGCACTGTTGCATTTTTTTTTGGAATAACAATATTGACTAGACGTCATATTTTTTTATGGTTCACAGAGTACTTTAAATAGATAATTTCATGAAATTTCACCAGCACTCTGTGAAGTCGGTAGTGCAGTGAGCAGTATTTCTGTTTTATAGATAAGGAAACCAAGCATTTTGTCCAAGGTCACATTCCTAGTAAATGGCAGAGCTGAGCAGCGATTCAAGCTTAGGTTTTCCATTCCAAATTCAATGCTCTTTAGCTGTAAGAATGAGTTACCACTCTTCCCCCTGAATGTCCAGGTAAGTTTATGGGTATTTTTCTCAGATTGGGACCAACGATGGAGGTTAGAGAGAGCAGTCTCCCTCCAGTCACCAATGTGTATTTCTTTTTTTTTTTTAACAGTATTTTGTGTTTGACTTCGTTGGGCCCCAAGAGCATCTTTTTGACAAAATCATCAAGTTCTCAGTAAGTACACCATACCTTGCAACAGCTCTATCTCATGAAGGGTGTCTAGGTCATAAGGCTCGGAGTCTATATATTCTCTAAAGGCTAAGGCGGGATTTTCAGATGGTCAGAGAATGGACATTAAGAGAATAGAGTACTTGGTTTAAAATTGCCTGAAGAGAAAAATAAATAAATAAAATTGTATAATTGCCCAAAGAGGGCAGTTTGGGAGTGAGAGGGGGAAAAACTCTATTGAGAAGAAAATGCCTGTGACTATTAGAGGCACATTATCACCTAGCAAATAGAACAATTTAATTGAGTCAGGCATATTAAGAGTGAACGGATATTAAATTCAGGCTGCAAATGATCTCCTTGTGGAGTACAAAGTTTTGGTTTGTCAGTGTTGAAAACACAGGATTCACTTTCTCTTCATTTTATTAGGAACTTTAGCCATATTGAGAAATTAACCTAATTTATCTTGGACACTCTCCCACCCTCCTCCTTTAGCATTTCTCTCCATTTCTCTTCCATTATACACCCTTTCTGTTCATTTCCTGGAGTTTCTGGATGTCTTCCTGGCAAGCTTGGTTCTTAGGAGGCTCTCAGCCAATTCCAGTGAGTTTGGGCTTATTGTAGACTTCCAGAGGGTCTTGGACAACTTCTAAACCAATCTGCGTGTAACCTGGGGCCCACACTCTCCTCATGGCTTCTCCTGCTGACTTACAGGCTCATGTGGGTTCAATTCCAGGAATGGGCACATCTCTTTGGCTCTTTACTCCCCCATCACTCTCCTCTCAGAGTTCACTCTGGAAAATCTCCAAATATGCTCAAGGACCTGATTGCGTGTCCCTCCATGACTTGAGTCCCTTTGATGCAGCAACTCTGTGTATGGGGGTCATGTGGGCAATTCTTTCTTTTCCAAGAGGCAAGCTGTCCCACCACCCCTCCCCGACCAACAAAAGGTCAGTTTCCTTACTAACCACATATTGCTTTCCATTTCCAGTCTGTGTGCCTTTGTACTAGCTACTCTCACGCTTGGCATGCATTCCTTCTTCACCCTCATCTTTTAGATAGCTTCACAATTTGTCTCTTGTGAATGATACCTTTCCTAATGCCCCATAGAAGCTAGAACTTCCACTCCAAATTACCTTGCCTTCATTTTGTGAATATTTTGCACATACCTGTATATTTACTTGTTGTGTCCCCTGATAGAATGTAATTACCCTCAGGGCAGGATAGCCCCAATCCCAGTATAGGGCTTGAGACATACAATAATATAATCATTATTATACAATAATATATATAATTATATTAAATATATGAAAATATATTAAATATATAAATATATAAGATAATACAATAATAATAATTAATAAATGTTTATTTACTGAACTTCTAAAATCTGGATTACTTGGCTTTTCTCTTAAGTCCATGTCCAAACCTGGGGTGAATTCAATGCAAGACATCTCCATTTCCTGCTAGATGGCCCTAGAATTATCATGCTTGACAGACAAATTTTTGATTACCCCTTTCTCTATTCAGGAGTGTGGATTTCAGGAACATTGTTCACCAATGACTCTCTAGGCACTTGGGCAAGGACATATTTACATATTTATTTTCTGTGTCTTCTAACTTCTCCACCCCTACCCAAATGCCATTGTCTTCTCTTTGATTGGGAAAGTTTCCTTATTTTCTTACCTATGCTCGGGAAAGGGAAATAGATAGAATTTAGGCAGGACCTGAATGTTCAAGAATTCTCCTCTCAGGTCATTTAGATCAGCATATGAAATTCGCCGCCACATGCTTCTTGATACATTCCAGAAGAAAATTATAAGGGAAATGCAAAACAAAGGGAAAAAGAGCCAAGAGTGGTCTCTTAACTTTCTTTTATAGGCTGGCACAGAGATGCAGCTCCTCTGACAAAGAGTCTACCTTCTTAAGAGTTTCATTCAATTCAATCTTCATGGGACCAATCACAGTCATTGAAAACTAACCCCTTAGAAGTTCCCAGGAGAGGAGGTGGAGTCAGGGAGAGAATTTGGAGGTGAAAATAAAATATAATTTAAAGAAAACTCAAAAATCTGTCAGAAATATACAAGTTAGCTTGATGATTACTAATGGAACCATTTTCCTTGTAGAGCTCTTTGCAGTTGTCTCAATGTTTATATACAGAATGTGACCCCTTGACAAGTAGTGAGTTCTCCATCACTGGAGGTCTTTAAGATGAATGTAGATGACTACTGATTGGATATAGTGTAGAAGGGACTGAAACATCAAATAGAAATTAGGTTAGGTGACCTCTAAGTTCTCTTATCAAAGAATTTTATGATTCAAAAGATGGGTCTGTCACCAAGGTGATTTAGCCAAGTACCTATTTCCCCCCAAAAAAAGTCAAATGAGATAATATAAGTAAAGAGCTATATAAATATTAACTATTGCTATTTATTGTGGGTAGGGACCATGTTATATTTAAATTTCATATACCCTCCCCCCAGCATCTAATCCACCTGCTAGCTGAACATTTATTTAATTTAACCAAGAAAAAAGAAGCCACCAGGGATAACTTCAAACGAGCTAATTTACCCTGGGGTAGCTCCAAGTCATTGAGATCTTCTTAGGGGGTACCTTTATCTTCTTAGCAAAGTACAACTGGGCATATCTATTTTCTATAAGTCAAGAGGGAAACTCTTCAGATTGATTTCTTTTTGGTGGGGTACAGGACTCTCCTGGTAAACTCTCTTTACAGATAATAGCATTATAGATTTAGAGTTGGAAGGGACCATCTAGTTTGGTCTCATCTTTTTACAGAAGAATCTGAATCCTTTAGCAATGGTATCAGATTCAAATAGAAATATATCCAGTAAAGTTCCTTATCAGCTTAGAAAAACATAAATTAACATTCTGTTGTATTACCTGGAGAAGAAAATGGCAAACCCTCTAGTATCTTTGCCAAGGAAAATCCAAATGAGATCTCCATGAGTCATATACAAAAATGACTGGACAACAACATGTTATATTGTATTTATACTCAAAGTTTGTGGGAAGGCCAGTGAATTTGACACCAATATGCTAGAGGTTATATGACTTGTTCAAAGTCACATAGATAGTAACAGAGGCCAGATAGGAACCTAGGAACTCCAGATCTAATGTTCTTTCCATTGTGCCTGTACAGGAATCCTCTCTACCTTATCCTTGACAAGATGTCTTTTAGTCTCTGGAGTTAGAAAGTTGATTTCCTCATGAAACAGTTTGTTTCATTTTTGAAAAGTTCTAATTGTTGGGAAATTCATTCTTATATTCAAAAAACCCATAACTCAAAAATAAGGAAGTAGTTAAATACATTATGATATATTCATGTAATAGAATACAGTAACACAATTAAGGTTGATAAGCATGAGGAATACAAAGAAATCTGGTAGGATCATAATGAAATAAAGTAAATTTAAAAAATGAGAAACAGAAAAATGAATTTCATACTAATTATGGAGCACATGAAGAAGAGGAAAAATCATAAGAACAGACTTAGGGTACCCTCCCTGGGAGCATTTGCTTTAAAGAAAACTCCAAAGAACTGAAAAGTCTTAAAAACCCAAACAAAGGAAACTTTTGTGGTAGAATTTTAAGTATCATTACAAGCAGTGGGGAAATTCATCTGAAGAATGTAGCTCTGAGTCCTCCTAAAGTACTTCATTAAAAAAAGGTGCTTCATAAAATTAGAACACTATAACCAGTTAACCAACTTTTATTAATAATCTACTGTATTCTATGCACTGTGCTAAGTCCTGATGATCCCCATCCCCATCATTGGGCTGTTGCTGTAACAGACCCATCATATGCATCTTCCTAACTATAAATGGCCTTGATCTTTTTCTCTTAAAAATTTAGATTCAATGTGGCATTACTTCTCCATACAAATAAAAACAGAGATATTATCAGAAATCAAACGTAGAACTCAAGGTATAGCAAGAAAGAATAAATTGTAAACTGGATTGTTGGCAATTGCTATCCCATTTATAAAATGGAAATGATAGAATGTATTACCACTAGGCATTTAGAAAATCATGTCACCAAGTAGAATAAAATGACAAAGATGAGATGTTTGCTCACCTTGGGCTTTTTGAGCCTCAGTTTCCTCATCTGTAAAATGTAGATATCAATAACATTTGCTTTACCTATCTCACAGGAGAACTGCAAAGATTCAATGATAGTAATAATAGATAAAAACCATTATTTACTTTGCAAACTGTTCTAATAATTTCATAAATTATAATAATTGTTAGTGAATTATAATGACTGAAAATAAGAACTAATAATAACCCACACTTCTATAGTGTTTTCAATGTTATAAAATGCTTCTCTACAATAAACCTGAGAGATAGATAACCAACAAAATCAACAATCATTTTTTATATATATACTATGTATCAGGTACTGTGCCAAGTTCTGAAGATACAAAAAGTAAAACAAAAACAAAATCCCAAACCCAAACCATTCTTGCTCTCAAAGAGCTCCTAGTCTGATAGGAGGAGACAACATGCCAACAACTATGTATGAAGAAGATGTGTATATATATAGGATATATGCAGGAGGTAGTCTCCAAGGGAAGGTGCTAAGATAAAGGGGGCCCAAGAAAGAGTTCTTGCAGTTGGTGGTGTTTTACCAGTGGAATTGCTTGTTGGCTATGGGGTGGGGGGAAGCAGGGGGAGGGAAAGGACATGAATCATGTGACCAGGGAAAAATATTCTTAATTAATTAATTAAATAAATATTTTCAATTAAAAAAGAAAGAAAAAATAAGGTGGCATTTTAGATGAGATCTGAAGGAAGTCAGGAATGGCAGCGATGAAGATGAGCATCATAGGCATATTATAGTATTACCTCTATTTTAGAGGCAAGGAAATAGAGGCTTGAGGTCAAGTGACTTGACTAGAGTGACATAACTAGGAAGTAAGAAAGTCAAGATTTAGCTCAGATCTTCTCTTAAGGCCAACACTTTTTTCCATCTTATTAAATATTGTGTCAAAAATGTAAACACCAAAACAAAGTAAACTTGGTTTTTTATTAGGTTTAAATGAACTCATTTCAGTGCATGAAGTATCATAATTCCTTTTCAGTCTCTCCCTCTAAGAGGGAGGCTATCAATCGTCCATTTTTCATCTTGTGTTCCTAGTAATGTTCTTCATTCTTCTGATTCTCCTGTTAAAATTTGTATTATATCACTAAGATCCTTCCAGATTTGTTTTTGTGTTCCTTATGCTTGAGTTTCTTAATTATAATATAGTATTCTATTATGTGAATGCATCCGACTTTTATTTAACAACTCTCTTATTGCTGGACATTTTGGTTGTATGTTTATGTATTTGCAATTACATATAATTCTACTGCAAAAGTCTTTGAACAGATGGCTCTTGGGGTATGTGTGGTTAATAACACAGTCAGGGTATCCAACAACAGAATTATTTAATTATAGGGTAGATTATTTGGATAATTTTAATTGCATGTCACCATAATGCCATCTAAAATAAGTCTATAAATTTGCAATCCTACTAGCAATGAATTCAGTATACCTGTTTCTCCATTAGCATTGACTTTCTTTGCCTTTAATTGTTTTTGCCAGTTTGATGACTAGTGCTTTCTGCTTCCCCATTTCAGTTTTCAAGTACACATAAAATATGAATGCCATTAGTACTCACTATTACCAGGATCCAGTCTTAAGTAAAATTGAAGAAGACAAAAGTTTATCTTAGTAATCTCAAATGGCTCTTTCTATATCTATTTCTTCTTCTATTCTGTCCTGGATCAATTTTCTTTACAAAATGTAAGGCATTAGTGTCTTTAGGTGTTCTTTTTCTCATAATAATGATGATAATTTCCATTTATAGAATGCTCTCAGGTTTACAAAGCACTTTACAAATACCTCATTTTATCTTCACAACAACTCTGGGAAGTAGGTGATATTTTTTTCTCCCATTTTACAGATGAGGCAAACAGAGACTGTGACCTGTCCAGGGTCAGATAGCTAGAAAAACTGTATTTGATGTCAGATCTTCCTGACTCCTGGTCCTGGGCTCTCTATCGTACCACCTTGCTGCCTCAAAAACAAATCTCTTTTCCATTTTGGTATGATTTTAGTTCCATATACTATCTCTTCAATTTCCTAATGAAAGGGTACTCTCTATTTGGATAGGTTATTTAGTATCAACTGTGTGCAGGAAAAAAATTAGGTAGGAACTATCATGTTTGGGAAAAATTTTTAGAGGAGGTGGAGTAGGTAAGCATTTCTGGAGAGCCCAAGTTTATGCCATGTCCACTTTTTTGCCTATAAGAAGGCTCTCCTGCTAGATACTACCTGTGGAAAAGTTCTAGTTTTCATAAATAATCAAAGCTCACTTTTCTCTGGGCAAAGAAAGAGTCCTAGATAATGGAGCTAGAGGACTTAGGTTCAAATTCTGAGTTTACCAGTTACCAGCTGGGTGACTTTACGTTAGTTACTTCCTTACTTTCCATCTCAGTTCATTTACAAAATAGGAATATTTTGCTACCATCTCACAAGATGCTTGGTAGGAAAGCACTTCATAAAGCTAAAACAGCTTTATCCCTACAAACTACTCTGACTAATGTGAGCTATAGGAATTCTTGCATCATTCTCATTCTTCATTATAATCATAATTATGGAAGGACCTGGGTTCAAATCTGGCCTCAGAGTCATCCTGGCTGTGTGACTCTAGGCAAGTCACTTAGCCCCATCTGCACAGCCTTTGCCCTTCTGTCTTAGAACTGTTATTAAGATAGCAAATAAGAGTTAAAAAGCATAATAATTGTGATTGTAGCTTATAGAAGCTCAGAGATGGGGTGTATTCCAACTCCCCCTCAAACTGATGAATCAGGCCTTTGAGAGTAAGACTAGCAATGCCTCTTGCTGTGGGTTCTAGGGGTATCTCTGAGGATCAGTGGGGCACTTTTCTTCTATTGCCTCAAACCTCTTCTCTGGTAAATTTCCCCCACTTTTGACTGCCAGGGATTAGTGCCCTAGTATCATCAGATCAATAAATACCAATCAGCTTCTACAAAGGGATATTTGCTGAGAAATTTTGTAAGAAAGAAAATGTCAAAGCCTTTTCTCCCAATGCCTGGGATATACTTTCTCCTAACCCACTTTAGTCCTTTGGGGAAAATAGGTTCCACCTTAAAGCAATGAAACGCCCTACAAAGTTCATTTCCAGATTTGGCTTGACAGTAGATGAGTTGCTGTAATTCTCTTAATTTCCTTCTAATATCTATTGCTGTTCTGGGACAAGTAGGTTGCTCAGAACTTGGCTTCTCACCTGGCTTACCTGTCTACAAAATCAGACATGGCGTCCATGTCTTGGACCTCTGGTGACTCGTTTTCCCATTCTTTTGGATGCACATAAGGTTTTGAATTAGCTAGATAATCTTTCACTTAAAGATGGCGAAGAACAAAAAGTCCATGAAGGGACACAGGTAGGCTCAGGTGGACAGATTAAGCCCATTCTCTCCACCCAGAAGCTTATGGTCTGGCTTCCTCCCTTGAAGCAGCCAGGCAGGACTGGGTCAGAGTCTTGGTATGCTTGTGCCTTTGGAATGAATGTCCAGTTCTAGCTCTGCGGTCAGTTAAAAGTCTGAAACCCAAGTGGTGACTGCAGCAATAGAACATGCTACACGTGCTTATGAGGGCTGGCTCAGGCTAGTTCCTAGTTCCTAATTATTCAGTATCTACATCTTCTTTTTCATCTAAAATCACTTAAGTGCTTGTTCTCTGCATTCATATTGAATAGCTGGACAGCTCCTTTGCTCTCTAGGGAATTAAACTCTAACACAAATACACTGATTCAAACTATAGTTAAGAATGAATAGTCTTTGAATGAATAAAGATGGAGACTTCTAAAAAGAACACAATAGATAGTCTTTTACAGGATGTAGAGGGCAAGAATCAAATAGCGGGGTGATCAATGCTAAGAATATTGGGAAGTGGGAAGTCTGTTATCTGGTTCTATTCTTTATGGGAAAAAAATGTCTCTAAAAGCAACCACAACAGCAACTAACAACAACTACCTTTGGGTAAAAAGATGAAAGGTTTAAAAAAGGAACAATCTCTTAAAGGTGGTTATTTGAAATAATTTCCCAGGAAACAAGAAAAACAATGTGTTGTGAAATCAAAGAATCATATAAATAGAAGTTTAGAGGTCATTTAATATAATAGTTTTACAAATGAGGAAACTGAGGACCAGGGAGAAGTGATATTTAAAATTTTTTCCTTTATGTCTATACTTTTCTAGGATTTTAAAAAATATAAATGAATCCTGTCTTTTTCAAAGACATTTTCTGGTTCATTGAGTCGATCATGAGATTTTTATTTTTAAAATGATTTTTTCATAATGTTGAATCATCTTTGAATCTTTAGCATAAATCCATCTTGATTATAATGAATGGTTTCTTGCATGAGTCACTGTAGTTTGTTTTTAATGTTTTTTGTTTAAAATTTTAAATCAATAATCATGAATAATATTTGGTCTGTAGTTCTTCATCCTTTCCAGGTTTGTGTATTGGGACTACATTTGTCTTTTTAAAGGAGTCTGGTTAGGTACTTTCCCCTCAGTTTTGGAAAATAATTTGTGTGGTAGGGCTACTCACTGTTTTTTACAAGTTTGAAAGAATTCTCTTATGAATCAAGACCAGGACTCTTCTTTTCTTTAGTACAGGGGAGGGAAGTAACTTACCTGCCATCTTTAGAATAGTTAATGATAGATAATGAAGCCAAGGCCAGTTCTGTTTCTATGACTGTATAAGATACTGCCTCCCTGTAGTCTGTCTTCAAGTTTATACATGGACAACTAGGTAGAGCAGTGGATTGAACATTGAAACTGAAGTCGAGAAAATTTCAGTATCTTACATCTTATTGGAACCTTCACTTAATACTCGCTTACCACTCACTTCTCTAAGTGTCAGTAGTTTTTTCCTCTGGTACATTTTCCTAATACACTTTCTATTGGGGTATCTGCTTTGCCTTTGTTTAATCCCATCTCTCCCTATCTTGTATTAGATTTAGAACTCTGTACATATCAAGTAGTGGATCACAATAAAAAACTCACATTTTATTGGAATCTTCACTAATACCACTTCCCCACTTCCCATAACATTAAATGTTCTCTACTACATATTTTCCTAAAGCATTTTTGGGGGAATATCTCTGTCTTCCTTTGCCTTGCCCTGTCACCCTCTACCTTGAAATAGACAGCTTTATACTTATATTTTCCCTTTCTCTCTAAGAGGGTATGATTACTTTTTAAAAAAAATTTTGAATCTCTGTCATTTTTTGTGGGAAAAGGAATATTTGAACATTTGGCATTTAATCCATTCCTTGAAAGGACATTTCTGGATAATGAACCATCCTTTGCAACAGGGAATAATAATTATTATTATAATAAATAATTAATGTGGGGCAGTTAGGTGGCTCAGTGGATTGAGAGCAGGCCTAGAGATGGGGTTCAAATGTGGCCTCAGACACAGCCTAGCTATGTGACTCTGGGAAAGTCACTTAACCCCCATTGCCTAGCCTTTATTGCTCTTTTGCCTTGGAACCAATATATAGTATTGATTCTAAGATGGAAGGTAAGTGTTTCAAAAAATAATTCAGCAAGACCAAACATACTGATTATATATAATAGATAATATATGCAGTATTCCACATGCCTAGGTTCTTCCCCCATCTAGAGATTCTTTTCTAGCCCTTTGATTTAACATTTTACTATGTCCTGGTTTAGGATCAAGGCATTACTCTGTATGTTTCCTGCAATTTCCCCATCTTACTCAGTTATCATGGATAATAAATACAGAGCTAGTTACTCTCTAATCCTCATTTATTTCCTCCACAGGTCATGCACAACAAACTTATTGGAAGTCTGCTGATAGGATCCTTCAAAGTAGATCTGGGAACAGTTTACAACCAGCCAGGTTGAGTAGTATTGTCTCCCTTCTTCTTTCCTTCTCTTCATCCCTCTCTCCCACTTTACAGATTAGAAAAACAAGATCCAGAAGGTTAAATTCTTTGCAGTTATCACACAGTGTCAGAGGTAGGATTGGGCTCCAGGATTTCTTGACTACAGAACTAGCATGCCATCCACTCTGGTATGCTGAGAATGATTACTGGGAGGGTATTAGGTGGTATGACAAACTTGGGGTAGAAGTCCCCAGTGCATCTTAGCTGAATGTTATACAGACATCAGATAGAGGCAAAGACCATAAAAACTTGAAGTCACTAAATGCCATCTACTTCCGTTTCTATATTTTATAAATGATGAAACTCAAGCTCAGAAATTTAAATTTTTTCTTTCTTTTTCTAAAAATCCCTTACTTTCTTCTTAGAATCAATGCTAAGTATTGATCCCAAGACAGAAAAATAGTAAGGGTTAAGCAACTGGGGTTAAGTGACTTGTCCAACCGGTAGGAAATGTCTGAGGTTAGATTTGAACCCAGGACCTCCTGTCTTCAGACCTGATTCTCTCTATTTACTGAACCAGCTATGTGCTTTTAAAAAATTTTTCAATAAGTCACACAGGTCACACAGGTCAATAAATAAATCAATAATGGTTACCAAACACCTATTATGCCCCTGGTACTGGGAGTATAGAAAGAGAAAGAGACAAAAGACAGTCCGTACCTTCATGAAACTTACAATCTAATATGGAAGACAATGTACAAACAATACACACACACGCAGACACATACACACACACACACACACACACACACACACACACACATATATACACACACACACATATATATATATATATATATATATATATATATATATATACACGCACAGGATAATTAGGAAATAATGAGAAGAGAGAAAGCATTAGAATTAGGAGGCATTGAGGAAGACTTCCTTTTTTGACCACACTGATACCTAAGTTTTCATCTGTATTCTTACAGGTCACCAGTTTTGTGATAAGTGGGCCCTTCTCACAGACCCAGCTGATATCAGGACGGGCACCAAGGGGTATCTGAAATGTGATATCAGTGTGGCTGGGAAAGGAGACATCCTGCAGGCAAATCCCAAGACATCTGATGCTGAAGAGCAGATAGAAAAGTGAGATGAATCCACCTAGCTTTTTTTTTAAAGAGGGGGCTGCTCTATCAACTCCATCATCTCCCTCTCCTCCCCAAGTCTTCCTCATCTCTAATTAAATGGAAAGTACTGAAGTTGGAGCCAAAGAACCTGAGTCAGAATTGCCGCGTGGCTACTTTCTATGTAATTTTGGGAGTCACTTAAACTCTCTTTACCTCCCTTTCCTCTTCTCTAAAATGAGGGGGCTTGACACTATAACCTCCAAGATCCCTTCTAGTTATGGTCCTATGGATGTTATGATATTTGTTGTTGTGATGTTCTAGCCAACCTAGATTCTTTCTCTAATGAGTTTACTAAGACATCTGTTGAGGAAGGTTATGGTTATGCCCCATGAGAACAAACATCCAAGGTTAAAGCTGGTCCTTAATATCCTTGCTTCCTTGGATAATCTGTCATCCAAAGACTTGATTGAACCTTTTATTGAAGCAATTTGTAATTTCAGCCTACCCCAACTTTTTGGGGGTGGGTGGGGAGAATCAAGAGTCCCTTGAGTTTATTGCCTGGTATATGAAGTGATACTGTTTCTTTTAACTTATAAGATGCTGAGTAGGGGAAGCCCCCTCATTCCCAAATTAAAGTTTGTATTCACCTTTTCCATACCCTTTGTGACTTTTGAGTTTGTGAAAATAATTCCTTTCATACATACTTTCTTTATAGGTTAAAAAAATTTTTGATCTTTAGAAGTTATGGCCCTATTTACCAACTTCCTTCTTTCTCACGTCTGTGAATGTTTTCCTAAGAAATATCAGTTTTTTCTGTCTCTAAGGAACCTTTTGGTCCCCCAAGGATTCCCCTCTGAGAGACCTTGGGCCAGATTCTATGTGAGACTCTATCGAGCAGAGGGCTTGCCGAAAATGAACTCTAGCATCATGGCCAACGTCACCAAAGCATTCGTGGGGGACAGCAAGGACCTGGTGGATCCCTTTGTGGAGGTCACATTTGCAGGTCAAGTGGTAAGGGACAATTGGGGTAATGGACATCCCTAAAGTGGGAAGGGGGAGCTATAAGTCCTGGGCCAAATATCAGTATATGACCTTCCTCCCCAAACCAAATGTGTCCCTTCAGTACTTCATAAGCTTTAGTGGACTATTAAATATACAATTTTATTATTATCCAATATCAGGCAGCTAGGTGGAATAATAGATAGAATTGTGGGTTTGGAGCCAGGAAGAATTTAGTTCATATCTTGTCTCAGATACTCATTAGCTATTTGATCCTGAGCAAATCACTTAACTTTATTTGCCTCAGTTTCCTCATCTATAAAATGAGTTGGAAAAGGAAATGGAAAACCAATCCAGTATCTTTGCCAAGAAAACTCCAAATGGTGTCATGAAAAGTCAGACACAACTGAAATGAATGAATAACAATGACAACAACAAAGTTATTACTCAGTAAAACTGGATTAAAATGAACTTTGTAGGCAAGTTTGAAAGGGAAAAGAAAACATAAAGGAAAAGAATGAGGAGAGTGTGTGAATCACTAAAGAGAATTGCCTCAGTGATGGAGGGGATGGTATAAAGGAATTTAACAGTCTGAATGAAAAAATGTAAATTCTAGATCTCTTTTAGTACCAACTAGAAACCATGTTCTTTTCTCTCGCTTGCTGCCCAAGTCAATGTCTAGTCTCTCAAAGAATATAACTTACAGACAGGTAGAAAAGCAAAAGATATTGAACCCATTTAAAAAAAATCTGTTTTTAGTGTTGAAAATATAAATAAAAATAATGATAGTAACTTCTTATGTTTACATTATATTTTATAGTTTGTAAAGAGCTTTCTTTTTGTTTTATTCCATTAAAATAATTTTATTTTTGTATTTTTCTTTTGACATCTTTTACATTTTTCAATGAATCCTCTCACAGCTTTTCCTCTCACAGATCCATCACTTATAAAAAAAATAAAATTAAAAAGAGGAAGAAAAGTGCAGCTAAACTAAAGTATATCTTGAAAAATTTACATTTGTAGTGCTCCATATCCATAATCCCCCCATTTTTTAAATAAGAGAGAAAGGGAGGCATGTTTTCATTCTTCTTTTAGGCCAACCTTCATTGTTGCTTGTGGAGAGCCTCACTGTCTAATATGATCGTGTGTGGGTGCCAGAGTCACAAGGCAACCATCTGGAAAAATGAGGCATCGACTGAACCCCCTCTATGTGACTTCTCCCACTAACTTCCCTTACTACTGCCTAGGATTGTTGTTCTCTCCCCAGTCATAGAAAAAGTAATATGAGAGCAAATATTCACAGGATTTATCCATATGCCCACTTTTATCCTCCTAGAATAGTACCCCCAAAATTATATTCATAGAATTAAAACCTAAAGATCATTATCCACTACCCCTCATTTCTCTTTCTTAGTGGAGGTACAGTCAGAGGCCCCACACCCATTTGTTAACCAAACACAAGCACCACATCAATCACTCCTCTAAAGCACACACTCCACTGAAACCGTTTGTGGACAATAACCAGGCAACATTGTTAAGGTACTTTGATACAACACAAGAAAAATGTAACTTGGAAATTGAAGAAAATTCCTAATTCTTATCTGCCTTAAGTTACCCTTTAACTCCATACTTAGCTACAAAATGTTTTGTTACCCATCTCCTAAGAAATTGTGATTGATTGTGAAAGCTGATCAAAAGTAACAATGATTCTCTTAGCTGGTCATCTCACAGGTCAGGGGGAACTAATTCCTGGATGACCCTGTCTATGACATTCATCTCCATCATGAATATCTCTGTTGTAACAACATGCTAAATGATCACCGAATGTTGATTAAGTGATTTATTAATGTGTGACACATCCAATTATCTATAGAAGATCATGTATGTTGAAAAATGATTGTGTGCCAGAAAAGCATGTACTCACTGAAGCTATATAATAAACATCAGCTCCGTGCCTGGTGGAACAACTTGGTGACGCCTGAGCACAAAGGTCTGAGCACTGAGTTTGTCTCCCACCTCATTATTCGTCTAAATTGTCACACCTAGCCAGAAAGGACCCTTGGCTTTGAGAGACCTCTGGACAGGCTTTCAATAGTCATGTCTAGACTCTTCATGACTCCAGTTGGGGTTCTTTTGGCAAAGACACTGGAGTTGTTTGCCTTTTCCTTCTACAGTTTATTTCATAGACAAAGATGTTGAGGCAAATAAGGTTAAGTGACTTGCCCAGGGTCATACAGTTGGTATCTGAGGCTGGATTTGAACATAAGAAGCTGAGTTTTCATTATTCCACACCCATCACTGTATCTACTGAACACCTAGCTGTCCTAGACCAAGCTTGATCATTATAATTTTACAACATTCAGTTATGATTATTTGTTCCTATGGGCTTTTCCATGGATATTGTTCTAATCATTGTTTTCCTACTTCTCACTTTATACCAGTTCATAGGTCTTCCCATACTTTTCTGTATTTATCATTTCTTACAACACAGTAATATTCTATTCATTAATGTACCATAATTTGTTTAGCCATTCATCAATTAATGGCTGTCTCCTATGAAAAATAAAATACTAGTTGCATCATTCCTATTTTATAAAGTTTTTCAACTCAGGTTATCCATCGAGGCTTCATTGTACCATAGAGATGACCTTGAGTATTTTATAGACCATTTCAGGGGGTCATAAATCTCTAGGAGGTTCTACAAATCTAAAAAGGCTATCACTCTTAGGATGTCACTGACCCTTTCTGAAAACAAAGAATGAGCAACAACAATAACATAGACTCGAACAACTTCATAATTTAATAGATTGTCATCAGGAATTGCTGTGGTTGAAAAATGCATCACCCTGCATCTATATGCCTGGTGATGGACATAGACTAACTTAGCTAGGCTGGTCCTCTGAAAATAGACACATGGGAGACCATCAGGCCCGGTTGAATATCATGATTTTTAAGTTTTGTGGTACCTACTAGACTTTCCTCTAATGGGATGGCTATTTTTTTTTTGTCATAATGAGGCATCTTGATGTCAGCCCCTAATTCAATGGACTGTGCTTTTATTAAGCACTTATTATTTATTACATTCTTCCAGGGTGGGTGGCAGATAGATAGATAGAACATGCGTATATGATGCAATTCACTTTTTTAAGGGGGAGAAGGTACTAATAGATCAGGAATGATTTTCCCATAAGAGATGGTTACTCTGAGCTGAGCCTTGAAGGAGATAAAGGATTTTCAGAGGCATTATTCAGGAGAGGTATATATTCTAGGCATGGAGGGCAACCTGATGGAATTTTAACTCTTGGATCCAGTTGAATTCAAGTTTGAGGAATAGTTTGACTGGAATGTAGAATGCAGAAGGAAGATCATGTGAAAATCTGAAACCTAGAAAGGTAGGTTAGAACCATGTTGATAAAAGCATTACAATGATCTATTCTATTTCTAGCTGTTTTAAAAAGGGGTTTTGAATTTAAGAACATCATCATAGGGTGGCTCAATGGATAGAGTGCCAGGCCTAGAGGCATGAGGTCCTGGGTTCAAATCTGGTTTCAGATACTTTCTAACTGTGTGACCCTGTGCAAGTCACTTAACTCCCAATGTCTAGCCCTTGCTTCTCTTCTGCCTTGGAACAGTGTTGATTCTAAGACAAAAGGTAAGGGTTAAAAAAAAAGAACATCATCATAGCGTCCATTAACAACTCACCAAACTGTCATTTCTTTTTAGGGGAGGACTACAGTGAAGAAAAACTGTGCAGATCCTGTGTGGCACGAACAGGTCATTTTCAAAGAAATGTTCCCTCCTTTGTGTCGAAGAGTTAAAATCCAAGTGTGGGATGAAGGTAGCATGAATGATGTAGCCTTGGCAACACACTTCATTGACTTGAAGAAAATCTCTAATGAGCAAGATGGAGATAAAGGTAATCTGAAATCTGACCAGTTTCAGGATCAAAGGAGGTCCCCCAAACACCACTGATTTGGTTATTTTCCTTTGCAAAATATGGGGTTGGACTCTGTCATAACAAGACTTCTTGCTCCAGTATTTGATGTCTCTAGTTGGAAACTAAGTGAGAAAAGGGGAAAATGGTTATTTTCCACTAATACTATAAGTTGTTGTAAGGATAAAAATGATGTTTTGGATGTGAAAATGCTTTGAACAGCATGAAAGAAATGCTTTGTATACTAGCATCTAACAATCTAATTCATTAAAAAAAGAGAACATAACCAGCAAATCATGCTGACTCCCTGGAAAACCATGCTGTTATAACGCAGGTGCTGAGCATAGCAAACTCATTTAGTTACTAGTTCAAAGATTCTAGTTTGAACTTTATTTCTTGGCTTTCCTCTCTTTGGATCATTGTAACACTTCATTCTCATCTATAACATCTGGTCTATGACTCCTGTATATTAAGCTCATTTAACATCTCCCATCTTCTCCTTCCACCATCTTTACTGATATGGTGACTTGTTTTCCATTATTTCTTGAACTTTGACCCATACTCTGACCACATCTCTTTCTGAGATCTTCCCTTCTTGCCCCTTTGAACTCAATCCTTCATTAGGGCTTCTGCATTCTTCTTCCATATCTCATATCTCTTTACACTATAATTCCAGATTACCTCCTACTTTCTAGCATTCTATTATCCCTTGCCTAGTCAATGTTGTCTTCTGATATTTTTGTATTTATAATTGTTGGAGGCAGAAACTATTTTCCATTTTGGTTCTTATAGCATTATGGTATCATTAGTAATATTTCAATCTTGGCTATAATGTTTATATTTTTGCTGGTCATAGATAGAATCAAAATTTCTTCTTTCTGTAGCCTAAATATTTCTAAGAAAATGTCATTTTTGGACCTGGTTAAAAAATTCAACAAAATACAATATTCAATAAGACTTCAAACTGGAGATAGCATTTTCTAACCCAGAGTGGAGTGAAGAAAGCTGAGTTTGGGGATACATAAAGTATGTATATGCCTAAGGCATGATAACCAATGTTTTACATGACAATAAAAACAAATGCACATGCTTTAATGCCATTTTTAAAGAATGAGTTACCAGTTCTTTAAGGCATGCAAGTATTTGGGGGTAAGTCAAGTCACATATATTACAATACCTCTGATTGACAAAAACCCTCTGAGCATCAATTTTCAAATTTTTTCTCAGAGCATAAATATGTTTAGCGGAGACTCTAAGTCCTTTTGATTCATAGTTACTTCCATGTTAACTGGTCTTGTCATAGATACATTGGTCCCTTGAGAACCATCAAATAGGGCAAAAATGAGGAATGAAAAAATATTGCCATCTATTCCGGCACATTTGGAGTTAGTCCTGTCAGGTTTAGAAGCAAAAACGTGAGGTTCCTATGTTGATGGGATCCTCTAAGATCAGCTTATTCCCCCCACCATCCATAAATTCATTTCTGTGCATCATTTATTCAATCCTTTGTTTTTCTCATATGTTTTCAGAGATATAACCTGAAGAGGAATACTAATGATAACGAATGGCTCTGTCAATGATAATTTGATATGGTCAGGAATAGAAGTATGTCTTTCTTTAAGAAAATACTTATTTACAAAAAGATTAATTCATGACAACAGATACTCTATGAATCGATTCTTTACTTTAAACATGATTCAACATAGAGTCACTTTTTCTTATTACATCTAAAATAGGATTTGATCTCTATGAATTTGACTTGTGCAGTATAATAGAAAGGATAATAGTCTGGGAGGCAGAACTCCTCTGGTACTTCCACTGTATGATCTAGGCTACTTGTTTGTAAAGGTCATTTATGTCTTTGAGGCTAGATTTCCTTCTCTACAAAATGAATTGGGTAGAAGAGGTGATCTCAAAGACTTTTTCCAATTCTAACATTCTATGTCTATAATTTTAGATGGGAAAGGCAGCACGATATGTTGAGTGGGAGGTCTTGAAGTTAGGCTTACTTCTAGATGTTTGATTATGGATAAGTCACTTAACCTATCAGGAACCCAAGAAACTCTAAGTTCTCTAAACTGCAAATAAGTGGCTGATCTGTAAGAAGGATGAAGCTTTCCATACTGGGAGTTCCTGCCCTGATAAAATCATGCCTCAAAACTGGAAAAATCAGCTTTTATGTCACTTTTCAGCCATTTCTTCATTTTTTCAAAGAAAGGTTCATCTGCACATTCAGATTTGCCATGTGAGTAAGACAGACAGTAAGATGGTACAGTGGATACAGTGCTGAGCCTGGAGTCAAAAAGACCTGAGCCCAAATTCATTCTTAGACATTTATTAGATATGTGACCCTGGAAAAGTCATTTAGCTGCTGTTTGTCTCTGTTTCCTTAAATTTGAATGGAGATAACAATAGCATCTCTCTCCCAGGGTCATCATGAGAATCAAATGAGATAATACTTGTAAAGCACTTAGCACAGTGTCTGGAACATAGTAGGTGCTATATAAATGTTAGCTCTCATTATGTGAAATTAGTATGATTATCATCTTCATCATTATTTTATGGATCTCCTTAGGTTTCCTGCCCACATTTGGACCTGCTTGGATCAACCTATATGGCTCTCCCAGGAACCAGAGCTTAATGGATGATTACCAGGAACTTAATGAAGGCTTTGGGGAAGGGGTCTCATTTAGGGGCCGCATTCTGCTAGAAATTGCTGTGGAAATTCTCTCAGGTGGGGCACAGGAATCCAAGTTTTCCAAGGTCCTGAAGGACCTCAAGCTCTCTAAAGACAAGGCTTCCAAAGGCTCCGGGAAGGACAAGACAGACAAAACTGAGGATGGAAAGGCACACCCACCTTCAGACAAGAGCAATTCAACAGAGGCTGAAGTAGAACCTTTCGATGTGCCCCCTGAGGTTAGTCAAAATGAGTCTACAATGACAGCATGTGACACTAAGCATAGTGAACAGCAGCCCTGCAAAGGTTTCCAAAGTCATTTTACTTCACATTTCATTTTCTCAATAGACTATAAGCTCCCTGGTTGTTGTTATTGTCATTTCAGACATGTCAAATTCTTTCTGACCTCATTTGGGTTTTCTTGGCCAAGGTACTGGAATGGTCTGCCACTATCTCATTTTATAGATGAGGAAACTGAGACAAACAGGGTTAAGCCTAGGGTCACACAGCTAGTAAGAGTCCATGGCTAGATTTGACATCAGGAAGATAAGTCTTGCCATTTTGATTCAAATCCATTGATTCAAAGCCTAGTGATCTATCCATTGTGCCACCTAGCTATCTCAAGCTCCCTGGAGGTGGAATTATTTTCCATTTTGGTTTTATATGTCCAGCACTATGTATTGCATATATTGAGGGCTTAAAAATATTTTGTGGATTAGATTAGATCAAACTAATAACATTGACAATGCTCCAGTCTCCATTCCTCAAAATCAGTCTCCTCCTTCTCTTCCACATATTATTTTTATTTGAAAATATTAATTTAATTAATTAATTTAGAATATTTTTCCATGGTTACATGATTGATGTAATTACATGAAAAATTCCACTGGGTTTTACATGTGTCATTGATCAAGACCTATTTCCATATTATTGATGGATTAATAATATGGATCAATCACTAGGGTGATTGCTTAGAGTCTGCATCCCCAATCATATCCCCATCAACCCATGTGATCAAGCAGTTATTTTTCTTCTGTGTTTCTACTCCCACAGTTCTTCCTTTTTATGTGGATAGTGTTCTTTTTCATAAGTTCCTCAGAATTGTCCTGGATCATTGCATTGCTGCTAGTAGAGAAGTCCATTACATTCACTTGTACCACAGTGTATCAGTCTCTGTGTACAATGTTCTCCTGATTCTGCTCCTTTTGCTCTGCATCAATTCCTGGAGGTTGTTCCAGTTTACATTCTTCCATATATTATTATAACCATCTTTCTTGGTCCTTCCTCCCCTCTTTATTTCTTTCCTTCAAAATGGCAAACTACTCTAATATCTTTGCCAAGAAAACCCCAAATAGGGTTTCAAGGAGTTGGACGTGACTGAAACAACTGAACAGCAACTTACTCTGCCCAAGCCAATGTTAGACACTCTCAGTCACCTCCAAATATGTTTTATTATTTAAATGACATTTTGAAATATAAACAATTTTAATTAGAACTAAAAACACATTCTGGGATGAGATTCAGATGACCCAGTTGGCTAAAATACTCACCAAGGCATTGGGATTTTCCCAAAATTCCCAGGGCAGCTGTAGTGTTTATTAGGATTTCCTACCACCAGAGCCAGGAATAAGAATGTTCTTCCTGAACCTGCAGATGGGTAAAATCAGCTTATGCCTAATTTGGCACTTAGTACAGGAGTGATCATTATGGATGTTGATAAATACTATGCTGACAGATGGGTTCATCTAAAAATGAGTCCTAACATTTTTTGGGAATTCTTCTATGGATTTCATGGAGAGAGAGGCCTTGTCTTAGAACTGTTATATACTCAAAGACAGTGATTTTCAATAGGTCTAGCATCTCCATTCCTATTAAATTAGTTCTGTACCAAGAGAAGTAAAAATACAATAGAAAGTGGGTTGGACTTGGAAACAAGAAGACTTGCTTTATTCATTTAACTTTGGCATATTTATTCAGATACCCTCCCAACTCATCTTGTTATAGCTGCTTCTACAGTGTGCATTTATGAGAGCCTTTCTATCTCCCCAACTGAAAGTTATGTTTTTTTCCCACTAAATTTCTAGATCATTTTGCCTGCTTAGCTCTTCTATTTAGTGTTTAATTGGGGATTTAAATTTTTTCCTAGTTTGGTTTTTTTTAGTTTTATGCCTAATTTATTGATCTACTCTTTCTATATTTTATTGATTTAAGCATTTAGAGATATAAAATTTCCCCTGAGTACTGTTTTGGCTACAGTTTTGGCTTGTCTCCTTGTTGTCATTCATTATTGCTATTTCTTATAATTTGTTCTTTGACTCCCTCATTCTTTAGGATAAGACTATATAGTTTTCAATTAAATTTTAGCCTTTTTTTCTTCAGCCTTTGGTTGAGTGCAATTTTATAGGATTATGGTCTGAAAAGGACTCATTTAATATTTCTGTTTTTCTGCATTTGGTTATGAGGCTTTTATATCCTATTATATGGTCAATTTTCATGAAGGTGCCATGTACTAATGAGAAAAATATATATTCCTTTCTGTTCCCATCCATTTTCTACAGAGGTCTATCAAATCTAATTTTTCTAAAATTCTATTCCCCGCCTTAATTTATTTCTTGTTTATTATTTATTTGATTTATCTGATTCTGAGAGAACACTAATGTCCCCGACTAATCTAGTTTTATTGTTTATTTCTTTTTGTAACTCATGTAGCTTCTTTAAGAATTGCCAGGCTATGCCATTTGGTGAATATATGTTTAGTACTGATATTACTTCATTGTCTATAGCACCTTTTATCAAGATGTAATTTTTTTCCTTATCTCTTTTAATTAGATCAATTTTTACTTTTGCTTTGTCTGAGATAATGCTTTTTTAACTTTAGCTGGAGCATAATAGATTGTGTTAAGAACTCTCTTTTTCTCTTCCCTCCCCTCTCCTCTGTTTCTCTTTCTTCCCTTCCCTAAAATAAAACAGAGGAAATAATATACTAAATGCATACATATGTATGTGTATGTATATATATATATATATATATATATATATATATATATTTCCTTTAACTGACTTAAATCAGATGAACTTTTACCTTATTTTAAAATAAGGTAAATAAAAAATGTTTTTATGGACAAACTTAGAAGATAATAATTCTGCTATTTATGATATGTGTTTTCTCTTCCTTCCTAAAACCACCCATCTTTCTAACTTTCTTGCTTTCAGTACACACACACACACACACACACACACACACACACAAACCACATACACATATTTACTTAAGTTCTCAGAATCCCAACTTCCTCCTATAAAAATTGGGGAGATTGAAGTTCCTAGAAGAAAATAAAAATCATACAACTAGAAAACTAGAAAAAATTCCAAGTTGATGTTATTTAATTTATGTTTTCTCTTCTATAGATTGTCCCAGAAAAATATGAAGATTTCCTACTCTTTGGAGCTTTTTTTGAAGCTACCATGATTGACAGGAAAATTGGAGACAAACCTATTAGCTTTGAGGTTTCTGTAGGTAAGTACGGCCAAGCTCCTCTTATGACAAACAAGGAGTGCCATGTGTTCCTGTAACAAACAACTCTTGTCTATAATGGTGCAATTAGGTAGGGAAGTTTTAACTGTATTTTTTAAGTAGGAAGACAAAACAAAACCCTATTTAGTGAACTCATTGCTGGAGTAAACTTCTTTATTTGGGGTCAGTTAGTTCTATCATTTCTGAGATGGAATTTTAGACCAAAAACAGTTTAGATGTCTTTCTTCACATAGGTTTAGTGAGATTTTGTTTTACTCATGCTGGAATTTTGAGATTTAATTTGATTCAACACAAGTTTTGTGCCAGGGACTATTCTAGGCACCAGGAATAAATAAAGACGAAAATGCTCCATTTCCTCAGGGAGCTTATAGGGTTTTTTTTGTTTTTTTTTTTTGAAAGAAATAACCTGTACCCAGAGAGACAAGTAAAAACATGAACAATATAAATACAAAGTTAGTAGAGGAGGAATTTGAATCTAGATTCACTGACTCCAAAATTGGTGTTCTTTAAACATGTCAACAATAACAGTTATCGCTGTAATAATATGGCACTTTAAGGTTTGCAAAGTGTTTTATATGTATTCTTATTTGAACTTCACAACCCTGGAAGGTAAATGATAGGATTATCATTTAGACTCTCTATGATTACATCAGCTTCAAAGGGTTGTAGAATCACATCTATCATCAGAGGGACATCAGAGGCCATCTAATCTAATTCCCTCCTTTTACAGCCCAGGGATGTCATTGGATTTGCCAAAGAGAACAAATATGGGTAGCAAATAGAAGAGGTGGGATTCAAACCCATGCCCGGGGACACCAAAGTCAGTACTTCAATTTGACATGCTGAATCCATGATTTCATCAGGTTTAGGGTTCTTTCCATGGACACAGATGGCCATAAATCTATTATACCACAGTAAACTGTCTTCTGGAGAAAAATATCCTTTGCAAACAATGAATTGCTCCAAAGTTAGTTGTGTCTTGAGTGACAGACACCCATGCACTGCATTATGGGTCCAGTTTTCTGATCTTTGCTATGGGGGTAATTCTTGTAATACTTCACAGGTTTGTTATAGGGCTCAAGTGAGATGAGGTATATAAAATGCCTTTCAAATCTTTTTTTTTTTTTTAAATATATTTTATTTGATCATTTCCAAGCATTATTCGTTAAAGACATAGATCATTTTCTTTTCCTCCCCCCCACCCCCCATAGCCGACGCGTAAGTCCACTGGGCATTAGATGTTTTCTTGATTTGAACCCATTGCTTTGTTGATAGTATTTGCATTAGAGTGTTCATTTAAAGTCTATCCTCTGTCATGTCCCCTCAACCTCTGTATTCAGGCAGTTGCTTTTTCTCGGTGTTTCCACTCCCATAGTTTATCCTTTGCTTATGAATGGTGTTTTTTTTTTCTCCTGGATCCCTGCAAGTTGTTCAGGGACATTACACCGCCACTAATGGAGAAGTCCATTACGTTCGATTATACCACAGTGTATTAGTCTCTGTGTACAATGTTCTCCTGGTTCTGCTCCTCTCGCTCTGCATCACTTCCTGGAGGTTGTTCCAGTCTCCATGGAACTTCTCCACTTTATTATTCCTTTGAGCACAATAGTATTCCATCACCAACATATACCACAGTTTGTTCAGCCATTCCCCAATTGATGGGCATCCCCTCGTTTTCCAGTTTTGGGCCACCACAAAGAGCGCAGCTATGAATATTTTTGTACAAGTCTTTGTGTCCATTATCTCTTTGGGATACAGACCCAGCAGTGCTATGGCTGGGTCAAAGGGTAGATATTCTTTTGTCGCCCTTTGGGCATAGTTCCAAATTGCCCTCCAGAATGGTTGGATCAGTTCACAACTCCACCAGCAATGAATTAATGTCCCTACTTTGCCACATCCCCTCCAGCATTCATTACTTTCCTCTGCTGTTATGTTAGCCAATCTGCTAGGTGTGAGGTGATACCTCAGAGTTGTTTTGATTTGCATCTCTCTGATTATAAGAGATGTGGAACACTTCTTCATGTGCTTGTTAATAGTTTTGATTTCTTTATCTGAGAACTGCCTATCCATTTCCCTTGCCCATTTATCAATTGGAGAATGGCTTGATTTTTTGTACAATTGATTTAGCTCATTATAAATATGAGTAATTAAACCTTTGTCAGAGGTTTCTATGAAGATTTTTTCCCAATTTGTTGTTTCCCTTCTGATTTTAGTTATATTGGTTTTGTTTGTACAAAAGCTTTTTAGTTTGATGTAGTCAAAATTATTTATTTTACATTTTGTGATTCTTTCTATATCTTGCTTGGTTTTAAAGCCTTTCCCCTCCCAAAGGTCTGACATGTATACTATTCTGTGTTTACCCAATTTACTTATGGTTTCCTTCTTTATGTTTAAGTCACTCACCCATTTTGAATTTATCTTGGTGTAGGGTGTGAGGTGTTGATCTATTCCTAGTCTCTCCCACACTGTCTTCCAATTTTCCCAGCAGTTTTTATCGAATAGTGGATTTTTGTCCCAAAAGCTGGGATCTTTGGGTTTATCGTATACTGTCTTGCTGAGGTCGTTTTCCCCCAGTCTATTCCACTGATCTTCCTTTCTGTTTCTTAGCCAGTACCAAATTGTTTTGATGACTGCTGCTTTGTAATATAGTTTGAGGTCTGGGACTGCAAGGCCCCCATCATATGTGTTTTTTTTTCATTATTTCCCTGGATATCCTTGATCTTTTGTTCTTCCAAATGAACTTTGTTATGGTTTTTTCTAAATCAGTGAAGAAGTATTTTGGTAGTTCAATGGGTATGGCACTAAATAGATAAATAAGTTTGGGTAGGATGGTCATTTTTATTATATTGGCTCGTCCTATCCATGAGCAGTTAATGTTTTTCCAATTGTTCAAGTCTAGTTTTAGTTGTGTGGCGAGTGTTTTGTAGTTGTGTTCATATAGTTCCTGTGTTTGTCTTGGGAGATAGATTCCTAGGTATTTTATTTTGTCTAAGGTGATTTTGAATGGGATTTCTCTTTCTAGTTCTTGCTGCTGAGCTGTGTTGGAGATATATAGAAAAGCTCATGATTTATGTGGGTTTATTTTGTATCCTGCAACTTTGCTAAAGTTGTTGATTATTTCAATTAGCTTTTTGGTTGAATCTCTAGGATTCTTTAAGTAGACCATCATGTCATCCGCAAAGAGTGATAACTTGGTCTCCTCCTTGCCTATTCTGATGCCTTCAATTTCTTTATCTTCTCTAATTGCTACTGCTAGTGTTTCTAGTACAATGTCAAATAGTAGAGGTGATAATGGGCATCCTTGTTTCACTCCTGATCTTATTGGGAATGCATCTAGTTTATCCCCATTGCAGATGATATTAGCTGTTGGTTTTAGATATATACTGTTTATTATTTTTAGGAATGACCCTTCTATTCCTATGCTTTCTAGTGTTTTTAATAGGAATGGGTGTTGTATTTTATCAAAGGCTTTTTCTGCATCTATTGAGATAATCATGTGGTTCTTGCTAGTTTGCTTGTTGATGTGGTCAATTATGTGGATGGTTTTCCTAATGTTGAACCAGCCCTGCATCCCTGGTATGAATCCTACTTGATCATGGTGAATGATCCTTCTGATCACTTGCTGGAGTCTTTTTGCTAGTATCCTATTTAAAATTTTTGCATCTATATTCATTAGGGAGATTGGTCTATAGTTTTCTTTCTCTGTTTTTGACCTGCCTGGTTTTGGAATCAGTACCATGTTTGTGTCGTAAAAGGAGTTTGGTAGAACTCCCTCTTTGCTTATTATGTCAAATAGTTTGTATAGTATTGGGGTTAATTGTTCTCTGAATGTTTGATAGAATTCACAGGTGAATCCATCAGGCCCTGGGGATTTTTTCTTAGGAAGTTCTTTGATGGCTTGATGGATTTCAATTTCTGATATGGGATTATTTAAGAATTCTATTTCCTCTTCTGTTAGTCTAGGCAGTTTGTATTTTTGTATATATTCATCCATTTCTCCTAAATTGGTGTATTTATTGCCATATAATTGGGCAAAGTAATTTCTAATGATTGCCTTAATTTCCTCCTCATTGGAGGTGCTGTCCCCCTTTTCATCTTTAATGCTGTGAATTTGCTTTTCTTCCTTCCTTTTTTTAATTAGATTGACCAGTACTTTGTCTATTTTGTTTGTTTTTTCAAAGTACCAGCTTCTTGTCTTATTTATTAAATCAATAGTTCTATCACTTTCGATTTTATTAATTTCTCCCTTAATTTTTAGGATTTCTAATTTGGTTTTCTGCTGGGGGTTTTTAATTTGATCGCTTTCGAGTTTTTTCAATTGCATTTCCAATTGATTGATCTCTGCTCTCCCTTGTTTGTTAATATGAGCTTTCAGGGATATGAATTTGCCTCTGATTACCGCTTTGGCTGCATCCCAAAAGGTTTGAAAGGATGTTTCGCCATTGTCATTTTCCTTGATGAAATTATTAATTGTTTCTATGATTTCTTCTTTAGCTAAATGGTTTTGGAGTATCATATTGTTTAATTTCCAATTGGTTTTAGATTTGGTTTTCCATGTACCATTACTAATCATTATTTTTATTGCCTTGTGATCTGAGAAGGCTGCATTCATTATTTCTGCTTTTTTGCATTTGTGTGCTATGTTTCTGTGACCTAATGTATGGTCAATTTTTGTGAATGTGCCATGTGGTGCTGAGAAGAAGGTGTATTCCTTTTTATCCCTATTTATTTTTCTCCATATGTCTATTAATTCTAATTTTTCTAAGATTTCATTCACTTCTTTTACCTCTTTCTTATTTATTTTTTGATTTGATTTATCTAAATTTGATAATGGTTGGTTTAAGTCTCCCACTAGTATGGTTTTATTGTCTATTTCTTCCTTCAATTCTCCTAGTTTCTCCATTAGAAATTTGGGTGCTATATTATTTGGTGCATACATGTTGATTAATGATATTTCCTCATTGTCTAGAGTCCCTTTTAACAAAATATAATTACCTTCCCTATCCCTTTTGATCAGGTCTATTTTTGCATTGGCTTTATCAGATATCATGATTACCACTCCTGCCTTCTTTCTATCAGTTGAGGCCCAGAAGGTCTTACTCCATCCTTTAATTCTGACCTTGTGGGTGTCAACCCGCCTCATGTGTGTTTCTTGAAGACAACATATGGTAGGGTTTTGGATTCTAATCCATTCAGCTATTCGTCTACGTTTTATGGGTGAGTTCATCCCATTCACGTTCAAAGTTATGATTGTCATTTGTGGACTCCCTGGCATTTTGATTGCCTTCCCTAATTCTAACCTTTTCTTCTTCGGCTCTACCTTTTAGTCCAGTGATTTACTTTGAATCAGTCCCCCTTGTCCCCTCCCTTGATGTTTCCCTTTTTAGTCCCTCCCTTTTTGTTCCCTCCCCCTCCCCCCTCTCTTTCCCTCCCTTTTTGTTCTCCCTCTCCCCCTCCCCCCCTTGGTTTTCCCTTCTCCTTACCCTTGTTGGGTAAGATAGAATTCAAGATCCCAATGGATCTGGATGTTTTTCCCTCTCAGAGTTGATTTCCCTGAGATTGAGGTTTAAGTAACCCCCCCCCCCTCTCTTCCTCTCCTTCTTATAGGAGTTTTCTTCCCCTCCCCTTCCCCTGTGAATCTTTGTGTGAGAACCATTATTCTATTTGGTCTTTCTTTACCCCCTATTTATACATTACATTTTCCCCACATATTAGTATACATAGGTTGATATAAATGTAGTCCTTATAGAAGAGAGTTTGAGTAAAAGAAGATAACATTTTTCCCCTTTCCTTAATATTTACCTTTTCAGGTATTCCTTGCTCTTTGATTTTCGGTATCAAACTTTCCACAGAGCTCTGGTCTTTTCTTTGCAAAAAGTTGGAAGTCTTCTATTTTGTTGAATGCCCATACTCTCCCTTGGAAGTATATAGTCAGTTTTGCTGGGTAGCTGATTCTTGGTTGGAGACCCAGCTCTCTTGCCTTTCTGAAGATCATGTTCCATGCCTTACGATCATTCAGCGTAGAACTTGCAAGGTCTTGTGTGATCCTGATTGGCATTCCTTTATATCTAAATTGTCTTTTTCTGGCTTCCTGTAGGATTTTTTCTTTTGTTTGATAGCTTTGGAATTTGGCAATTACATTCCTGGGAGTTGTCTTTTGGGGGTTTAGTGTAGAAGGTGTTCTGTGAGCTCTGTCAGTGGATGTATTGCCCCCTTGTTCTAGAATCTCTGGGCAATTTTCTTTGATTATATCTTGTATCACCATGTCCAGTTTGGTGTTTATTTCTGGCTTTTCTGGGAGTCCAATTATTCTTAAATTTTCTCTTCTCCCCCTGTTTTCCAGATCTATCACCTTGTCGGTGAGATATTTTATGTTCTCTTCTAATTTCTTGGTGTTTTGGCTTTGCTTTATTAGTTCTTGCTTTAAAGCCTGGTTTTCTTTTACAGTTTGGTCAAACTGGTTTTGTAGATGCGTGAATTTCTTTTGCATCATTTCCCACTTTTCCTCCCAGAGGGCTTCCATCTTTTTGGTCCTTTCTGATTCAAATTCTTCATGGGTTTGTGGAGAGTTTCTATTTCCTTTGGAAGATTTTGGAGAATTTTCTTGTATATCTTCTTCTATCTGCTCTGTATTTTGTATTTTGGCTCCATAGAATGTGTCCAGAGTCGCCCCTTTCTTCTTATTTTTCTTGGTATTTTGGGGCTTCTGTGCTTCTGTGGAATTTGTCATCTCTGAACGTGGAGGATTGGCTTTTCTTGTCTTTGTCTGGTGATCAGTGGCTTTAGTCCTGGGCAGATGTTGGTTCTATGAGCGTTCCCTGGGTTAAACTGAATATGCCTCACTGGAACTGGAATGGAAGGGTCGGACCACGTTGCTTTCCGGAAGTTGCCTTCAGAATCCCTGGCCGTGAGGCTGTTTCGTCGGCCTGCGGGGGGATGGGCTGCCGCTTCCCCAAGCTCCGAGAGCACAGACTTTCACTGAGACTTGGATAGCAGGATCCAGCCCGTGAGGCTGTCTTGCCCGCCCTGAGGGTTGCTGTTGTTTTGACCAGCTCTCTGCAGAGGAAGCCCCAGGCAGTAACTTTCACCCGGACTGGGACTTGGGTAGAAGACCCTGAGGGTTGTTGTTCCTCAGACCCTGCTCTCTGAGCCCGGCGTGGCTGCCGCTTCCGGGAGCCTTGGACTCTGCGCTCCTACCCCTGAGGTCCGAGGGATCTCGGGTTCTGGCTTTTAAGGGGAGCCGTACCTTTTGAACCGGGTCCAGGTCCAGGAGGAGGGTTCCCAGGGTCTGTGCTGTTGATTGTTTTGAATTTCGGCGCCTTAGGAGCTTCTAGTTTGAGATCGGTCGGGAAGGGTTTTCCGGAGATCTGAACTTCAGCTTTCTCTAAGCCGCCATCTTAACCGGAAGTCTCTACCTGCCTTTCAAATCTTAAGGCGATATTCTCTAGCCATTTTTGTTGTTGTTGAGTTGTTTCAGCCATGTCTCACCCTGCATGACCCCATTTGGGGTTTTCTTGGTACAGATATGAGAGTGGCTGGCTATTTCCTTCTTCAACTCATTTTATAGATGAGAGAATTGAGGCAAACAGGGTTAAGTGGCTCATCCACAGTCACACAGCTAGTGTCTGAGGCCAGATTTGAACCTAGGAGCTCCCATCTCTAGGCCTGGCTCTCAATCCACTGAGCTGCCCAGCTGCCCCCCTGCCTCTGTTTTTGAGGCATTTCTTATGGGCAAGAAAAAGCTCCAAGCTCATTCCTCAATTATATTTCATCCATCAGTTATCTTAAATTTGGACAATTTCTGAGAACAACAACTATTGTTTTCCTCTTATTCTAAATTTTCTCTTCAAAGGTAATTTTGGAAATGTTATAGATGGTGGCTCTCACCATGGGAGTAAGAAGAAGTCTTCAGAAACCTCAGAAGAGGAGAACGAACCCCTGCTTCAGGAGGGCAATATGGACTCTGCCCATGACATTACCATCACTTCCAAGTCCACCACACCCCCTGAGAAGCCCTTGGTGACAGAAGGGAACAGGTGGGGAGTGTCAGGCTTAATAATAATCAGTCCATGTCTCTGGGGCAGGCTTTGGGACCTCCATGGCAGGGGTATGAATTGATAGCTCCCTCTTGCCCAAAATCCCTTTCCTTGCCTCAGGCGCCCAGGCACAGATAATCCAGCATTCCTAATACTAGATCATCTCTGAGGATTGTTCTCTGCTTCCTTAATAACCTACCGAAAGCTCATTGAGCGGAAACAGGCAGACAGCACATTTAAAGGTAAAATCCTAATGATTAATAGTGTTTCCATTTACTTATGGAGCTTTCCCATTCAGACATTTTAAAGGCTCATAAGGCCCCAAATAGATTCAGGGAAGCATAGAATTAGGAAATTTCTAGGCTTCTTTTAGCTCTAAGATACTATGCTTTTGTGATTTTAACTTTCAAGCAAGAAGGGGCATTAGAGATTATCTGATGAGAATATATATATAAATACATATATAAAAACATATATGATTAAATCTTAAAGTGTTAAACTCATGCCAGCTATTGTTATTACTATTATCTAGTCAGAATTCCTCATTTTACTGAGAAGAAAAATGAGGCCTCAAGAGATCCAGTCCAATCCAACCCAATCCAATCTAATATGTTCAAGGTACTGGAGCTACGAAGCAAACAAAAGAAGTTCCTTACCCTCAAGAAAGCTATATTCTCTGGAGGAAGCTACAAAATATAATTAAATGAGTATTTGCATGATAATTTGAGAAGAGAGGAGGCACTAACAACTAGGGGAATCAAGAAAGGCTTCAAAAATATGTGTGAGTTTTGAAGGAAACCAGAGCTAGAAGAAAATGATTTAAGAGAAAGGGAAAAAGAATTTCAAGGAGGAAACTGAAAAGTTTGATTCATAAGGATTTTTTCATTCTGACAAATCTGGTAGTGACTGAAGAAATATTTACTTCTTAATATTTATAAAATATTCCACATTAATAATTATTTTATTTATAGTTTTTACAAAAGAAAATATTTCTTAATAATTTCAGTTTCAGAACTTCAGATGCTTCCACCAATGAATTCACAGGTCCAATCTCCATCCCTCTCTCTCTCTCCTATACAGTGCTCAGCATTGTGCTAGGTGTCAGAGACATAAAGGCAAAACGGAAATATAGCCTGCCCTCAAGAAACTTACATTCTATCTGGTAGAAAACATGTACATTCACATAAATAAATAGAAAATATAGGGTACCCTGATTATAAATATAATTATTTATAATATATATATAATATAATATAATATATATAAATATAAAATAATATAATAATAAAATAAATATAAATAAAAATTCACTTAGTGAATTTTGAAGCTTTAATTCTTTAAAACATCACTAAGACTTTTGGGACAGCCTGGATATACAAGGTTCATTTTGGGGGGACAGAGGACTAACAGCTTCTAAAACATAAAGGTAAGGAAGGATTGTTGCACTTTAGGACACTCACACCACAAAGAGCCTGCATATGTTTTTGGAGGATTTTCTCTCTCTCTCTTGCCTCCTAGTCTCTACATGGATATTTAAGGAAATGGTGACCCCCAATATTGTGAGATGGACTTTCTATTTTTAAACAAGCATGTATGTCACACTACAGAAGACCATATATTTTTAAGGAGGGAAATAGAGCTCCTAGAATGAGTGATCATCATCCCCAGCCAATAAACATTCATTAAGCATCTGCTGTGTACCAGGCACTGTGCTAGACACTGCAGATACAGAGAAAAAGAAAAGAAAATCCCTGCTTTCAAGGAGCGTACGGGAAGACAACATGCAAAGAACTATGTATGAACAAACTATACACTAGATAATTTGGAGGTAATCAACAGAGGGGAGGCACTAGAATTATGGGGGACAAAGACTCAGTCTAGAAAAAAAGTTTTCCTACCAAGTTCTACCTTATCCTACTGTTCCTTGCTGTTGGGGGTGGGGAGATGGGGAAGGGGAGGAGGTCAGAAAAAGACAGGGAATATTTGGTTCTCAACTTCTGCCATTCATCATAGCCCCATATACGCACAGCCAGACCACTAACTAGTCAGATGAGGTGAAATATTTCGAGTCTTGTTATTTTCAATTGCCAGTTCTTTCCTTTTTTAAAATTTCTCTTTTTTTAAACCCTTTCCTTCCGTCTTAGAATCAATACTGGGTATTGGTTCCAAGGCAAAAAAGTGGTAAAGGCTAGGCAATGGGATTCAAGTGACTTGTCCAGGGCCACACAGATAGGAAATATCTGAGTCCAAATTTGAACCCAGGACCATCTTTCTCTAGGCCTGGCTCTCAATTCATTGAGCCACTTTGCTGCTCCCATGCCATTTCTTTCATAAGAGATGAGGGATAACACCAGAGTCCTCCCCTCCTCCCTGGTTTCCACCATTCTGCCCTTGTAGATTCCTCCTTTTTTCTTTTCCAATCTTCTCTACTTGTATTCCTATAAATCTTTGGACAGAAATCCTATTTTTCACAGGTATTAAAAGGAAAAAAAAGGGAAACTATCCCAGTACTTGTGGTTGAATAATCCAAAGAAATATTAGAACAAGTGAAATACCACTTGGGAATTTATTTAATCATAGAAGTCTCAGGGTAATCATTTTAACTGAGTTGGAACAAAGATAGCAGTTTGGTTCCTGACCTTCTCTCCTCCTGATACAATAACAAACATCAATCTCTGCCAAGAATGTATTTGGCTCTTCTAACAAGAGACCAGGCATCTGTTGGTTTATTATCCTGCAGAAGAGACTGCAGGGACCTTCTTTGCTAATTTTATCATTTCCCTTGGAAGGAATTTGTGCTGGAAAAAACCTTAAGATCCTTCCAAGATAGAATTCATTCTTCAATTTTCTGGAACAGAAAGGAAAAGCATGCGTCTCTTAGTGAATGTCCCATTCCCATTGGCTTATTCATATTTACCATCCCTACCACTCTTCTACAAATTCACATCTTTTGACTCCAGACCTTCTGGTAGGCTACCTTGCTTTCTTCTTTTCAGTAGACTCTTCTCTATGTATCTTAAGGGTTCATGTCACATAAGGATATCCTCCTCTACTTTCTCCAATGGTCGTTAAAGGGCAGGGTAGACAGGAAACTGTTGAGATCACTTGATCTCATGCCCATATTTTACCAAGGAGAGAGGATCAGAGAGAGAAAGTGATTTACCCAGTAGAACTTGGACCAGAATCTATGTCTTCTAACTTTTTTTTTTTTACTATATCAAACTTCCCTTTGTTATATCTTCAGGGTCCAGTTAAATATTTACCTCTTGAAAAAAAAAGATGTTTCCTGGCTAATATTACTTTATACTGATCACATGCCTTCTTTTAGCACTTTTGCTGACAATTTATGCCATGCTTGATACAAAGCAGTATTTTAAAAAATGGATTTAGAGTCAGGAGTATAACAAGGGTAGAGAAATGTGATTTTTGTCCCAGGACACCAAAAAGCAGGGGGTGTTCATAGCACTTAGACTCCCTCAGCAAAGAGAAACAACTGGATTTAGGATTCATTTAGCAATTATAACTAATTAGAAAAGAAACATCAGATGTTGAGTGCTTCTCTTTCTACTTTTGGCAGTGGAGCGATCTCGCTGTATTCCAAAGTGTCTATTGGTCATCCCCCTCAATTGAATGTGTCTTTTTAAAAAAAATTAATTTGAGAATACCTGTGTTTCTTGAGAATTCAGGCTTTACATAGCTACTTGGGTTCAGCTCCTAGAAGTATCATTTATTTACCAGCAATATGAACTTGGAGAAGTTATTTTTATCTTTTTGAGCCTATTTCTGCCTCTACAAAATGGGAATCAAAATATGTGCCCTATTTAACTCACAAGGTTGGTGGAAGGATTAAAGGATAATGCCTATAAAGCTTTTGTGACCCTTAATGCTTTATACAATTCTATAATTATTAGTTGTTATTCTTGTAGCCTCCTCCTGTCATTTATTAATTTCATGGTCCTCTATCCTTATTCAGTGTCCAAAGAATGAGTGCTCAGTCGATTATTCTTGGACAAATCCCTAAAAATAGAAGTCATGTTGCTAGACGAGATCGCCTGAATAATAACAATTCAATGTTCAATCTTTAAGGTCGGGGATTGTTTTATTTTGACTTTGTAGCTTTAGTTCGTGTTCCTAGACATGGTAAGTACTTAATACGTGCTTACTTAATCAAAAACAAAAATTTTATGAGCACTTTAAGATTTACAAAGCAATTTACATATATTATCTTGCTTGAGTCTCACAAGAACCCTGTAAAGCAAATGACTATAGGTTTTATGGATAAGTAGACTAAAGAGAATGAAACTACTTTCTCAGACTCACAATAATTATTAAATGGGGCAATTAGTTGTCCAGTGGATAGAGTACCAGACCTGGAGTTGGAAGGATCTGGGTGCAAATATAACCTCAGATACTCCTAGTTGTATAATCCTGAGCAAAATATGTTTCTAGGAGGACTGATTTAATTACATTCAAATATTTATTACACATTGTGTGTTCAACATAGTGCTAGCTTGGGAAGATGTAGTTGTCTAGCTCTTATTGCTCTTCTGCCTTAGAATCTATTCTTAAGTCAAAAAGTAAGAGTAATTAAGTAAATAAAAACAACAATTATTAAGTGTCAGAGTCCGTATTGGAACTCTGGTTTCTTCAGACTCCAGTCCAACATTCTTTCTATTATACTACTCTGTCTCTCTGAAATTTGTTCATTATTAACCAACTACAAGGCACACCATGTCTTTCACAGGAATTATCACTACTTGCCATTTGAGGCCAAGAAGCCATGTGTCTACTTCATAAGTTCGTGGGGAGATCAGACCTTCAGGCTCCATTGGTCCAACATGCTGGACAAAATGGCAGATAACCTAGTAAGTACTTTTGATGGGGTGAAATCTTTAAAATGAACGAGGAACCAGAAGAGCAGGAGTCATTTCTCAACTACTAGGATAAAACCTTGGCTTGAGTTTCACCAAAAATTTACCAAAATTGCACATTTTGGCAGAGCTCCCCTTCACTCTGGGCCTTCCCCATCGCTCAATTCAAACTAAGATCAAGAAACATCTTTTATAAAATGTAAAATCTGTTCAAAGATAGAATTAGTGGGGTAGATTTTAAAGAGTTGAGTTCTTTGACACGAGGCCAATTCCAAGATAACTGTGAACTGGAGTTGGTTTTTTGTGGATATTTTCAGCCTCTCCTTTCTGTTTCTTACCTCAACTCCCTACATTGTAGAGGTCATTTATGCCAATTGCTCCCTCTCTGGTCATATGTGAGCCTTATCTCTCATTTTCTAATGAAAGGCTTTGCCCCTTTTAAATAGAACTTCAGGCATCAGTAAATGTATGAGGCAGAGGAGCCTTTTCCTTCTGTTAAATTATGCCTAGCTGCTTGGCAGATGGCTTCATCCATGTGTAGGGCTAGCTAGCTCTTCTATTTTAGGCAAAATATGTTTCTAGGAGTATTGATTCAGTTACATTCAAATATTTATTACACATTGTGCATTCAACATGGTGCTAGCTTGGGGAGATACAGAGATTAAACAGGACAAGGTTCCTACTATCATGAAGCTTACATTCTTAAAGGAAAATAAGGAAACTCTATGAGCAGCTAGTTGTAGCTAGGTGGTATAGTGGTTGGAAAAATAGGACTTGGAGTTAGGAAGACTTGAGTTCAAATCCTCTCTCAGACACTTAACTAGTTGTATAATCCCAAGCAAGATACTTAATTGCTTTTTGCCTCAGTTTCTTCATTTGTAAAATAGAGATTATAATAGCATCTCCTTCAAAGGGTTGTTCTGAAATCAAGTGAGTTAATATATGCAGAGTGCTTTATAAACCTTGAAGTTTTATAAAAATGTTAGCTACAATATATATATGACTGTAACACTGAATCATATACTTAATAATATAAGGAAGTAGAATGATATATTACTAAATGGATCTGGGTAATTCTCAACTCTGCTACTTATTACTTGTGTTGCTTTGGGCAACTCATTTAAATTCTCTGACCTTCAGTTTCCTCTTAAAAAAAATTAAAAAGTTGGACTAGATTGTAGCTAGGTGACCCAGTGAATAGAGTGCCTGGCCTAGAGCCAGTGAGACTCATCTTCTTGAGTTCAAATCTTGCCTCAGACATTAACTGATTATGTGATTTGGGGCAAGTCACTTTATCCTGTTGGCCTCAGTTCTCTCATCTGTAAAATGAGCTGGAGAAGGATGTGGCAAAACACTCCATTATGTTAGTCAAAAATAAACTCCAAATGGGATTATGAAGAGTTAGACACAACTGAAAAACAACTAACAATAACAACAACAATAAGATTTCTTCTAGCTCTGAATTTTGACTCCCTCAGTGTGTATTTTCCTAGTTTCTAGGTGGTAATTGAAGCTGTGATACCAGAAGAATTCAGCAAGGGAAAGAGTGTATAAAGAAAAAGAGCTCCCAAGATAAAAATCTGAGAGGAACTGTGCTGAAGGAGGAGAGATGGATAAGAGATAAAAAATGATCCAACAAAATAGACCAAGAATAAGTGATGACAGGCAGAAGAGTCAATCAATAAACATATATTAGGTGTCTTTTGAAAAGGTTCATAGGATCTGGGGTAAGAAGGTATCTAGGAGGAGGTGGCAGTCAATAATATAAAAGTACCAGATATCAAGAAGGATGAGGATTAAGAAAAAAGGATTGAATTTTTAATTAAAGCAATCATTGGCATCATCCTTGGAGAATGCAATTTCAGGAGAGCATTAGGATAGGATGCAAGATCCCACTGGATTAAGAAGTAATAGAGAGACAAGGAAGTGGCAATTGTAAATCTAGATGACTTTTTCTAGGATCCTGGCAATTAAAGGGAGGAGAGGTATAGGAAGATAGTTTGAGGGGATGTCAGGGTCAAATGAATGCTTTTTAAAGTGGGGGAGGGGCTTGATAACATTATAGAGTATAGGGAAGGACCTAGTAGTTCAGAAGAGATTGAAGATGAGAGAGAAGGAATGAATGATGAAGCAAGTACCTAGAGAGAGAGGATAGCATCAAGCTGGATTTGATGAGAAAAAGGATCGTTTCTTACATGAAGCTTAAAAAAAAAAGAGATCCATTCAGGATTTAGACTTGGAAGAGGGACCTTAGAGATATTCCAAGTTCAAACATTTAATTTTATAGATCAGGTAATTGAGGCTTAGTGATTTGCCCAACACTATGCAGAGATTAAACAACAAAACTATGGTTTTAACAGATCTAACTGCAAATTCAATGCTTCTTTTAAAAAATTGCACCACTTTGCATCTCATGGGCACAGACAAATAGAAACAGGAAAAAGTGTAAGTGAAAATGTAGAGTGTGGAATAGAAAAGATGGAAAAAGCACAGAACAAATTCCTTTTTTTTTCATTGAAGTAGGAATATAGGTCATCTGCTTAGAGAGAGAGAGACAGAGAGGAGAGAGAGAGGTGGTGGCACTGGGAGATTGAGGGAGAGAAAAGATTTGGAACAACCATTTGTTTTGTGTGTGACAGGGTATGTGACAGAGTCAATTGGGAGGAATAAAAGAATGTGTGACTGTATAGCAATCAGGGCTTGGTCAGATAACATGAATTTGTAGTGGGCTTAATTGGCACACTTGGGTGATAGGGTGATCTAGCAGCTTCCAGAAGCAATGGAGGGGTAGAAAAGATGTTTTCAGAATGAAAGCTCCTTCCCTTCTTTCCCTTTCCCTCCAATCCTCTCTTCTCTCCTCCTCTCCCCTCCTCTTTCCCTCCCTCTCCTTTCTTTTTCTATTTGTATCTCCAGTGTCAAAAGGTTTGGCCCCTAAGGTGCTTGATAAATCTATACTCATGGAAAGAATAATTTACTCATTCATTCGTAACTAGTGCAAGGCTCAACATCAGGTATATTTTCCAAAAATTTGGAGAACATCCCTCTCCAACCTGACATCACATATAATTAGACAAATGCAATGTAAGTGAACATAGCAGATGACGGGTGAGAACTCTGAAGCAACTCCTGAATTTTCTCTGTTTTTTTTTGTTTTGTTTTCAGGAAGAAAATTTAGAAGAAGTAAAAGAATTGATCAAAATTTCAGAGGAGGAGTCAGAAGGGAAAATAAAGACTGCTCTCAACAACTTTATCAGTCAAAGCAGGTACTTAAGAGAAACCTTCTTAATTTATTGGGAATTATAGAGCATGTTCTGAGGGGAGAAATCCAAACAATACAAAACCTCTTCTAAGAAACATGTTTTTAACTAGTTGGAGAAATTAACTAACTATGCATTCAGAGTTGCAATTTGATAATTTTAATGGTTTCACAAAGATAGTCATACCCTTGGTCTTGGAATCATTTACAACTGTACTATCTCCTCGCTCAAGAATCTGAAATATCTTTATCTGACCATCCAGGTCACATGCACTAGCCATAGAATGCCTCAAAGTTCCATCCTGTTCTGGCCTGCTTCTCTTCTATACTACATACTTGGTAATCTCATCAGTTCCCAAGGATTTCATGATCATTTCTGGGCTGATGACTTTCTTTTCTTTTTTTCAATGTATTCATCTGTTATATTGATTTACTTCTTCTTTTTCTTTTACCTGTTATATGGGATACTGTCTGGGAGAGAAAAAGAGAATGATACTGCAGGAAATTATAGTGATATTAGAAATACATGAATAAAACTTATTTTTAAAATAAATCCATGACAAAAATTTACATGTTAGATTATGGACATAATTTCATGCACTCCAAATGTCTAAAATTGCAAAACAGTTAATGTCGATAAATATATAGATCTCATGGAGAAATAATGTATGCATATATAGCAATAATATGTAAATAATGGTATAGCAAAAAAGGCAACAAGAACATATTATATGTCAAACAAATAAGTTGTCTACAACACATGATAATATAGTTTGTAAGCACATACAAAGTATATTGAAAAAGAAAACTACCTCCCAAAGGAGATATATTGATTGGAAAGGAACTAGATGGATTGGTGATGGAGAAACCCAACGAGGGACCTTCCAGGGCCAGTAAAGCACAAACCCTTGAGACTATAGGAAACCAAGTCTATTTAGCTTATGAAGGTTACGGAAAACTGATAGATAAACTCAAGGTAATAGGCATAATTTAGCTATCTGGTTAATCACTTCTACCATTTCTCCTGAAGCAGTATATGTAAGCTTGGTGACTCACCTAATAGATTGGATACTTCTATTATGACTTCCTGAGCTCACAGACAGCCAAAACTGGCTATGAGCATCCATGGACCCACTAGCTTGTAATTCTAATCTTGAGTTTGTAGAGGTCACAGGCTGTCACTGTTTCCAGGCTCTATTAGTGCCCCTATTCCCTGAGGCTCTTGTTAGCTGGACTATTAGTATAGAAAATGGTAGAAGTTATTTTGCCCATGGGCCTCTGGGTCCAACCCTCCTCCAATGTCTGAGCCAAGAGCCAAGGCAAACTCAACTAACTACATCTCTGATAGAGACCAACACTCAAGTTTCTTCCTCGTATGAATTATTGTAATTTGTTGTAATCTAGTTCTGACAGTCTTTCTGGAACTGGAGAGTTCTTGTCTTCTCATAATCTGATTGGCTAAGGCTCCCATTGTTCTTTTCCTCCTGCTCACTAAAGAATTGCCTTAACTCCCCAATAGATTATAGGTTTATACTATGGAATATCTTTTTAGGATCCAGAGCACTCTCTGGAACTTTTTTATAGATGTAAAAATTGCCTAATGTCTTAGAATAGGATAGCTTTCTATCAGTGTACTGCCATGTGTATTCCCTTTCCACCAATATTTCTTTTTTATTTTTTATATTTCTTTTTGTTACATTTTGAGTTACGGGTTATTTCAGATTATATATAGCTTTGATCTGTTTCCCTAGACCTTCCCACTTTACAAACTTCTCCATTACTGTTGAAGACAGCACCATTTTCTTAGTCCCCTAGGCTTGCAACCTAGACTCCACATTATTTCTCACCCAAGCTATTGCCAAAAGCCTATTGATTTTCCCTTTGCAGCATTCTCTCCTATGAAATTTCCACCTCTTAGGGGCTCATCAACTGTTGCTTGAACTATTGAAGTATCCTACTGTTTGTTTTAACTGCCTCAAGACTGCTCACTTCAATCTATCTTCCATTTAGCCACTAAAGTGATTTTCCTAAAGTCAGGTCTTATCACATCAATCCTCTGCTCAATAAACTCCAGTAATTCTCTATCACCTCCAGGACCAAATATAAATTCTCTGGCATTCAAAGATCTTCATAATCTAAACTCTTTCTACCTTTTCAGTCTTTAGTTTGCACTTCCCCATGTATTCTTTGAACCAATGGCACTGACCTCCTTGCTATTCTACAAACAAGAAGTTCCATCTGCAGACTGTGAGCATTTTCTATAGCTTTCTTCATCATCTCTGCCAGTTTGCTTCTTTGGCTTGTTCAAGTCCCAGCTAAAATTCTACCTTCTACAGGAAGCTGTTCCCCAATTCTCTTAATTCTAGGGCCTTCCATCTCTCATATTTATTCTGTATCTGTTTGTTTGTTGCTTCTCCATTAGATTATAAGCTCCTTGAGAATAGAGATTGTCTATTGACCTTGTATCCTCAGCATTTAACACAGTGCCTGGCACATAGCAAGCACTTAATAAATTTTTATTGGGTAACTAAGTAGGTGGGATTTGAACTTGGGTCTTTTTGACTCCAAAACCATTGCTCTATCCACTATGCCAGGCAACCTCCTTACAAATATGTTGCACTTGGTTTCATTTTCTTTTACAGTGTCTCTGTGTTCATTATTTTCCTGGTTCTGCTTATTTTCTCTTGGCATCAATTGATACTATCTTCCTATATTTCTCTGAATTTTTCATATTGGTTATATCACACTGCAATAATATTTCATTATAAACATATTTCAAAACTTGTTTGGCCATTCCTCTTTCCATGCATTCCACTGCATAGCTAGGAGGCTAGAATATTGTATTTGGAATTGGGAAGATTGTTTATAGCTCAAAAATTTACTAACTGTGTGATCCTGAGCAAATCACTTTTCCTTTCTCAGCCTCAACTTCCTCACTTGTAAAATGGAAATAAAAATAGCACCTTCTTCACACAGTTGTGAAGTCAGTGGGACAACAAATATAAAGCATTTTATAAACCTTACACCACTATATACATATGAATTGTTATATTATTATAATTATGACCTAGGACAATTTATTATGTTTATTATTGTTATTCTCCTCTGAAGTATATTTGAAAGCCCTCCAGACCTTAGTAGGAAATTAAATGAATTGCCACAACCAACAAATAATTCATTACCTGGTGCCTGGTCTTCTGTTCATGAATAATTCACTGCCTGGTGCCCAGCCTTCTGTCTATGATCCTCTCTAAACAGTTAAGCTAAGCTGGTCCTTCAGGAACAATCTATTGCTGGGTCAGACCCATCTGAGCTAATACTCCTCTAGCAGAGCTTTTGAGCATCCAGGCCACCTCCTTCATGATGAAGCTGGAGAATGGGACTTCAGTGGAGCTCATCCATCAAATACACCAAGTTCAAATAGCCCCTGGGAAAGCTAACTGCTTTCTCAACTAAAATAATCTGTCCCTTCCTGTAATACATAAGTCACTGATGTTCAGAAACAAAATAAGGTTTGAAACACTCATTCATATTTAGATTCAATCATATGACAAATATTTATTTATTGTTGACTGTATACAGAACACCATACTTGGGACTGAGGAAGGTGCAGACACTCATTCTTGCCCTTCTAGGGCTTCTATTCAGGGGGATTTAATACATACATGGGGAACTATAACACACAATATTACATAATAATTATATTAAAGAGCAGCATAAAACAATGGATTGGAAGAGGGATAAAGCTATATTTACTTTCTATTAGTAGCTTTGAGCCTTCATTTTTATACATGACACTTGACTATAAAAAATAACTATCTAACATAAAGAATGAAATTTTCTCAGCAACAGAAGATTCACTTGTGTATATCCACCTCCAGAGAAAGAACTAATCAATAGAAATAAGTGAGACAGTTTTGTATGCATAAAGGTTTAAAAATCAACAGCCTATTGGAATGCTTGACATCCTCTCACTTCATCAGGTCTACACATGCTGTGAGGCGCCCTTAGATGTTTGCTTTGAGCCATCTTAATTAAACAGTTCTGCTTCTTTTAGAAAAAGAAAAAAAGAAAGGATGAAAGAGAAGGAAGGGAAAGAAAGGGAGGCTATTTGGAAATTCTGAATGGGAGCTCTGAAAGTCTCACAGGCTGCTATTTTTAGCCATGCAAGACTCAATCTAGTCCTTGAAAAGTTAGATTACCAGTGGGAGGGATAAGAAGATGGTAGAACTGCCAGAAAAAAAATCCTAATTGCAAGGGGTATGTAGGCACTGCATGAGGATGAGATGCTTTCCACATCATCCTCATTTCCCTCTCTGATCCTCTATTCCTACCAATAACATATGTAGTAAATATCATAATAACACAAATGCTCACATGTATAGAGCAAATCGTTTCTGTTAACTCCAAAGGACAGTTCAAATTCTCTGGGAAGTTTTTTGTATTGACAATGCCTCAAAATAAGAAGTCATTGACAAATGTATTGAAATGTTTTGGTGACAAGGAAATTTTCATTTGAATGTTATCTATTTTCAAAAGCCAGAACCTCTAAAAAAATTTGTATGGCATAGTCACCCTGGGAAATGATGGAAGACAGAATATCTCCTTTCTCTCCTCTGATACTGCCACTCTTCTAGTAAAGGCCCACATTACTTCATGTCTGGCCTATTGCCATACCCACAGGGTCGACTACCTTCTCCCCCTGTATTTTCCCCAAATATTCATGTCTCTCCCCACAATATTGCATGGCAGACCACATCTTTACCATCACACAATTGACTGAAAGATGTAGAAGACATGAAATTCCACTGTATTTATTATTTGTTGATTTTATTTTTGTTATTTTTATATATATATTATATATATGTAGTTTATAATATGTATACATGCATTTAAAATATATTTTTATTTATACATATATTTTATTTAGCTGAGCAGGGCCTCCATTTTTAAAAAATTTATTTAGTCAATTTAGAATATTATTCCTTGGTTACAGAATCATTTTCTATCCCCCCCTCCCCTTCCCATAGCCCATGCGCAATTCCACTGGGTATCACAAGTGTCCTTGATCAGAACCTATTTCCATGTTGTTGATGTTTGCACTAGAGTGATCATTTAGTCTACACCCCTAATCATATTCACATCAACCCATGTGATCAAGCAGTTGTTTTTCTTCGGTGTTTCTACTCCCACAGTGTTTCCTCTGGATGTAGATAGTGGTTTTTCTCATAAGTCCCTCCAGGTTGTTCAGGATCACTGCATTGACACTAATGGAGAAGTCCATTACATTCACTTGTTCCACAGTGTATCAGTTTCTGTGTACAATGTTCTCCTGGTTCTGCTCCTTTCACTCTGCATCAATTCTTGGAGGTCTTCCCAGTTCACATGGAATTCCTCCAGTTCATTATTCCTTTGAGCACAATAGTGTTCCATCACCAATAGTTTCAGCCATTCCCCAATAGGAGGACATCCCCTCATTTTCCAATTTTTTGCCACCACAAAGAGCACAGGCAGGGCCCCCAATTAAATGCTTTCCTCCAACAAGGTATTTTCCATCCATCCATTAAAATTATTCAAGACTCCTTGAAAGATATAATAAAGTTAATGTCATCTGATGGCACTTTGCTCATGAACTTCAAATGAGGCTTAAAACAGGAGGATACATGCTCACCAAAGATGTTCATCACCTTTATTGGGGAGATCTAGATTAGGATTCAATTTGTAGAGGGATTCCCTACAGCTGGTGATGCTTCTGTTTGGGTGGTATTATGCTGTTTGCGCCCAGCCCAGGTACACTGCAGAATCTCTTGGAAGAGATCTATGACCCCGCAAAAGAGCTCAATCTGGGTCAGCTGGGTAGCTCAGTGGATTGAGAGCCAAGCCTAGAAATGGGAGTTCCTGGGTTCAGATCTGGCCTCAGACACTTCCTACTTGTGTGACCCTGGGCAAGTTACTTCACCCCATTGCCTAGACCTTACTGCTCTTCTGTCTTGGAATCAATACAGGATATTGATTCTAAGATAGACGGTAAGGGTTAAAAAAAAAAAAGAGCTCATTCTAATCCTCTAAAAAGCAACAATTAAGTGGGTAAAGGTCTAATATCCAGATTATAACATGTTAGATATTCAACTTATAGCACTTATCTATCAGTAAAATGTATATATGTAAATATATATCTAAAATATATACATATATGTATGCTAAGATTATATGTACACATATTCATGAATTCATTTTCAATAGATGTATACAGGAATATATGTGTATCTTTCAAATGTATAAAAATAAATGTGCATATATTTATACATATATTTATGTATATATTATTCACTACATAGAGACACAAATATGCCTACATATATACATGTACATGTATGTCTATCTATCTGTCTGTCTCTCTCTGTTAATCTGTTTCTTTATAAATATGTCTGTTTCTGTCAATCTATCTATCCATCTATCTATCTATCTATCTATCTATCTATCTATCCATCCATCCATCCATCCATCCATCTATCTATCCCTACATCTATCTATCTATCCAGCTATCTATCTATCTATCTATCTATCTATCTATCTATCTATCTATCTATCTATCTATCCATCCATCCATCCATCCATCCATCCATCTATCTAACCATCCATCTATCTATCCATCTATCTATCTATCTATCTATCTATCTATCTATCTATCTATCTATCTATCTATCTATCTATTTCCTGGATAGACAGAATGATGATTAGCAAATTGGGTCAAGAATAAAAGAAAATACTGAATAAACTTTGGGAAATTGCAAAGTTCCTTTAATGATCCCACATTTCTATAGGAAATGAAGGCTCAGTTTCTAAATACCAATATTTTGCTAGTACTGCTATTATATGGCTCTGAGTCATGGGACATTATAGTCTTTGAAAGATTAAAAATGAATTTTGTTCAGAGAACAATGCAAAAGCATGGGGTGGATATGAATAGGTTGCGGCAAATGACAAACCAGGAAGTTTGAAGAAATAAAATGAAGGATTTCATTAGGTAAATTTGTAATAAGAAAAGAAAATGGGTGGCAAGAGCTAGGCATGACTATTAGACAGTGTGTGTGCTTCACTAATAATAATGGGCAAAAGAGGGGGCAGCTGGGTAGCTTAGTGGATTGAGAGCCAGGCCTAGAGACAGGAGGTCCTAGGTTCAAATCTGGCCTCAGACACTTCCCAGCTGTGTGACCCTGGGCAAGTCACTTGACCCCCATTGCCTAGCCCTTACCACTCTTCTGCCTTGGAGCCAATACACAGTATTGACACCAAGACGGAAGGGAAGGGTTTAAAAAATTAATAATGGGCAAGAGTTTCATACGAAGGACTGGCATGGAAGGGTTATGCTATGCATTCTTGGAGTGAACAGTCAAATTGACGAGATTACAGATCTATTTAAGAATGGTTATATCACCATGGAGTGATTTCTTTGCTTCAGTAACTCACTCATCAATTGGAGAACGGCTAAACAAGTTGAGGCATATGATAGTGATGGTGTACTACACCATCACTATCATATGCCTCATAGTGAGTGGTGGTGGAGGGGCAAGTAGATGGCTCAGTGGATTGAGAGGCAGTCCCAAAGAAGGAATATCTCTGGCACTTCCTAGCTGTAGGACCCTGGGCAAGTCACTTAACTTACATTGCCTACCCATTACTGTTCTTTTGTCTTAGAACCAATACACAGTATTAATTTTTTTTTTAACCCTTACCTTCTGTCTTGGAATTGTGTATGTATTAATACTGTGACTTGCCCAGGGTCACACAGCTGGGAAGTGTCTGAGGTCAGATTTGAACCTAGCACCTTCCCTCTCTAGGCCTGGCTCTCAATCCACTGAGCTACCCAGCTAAAATACCCAATTAATACCCCACAGTATTAATTCTAAGACAAAAGGTTTAAAAAATGATGAGTTAATTTTTTAAAAATACATATACATAAAATTATGAAGAATGAAATGAGCAGAACCAAAAGAACATGATATACAACAACAGAAATAGTTTGAAGAATGACTCGTGTATGTCTACCTCCACAAAAAGGAAGGATAAACAGAAACAAGCAAGACAAAATGTTTTATATAGATATATACGTACATCATTTTTTAATCAAATGATTCCTTCTTTAGTGCAGGGAAAGGAGGAAGATAGCAGGGAATTTTAATGTAACAAACAAATAAATAAATTTTAAAAATTAAAAAATAAGAACCAAATGACCAAAGAATGAAGGGAGTGTGATTTAAGTTAGTGGAGAAGATGCTTAGATAAGTGCCATCTTGTAATTCAAAGAAAGGGAAAATTGTATCAATATAAATCATTGCCACTTTTGTTAATTGTAGTCATGAGGATACCTATTGGACTTTGGGAAGAAGGAGAAAAGATAAAGTCATTCTTAAAACCTAATTTAATGCTTCAGCAATGTTTCAAATTCCTATTTTCTACCTCAGGAAAAATGATTCATTATTATTTAATATTCAGTTAAAAATCTCTCTTCTCTTCCATTATCAGCATCTCCTTTGTAAGGCAGAGAACTGAACTGCAAATTTTGACAATAATATAAGCATCATTAACCCTGCTTCCCTATCATTATTCCTTATTTACAGTGCCTTCATCTCTCAAGCAGAAAAGAAACCCAAAATGTTGAACCAGACCACTTTGGACAAGAAACGACTCACATTATGTTGGCAAGAACTGGTCTGTGAAAATGCAACCCATGTTATGAAATTAAAGTGTGGATGTTTAAATTAACTTCATTTGGGAACATAGATTTAGAGCTAGAGAGCTCATCTTATCCAATTTCCTCATTTTACAGACACATTAAACTCAGGATAGTTTAGTAGAAAGGATACAGAGCTTGGAATCAAGAAAAATATCGATTGAAACTCTGTGGGATTATAGGCAAATTACTTAACCTCTCTAAGCTTCATCTATAAAATGGGGGCAATACCCACCATACCTTTAATAATAGGCACATTTTTGCATGGGCTGCAGGTGTGGGTTAGCTTGATAAAGATTTATTGGGATCCTACTATATGTAGGGCTTAAGTGCAAGGACTTCAACTCATATAATGTTGAGTTAACTTAATTCTTTGAGTCTAGTTTGATTACTTAGAATCCTGCCCCAGAAACTTGTTAGCTGTGTGACCCTGGGCATGTCATTTAACCTTTCTCAGCCTCATTTTCCACATATGTAAAATAAGGATAGCAAAATTATTCTTTCAGCCGTGTTTGGAGAACAAATGAGATAACATATGTGAAGTGTTTTGCAAACCTTAAAGTGTTATTTAAATCCTAACTACTGTTTATCATTTGAAAAGTAGAGTCAGTACAGTGGAAAGTAGCCCTGGATACTAGAGTTAGGAGACCAGGACATAAATCTCATTTCTACCATTTGACTAGTTGTATGACAAGAGCACAGAGTTTAACCTTTGCTGGTCTCAGTTTTCCCATCCTTAACCCATTGAATTGTTTCAAAGAAAAGGCTGTAAACTATCCGAACAGGATTTATTATTTGAATCCTGCATTAAAATTAACCCAAATCCATAGTTTCACAAGCCCAGAGACTAACAGAAAGTGTGCTCTTGGCAAGAAAAATTTTTGACACAGCCTAAAATGATCCATAACACGAGTACCACCTCACTTCTGTTCACTCAGAGAGATTCAGGGTGGTCTCAAGTCAAAATATCTGAGTCTGAGTCCTGACACTGCCATTTTATAGCTGTATGATCCTGGACAAGTCCCTTTCCCCATCTATAAAATGAGGATAATCATACAAATACCACGACTCTTATGGAAGAGATCATATTGTGTTGAAGGCATTAACAAAGGTTTTATGAAGATCTCAGACACTTCCTGGCTGGGTGATCCTGGGCAAGTCATTTAACCCCAAATGCCTAGCTCTTATTGCTCTTTTGCTTTGGACTTGATACTTAATATTGATTCTAAAACAGAAGGTAAGATTTTTAAAAAGTTCTATGAAGGAGGCAGCATTTGATCTGAGTTCAAAGGGAGGGTCAGATTTCAGCTGACAAAGGCTTTCTAGAGCAGTGGTGATGCTCAGTTGTGTCCAACTCTTCATGGCACCATTTAGAGTTTTCTTGGCAAGGATACTAGAATAGTTTACCATTTCCTTCTCCAGCTCATTTTACAGGTAAGAAAACTGAGGCAAACCAGATTGAAAATGACTTACACAGGGTCACACAGGTAGGAAGTATCTGAGGGTGGATTTGAACTCAGGTTTACCTGACTCCAAAGCTGGTACTCCATTCATTGTACCACTTAGATGCCCCTAGAACAGTGGTATTAAACTTAAATAGGAATAGGATCCCTGTACCATACAAAAAGATTCCTGTGGCAACCAACTGACACATGTTAGCATTATCTGTGTTCTATTCTGTTTCTTTTTATTTCCCAATTACATTTCAGCACTCAGGGGTGTTAATGCTAGTGGCATATTTTACATCTCTGCATTAGCGAGAGGTAAAGGCAAAGACCAAAGCCACGGAAAAAGGATAAATAGTCTTAACTTGGTTATTTAATAACGCATGTTGAAAACATTTATAGTCTCTTCCTACTTTAGGAGGCGATGGCCAATGATGCCAAAGGACTCATCCAGCAGCAAAAGAAGAAGATGTCTCTAGATGAATTAATTAATGAAGCTCAGAACATTGTGGACAAAATCCGGTTCTTGGTTGATGAGGTGAGACACCATGAAAGAAAAGAAAATTTTAATTGTCGTCTCACAGAATCGATGTACAATGCATTAGGGCTGGACTTTTCTCTTACACAATAAGCATCCTCTCTGAAAGGTTGTGATTGTTTCTGAAAGGCAGAGTCATATGACTATAATTAACTCTAATGATCCTGGGGTTATGTCTCTGCTCTTCACAACTATGGCTCCTCAAGCCTGCTGCATTTAAATAAATCAGTTGAGATGACACAGTTAATTCTTAATCGTGAAATATTTATTAGCAGAAGACCAGAAAACATTAAAACACGATGTATTGAGTGTTCTCTTAGAGCCTCTTCCCTTCCCACCACCACCGGTAACCTCCAGAGGGTAGCACCCCATTTCCACTCAGCCACTTAATTCCTATGAAACATTTAGGAAGGAGTTCCCCACTTAAGGAGCAGCTCATTATATGTAGTTTGGGATAGCAGCTCTAATGGGCTGTCTTAGTCCAAGGTCATATCTGATGAGTCATCATCTTTTGGATGGTTGTTATAACACAATCGATTCTTATTTTTCTTGCCCGAGTAGGGAGCTGAGACTATATTGCTGTACTGTTGAGCACTGTTTGTTTTGCACATGCTCCTTATCCTGGGGTAATATAATGAGCAGTGAGGCAGACTGGGATTTCATTACAGGTTCAGAAGTTTGGAACTATGAGTTCTTTTGGTGGTTCCGTGACCCACTGAACCCACATTCTTTCGAAATTTCTTGCCCTCTCAGTGGCTTAGCTTTTACCTCTAAGAAGTATCCTGGATAAATGGTGCCAAACCAACCTGTCAAGTATATTGTAGCATTCACAAAGGGCAACATTGCTACTGAGTGCTGAAGATAGAGAATAAGTCATGGCAACCTGTGTGCTTTCATTTAATGAATGCATGGGGTAAATAACTGAATACTTCAAGCAAGGCTCCATTTAACAGGCCACTTGGTGGGGGCAATATCCATCACTGCTTAGATTAAATAGATTTCTAAGTCTAATTGTCTGTGCAATCAAGTCAAACTCCTCCTGAATAATGAGCTAAAATGGAATTAAAATACTCCGCAATCATCATCTCTCTCATTTGGAAAGCTACTCTTCAGTGCTTCAAAAAGCAATTTGTGAAATGTACTGGTATGGTGTCACTTAGAGAGCTACCTGAACTCCATCCTCGAGAAATAAATGATTACATTTTCCTTGCTTCTATTGTTCGTATTTTGGTTTAAATAATTAAATAATGATTTCCAAAATATTCCATGAACATTTGAGAACATTCCATGGCTTCAGAATGCCAAATTTCCCCCATATTCATTACTAATTTGATCATGAGTAAATTCAAGTGAAGTATTGTGTAAGATGACTAGAAAACCAATAGACGATGGTTATATTCTATAGATGGAAAACTTGGGGTGAGAAAAAGACAAATGACTTGTCTGAGGTGCTTAACTTCCTATCCTAAATGACTAATTGTCACACTGAATTTAATTGCAATTATAATCCATTTCCCAACGTTTTCTTACCTTAGGGAAGGTACATCTTGTTTGACTTGCCGGTTTAATGAATTAAACATCTCAAATCCATGCCTTCATCAGAAGGTACTTTTAAGAAAAGGTACCTTATAGAGAGAAGGGACATTAAAAATGAGCCAGTCCAACATCCTTGTTTCGCAGAAGGGGAAACTGAGGCTCAGAGAAGGAGGATGAATTACTTAAGACTGCCCAGCTAGTTAGTAGCAGGATTGGGACAAGAATCCATACACTGAGCCATTTGGCTCCTCTAGTGCAGGAATCTCTGGTAAGGGTATCCAACAACCCCCCTGGTGGTGAAAGAAAGCTCTATGTTTTTTCCATCCCAACAGCCACAACATACGATCCCCGATGTCTTCATTTGGATGCTCAGCAATAATAAACGAGTGGCCTATGTGAGGATTTCATCCAAAGACTTGCTCTATTCCCCTGCTAATGAGCAGAGGGGAAAACACTGTGGGAAACTTCAAACTCACTTTCTGAAAGTAAGTACCATCCTCGACAGCACACCCAGCGCTGCTCTGTTTTCCCCTCTGCCGATTCAGACTTGTTCCCTTATCTAGCTTACTTTCTTGTCTGGCTCTTTTTGCTTGTAGTCAGTCAATCAACAAGAATCTGCTGTGTCCCAGGCACTATTCTGAACATGCCAAATGACAGAATACTGGGAGAGCAGTTAATGGCTTTAAAAATAACCCCCTGTTTCAGAAGGAGCCTTGCTAAAAATACAGCCAAATTGGCACTCTCCTGCTCCCCCCACCCCAAATACTGGGATGCTTCTCGGGATTGTTTAAAATTAGGTTGTATGAAAGCCTGTCAAATAAAGAGTGATGTGGACACAGTGGCCACGCAGGAATCTCCTGCCTGAGAGGCACATATGCACATACACATGCACAATAGAGAATGCCCACATGTAAATACATGCACACAAACATTCACATACATACAATATACATGCACACATGCACATAAATGTACGCCTTTGTACAATATATGACACAGATGAAAATATATAGATGCATGTGTATATATATGTGCATGAATGCACATATGGGTAACATACATGCACGAACATACACATAGGCACCCATACACAGATATACATGTACAAACACACCCATGACATATATATGCACATGCATATAAATCACATAATACATATATCTAAGCATATCATTATATAAGTATGTGTACCCACACACATACATGTATAACATGTATGTGTGTATACACCTAGACATATTCACACATATGAGCATATAGGCATAGACATACATAGGCACACATATGCAAACATGAATATACATGCACATAATCTATATAATACATATATGTGTCATGCATACATATAGATAGATACACACACAGGCCACTTCTCTGTAACTCAGGAGGTCTTATTTTTCATTTTCCTTTTCTTGCTGGGCTAACTTTGGGTGTCTCTTAGAAAAAGACCCTTGTTGAATGCTTTTAAGGAAAAATTCAAAAAGTAGTTAGAGCAGGGCTAACAAGATACATAGTAGTAAAAGAATCTCAGGATGGAGGCTATTGTATTTGCTTTGAGAAGCAGTATGATATAATGGATAGGGCCCTGGACTTGATGGAGGAAAGACCTGGGTTCAAATCCTGCCTCAGATACTTGCATACTGAATAATCCTGGAAATCATTTAACCATGATCACCTTCAGTTTTCTCATCTATAAAATGAAGGGGTTGGATTCTATGATTTCTAAGACCCTTTCCATTTCTAAATTTGTATTTTAAATCACATTTAATTTTTTAAATTTTAAAGCAAATATATAATAAAAATTTTTAATCAAATGTGTTAGTCCAAAAAAAATGAAAAGCAATATGATGATGAAGATGATGATGGCAACAATAATAACAATAATAATAGCATTATATATCTGTAACTTTAACGTTTGTAGAGTATTTTATAAATATCTCATTTTATCCTTACAACAACCTTTGGAAGTAGGTACTATTGTTATTCCCATTCTCCAGGAGCATTTATCAAGTTGTTGGGGATGGAAGAAACTATAGACCCAGCATGTATTGCTATTATCATCCTCATTTTACTAATGAGGAAACTGAGACTGAGAAAAGATAAATAATTTTGGGATCATACGATTAAGTGGCTAAGGCAGAATTTGAATCCATCTTCTGATATCCTACCTAATAAGTGAACAACCAGTTTTTACTTGAAGACCTCTGTTGAGGAAGCTGCCAGACAGTGCATTCCATTTTTGGACAGCTCTAATTGTTAGAGACATCTAAATGGTTAAATTGATAGAGTGCCTGGTCTGGAATAAAGAAGATTCATCTTCTTGAGTTCCAAAATGGCTTCAGCCAATATGACAGTAAAGGAAAATAATAGCTGTTGGAGGGGATGTGGCAAAATTGGGACACTAATGCACTGCTGGTAGAGTTGTGAATTAATCCAACCATTCTGAAAGGCAATTTGGAATTATGCCCAAAGAGCTTTAAAAGAATGCATACCCTTTGATCCAGCAATACTACTACTAAGTTTGTATCCCAAAGAGATTTTTAAAAATGGGAAAGGATCTGTTTGAACAAAAATATTTTTAGATATTCTTTGTGTGGTAGCAAAAAATTGGAAAATGAAGTAATGTCCCTTGATTGGAGAATGGCTGAACAAACTGTGGTATATGATGGTGATGGAATACCATCATGCTATAAGGAATGATGAATTGATGGATTTCTATAAGAACTGGAAAGACCTTCATAAACTGATGTGGAGTGAAATAAGCAGAACCAGGAGAACACTGTACACAGAAAGTGAAACATTGTTGGATGATCAAATGTAATTGACTGCTACTAATAGCAATGCAAAGATCTAGGACAATTCTGAGGGACTTATGAGAAAGAAAGCTATTCACATCTAAAGAAAGAACTGTGGGAGTAGAAATCTGGAAGAAAACATATGATTTATCATTTTTCAATATGGGTATATGATTTGGGGTTTTGGTTTTAAAAGATTACTAAAATGAATAATAAGGAAACAGGTTTTGAATTATATGTTTTGAATACATATATATTATATATATAATATATATTTTGAATTATATATATATATATTCAACTGTGAGATATATATATGTATATATATCTCACAGTGGAATTCTTTGTCAACTCCTGGAGGGGGGAGGTAATAGGGGAGGGAGACAACATGAATCATGTAATTATGGGAAAAAATCTAAAATTAAATTAAAAATAAAAAAATAATATGGCCTCAGATAGCATCTATGTGAACTGGGCAAGTCAATTAACCTCATTTGCCTCAGTTTCCTCATCTGTAAAATTATCTGAAAAAGGAAATAGCAAACAACTTCAGGGTCTTTCCCAAGAAAATCCTAAAAAGGGTCACAAAGAGTCAGTCATGACTGAAATGACTGAACAACAACTGCTTCCATTCAGTAGAAAGCCCTTAACTCTGAGTTTGGCTTATCTCTGTGACAGTACCACATTTGCTGACCACTTAGTGCTTCCATTAAGATGCAAATCCAAGATTTGGCTAAACACTTTACAAAATTTAATAGAATCTGGAGTGATTCAAATGTTACTACATTTCCCTAACTCAAGTTTCCTGCATTCTTCCCTCATTCTGAAGGGAAACAAAACCTAGAAGCCACTATGATATGGAATTTGAAATCCCATAATTTTAATTTGTTCTAAGAAATGAGTAAATCAAACGTGATACAAGAAATTAACATGCATGATAAAATGCCATTTCTGTTATATTTTTGAGGGTGTGGAAGAGAGAAATGCTGAAGTGAATGCAAGGACTGGATTTTCAAGTTCATCTCATGAAAAAATGAGTTAGAACTCTGGCTGCCAACAGGGGATGGGAATGGAACATCCAGATAAGAAAAGGAGTGGAGCAGTTAGAGTTTGTTGGCTTTTCCCTTTTTGAATTGAAGAGGGAAGGAGCAAAATCCTGACTGAGCCTACTTAGCTTCAAATCCCTTGTTGAGACTATTCATCTGTATTACAGTGGTTGGATAGAGACTTGTTTCCCTTTGGGGAAGGCAGTAGCCTATTCTTTAGAAGACATCTTCAAAGCTATATCTCTATGCCAAGAAATACCATCATCTTGAACCTACAAAGATATTAAGATCATCTGGAATTTAGTCCCTAGACTTGAGCCTCAAACCCCTGAAGAAAACTAAAGGAGGAAGTTTGCTCATGGACTTACTGTTTCCTTTTTCCTAATTTATTATACCCAACCCCTTATCTAATAAATAGCTATATTCAACTTACTGAGAACTCAGACATCTTAAATGTACTAAAAGGGGTATCATAGATACAATCAACCAAAGAAGAAAGAGATTGAAAGGGATTTTCTCTTACCCTTCAGCTTTAGTTAGACCTGACTCCATTTTCCAGACAGCTCTGCCTGGGGAGGGAGAATTGGTGTTACTCTTTATCTGTTCCCTCTCTCTCAGTTACCTGTCAAAACATTGGTTCCTGATTCCCTGCTAGTACAAGGGGTAGGAGAGGGAGGTGGTATTAAACTTTCCATTTCATTGGAGTAAGAAATTCCCTTATGTGGAGACTCCTTTCACTGATGTAGATAAGCAGCTCTTCTGAAATTTTATTTTTTTTTTAACTCTTACCTTCTGCCTTAGAATCAATACTAAGTATCAATTCTGATGCAGAAGAGCAGAAAGAACTAGGCAATTGGGATTAAATGATTTGCCCAAGTTACCAGCAAGGAAGTGTTTAAGTCCAGATTTGTGAATCTTAAAAACTGCTCAGACTCTACCTTAGAAGATTTGGTTAAGCTATTCCCCATTTAAACAATGGAGGTACTTGATCAGGAATGTATTGGGAACTTTAAAATTACTCCACCCTGCTCAGACAATACCTTAGGGGAAGATAAAGTTGTAAACTCATGACGGAAAAATGAAAAATTCCCTAACTCATACTTATAGTAAAGCTAGAACCTTAAGCTAGGTCTATTTTTATATCTAATACAAAAGGGTGCTAAGTACCTATAAAGGTTAAATTAATCACTAAAAGGTCAAGCAACTTACAAAAGGCAAGCTTAACAAAAGAGGTGTGAAGTTTTAGTCTACCCAGAGAAGGTGATAAAAAAAGAAGATGTAAACTAAGAATGATCAGTCCTGGGGAAAACATCTACTGTGATTGGTAGATGGGAAAATTTAGGGGAGGTAACACTAGAGAAAATTTTCTTTAAAAGGAAGAAGCTCAAGGTAGAGTTTTTTAGTTGGAGTTCGTAGTTCAGAGTTGGAGTTCACCTTGGGAGTTGGAGTTTGGAGTTAGTTGGAGGAGGTGGGTCTCTGAAACTCAGTTCAGGAGTTGAGGATTTCAGTGAAGGACTGGAGTTTTGCTTGGGACAAATCTTGTGGTGAATGATTAAAGACTGACTAGTCTCTCTTAAGGCTCAGGCTTAGGCCATTTGGCATAGGCTCTTCCTACTATTTCCTCTTACTCTGTCTCTCTACCTTCCCTTAATTCCTTCATTTGTATTAATTAAAATATCCATAAAACCCAGCTGACTTGGGTATTTTCATATTTGGGAATTTTCCCCATGGCGACCACTTATTTTTTATTAAAATCAAGACACCAAAATTATCTTTACAGTTTTGGCAATTCACAGTCACAGTCTTGAAAACCATATTTTTGTGGTCACAGTTTAGAACCCAGGACCTCTCATCTCCAGACCTGACTGTCTATCCACTTAGTCACCTAGCTGTCCCACTTGTATTCTTATTATTAGAAATTCATTTGTTTATTCATTCTGTTACATTTTGAGTTCCAATTTGTCTCCCTCTTTCCCATACCACCCTGCATTTGGAAGGCCAACATTTGATGCAGATATTTATGTGGAATTATATAATACAGACTTCCATATACCAGTTCTTTCTCTAGAGATAGATAGCATTTCCCTTTAGAAATCCTTTGTAGTTGATATAAATGATCGTATTACTTAGAATAGCTTAGACATTCACAGTTACTTTTCAATGTTACATATTCTTAGACAGTTGCCTAGGGCATTGGAAACTTAAGATAGTCCTTTGCCCTTAAGGATCTCACAATCAAATTTACCAGAACTTCCTTTCTTTCAAATCAAGACCGCTTTCACTTTGCAACTCATAAGACATATGGGTTCTCCATTCAGTGGATGGAATGATTCCCAAGTAGCACACCATCCCCAGTTTTGCACCAATAGTAGGTTTTCATTAACAGAGTGGTCTTTGGTGATATTTCCACAGCTTCCAGGAAGACGTGTGGCAGGTTGGACTGTGCAAGGAAAGGTGGATGTATACCTTTGGCTAGGCTCTGCCAAGTACTCCGATGCCATTTTGGACAACTTGCCTATAGGATATGAAGCTGAGATACCAACCAAAGCCAGTGGTACCAGTCACCCCCCTGCCAGTCTGACCTACCAGGGTAAGAGAGTCACTGGTGAAAAGTCCTTACAACACCCTAAATGGGCTTCTGAGACCCCTTTAACTATATGGGCATTAGCACATGGTGATCACATACTTTTGATGGAAGCATTTACTTTTCATTTCTTAATATTGTCCCCCCCACCCCTACTGAACTCCTCATCACAATGGCCTAACGGGAAAAATTTTACTAGAATTTGTTATGTTAAATTTGTTATGTTTCATATTATGTTATATATTTTAAAATAAAGATAAATGGTAACAAAAACATATGCTGAAAAAAAAATCTACTTTTATGTTAATAGGAGAAAAAACTATTTGAATTTCTTTCCTAGCACAGCACACAGCTTGAGTTTCCATTTTAAGGAAAGGATGATTTGTAATGAAAAGTGAATGCATGCATGATCAGAGCATACTGAATGGAAAATGAAGCAAATGCCCTAATACTGCAATACTCAGGCTGTGGGTTGTATATATAGAAATAGTTTATATTTTCTTGTAATGATCTGACTAAAATTGGCAACTTTGGAGGCCCACAATCTCTCCTTGTCCGGTCCTCAGATTGGCTTCTACTACAAGCCCTGACTGACCAAAAAGCTGAAATACTTCACATAAGACTTTACTCGGCTGTGGGCTATTTCCAGAGGTTTAAGACATATTTGAATCAAACCTTTCTCCTAGCATTCTGAATGACACTCCAGATACTTTTAGAATGCAAGCTTGCCAGGGAGTGGCTGCCATCTTGTCTTCTGCCCACTGAAAGTTATGCTGCCTTTGATAAAGTCAGCTGTTGAGGAGACTTGAGGACTACTGAAAAAAAAAATATTAGACTTCCTGTGTTGCTTAGCTTCTCTGTTCTTGCCTTGGTTGATCTTGGGTTTCAGTGGAAAAAAGAAGTAATTTATCATTTAGGGAAGGCAGCCCACAATGGAAGCTGGTGCTGCTGTTTCTATTTTATAGATGAGGAAACTGACTGAAAGATGATAAGTGACTTTTCCAGGTCCACATGACGAAAAAAATATCTAAAGCTAGATTTAAACTTCTTCAGTTCCAAGGGACTCATGGTGAAAAGTGCTATTTTCCTCCAGAGATGAGCTCTGAGTACACATTGAAGCATACTTTTTCACTCTATTTTTCTTGTGTTTTCTTGTGGGGTTTTGTGCAACATGGCTCAAATGGAAATGTTTTGCATGACTTCACTTGTATAATTGATATTGTGTTGTTTGATTTCTTAATGGGTGTATGGGGATAGAGGGAGAGAATGAGGAATTCAAAATGCTTTTAAAAGAATGTTAAAGACTTTAAAATGTAATTGAGAAATATTTAACAAAACAAAAATATAATAATAGGAAAAAAAGAAACTCCAGTCTGTCTTTAAACTGTACAACTAAAATCCAGAGATGCTTTTGATTAATTTGCTTTTACATCTTCTAAATATTAAAATAGGAAAATCAACTTGTTTATCCATTCAATAGCTATTGTTAAAGGACTCCTCTAGTGGCCTTTATATGCCTCTAATATATATATATAATATATAATATATATGTATAATGAGTGCAGTTAATCCTGGGTTCTCAGAGCACCAGTTGTGGAAGGTTCTAACAAAGGAGAAGAGTTTATAGTATGGACTAATTCATAGATTGTCTGTCCTCCAAGGACCAATTTAGCTAAGCAAAATGAGGCTCATCACAAAGTCAGCCACCATGGATACAGCAACTCATAGAACTTTCTCTTAAGATATAGAAGGGATGAGTTATGTGATAATGGAGGAAAAACACCAATGGAATCAAGAATCTTTGGAAATATTGAAATGTTCTTTCAATAAATTGTCATTATGAAGCAGTTATGAAGTGCAATGTTGATATATGGTATCAATAAAAAGATGGATAAATAATCAAGAAGTAATCAAGAAGCATTTATTAAATGCCTCCTGTGTGCTGATTAGAAAGCTATTGCAGTAGAAGAGAGGTGATGAGACTGTGAACTAGAGTGGTGGTCATATGAGTGAAGAGAATTAAATGTATAAGAGAGGTGTTGTGAAGGTAGAAATGACAAGACTTGGCAACACATGAAATAAATGAGAGTGAGGAGTTGAAGATGACCAAAGTTTTGATGAGTAGTGCCCTCCATAAAAACAGACAAGTATAAAAGAGGATGTGGAGGGGACAAGATAATATTTTCTGTTTTGGACATATTGAGTGCAAGATGCCTAAGGACATCCAGTTCAAAATATATGGCCCTGGTGTTTTAGGAGAAAGACTAGAAGTAGATTTTTAGCATCTGAGTCACATTCATGCAGGTGATACTTGAATCTATGGGAACTGATAAGGTCACCAAGTGAGAGTGTAGAGGGAAAAAAAGTAGGTCCCAGAAACAGACATGATCCCTACCATTAAGTAGCTTCCAAAATACTAGTGACAATGAGACATATAAAATTTGTCTTTTCTTTTCTTATGACTTTCTGCAATGCTTTGAATACTCATAATACTCATCATAAAACTGAGTAGATTAGGTATTTGTATAGAGACCATGTTCTTAGGGACTTCACACCAATCTCCAGGTAGTACAATGGGACTCATGGTCTGCCCCAATATAAAACCAGTTTTTGTGAACACAGAACCAACTCCTACCCAAAGACCAGTGAAAACATGTGAGAGAATTATTCAAGGAGTATTTATGAAGTGCAATCTACTCTTAAAGGTGTGTGTGTGTGTGTAACACACACACACACACACACACACACAGAGAGAGAGAGAGAGAGAGAGAGAGAGAGAGAGAGAGAGAGAGAGAAGGGCTCACTCACACCTCGGTCTGTGGTTACAGGACTGGGCTGAGAGGCACTCCTTTGGTCTTGATAGGATTTCCTATCAAGATTTCCTATCTCTGTAACACAGAGAAATAGAGAGAGAGAGAGAGAGAGAGAGAGAGAGAGAGAGAGAGAGAGAGAGAGAGAGAGAGAGAGAGAGAGAGAGGGAGAGAAATAGAGAGAGAAAGAGAGAGGGAGGGAGAGAGAGAGAAAGAGAGAGGGAGAGAGAAAGAGAGAGAGGGAGAGAGAGAGAAAGAGAGAGAGAGAGAAAGAGAGAGGGAGAGAGAAAGAGAGAGAGGGAGAGAAATAGAGAGAGAAAGAGAGAAAGAGAGAGGGAGGGAGAGAGAGAAAGAGAGAGAGGGAGAGAAATAAAGAGAGAGGGAGAGAAAGAGAGAGGGAGGGAGAGAGAGAGAAAGAAAGAGAGAGTATGTGAGTGTGTGAGAGAGAAACATATAGTGGCACAAAGTTTTCTTCAATCAGTACAAATTATCTTTTCTATGGGATATTTACCTGATTACGTTTTCATGATGCAAGAAGATGTCCCCTTTCTTAGCTGCTAATGCTAAGCTAAGAATTTGCATCTTTCTGAGGCCTTTCCTCTTCATATTAATGATTGTTCAAATATACATACACATATATGCATCCATAGATATCTAGTTCTTAAGGATATAGATATCTATATCCTTATATATTCAGCTCTTAAAGATATATCTATATCTCTATACACTTATATATTTATCCTTATGTATCTTGTTTTTGAAGATATCTTCATATAGATCCATGCACACACATATATCGTTAAATATCTTGTATAATCTAGAAGACATTTGATGATTGGGTATATTGTCTCTCTTTTCCTTTCTGTCTCTTCCATATAACTGATGACTTTTTCCTGATTTATTCACAGCCCAGCACATCTTCCAGTTAAGAGCACACATGTACCAGGCCAGGGGACTCAGAGCTGCAGATAGCACTGGACTCTCTGATCCCTTTGCCAAAGTCACCTTTCTATCACATTGTCAGACCACAAAGGTAAGTAGGAAGGAGCCATGGGGAAAATGGTTCCATGACTGAATAATAATAATTGACACTTATATAGTGCTATGAAGTTTTCAAAGCATTTATGTATATAATCATTTGATCCTAGAAACAACCTGGGAAGGTAACTACCTTAAAATGCTATATGATTACTAGTTATTATTATTATTTCCATTCATTCAATATTTCTTGGTAGATGAAGAAGGAGATGGAGGCAGGAATATAATTTAGAACTGGAAATAAGATTTTGAAAAAAATAGAATTATTAAGTATCCATCACTATGTACAAATATGTCATAGGTGCTGAGGCACACAAAGATGAATAAAAAATACTGTCATATGCACAGTTGAACATAGTTACTATAGCAGTTTGTTTTGCTTAACGTGTTACTTCTTACTTCTTACAAAAGGACCATATTGGGGGTGGAATATTGGAACCAAGTAAACATTTTTAAAAGAGGGAAAAATAAGATGAATAGGAGACCACAATCTCTCTCTTCATAAAATTCATGACTTAAAGATTCTGTCTTTGGCCTGACATGCTGCAAAGAGGTCTGAATTTGGGCTCAGAGGAACTGGGTTCATATCCTGGCACTGCCACTTACCACCTGGGTGACCTGGGACATTTGATTCTTGGGTTCCTCATCTGTAGAATGACGTTATCTAAAATTCCTCCAGAAAGTGTTTAGCATATAAAATGTGGGTCAAAGTTCTCCTTAATCACTGCAAATTATCTTTTCCGTGGAATACTTACTTGATCAAGAGGACATATCACTTTTCTTAGTGGCTCATGCTAAGAATTTTCATCTTTCTGAGGCCTCTTCCCCTCATATTAATGCTATTGTGCAACAGAAAGGAATAGCATTTCCTTAACTGTCTAACTGGTGATTTAGAAGGGATAGCCTTTGGCAATAATATAAATTATCTTTAGATTTCCTAAAACATATCAATATCCTACCAAAGGAATGGTGAGCTGTAGTCAAAAGTTCAACTAATCAATTAACAAGCATTGATTAAGCACCTACTATGTGCAAGGCACTAAAGATGACAAAAGCAAAAATGAAACAGTCCCTTCCCTCAAAGAGTTTGTATTCTATCTGGGAAATACTTGATAATCAGTAAGTAAGCATTTAATTTTTTTTAAATTTACTTTCAGTTCCAAATTCTGTCCCTTCCTCCATTCCCTCCACTCATTGAGAAGGCAAAAACCATGATACTCATTATACCTATTGGGCTGACTGAATCCTCATTTACCCAAAGGCAAAAGGTGCATCTGACCTGTTAGCCTCCACAAAAATGCGTAGTTACCCTTCGTGGCAGTCCAATACTGTCTCGGATCTGGATAGACTCAACTTCTCCAAGGGCAATATCAGATTCCTTGGTTTATAGGATTTTTAAGTGAATGAGGCTTCAGGGACATTTGATTTAACATCCTCATCTTACAGTTGTGGAAACTGAGGCCCAAAGAACTTAAGTGACTTGCCCAAGATCACACAATACAGAGCTGGGGTTTGAACTTGAGTCCTCTCATACTAAACCTAATGCTCCTTCTTTTACTCAGATCTTTGCATTTTCTTATGAGTAGTTCACAGTGGTCCCTGGCGTGTCCCAGGATGAACAGGAGACCAGGATGTGCTGAAAACCACAACTGAAACCCAGTCATTAGTGGAATCAACTAAACATTTGGCCTGAATGGCAACTTGGGACTTGATGGAGAGTCTTGTTATTATTTGAAAATAAAGGAAACTTTCTTTTATCAGCAGTATGAATTCCAAACAGTGAGTTTGTCACATGAATGACCCTGTCTGATTTATCTCTATTTCCCTATCCCAGGGCCTTTTATTCATAGAACATACCAAATAAGTTTTGGGCAATTTGAATTGAATGGGCTTCAAAGCCTGAAGTGCCCCAGAGGCTGGTGGAATATTTTCAGTGCCTGAAAACAGTACAAAAAATATAAATTACATGAGAATAGTGTGTGTCTAGTGATCAGGGAAAGGAAACTCATTTCTACTGAAAGCATGAAATTCTTGATAGTGTAAATCACTTATGTTGAGATTTAGGTGGGAGGGGTACTGAGAGCAAGTAATCATCCATTTGTGGCATTTTATTAAGGAAAATGACTGAAGTTATTTGCACTGATTCCAGAATCTGTCAGGAGAAGTTCATGATCTTCACAAATTATTTTAAACCTCATTCTGTCTAAAACATAAAATGGAATAAAACCATAGAAGAAGAAATGTGATAAGTACAATATTTTTATGACTCACATAAAGAAAAGCTATAAAAATGCCATCTCATGACCATAGGATGATTCAGTATCCCAACTGGAGAAAACTGGGCTGAAAGCTTTAAATTTGGGATGCTCCGTCTGGGTCTCTGGAGGTTCAGAAGTTTGGATAGTCAAAATCTGAGAGACAGGACTGTTAGGAAGCTTTAAGGGCTTGGGCAATGGCAGATTTGTTTAGAGAAACAACTACTCCCAAATTTAGCTATAGCAGTCCTGAGTTTGTCCTTTGGATCTATCCACTGGGAGCACAAGCAGAGAACAGAGTGAGTGTACAATGAAAAGGGAAGGAAAAGTGATTCAGGCCTTTCTTGGCCAAAGGCTTCTCTCCACCCTACTTGGGTGAGACAACACATGCTAATGATACCTCTTGTGCCTCAACTGGAATATTTATCTAATACTCAAAGAACCTTAGTTTCTCAGGGTTGGCAGTTGGCACACTATCTATTCTCATCCAGATGTTTTAGTGGATAGAGTGCTGGACCTGGAGCAAGGAAGACCCAAGTTCAAATCCAATCTCAGACTGGGTAGGTCTATTTGCCTTAGATCTCTCAACTGTAAAGTCATAATAGTTGTAAGATTCAATCCAGAGTTGTTGTGAGGTTCAAATTAGATAATATTTGTGAAGTGCCTAGCACAGTGCCTGATTTAATAAATGCTTATTTCCCTTCCTCCATTTATCCCTCCCTTCTTCCTTCCTTTCTTCTTTCCCTCCCTCCATCTGTCTCTCTTTCCTTCCTTAATTCCTTTCTTCTCATCTTTCCTCCTTCCTTTCTTTCCTCCTTCCCTCTCTCCATCCCTTCTTCCTTCCTTCCTTCCTTCTTTATTTTGAAGGAGATATGGGGTAAGGCCAACTAGGTGACTCAGTGGATAAAACACCAGGCCTGGGGACAGGAGGTCCTAGATTCAAATAGGGCTTCTGACATTTCCTAGTTGTGTGCCTGGGGAAGTCACTTAACTCCAAATGACTAATCTTACTGCTCTTCTGCTTTGGAAGCAATACCTACTAAGACACAAGGTAAGGGCTTTTTTAATTAAGAGAGAGAGATTTGGGGCTTTGTGAAGCTAGTTGTAAGCTCAATATGAGTCAATAAGTTGGAAGAGCAGATCCAAAAAGCTAGTCTAGGTGGCCTTAAGAGGAATGTAGTTTCCAGGAATAAAGTAATTGTCATACTCTGCTCTATCCTGATCAGACTACATCTGGCATATTATATTATAGATACAGCCATATACCCACCCAGTCCCCAACTACCAGCCCTACCTCTAACTTCTACAGTACCTGAAATTCTTAGTCTTTTTTTTTTTTTTTGCTGGATTAAGGTATCCAAGTAAATACCTTGGAAAAGCACTTCTTGGGAAGGCCATGATAGAGAATCAAAATAGAGTAGGCAAGGCTCAATCAACTGAAGAAACCAGGAGATGGGAGAGAAGAGAGACCCCAAAGTGGGAAAGGAGTTCTGTGGAGGGGCATTAGGGCAAGATCTCTTTCATATTCATTTTGTAAGATTTAGCATGCTCTGGATCCATTTTTCAATCAAACAAATTTTGCTATGACAAAGATCAAACTCTTTAAAGAAGTCCTTGGTCCTTGGTTCTTAATCATGGTCAGCGAATTGTTCAACACATATGTCTCACAGTCTCCCAAGAGTAATATGGAGAGTTTAACTCCATATACAAATACCTATAAAACAATTTGAAAATGGAATAGGATGCCTTAGTAGGTAGTTAGTTCTCCATAGTGAAAAGTATCCAAGGAGAAGCAGGTTGAAGATCTCCAGTGACGGATTACTCATAACTTCTCAAAGAAAGACATTCCACTGTGGAACAGTGTTAATTTTTAGGAAGCTGAAAATTTAATTTTCTGAAACTCCCACCCTTTGCTTCTAGTCCTGCCCTCTAAGGCCAAATAGAACCAATATAAACCCTCTTTCACATGACTGACCCTGAAGTGCTCTAAGAAAGCCACCCTATACATTATTTTAAACTTTGCATCCTCACAACAACTCTATAAGACAGAACTGCTTGTTTAGGACATTATAGATGGGATTCCTGTGGAAGGTGACCTCTAAGCATTTGTTCCTGTGATTCCAATTCCCACTTTAGAGATGACTTTATTAAGGTTCAAGATCCCATAGAAGTGGGATTTGAACTTGTTCATGGTCTCTTAGAATTGAGACTCAAACTTCAGTTTTATGACTCCAAGCCCACATATTATTTGTTTAGGATGAAAAGATAGGGCAACGTTCTGGAGTTGTGGTTGTTGTTGGGACTGGAGCCTAATCAGTTCTGTTCTCTTTGCCCTGCAGGTTATATCCCAGACACTATCCCCTACCTGGAACCAGATGCTACTGTTCAACAACATCTCACTTTATGGGGACCAAAAGGAAGTGGCTGAATCCCCACCCCTAGTTGTGGTGGAGCTCTATGACAGCGATGCAGTGGTAAGGACAACATGATCCTTTCCCCTTCCTCATTTCCTTCAATGAGTATGGATCAGGGATGGAGGAGCACAGGATTGTGATTTTAGAACTAAAAGAGGGTTAAAAGCCATCTGGTTCAATCTTTTCACTTTAGAGAGAAAAAATGATTAGTAATCATAATGATAATAACACTAATGAAAATGAAAATGATGGTGATGATGATGTCAGCTAACAGATAGATAGATAGATAGATAGATAGATAGATAGATAGATAGATAGATAGTGCTTACTTCGTGTCAGACATTGTGCTAAAAACTTTATTATTTTCTCATTTAATCCTCATAACCACCTGGGAGCTAGGTGCTATTATTATCCCCACTTTATGAATGGGAAAGTGAAGAGGTTAAATGACTTCCCCAGAGCCACACCCAGCTAATAAATGTGTGAGATAGGATTTAAGCTCATATCTTCCTGACTGAAGATCTTACACATTTTCTTTTCTTAAAAAATGTTTTTGATTAATTTTTTCCAGATTACATCTTGATACAATCTTACATTATAATTTTCTGACATTTTGTGATCTATGTTCTCTCTTTCCCTCCTTCATCTCTCTCCTTCCTAAGGCAATAGGGAATATAAGTTGTAATGTTTATTTTATAATAATAATTTATAATAAAATAATATAATTTATAATAAATAACATTTATTATACAGTATATATCTATCATTTTTTGAAACAAGACACATATTGCTCATGCTAGAGAAAAATTCATGGAGAAAATAAAATGAAGAATGGTATGCTTCAATCTGCATTTAGACTCTGTCAGTTCCTTTTATTGCAGTGCATTGACTTTTCCATCATTAGTCCCTTGGAGTTGTCCTGAACTGAATTCTTGAATTGCTGATAATGATAAAGCCATTCACATTCGATCAACCTACTGTTACTATGTACAACATTATCCTTGTTCTGCTTGCTTCACTTTCAATCACTTCATATAAGTCTTTCTAGGCTTTTTTGTGATCATATTGTTTGCCATTTCTTATGGCACAACAGTATTCTATTACAATCATGTACCACAACTTGTTCAGATATTTCTCAATTGGTGGGCATTCCTTCAGTTTCTAGTTTTTTGCCACCACAAAAATAGCTACGACAAATATTATTGTACAAGTAGGCTATTTCCCCCTATCTTTGATCCTTTTGGGATTCAGACCCAGTAGTGGCATTGTTGAGTCAAAGGACTCACAGTTTTGTGGCCTTTTGGGCATGGTTCCAAACTTCACTCCATAATGGTTGTATCAGTTCACATACCAACAGTGCATTAGTATCCTGGTTTTTCCACATTCCTTCCAACATTTATCATTTTCCTTTTTTGATCATACTAGTCAGTCTTAGAGGTGTGAGATGGTACTTCAGAGTTGTTTTAATTTATTAATTAATTGTGATTAATTAATTGAAAGCTTTTCACATGCTTAAAGATAAAATTTTAATTTCTTCATCTAAGAATTATCTCTACATATCTGTTAACTATTTCTCAATTGGAGAATACTTTGTATTCTTATAAATTTGATTCAGTTCTCTATTTTTTTTGAGAAATGAGACCTTTTTCAAAGATACTTCCTATAATAATCCCCTCTTTCTGTTGTTTGCCTTTTAATCTTGGTTGCATTGGTTTTGTTTGTGCAAAGATCTTACACACTTTCAACTTCACTAAACTGTGATCACTCTAACAAGATAGCATTTGGACCCAGTGATACCAAGTTAAGTGATATGTATATTTTATTCTTATTATCCAGCAGCTCATGGAGCAGGTAGGTGATAAAGTTAATAGAGTGTCATTGAAATCTGGCCTCACACAGTGATATCACATGAAGTGATGTTTGTATTTTATTCCTACTATCCAGCAGCTCATAAAGCAGCAAGGTGGTACAGTGGCTAAAAGGCCATTGAAATATGACTTCAGTCCCTTATTAACTGTGTGACACTGGGCAAGTCATTGAACCCTATTTCCCTCAGTTCCTCACTTGTAAAAAGAGCTGGAGAAGAAAATGGCAAACCACTCCAATATCTTTGCCAAGAAAACCCCAAATGGGATCACATAGAGTTGAGCAAAACTGAAACAACTAAATAATATAAAATCTAGAAGGCCAGACTACTATCTCTTAAATCAGCCAAGTGTTCTCTAGTCACAAAAACAGAAAAATTACAAGTCTAAAATTTTGGAGCTTTGTAGGTAATTTGCAAATGGACTAATTTTACAAATTAAATGCCTCAGGCCCAGAGAGGTTAAGCAATTTGCCCAAGATCACATAGGAAGCAAGCCACAACTTGAAATCCAACATTCTTTCCACTGCACCAAAGATTGCACTTTATTTTTTAATAGGTCAAAATTATTATAGCTTTTAAAAGAAAAGCAAGCTGTATAAAGAGAGATGAAGTTTCATGAATATACACTCCTCTTTTTTCTCTTGTACTATGTATATACAGATGCTCATTTTATTTGACATTTGTTGAGTTGCAAAATAAAAACATTTTTAAATGGAAATTTTTATCACCCAAAGGTTTTTTACCTAGTTCAATATTCCTCTGCTTTGTCCAGAATTTTTAATTGGCTGTCCTCTGTACAGATTGGCTTCTTCTGAATTTTCCTTCTGGTTATAGCAAGCACTAAAACAACAAACAAATATGTTGGGAATATGCAGCAAAGGTTTTAATGATCTTGGATCATGAGAGTTCTCATCATTAAACTAACCTTTACAGCTTGCTCTGCTTTTCCTAGATTTTCCTTCCAAACCCCCAACGAATCCATTAATCTCTTACCTCCAGTCTAGTAAAATAGATTTTCTCTGTTGTCAATATGAAACCAAACACTCCCTGCTTGAAAGATGTTTGGGGTCTGACTTTCTTAGTCTAATTCAGTTACTTTCTGTAGGATGACTTTTATTAATAAGCTAGATGTTGTTATTGTTGAAATAAAACCTAGAGCCTGGAAGAAAGGGCAATGGGTTATTTATTTCCTTTGTTCAATTCAACAATGCGATTCTATCAGCACCCATTAAGAGTCTATTCTGTGCCAAGCTCTGTGCTAGATAAGCATGAAGGATACATAAATGAAAAATGACAGTTTCTGTCCTCAAGGATCTTGTAATCCAACAAGAGGGATAAAACAGCTATATAAATAAGTATGCTACAAAATAAGATGTGAGAGGGACAAAGGAAGGTCCAGGGAAAGGGGCTATGAGAAATTTCAAGAGGGAGATATTACTTTAACTTTAAGGATCAGGGAAATTTCATGAAGAAAGCAATATTTAACCCTACCTGGGAAGCAAGGGAGAGAGGCATGGAAGGAGGAAGGAAAGAAGGGTGGAAGGAAGGAATGAAGAAGATAGAAAGGGATGGATGGGGAAATAAGAAAGGGAGGAAGAGAAGGAAGGGTGGGAGGAAGAGAGGCAGGGAAGGACCTTAATACATGGATGTGGGAGTAGGATAGAATCTATTTTAAGCATTAAGGTAGTGTATATAAAGGTGCAGAGATAGAAGGAAAAAACGAGAATGGTGGGAAGGAATGTTCCATTACACAGGAGAGATATTGCAGAGGCAGAAATGTCACAATTTAAATCTAATTCATTCAATGGCATTTGTTGACTTTATAACTTATTGGATATGTAGGGTGAGTGAATTAAAGGATCAGAAGAATTTGTGGAGAAGCACTCAAGAAGATAATTTTGTGAGTAAAATGATTGGCAGGACAAAGAAAGCCATTCATAAAAGAAGGGAAAGGATGGTGGATATGGCTATCAAGGTATTGATGTACTAACAAGCAACAAGCAATGTGCCAAAGCAATTGTCCAGAGAAACTCCTAGAAAGCTCTCACTTCCATCAAGTGTGGAGAGCAGAGAGAACTTGAAATGGCCTATAATCAGTGTATGGTGTTTGTATTCCTCCCCTGGCCAAGTGAATTCTATCTGCATTCCAAACACTTCCTTCCAGGAGGAGGCAAAAGGAGTAAAGAAAACCATCTTCACTCTCTACATTATAGAAAAGAAGGAAATGTTTGTCAAAAAATGTAGGAAACACTTCAAGGTGAAAAAGGAAGAAGAGAAAGACTCCAAAGAAATAGAAAAGGAGGCTTAACTTGTGTCTAGAGGTTAAGGAGTGGAAGGTTGTCAGAAAGAGGAGAAAGGAGAGAAGCTATAGAAGGCTTAGTGCCTACTTAGATCTAAATCTTCCCCTTTATACAGTGAACTCTGAAAGAGCTTTTTTTTGTTTGTTTGTTTGTTTTTGCCCGGTGCATAGCACATATAGTAGGTGCTTAATAAATTATTGCTGATTGACTGAGACATGAGTTCTCTGATCAGCTTAATGAGGTCATTATGTGATGAGCTTTTGTTTGGAATTTTTATTGCATTCCTCTGTGGAAGATGGACAATGGCCATGTCCATTGAGACATTAAGAGCATCTCTTGGACACTGGTGATAAATTAACTAGCTTGGCTGTTGTAACAGAAACCTATCTATCTGTGCTGTGCTTGTCAGAAAGAGAATCAGTTCCAGGAACATCTTTTTTTGCCCTCTTTTGGTGAAATCCTGAGATATGAAGAGACAAGAAAGCAACAGAGTTAAGAGGAGGCATGTGAGTGTAACCTTGAGGCAGTGGAGATCTAAACAGCATCACTATACAAACAACATCCCTCTGGAAACCACTAATGAGGAAGAAAACACTCCAGTTGTACATGTTTTCATATGCTAAACCTGTGAGTAAAGTTTCCGAACCCCCTGAGTTCAGGAACTGAGTTTCTAGCACCCCAGATTCCGAGAAGTAATGGCATAACCTTTTGGACTGAGAGATGCAAGTCTGGAGAGAGGAAGAACCTTGCTGAGTAAATAAAGTTACTGAATTACAGATTTCTTGAAGGAAGTTAGATTCTGAATCCTGCTGTCTTGGTAAAATGCTACGGTCCTCAGGAGTTCTTGGTCAGCACCAGATTCATAGAAAGAAGGGGTTTCTGTTTGTGGTACTTTAGCTGGCAAACAATAAGAGAAAAAGCCATCAGAGAAGGAAACAAAAGATCTGGAATTTACCCTCCACTACTAGACCTGTATTAAGTCTGACAGGAAGGGAATGATTTCTAGTCATCTTGGTTACATTACCTTCTGGGGGAAGTCCAAGCTCTTATGGTAGAACCATCAGGTTGTAGCCCACTAGGCAATTCTGTGTTAAAGTGGGTCTCATCAGAATGTTTTCTGTAACAACATCAAGTTAATTTGTCTTCTAAGAGGAGTCACTCACAAGGATTAATCCCTGACCCAAGGGGGGTCTGAGAGATTATATGAGACCCTGGAAGAAAAGTAGGATTCACCAAAGAGGGAGAATTATATTGTTTCTGAACTACTGTGTGTTCTCAATATATTTTCTTCCAGTAGGGTGAAATAAAAGCTGCCCCATGCCCAATTTACCTTGCTATTTTGAATGGGAGCTAAGAACCCTTCTACTCACATCTCTGAAGTTCTAAGAATAAACTATATTCTAGCTGTGTTCTTAGATTTAGCACTCTGGTGGGGGACAAAAAAATCTAAAAAGATAACCTGTGATAACATCCTGCAAGAAGCCCTGGGCCATTGGCTACAAATGGATTTGAGATGTGACAAAGAACCTTCTCAGATTTTACAAAATGAGTAACTACAATCTTTTTTTGGTGTTTCTTATACGCATAAATCCTTCCATAATGAATTGCTAAAGATTGCAACCACACTCACTTGTCCACTCATACACTCACTCACTCACTCAATCAATCATTTAGCATTTATTAAACACCTATTGTATGCCAGTCCCTGAGCTGGGTTCTGAGAATCAGAGGCAAAAATGAAGCATCTTCTAAAAGAGAGACAATGTAATCATATAAGCATCCACGAAAGAAATATAATACAAGATAGATACAATATAAATCCAAGATAATTTTGTTGAGAAGACGTAGCAGCTGGAGGATAGGAAATAATTAAGCTTTGAAGAAAAAAAAAGGATTAGGGCAGCTAGGTGGCTCAGGGGATAGAGTCAAGTCTGGAGATTCGAGTTTCTGTTTAAATCTGACCTCAGACATTTCCTAGCTGTGTGACTCTAAGCAAGTCATTGAACCCCAATTGTCTAGCCCTTCTCACTGTTCTGCCTTGGGATCAATACTTTGTATTGATTCTAAGACAGAAGGTAAAGGTTTTTATAAAAAGGAAAATAAGGATTCTAAGTGAAAGGAGTAAAGAAGAAAGGCATCAGTAGGAGGCATGGGAGACATACTGGGAAAGGAGATGGAATGTTATCAATAAAAATTTATTAAGCACCAGCCATTGTGCTAAGCCCTGGGGACATAAGAAGAGGGCCTTAAAGAGCTCACAACCTAGTAGAATGTTTTATATACAGAACAGGTTAGCTGGAAGATAGAATGAGTAAAGAGATCTAATGAGTAATAAATCTGGAAAGGCAGGCTCTGGTCATATTACAAAGGAATTTGAATGACAAATAGAGATATTTGTATATTATCCTAGAAATGACAGGGAGCTGCTAGAGCTTTTTAAATCTGGGAAATGGCAGAGTTATACTCAGGCTCAGTATATTACTTTGACAGCTGTATAGAGGATAGATTGGAGAAGGGCAAGCCTGGAGGAAGAGGTCCAATTAGGAAGTTATTGCAAAAGTGGAGGAGAGAGGTCATAAGTACCTGAACTAAGATGGTCACCATGTGAATGGAGACAGAGGGATGGATGCAGCCAGAGTTCTGATCAGTTTTCTTGGCCACCATACCACATTGTGTTGATTCATTTTGAGCTGACACTCCATGAAACCCTTCTCACACACACACACACACACACACACACAAGGTGGTCTCTGGAAGCAGCCTGTCTCCTATTCCATTATTTCTGAGTATAGCACTTGATTACAAAGTACTTCACAGATCTCACATCCAATTTCTTTCATTCCCTGTAGATCCAAAGCTGGCTCCAGAGTTACTAGATAGTGGTTTCTGTTATCATATATTTTGATATTATGATTACTTTCTCTCTCTCTCTCTTTCACACACACACAAACATCAATCAAACTATCTATCTATCTATCTATAACATGTCTACCCAAATAAATGCTAGTAAATATCTTACTGAAAGAAGAAAAAAAAAGAAATGACCCAGATCAACTCATTCATTTTATACATGATAAAACTGAAGATTGGAGAAATGAAGTCTCTTTGCCAAGAAAAGCCCATGGATAATGTGGGCCACAGAGCTAATAAAAGTCAGACACAAGTGAACAACAACAAATAGGAACTTAAGAGACTACCAGGGTGGAAGGAGCCAGGTTTCCCAATAAGCACCCCTGGTCTTGGACCAGGGCTCAGGCTGATGTTATTTGGTACTCAGAGGTTCCAGACCCCATAAGAGTCTTTGGCCTTAGATATGTGCAGGTGCCTGGACTTGGGTCCAGTCTGATGTCATTTGGACCCAACCCCCATCACTTTGTCTGCCTCAGGTTCATAGTCCCAGAATTATCCTGAACTCCTGATTTTCCCTCATACTCCATATGCAATCCCTTGTCTATGCCGTAACTACCTTCAAAAGCTCTCTTACATCTAACCCCTTCTGTCCAACCACACAGCTACCACATTAGTAGAGGCCCTCATCACCTCTTTCCTAAATGATTGCAGCTCTGTTTCACTGTACACACTGCTGCCAAAATAATTTTCCTTAAATGCAGAGCTGACCATTAGACTCCCTTACTCAACTAACTCCAGTGGTTTCCTATTGCTTGTAGGATAAACTATAAATTCCTCTCTTTAACTTTTAAGGCCCCACAGCATCCATCTCCAACATGGCTTCCCAGCATCACTGGGAATTATTTTTTCTCTTCTCATGCTAAGCAAACCAGTCAAATTGACTATCTCTATTCCTCACTAATGACACTCCATTCATTGCCCATCTCCAGACCCTTGCATTGATCCATCTTCTATGTTTGGAATGAATTTCTTCCTTGCTTTTGCTTCAGAGGCACCCCTTTCCTTTAAAACGAAGCTCAAGTACTATTTTCAACATGAAGCTCTTATTGATTCCATCAACCAATAGCTTCCTCCTTCCAAAACTATCTTGCATTTAACTACTTTGTATCTATGTGATACATATATTGCTTTACATTTTTGCCATATATATTTCATGTATACTCATTGCCTCACCTAGTAGAATGAATGTAAGCTTTTTGTAAATAGGAATTATTTCATTCTTTTTAGTTGTGTCTTGAGCACCATGGCTGGCACATGGTAGCTACTTAATGCATATTGACTGATTAAGAAGCATCTAAAAATTATAAAGATATGAAAATTGCTGCCTTACTTCAATGACTGTCAAGTGAGTTGTTGTTAGAGAACACACTAAAGATTTCCAAGCAGAAGTTGAATGTATGGCAGAATTGAACTTGGAAATACTCTCAATAAGTGATTAACCAGAAGGAAATGGGGAAGAATCAGGACACTAATACACTGCTGGTGGAGCTGCAAACTGATACAACCATTCTGGAGAGCAATCTAGAACCATGTCCAAAACTGCACATACCCTTTGATCCAGCAATACTACTATTAGGTGTGTATCCCAAAAAGATCAAAGATAGTGGGGAAAGGATCTATTTGTACAGACATTTATAGCAACTCTTCTTGTTGTGGCAAAAAAAATTGGAAACTGAATGGATGTCCATCAATGAAGAAATGGCTGAACAAGTTGTGGTATATGATTGTAATGGAAGACTCTTGTGCCATTAGATATGACAAACAAGATCGTCACAAAAAAATCTGGAAAGGCTTATATGAAGTGAAACAAAATAAAGTAAGCAAAGCCAGAACTTTGTACACAGAAACAACAATAATATATGGTGATCAGCTGTGAATGACAAGGATCCAGGACAACTCCAAGAGACTTATAACAACAACAACAAAAAAGATATCCATTGACACAGAAGAAATAGAGTTCAAATGCAAATTTAAAAATGCCCTTCTTTATTTCTTCCATAATTTTTTCTCTAGTTTAAGCAATATGTTATTTTCTTTCACAACATGATGAACATGGAAATATATTTTATATGATAATACATATACAACACATATCTTATTACCTGTATTCTTAGGAAGGAGGAGGGGTAGGAGAGAAAGAACACAGATCAAAAAATGTCAGAAAATGAATATTAAGAAATAGTACTGACAGCAATCTAGAAAAAAAATTTTATTTAAAAAAGTTAAAATTAAGTGATTATGCAGTCATCACTTGAATGCCTCCAATGATATCATTGGAGGAAATTCCTGTTCAAGAAAAGGCTTTTTAACCTCTGAGATACTTTCCAGATCAAAGAGTTCATGACTGTAATTGTAATCATATAAAAATAGGGACTTAATTGATGTAGGGAAATCCTGGATGAAGAAATTTTTCTACTAGTACAGGTCTCTGCATATGCTACAACTTAAAGTCAAAGAATTGACTTCAAGGTTGGTTCCTTACCCATGATTTCTTGCTGTTCTTTATGCTTTCTGGCACAAAGTAAATATTTATCCATCCATCCATCCATCCATCCATCCATCTATCTATCTATCTATCTATCTATCTATCTATCTATCTATCTATCTATCCATCTATCTATATCAATCAATTTACCTATCTGTCTATATATGTGTGTATATAAGCACATGTATATATATGTATGTGCATATGGCTTTGAATACTTCTAAAAACTATGTAAATGCTAACTATTATTATTGATATTGTTAATAAATGTTTGTTAAGTATGACTTGCCTGAGGCTGGTGCTTACTTAAAATATTCCTGGACCTCCCTAGGGATAGTCCTTTGTGTTTTTCTTGGGCATTTGTGTTTATGAGCAAATGTTGAATACAATCCTATTTCTTGAGTCTAGGAAGTATGGAGGAAAAAAGTGGAAGTAAAAATGGAAGAAATGGGAGAGAGGATCCTGGGAAAATATGACCAGCACCAATTCGAATGCCAGGGCCCTTAAAGATTATTTTAAAAGTTGAGAGTCAAGTTCAGAAGGAATTTAGAAGGACAGGCATGTCACCAAACATATGTCAAGGAAATATTGTTTTGTTTTTCCTAGGGGAAACCAGAATATTTAGGATCTACTGTGGCTGCTCCTGTTGTGAAGCTTGTAGACCATGAATATAAACCACCTAGACTTTCCTATCACCCAATCTTTTGTGGCAATCTTGATGGAGGAGACCTCCTTGCAGTATTTGAACTCTTTCAGGTAAGTATCAGATTTCAAAGTACAGCAGGTTACTGATTGTCACAGGTCACAGGTCACTGGAAGTAATGTCAGACAGAAAATCTCAGTGACCCACTACAATAGGAATGGAAGGAAGTTTAGGAGTAGAGTTAGGAATTCTGAGTTTGAATCCTAGTTCCTAAACATATTGGATATATGACCATGTACAAATCACTTTATATTTTCAGAGCTTCACTTTCCTTATGTGTAAAATGGGGACAGTTGTACTTTCCCTATGCAATTCATAGTATTGTTGTAAGAATAGTATCTTGTAAATATTCATATTTATGTAAATATGTATACATATTAAAATATACTTCAGTAGCAAAGTATTTTGTAAAGATCAATGTATTGTGCAATAATACATCATGTGCTATTTTAATGCATACTTAATTAACATTCAGTGTCTATTTATATCTTGTACACATTTATTAGGTGCATTAAAATCACACTATTCCATACAAATTAAAATAGAGAGGGAACTTCTAAAAATGTCATTGATATAACTACCAGTTTGGGTGATTAAGTGACTTTTTTCTGGTTATTGTTGAATCATATCCAACTCTCTGTGTCCCCATTTTGGATATTTCTTGGCACAGATACTGGAGTGTTCTGCCATTTCTTTCTCCAGTTCATTTTATAGATGAAAAATTGAGGCAAACAGGATTAAGTGACTTGCCCAGGGTCACACAGCTAGTAAGTGTCTGGGGCTGGATTTGAACTCAGGAAGATGAGTCTTCCTGGTTCTATGCCTAGTGCACTGTGCCACCTAACTGCTCCTGTGAAGTGATTTGCCCAAAGTTAAACAGTCAACATATGTTAAGGGCAGGTATTGAATGCAAGCCTTCTGTGCTCTGAGACTGGCTTTCTATCCACTATGGCATGCTGCCTATGGTTTGTGATATTTATCATATGATGATAATTAAATCCTAATGCTTCATTGTAGCCAGGATTTCATTATTTTAGGTATTGTCTCCATTGGCATAAGTTTAGCTAGTCATGCTTTCTTTTCCTGCATGATTCTCATCCATATTCTTCCATGAATTCACCATAAAGGATCCATTTGAAATACTGGGGGCCTTCCTCTAGATCTTTGAACATTCTGTGGGTAGCAGAGTAATACTCAAGCTGTCCATCTGGTGGTCTTCAGCATCACTGCTACACTGGCCCACATCCTTTTCTAATATTAGATATCCTTGATGTTATCTCCTACACTTCCTGTTCTGCATAAGTCATCGTGGGAAGTAGAGACTGTCACTTGCTGATGCCCACCATGAGCTTTTCCATTGCTATTTGGGTTATCCACAACTTGGATCCCTTGGAGAGTGTGAAGATCCAAAGTTTACAATTATACAACAACTCCAGGAGAACATTCGTGTTGGAAACATGAATTTTATGCTAGGGATTCTCTTGAGATTGATGAAATCTCTGGGCAGCGTCCCAAAGAAGAGGTTACATAGGTGGCAAAGAAGGTGTCAAATATAGAGCCCATGTAGTCCCAACACTTCCAAGTGGCAAAACAAAATGAAAATGTAATTGGGAAATATTTCATAAAATAAGTAAGCAAAAATGCAATAGAATATAAATACTGTCAATATATGGCTTCCTAAGCCAATGCATGTCTCTACACAGTTTAGTCTTTCTGATTTTGATTCTACTGCTTTGGTGAATAGAATGTTCAACCTAAAGTCGTATGAAAATACACATTATATTTATATGTGTATATATCATATTAATATATATGAACATATATTAATAATATGAGTATATATGTATACAGTCATTGATATATGCCCATCATCTCTATATATAATTTACACATATACATTAATTTCCTACCTCATCTGAGTGCTTAGAACATGTCATGCCCATGACTCATTTATGAACTTGTTAAAGGGAGACAATCTCCCACTAACCTATTTGAAAGGTTTGATTATGTGATATAGAAAAAAGTTTCCTTAGGCCAGACTCCTAGAAACCAAAGTCCATATCTTCCCGTGGGATCTCAATGTCTAATGTTTTTATGGCTATTCAATAGAATTAACTTTGAATTATCTATTTTAAAATATGGGCTCCTGGAGGTTGATGATCAAAACTTATAGATAAATTACCCAGAGGGAGCAAGATTTACATTGTGACATAATGGAAAAAGTACTAATCTTGTAGCAATGAAGGAAACAAATATTCATTAAGCACTGAGACAAGTACTTTACACATATTATCTCACTTATTCTCACAACAACATTGAGAAATAAGTGCTATTATGAACCTTATTTTATGCTTGGGGGTGTAAGGGTTAAAATTAAGGGTTTGACTAAAATATATGATTCAAAGTATTATTGTTCAAAATCAAAGTGAACTTTAATAACTTTTATTTACAAAAGAGGTGGAAAGACTGAAAGTAAAGAAATACAAAAGGGTAGAGAAGACCTACTCAGCCAGGACTTGTTGACCTTCAACTGGAATTAAACTCTCTCCAGGAGACAGGAAGGGAAAGCCAGCTCTCCATTCACCCAAGTTCTCTCCAAAAGGCAGGTCAAGACTCAATGATTCAAACTAAAGGGGACTCCTGAGGCTGACTTTCTTCCTTGAGCTGATCTTCTTCCTTAAGCTGACTTCCTTCTTGGAGTTGACTTTCCTAGACCCAGAAATTCAGGGCCTTTTATAGTAGCACCTTGTCCCTTGTCCCTTTCACAAGGGCCAATCACAGTTTGCAAATTGTCTAGCACTGCCCAGGGGGCAGTGTCTGTGGAATTCACACCTCTCATCATCTGAAGGTGTCAATTCTTATCACAGGCCTCTGGAGGTCATCCTCTCAAGGTCAATTTCTCCTCCAAAGGTTTACAGTTTCCTGATTGATTGAATTTCCAAGGGTGTGAATTCACTAAGTGGTTTGTGAGGTTTGGGGGAACAACCTTATTTTCTCCCTTTTTGTTGATTTGACAATTAGTCATGTCCTACTCTTCATGATACCATCTGGGGATTTCTTGGCAAAGCTACTGGAGTGGTTTGTCATTTCCTTCTCCAACTCATTTTACTGATGAGGAAACTGAGGCAAACAGGGTTATGTGACTTACCCAGAGTCACACAACTACTTTGTGTCTGAGGCTGTCTTTGAACTCAGGTTCTCCTAACTCTAGGAACAGCACTCTATCCATGGTGCCAACTAGCTTACCATTACCCTTTATGATTTTGTAGCTTCAAATTCTCTTCCCTTAGCCTTTGTTGGCTATCTTATAATCCTTTTAGATCCGTGGTTTCTACAGAATGGGGATACTTCCTTCACCACCACAAATCCCAGTATCTTCATATAGTCTTCACAAGCTTTTGCTTTGTTTTCCATTTTTTTTTAATTTTTTCAGTTTATATATAGAAACAATTTTTGACAATTATTTTTTGACATTTTAAAATTCAGATTTTCTCCCTTCCTTCCCCTCCTCTTTTCTCCAAGGCAGAGAATAGCCTGATACATGTAATACCCATATTTTCATGTAATACATATTTCTATATTGCTCACGTCATGATAGAAGATACATATCACACAGTATAATAGAAATCTCATGAAGGATATATAGTGAAAGATGGCACACTTTGATTTACACTTAGACTCCAACAGTTCCTTCTTTGGCTGTGGACAGAATTTTATCATGAGTCTCTGTGGTTATTTTGTAGCCTACTTTGCTGATAATGTTTTAGCCCTTCACTACTGATCATTGTCTAATATTTCTGTTACTGAATACATTTTTCTACTGATTCTTCTCATTTTACTTTGCATCAGTTCAAATAAGTCTTCTTCCCAGGTTTTTCTGAATTTATCCTATTCATCATTTGTTATGGGGTTTTTTTACAATATTTACAATATTATACAATGTTACAATAATTACAATAATATTCCATTATAATCATATGCCACAGCTTTTCACAAGCTTGTAAAGCCCTCTCAACCTTATCCAACCTATATTTCCAGCCTTATCATGCATAACTCCCCATCCCTCATTCTATGGTCCACATGAAGAAGTTTATTTTTTGCTTTCTCTAATAGAGGACTCTATCTCCCATATCTATATCTTTTGTAAACTGAGTCCTACCTCATCTCTGTTTCTCAGATTCCTTTGCTTCTTTCAAGATTTTGTTGACAACTTTTTTGTGAAACTTTCCCTAATTTTCTTAGGCTAGCAGGGCAATTAGAGGCATCATCCTCCTTTCCCAATTTAACTTTTTATTTACATTGTACGTTTGTGAATATATTTATTTGTAACATCATGTCCTCCAATAGATGAGGGTAAAGACTATTTCCTTTACCTTTGTGTGCCTCAAATCTAGTAAAAAGCCTGTTTGTCAGTTGGTTGATTAATCAATAGTGTCACTCAATCAACCAAATTGACCAACAAATATTTTTTGAGGGTCTACCATTTGCCTACTTTGTGTGATACATTGTGGGAGTTATGAAAGAAGTCTAAGTAGTTGTCTATTTTAAAGGAAACTATAATTTGCTGATGAAGACAATATGAATACGTATATGACTGAATTCTCTAATGTAAAAACTGGGTTCAAACCTGGGTCTCATGACTTGCCACTCTAGCAACTCTTATCATTTTATCTTCTGACCTTCCTGAAGTGTAAACATTCCTCCTATTGCTCCCAAATTGTAAGGCTCTGCTCAGAGCTGACTTGGCCTGAGAAATGTGTTTTGGTGACATTATGACCGCTGTGAAGTGCTGGATAAGAGTAAAATTCTCTGGAAATTGTATATTAACTTATAATTACTTGTTTAAAAAATGAAAGCTGGTTGGAGAGAAAGAAAAGGCACATAATCACATGGCAAATTGCCTAACTTGACCTTGTTCTGGGTCAGAGGTCAGTCTTTCAGATGCCAAGTCAAGTGGAACAAGAGGCCAACATCTTCCTTATACAGACAAGCCTTAGGCTTGTTCCCAACCCAATCAAAGAGTGAGAGTGAGACTGAAATGGATTTTTAAAACTTTCCTTTTAAAAAAATAAGAGGGGTACAGATTCATAGAAAATTCACATAGTGGGTAGAGTTAAAAAAATCAACAGGATGAAAATGAGATGCAAGAATTTCCTCCTTTGTTAAGGCAGCTGCGCAGAAGTTAGGGAGCCTTGTCGTTATATAAATATATTAAATAACATTTCCTTTAAACACTATTCCCCTTCCAGCACTATTTTCTTTACAACATAAAAAAATCAATTTTGGTTAAAGTGTCATTTCTGTTTCTAAAAATAGTATAACTCTGACGTATTTTAATTCAAACCATCATTCCATCAGCACACAAAAAATTCATTTAATTCAGGTGATGGTTCTCATGAACAATATCTCTCATGACAGCTATTTTCTTTTGTTTTGATTCGTGGGTGTTCCAGTATTCTTAGTTATCATGTTTACCTTTATCCTGACTTAGCTTCTGATTCTCCTGACCTAATCCTTACTCATGGACCTTTTCCCCCTCCCGCTTTAGCCCATTAAAAAAAAAAAAACACCTTCCCTTTCATCTTTGAATCAATATTTTTACATTGGTTCCAAGGTAGAAGAGTGGTAAGTGCTAGGCAATGGGGTGTTGTGACCTGTCCAGAGCTAGGAAGTGTCTGAGGGCAGATTTGAACCCAAGATCTCCTGTCTCTAGGCCCAGCTCCCAATCCACTGAGCCACCCAGCTACCTACAAAGTATTTTGCCCCATGTGAGGATCATGCAAGGTGATCAGGAAGGATCAGTATAGCCTGAGGAAATAGGTATAACCAGGGAACTTTATTTGGGTGGAGTTAGAATCCCTTAGAGTTAGAAATCCATTTTTTATTCTTATATTCTCAATAAATAGTTTATATAACAAGAGTCTCCTTAGTGTCCTTGTGCCTGGCCCTGAAGAGAAGTTTACTTATGAGCTTTACTTCACTGATATAAACTGAAGATACATTGTAAATGAAGCAGCGTATCAAATCAGTTTATATCAATAATAAAATTCATTGCTTATTGTTTTTACGTATTATCTTCTCTTCTAAGAATGTAATTGTTAGGTGGCCCAGTGGATAAAGTGCTGGGTGTGGAGTTAGGAAAACTTATCTTCCTGAACTAAAATCTGGTCTCAGATGCTTACTAGATATGTGACCCGGCAAATCATTTAATGCTGCTTGCCTTGGTTTCCTCATCTATAAAAGGCATTGGAGAAAGAAATGGCAAACAATGGAAGTATCTTTGCCAAGAAAACTCCTAATGGGTCACGAAGAGTTGGGCACACCTGAAAGAGAAAAAAAAGGAGTGAAACATTCTTGCTATCATTATCATAGCTGATATTTTCTGGTATTTTAAAGTCTACAGAGGATGCTACCTCCATCATCTCATTTATCTCACAGTAAATCAGAGAGATAGAAATGATAAGTGCCAAACTCCCCACTTTATAGCTCAGAAAGCTGATCCAAAACCAAATAATATAAGGTAATGAGGAGAGAAGGTACTAGCAACTGTGAGGATTAGGAAAGACTTTGAGTAAGAAGAGGAACCTTAGCTATGCTTTGAAGAAAGCTCATTGTTCTAAGAGGCAGAGATGAAAAGAAAGTAAATTGCCAATACTGAGTGCCAGCCCTTTTCCCACTGGAGAATTCTTTCTAGAACTATTTTGAGGAAGATTGCAGCCCACTTATCCATCATTCTTCAGACTTCATCCCCTCCAATTTGACCCCCCCCCACATGCCTTTTAGCTCTCTTTTTGTGTGTGTTGTTTCCCCATACTAGAATGGAAACTCTTTGAAGGCCAGAATTTTCATTTTGCTTAGTATTTATTATATCCTCTGCACTTAGAAGAGTAGCTGGCACATAATAGGGACTCAATAAAATGTTTGTTGACTTACCTAAAGAAGGTAGCTGAAGTAGACTCTATGGAGCACTTAGAACTTGGTCAGACATTGAAGATGCCAAGGTCAACCACTGCGTCTGGTCCATCACCCATCATGCAGACTTTTGTCTTATCATTGGACTTTGGTAACTTGAAGACAGAGTGAGGCTGATGACTTTGTGCAACTCTGCCTCACTTAAATTCAACTCATGCACAGGTCAAGACGTCACCCTCATGAGGTCATTGGTTCTTTTCAAAAAGAAGGGCAAACAACAACAGCCACATAATGCTCAATGAAAGAAACAAATTATATAAAAGTTTACCGGGAACAAAGACTTGTATGAATGGGGAAGAGTTTGAAAGAAATCTGGAAAGGCAGATGGGACTCACATCATGGGGAGCTTTAAATTTCAGTCTGAGACACCTGCATTTTTCCTAGAAGTGGTAGGGAGTCATTAAAGGTCATTAAAGACCCATACCTTCAGAAAAATATAAGATATCCCAAAAGTCATAGTGAATTTTAAAGTTTTAAAAACTACATTAAGACTTTTGAGACAGTCTGTATTTTGAAAAGTAAGTATAGGGAGGAAGGATCAGATAGTGGGAGACATTAGAAATGCCAAGATGAATTAGGAAGTTATTGCAATAGTCCTAGTGAGAAGAGAGAAGGACCAGAATTAGATTGGTATTTGAGTCAGGAAAAAAGGATGCCAATTGCAAGAAATTTTAGAGATTTAGAATGACTAAAACTTAGCAATTGATTGAATATGAGGAGAGAGAGAGAGAAATGGAAATATCAGCGAAGAGATTGTGAACACTGGTCCTCAAAAGAAATACAGAAATTGAGGCTGAGGAACAAGGATTTATGGAGAAGATAAGCTCTATTTCAGATACATAAGACAGAAATAATGATACTTGTACAACATTTAGCATCTACCTCAATTCATTTCAAAAAGCATTTATGTTTTTGGAGAAGTAGATTTGCCATAGAAGACAGATAGCCAACTTTGGAATCAAGAAGATCAAAGTTTGAAATCCTGCCTCTGACACACATTAGCTGTGTGGATCCTCTGATTACCCCCCCCCCCACCCCGGCAACTTTCTAAGACTATTGGTTGCAAAGTAGATGTTGATTTACCCTGGTGGGAGACATTTTCTTCTGGGGAATTCTCTGTACTGAAGAAGTATTAGGAGGGGAAGTTAGGTAGCTCAGTAGATAGAGGGACAGGCCTGGAGATGGGAGGTCCTGGGTTCGAATGTGGCCTCAGACATTTCTTAGATGTGTGATCCTGGGCAAGTCACTTAACCTCAATCATCTAGTCTTTATTGCTCCTCTGCCTTGGGGTCAATATTTAGTATCAATTTTAAGATGGAAGGTAAGGGTTTTAAAAAAGTAATGGGGTAGGTGGGCACCTAGGTAGCTCAGTGGATTGAGAGCCAGAACTAGAGATGGGAGGTCCTAGGTTCAAATCTGGTGTCAGACACTTCCCAGCTGTGTGACCCTAGGCAAGTCACTTAACCCCCATTACCTAGCCCTTACCACTCTTTTACCTTGGAACACAGTATTGATTCTAAGATGGAAGGTAAGGGCTTAAAAAAAATGGAATAGGGAACCACTGGAATTTATTGAGTCAGAGAATGACAAGTTCAAACCCATGCTTTGGGAAAAGGAGATAAAACTTAACTTTCTAGTTAGAACACACCTAGACACTAGTGTTCAGTTCATTCAATGAATATTTTATTAAATACATATTTTTTGCCATACATAGTGCTAGATGATAGAGAGGATGCAAAGACAAATAAGTCACTTCTTGGTATCACATTTTCAGAGGAATAATGACAAGCTGGAGTTCATCTGGAAAAGGACTATTGGTGTAACAAAAGGTCTTGAATCCGTGATAGATGGGTATTGTTTGTAGGAACTGGTAGTGTTTAGCATGGACAAAAGAACAATTAGAAACAAGCTGACAACAGTCTTCAAATAACTGAAGAGATCTTATGTAGAAGAAGGTTTAGACTTAGGATCCTATCTTACAGAATCATATAATGTTAGAGCTGGAGCCTTAGAACTCCTCTACCCCATCTCTAAATTGAGAAAAGAGAGAAGTCACTTGTCTGAAAGTTAATAGTGTAGTCAGAACAAGAACCTAAGGCCTTTGATGACAACTGGTTTGTTGGTTTTGTTTTGCATGTCCATACTTATACTTTCATCATGAGAAGGAACATCCAGTATGGAAACTCTCTTTACAAATATAGATCAATCAGTCATCTGGGCAGCTAGGTTGTAAAGTGGCTAGAGCCCTAGGTCCTGGGGTCAGGTAGACTGACTTTCCTGATTTCAAATATGGCCTCAGGCACATACTGGCTGTGTGATCCTAGACAAATCAATTCACCCTATTTGCCTCAGTTTCCTTATCTGTAAACCAAGCTAGAGAATGTATAAATATCCTAAAATCCAGGGTTTTAAATCTTTTGGAGGCATTTTAGGAGAAGCTCACTAACATCTCAAATCAGAAAGACTAAATCTTTTGAAGAGGGTGCCATGGAAATGCCTCTGGAAACCACACATTGTATCAAGAGATCCAAAATGAACTGAACTGAAGGGGGTTGAACATATTTATTTTGAATTTTAATTCTTATGCCAAAGGGGAATGCCCCCTAATTGGCTTTTTGTCAATGAACCTATTAATTTTTGTTTTTGTTTTCTTTCTCTTCTATTACCCTCTTGTTTCCAGTTTGCTGTAATTTCCCCTTTAAAAAATAGTGCAATGTTTTATACACCTTTAGCAAGAGAATCCTTAGAGGTATAGTTTGGTTATTTGAAATGGTTTATTGGGGAGACTAGGTATGTTAATCTTCCAAGACCCTCAATTGGGGAGATTTCAACATGTTTGTCTCCCAATAGAATCACAGGGAGGATTATGAGAAGGGAATTTGTGTGTTGATTTGATCAATCAGAGATTTGAACTTTTTTTTCCATTTGTTTTGCGTTTGGGTCAATCAGTAACCATGTAATTGATCCCACATCAATGCCCCCCAGGTGGTGCCAGGCTAATTGCAGAACTGGGATTGGTTCCTGGGGAGTGATGTAAGAGAGCTAGTGGTTGTGGTAAGTATTTATAAGATGAGAACCAGCAGGAAGCTGGGGGGGGGGGTGTTTGCTTCTCAGGCTGAGTTTCAGAGACAGACTCTGGGGTTTTTAGGCTCTATGTTATTAGGCTAGGTAATTCTTTACCTCCTTTCTATATTTCCCTCTCTTATTATGTTTATCTTACTATAATATAGCTATTAGAGCTATTAACAATCTTGTGACATCAGGGTTAATTTCTATAAATGGCAACCACAACATATTTTTACTCTTACAATTTAGTCAAAAGCATTCTAACCATTACAAGAAGGAAATGGAAAGCCACTCCAGTATCTTTGCCAAGAAAACTTCAAAAGGGCAAAAATTTAACAGAGTCAAACAGGACTGAAGCTGAACACCACCACCAACATTCATATGTAACTTAAAGGGTTGCTGTGACCAATGGGAATCTAGTCAAAATTTGAACCTGATATTACTCATTATAAGGCTGGCCCATTATCAACTATACTATATTGCCTCCCCAGAAGACATAATTAGAATCAATTTATGGAAGCTTCAGTAAGGCAGATTTCAAGCTAATTTAAGACTTCCTATCATTTAAAGCCTTCTAGTGTGTGGAGCTCCTTTGGAAAAATTGAATAGCCCATTGCTGGTGGGTCTTTAAAGGAGAATGTAATAGTTATTGGATTCTCTGCCTAATGTTCCTTCCAAAATTGTCATCCTAAAATATTGTGATTCTAGAATCTATGCTCAAATAAAAGCATTCCTATTGAAGATTGTTTCTACTACAGGGCAATTGCTGGATTATCTGTGCATTCCATTTATCCATTACTCATTTCTGTAAGAAACATTATAGTACTGAAATGCTTCAAAATATTTGTTGCATTGTGGGTATTCTGGTGTGTGGATTAGATGAGAATAGATTAGATAAAACATTTAGTAAAAATTTACTATGTGACAAGCACTGTGCTCAGCTCTGAGAATATATACAAATATAAGAAAAGCAGGGGAGTTTGCATTCTAATTTTTCTGGTTCTGTTTTCTTTCTTTTTTTTCCTCTAAGATTAAAGGAGTTTATTAAACCAAGGGTCCCAAATTCAAGCATTTAGCCTAGAGATCAGAACTTAACCATAAAGAAGCAGACTTTTTATTGCTGGAATCTTGTTTTGCCATTCAGTTGTTTTTCAGGTGTGTCCAATACTTTGGGGTTTTCTTGGCAAATTTACTGGAGTGTTTCACTATTTCCTTCCATTCCTAATCTTACTTGTTTCCATAAGAAATATTGTAGTACTGTAACACTTCAAAATGCATTCAAATGGCATAGTGGGCATTTTGGTGTATGGATTAGATTAAATAAAGCATTTATTATCCTTTTTCAGAGGAGAAATTGAAGCAAAACAGGGTTAAGAGACTTGCCCAGGGTCACACAGCTAGTGTCTGAAGTTGGATTTGAACTCAGGAAGATGAGTCTTGCTGACTCCAAATCTGGCACTCAACCTCCTCATCACCTAGCTGCATTATATTCTAATAGGGGAAGATTATATATAAAAAAAGGTCAAAAGGAGAGTGGGGGAAAAGGTAAGGGCTAGAGCTAAGCCAGGAGAGAGGTGAGCATGGCTGGCTGAGAGCACTTCCTAAATGGAGGTTTTGAAGAAGAATTCACCAATTGGAGGGAGAGGCCATAGCAATGGAGGTATCTCTACCAAGAGAAGACCATCCAGTGAAGGTAGAAAGGCAGTCTAGAACCAGGCAGGGACTGAATTAGGTTAAAAGTTTAAATGAAATTTAGAGGAGATGAGGACAAATTGAGATTTTTCCCCCCCTGGGTGTTCTATGGAGTTATCTTGGATCTATCATGTTGATCTTTTGAACGTTGGCTTACACTGGTGGTATTTTAGCCAATCTAGTGCTTGAACGATCCCCATCTGCGCGTTTAGAATTCTCCCAACAGCTGCTGCTGTATTCTTTTCAGCAGACCATCCTATCTGCTAACCCAGAAGCCAATACTATCCCATTACTGCATGTTGGCCTGGAGCAAATCCATTAATTTATAATCTGTAGAGTGCATTGGGATTCTCCCTGCTTTGAGTTGCCCTGGAAATAACTGGCTGTGACTGAGAGGGCTTTTCTCAGGAATTCATTTGGGGTCTTTTGCTTTACAGAGCATTTCATTGACCTAAGTCATCAACTGGCCCAGGAAGAGGAAGCATATGGGGCTGTTTGCAAACACAGTTTTCAAAACTAGAAATTGTTACAGGGTTGCATCTGTGATGTGGCCTCCCGTTCTGTGGGGAGAACTGGTTATTAATTAGCTTTCTAGAGTATACAGTTTTGGACAGGTTCATCATCGTTATTGCTGAGCTCCTGTATCTATCTATTCCATTTGGAACGTAAATTTCCTGAGCTTGCTTTGCATTTCTGGTATCTGGCTCACTCGGAAAGACTCCCTTTTCCTGTAGCTATGCCTGGTAATAAGCTCAACTGCACCTGCTCCTGCCAAAACATCAGTTGTGTGGGAAGCAGAAATGACAGGAAATCCACTTTCCCTGGCTTGAGGTTCAAAGAGACTCTTTCTAGCAAACGTTTTTGTTTTCCCTTTTTGTTTTTCCTCCTGGTCCAATATGTCATTCAGGCAAAAAAATATTTATCAGTAATTTCTAGGTACAGAGCATTGCCTCAAGTGCTAGGGGGGGTGGGGGGGAAAGAAAGTCAATGTAACAGTCTCTTGCCCTAAGAGCTTAGGATCAAGGCAGAAAAACCAGACGAAGATGTAGAGAAGAATACAGCTACATCTTGAAATAAAAAAAAAATTTATTTGAAGCCTGTTCTTGATTATTTCCAATCTATCCTGCAGATACTGTGCTTGTACACATTAGTCTACATGTTGTCTCCTCAGTTACCCTCTGAAACTTTGGAAAACCGGGATTGTTTCTTGGCTTTCTTTGTATCTCACACTTATCACAGTGCTTGGTAGACAGTGGGTACTTCATAAAGATTTTTTGACTGCTCCCACAAATCAAATTCCTCCCAGGCCCAATCCTAGCTGACCCATTCTTTTGTTTACAAATGCTTCTCCCATTTAGTAAAGTGATCTCCCAAAATGGGAGCTGCACTTAGAAGAATAAGCAACCATCATCATCATCATCATCATCATCATAATGATAGCAATAATTATACTGGTTTGATCCATTGCTTAGTCTCACTTCCACACGCAGCAATCCATACCTCAATGGTACTTTGAACCAAGATGAGGATTGTAACAGTCAAAATAAGGCATTGGCTAATGAACAGTGGCCATCCGGGATAGCACAGAAGATAGGGAAGTGATCAGATTGAGGAAGGAGTGAATCAAGGAAGTCTTTTTGTAGTGAATGAGTTTTGAAGCAGTATAAAAAAAGATGGACTAGTGAATATAATGAAGGGATAGGAGCCATTACACTGGATATATATGACCCTTTCCAAGAAATTTGGATGAAACACAATGACATCTCTTCTGTTTTGTATGTTTTGCAAAAACTGTAAAGATGAGCTTTGCTAATCACTAAAGATTTATGTCCAAGACATGTCATTTGTATTTCTCTAGAAAAAATTGTATGGCATACTGGCTTCATCCAAAGAATAACTATACTTGTAGTACCTACCTCATTGGGTTATCATGAAGCTCAAATAAGAGATAACATGTGGAAAGCACTTGGTAGACCATAAAATGCAATAAAATGTTATTATTGTTTGACCCATAATCTTTCATGCTACAATAAAATAAAACATTTCCATGAACATATGTCATAATCATATTGGAGACTTCTCCATGTAAAGGGTGAGGGAAGGGAACTTTTTAAATCAATATCTTCATATTCTTTATATTTCTACTTTATTTATAAATATATTTATATTTATTCTTTATTTCTAAATATACCTTTTAATCCCACAAATCCTATCTAAAAATCCTTTCCACATCACAAAAAATGAAAAAAAAAAGCAATTCAGCAAAAGTAACCACATGAACCAAATACACAATTCCATGCTTATAGGCTCTCTTTTCTTTAAGGAGGGCAGGACATGCATTTTTCTCCCATCTTCTTTGAAGAAAGGATTGTTGGTTATAATTATACAGTTTTGTTTTAATTTTGGTTGTTGTAGTCATTGTGGATATTGATTTAAAATGTCTTCCTATGTACCTCTATATTGTTCCTATTGAACAAGCCTCATAACTCAGTGAAATTCCATTCCATTCATATACTATACATTTTTTAGCCATTCACCAGGTGATTGGGCAGCTGGTGTCAACTTTGTTTCCAATAATTAGCTCCTACAAGTGATGCTGTGAATTTTTGTTTTATCTGTGATCTTTCTATCTTTGACTTCCTTTGTGTATATGCTTAATGGTGGAATATTTGGGTCAAAGGACATGGATGTTTTAGCCACTTTTTTAAAAGCATAATTCTAGATGACAGAAATAGATATTTCTTTTTAAAATAAGTTTTATATTTCTTTTTATTTTTCTTTATATTATCTCAGTTCCTTCACTATCCTTCCTCCTTCCTCTTCCAGAGCCATCCCACATAACAAAATTTTAAAAGAATAATGGAGGAAATAATGATCATAATAAGTCAATACATTTAAAAATACATGAAATTTTAAAAAAAGAAAATATATGAAATGTACAACATTTGTGGATTTCCCACTTCTTGTGTCTCTCTTTTTTTATTGTTTGAGTCATGCTTCTTCACAATTTTTTAGCATTCATTTCTGCCTTTTTGTGCATGTGGCTGTTCTTTCCATTTATGTCTTAGTCATCATGAATATTATTTTCCTTAGGGGGCAGCTGGGTGGCTCAGTGGATTGAGAGTCAGGCCTAGAGATGGGAGGTCCTAGGTTCAAATCTGACCTCAGCTACTTCCCAGCTGTGTGACCCTGGGCAAGTCACTTAACCCCCATTGCCTAGCCCTTACCAATCTTCTGCCTTGGAGCCAATACATGGTATTGACTCCAAGACAGAAGGTAAGGGTTTAAAAGATATATATTATTTTCCTTACTAATAATATTCTCCATACTTTACTCTGCATTAATTGACATAGATATCTCCATACTCTGTATTCTTCAAATTCATCATTTTTACAGCACAATAATATCAAATGTGTGCATCATATTTTTTTTAGTCATTCTCTAATTGGTGGGCATCTTCTTTGTTATCAATTCTTTACTATTTTTGCCACCACAAAAAGCGTTACTTTATTTAACACACATACATATTATGACATTTTCGTGTATATGCAGTTTTTCTTCTTATCAGTTGGCCTCCTTGGATTATAAGTCTAATCTAATAATGGAATCTCTGGATCAAAGAATATGGACATTTTAGTCTCTTTACATGACTAATTCTTTTCCAAAATGGTCATACTGATTCACAGCTATACTAACAATGCACCTATGTTCTTATCTTTCCACAATCCCTCTAGCATTGACTTTTCCTATCTTTTGTCATCTTTTCCAATTTATCAGGTGGGAGGTGAAATCTCAGAGTTGTCTTCATTTTCATTATTAATTATTTGAAATTTTCTTTCATTTGGTTACTAGTTTGTAATTCTTTTGAGAACTATTCTTATTATTTGACAACTTATCTATAGGAGGATGCCTTTTGGTCAAAAAGATAAAGATGTCTATTAATTATTTCTCTACCTTGGGTACCAAACTCTAATCAGAGAAATTTAATATATTGATAGAAACAGACATTTCTAAAGAAGTATTGTGGCATTTGTTCTGAACTATTCCTTCTTTGTACAGTGAATAAGCACAGGATTTGGAGTCAAGAAAACCTGACTTTGAAATATGCCTCAGATACTTATTAGCTATGTTAGCCTGGACAATTCAATTAAACTCCGTTTTCCTCAGTTTCCCATATGTAAGAAGAGGACAATAAGATCTAACTCCTTAAGTTGTTTTAAAGCTCAAATGAAATAATAATTGTAAGATTTTTAGGACAGTGCCTGGCATACAGCAGGTGCTATATAAATGTTATCTGTTATTATCTCATATTCGTGTAGTACTTTAAATTTGTAAAGTCCTTTAACAAAGGTCAAAGGAGATAATGTTTAATAAATTCAATAAGCCATCAACTGGAGAATGACTAAACAAATTATGATACACAAATTATAGTTTGGACCCTAGTATCCGGGATCCTCTTGGTTTTCTGGTCCTTGGCTAATGAGTATTTGCTTTTTCTATTAAGGTTCCTTCCTCAGGCCCACAAGATCTTCCTCCTATTGACCAACCCGATGTTGCCCAGATCTATCCTGTCCCTGCCAACATCCGTCCTGTGCTGAGTACTTACAGAGTAGAGGTAAGGCTTATAAAAAGACTTCTGAAATTTTCCATTAGATTCAAAGGCAATGTTGTTCAGTCTTTTCAATTGTGTCCAAATCCTTGTGACTCCATTTGGGAGTTTTCTTGGCAAGTTTGCCATTTCCTTCTCCAGTTGATTTTGCAGATAATGTAACTGAGGCAAACAGGATTAAATGATTTGCTCAGGGTCACACAGCTAATAACTAACTGAGGCTGGATTTGAATTTAGTTCCTCCTGACTCCAGGTCTGGCACTAACTACTGCATCACCTAGCTGCCCGTCAAAGGCATTAAGATTTCCCTTGATTTTTCAAGTTGGCAAGGTATCATTTGAAAGTTAACCATAACTTTGGAATTTGGCTGATTGCACTGATTCAAAGAACTCCCTGTTAGGATACCCCCTCCATTACTGTAGATCAGCACCAGCTCTGCCAAGATAGTCTTACAGAGTTGCCTGAGGCATTGAGAATTAAAGAGCCTTGCCCTGGATCACATAAGCCAGTATATGTCAGAGGCAAGGCTTAAACTCAGTTCTTGGTTCTGAGACAACTTCTATTATCCTGTGATGCCTCAAAGGATGTAACTATAGTTTTTGTCTGTGTTGTTACTGGCATCATTTTCCCTATGCATGAAGAAGTACCTGAAGGAAGGAAACATATTAAAGGTTTTATTATTACAAAAAAACCCCCAAGGTTTTAATTACTAATTTAATTTTTTAATTACTAAGTTCTGCATATATTAAAAAATTATAAGAATTTTCTACCTGTGTATCCAAAGTATCTAGGATGAGGATAATCAAGTATGATGACTAAAATTCTAAGAGATGAGGTTATAAGTATGAAAATCAATTTATTGACAAGGTTAGTAATAATCTAGGTAATGAAGGGGAAAGACAGAATCCTGGGTCGTCTTAAATGCTCTTGCTGTCATTTTGATGGCTAATAAGCCCTTCCTTCAACAGAAAAAGACCAACTCTAATTGATAGACACAATGAAGAGGCATCCTAAAAGCTCTGATTACCACATTATTGAGGTGGATGGGAGGTACCTGAGAAGGTGTCTTGGTGGTGAGATCTCAGCAGCCCTCAGCTATTTGGACAAGAAAATCCATCTCTCTCTGGTCAGGCTTCACCTTCATGAGCCAAGTTGGCCCAAACTTCAACAAGGGGAGATAAGGACAGAAGCTTATGGCCTTTGAGGAGAATATGGCTCAAGCTAAGTAAGTCTTATTGATAGAGTGAAGGGGAACTCAGATTCCCAGCTGGGTGGAGCCCTGCTCTATCTGTTTAAGAACAGATTTAGGACAGTCAAGGAAAAGGCATCATTTTTCTTTAACTTTATGGTAAGAAATGACCTTTTAACAAAGAAAGGAATATCACCAATTGATATTAATAAGCAAATGATACCGCATTAAAATTAATTTTTCTCAATAGAGAACAGACAAGCTTTTATAAGTAATGCTTAAGAGCAGACCACAGACTCAAAGAATCTGAGAGCTGGAAAGGATTTCTAGTCTAATCCATCTATCAAAAGAATTTCTACTATAATAGCTCCAACGATGGCCATACAGCAGCTGCCTAAAGATCTCTAATGAGGGGGACCCCACCACCTTTCCAGGCAGTTCATTATACTCTAGAACAGCTTTCATTATGAGGAAGTTTTATTTTGTTTTATATCAAGTCTAAGTTTCCTTTTTTTTTTTTTTTTTGCAATTTCCACTTATTGCTTCTGGTTCTATCCTCTGGGACCAAATAGAACATAATGAATTCTTTGTTCCATCTGATAGCTCTTCAAATATTTGAAGTTAGTTATCCTGTCCCTTCCTCCAAACTAAACATTACCAGCTCTACAGGTATATCTACAGGGTGTGGCAGCAGCCCACAGATAAGAAGATGCTGGATCCCTTCACAAGGTCCTTTGGCAATGTTGCCCAGTGTCCTTCTGGACTGTGAGCTTCTGGTGATGCAGGAGCTGGGGCAGCATGGTCAAGACATCTGTGTCAATGGCCATCTGGGTTGGTTGATCTGTCCTAGTCACAATGGGAGATTTCTTGAGTTCCAGTATTCTGACCTACAGTGAGCTATGCCTATCAGATCTCACTAAGTTTGACATGAATAATAGTGAGCCCCCGGGTTCTGGGGAGAAGCCCCAGGCCATCTAAGAAGGGGTGAGCAGACCCAAGTTGGAAACCAGGTAGGTCAAAGCCCCTGTGGTAATCAGTAAGGAGTCTGGGGCCATTTGTCCCTTTCCCTTACAGGTTGGTCAAGATGAGAAGATCTAGTCTTAAAGCAACATAAAAAAAACTATATGCCTGATTCCTTCAAGTGATCCTCATTTGACCTGGCCTAAAGACCCTTTACCTTCACAATTGCCCTCCTGTGGACATATTTCCCAGGTTATGAAAATGCCCAGAACTAAACCCAGTATTATTCCAGATAATCACTGATGAGGGCACCATACATCTTCGCCATCACTCAATTGACTAAGAGATGTAGTGAAAAGATTTCCTGTGTTCATTTTTTGTCTTTACCCTTCTCCCTTGTCCTTTTTATTTCTTCTCTTGCCCAACCTACATGTTTCCAATGTCCTCCTAGTGTACCCTTTCTTTCTGGTTACTGCACCATGTTCTAGAACTTATCTCATTCCTATCCCACCAATATCAATCAATAAATCACTGAGCATTTATTCAATGCCTAGTATATGCTGGGCACTATCCTAAGTGCTGGAGCTATAAAGATAAGCATAAAACAATTCCTGACCTCAAGGAGCTTGAATGCTAATGGAGAAGATAACAGATGCATGCATATATACATAGAGAATTCCTTTCTCTCCCCCATCAAGGCCTTATGAAAGGGCTCCCTGCCTAAACTAATAAAGCATTCACTAATGGGCTAAATTAGATTTGTATATTACTGATTTGGACAGAAGTCTTCAGTGTCTTCATACAAAAAAAGAATAATAATCTCAGGCAATTTAGAAGGTCCAGAAAATATTTTCAGGCCCCAAGGTGGGACCACTGTGGCTTACTCTGGGGCACAGAAAATTAGGGGGCACCAAAGAGTACCTTTGCTGCTACCTTTTCAAACAGTCACCCCCATTCCATGATACCTTGGATCCATGGCAACACATGAATCCCTTGCTTAGGTTCTTAGACTTAGGGGTCTTGTGGCAATCTCACAATCTTCTCTTGGGTTGTGGCATCAAGGACAATGACCAGTAGACCTCTCGCTGCTGCTGGCCATGATTATCATCTCTCCCACTATCTCCTTCCAGGAGTTGAAGAATCTAGGGGTCATTAGCTATACCACAATGGGCATGGGGCAAACTCTCTAGGAGATGAGATTATCCCACATTGGCTTCATGTACCCAACAGCAGCTGGCCATGTAAGTCAGTGAATTAACACGAAATCCACCAGTGGTGCAATGACAGTGATGGCTTGATGAATGATGAAGGATCCCTAGAGGAATGCCTTATACATCAATTTAAGAGTATTCGCCTGGAAATCACTTTGACCTGAGTTTCAGTCTGGATCTGATATGGATATAACTCATGTTGGACAGCTTTCTTCAACCCTCTGGTTCTCAGTTTTTTAATCTTTAAAGTGAAATGATTTGATTAGAAGATCTATAGTTTATAGCTCTAAAAATTCCATAATTCCATTTTAATAATAGCTAATATTTAAGTAGTGTTTACTATGTCAGGTACAGTGTTGTGATTTATAATTATTACCTCATTTGATTCTGATGTCAACCTCAGGGGGAGGTGCTATTATTCTTCCCTGTTTTATGATAGGGAAACTAAGGTAGATAAAATACCTTGCATAGGGTCACAAAGATGATAAGTGTCTGTGGCCAGGTTTGAATTTAGGCCTTTCTGATTCCAGACCTGATGCTTTATCCACTGTGCTACCATGTTACAATCATTTTCAATATATCAGTGGATTTTTCCCATAATCCAGAAATTCCTGGAGAATGTCTTTCACAAGTCTAAAGATTAATATTTAATAATTTCTAATAGCAATTCATGCTTGTTGTTGTTGTTTGATGGGGACCCCACAAGTCCCCTGGAGTGGCTCAGTGTCTAACTGTCTTATCTTTCAGGAGTTATTGCCTTGTTTTTCTTTTCTTGGTTCTGCGTAGGTATGAGCAGTTTACATTGATACAGGACTTTAAGGCTGATGTCACAATAACCCCATGATGTAGGCAATGCCTATACTATTGCCCACATTTTTTAGAAGACAAAATCGACACTGGGAAGTGTTGAACCCAGGAATAAAGCTAAGGGCATCTGACTATAGATAGGTTGCTTTCCTTCCTCTCAAAGTTATCTTGTAGTAAAAAAAAAACAAAAAAGTAATGATTTTTCAAAAAACAAAATATACTGACTTAATGTTCTTTTTAAAAGTTTTAAGAACTTTATGATACTTCTTGAGATAATTGGTGACTCCCTGGGGCCTCCAGACAAGGGTGGAACTCCATTGGTTACAAGTTGTTAAGGTTTACTTGCTGAAAATACTTTGACACTTTAAAATTCTGGTATTTTGTGGTATTCTGCTTTATGAAAATACGTGTTATTTCCAACCAGGAGGCTTGTATTTTCCCTGGATTAATCCATTTGGATTTGTAGTGGGTTCCTGTGGTTTCCACCCACCCAAACTAAGCACATTCTGCTCCACTCCTTTACCTTCCAGCCAGTGTGGCCCACTTGCTGTTCCTCAAACAGAGCATTCTGTCTGATACTTCATGGTATGGGATGATGGAGAGACCTTGAAGTTGGAGAACCTGAGTTCTGATAGAAATTAAAAAGAGACTCTAATATGTAACTGAACAGTCATATTTACTTGGAGGAAGAAGCAGAGCAATTTCAGGAATTTTGAATATTATTTTAAACTCAAAATACATGTTTTTATCTGCCCAGGTGAGATTTTTCTTATCACCAAAACCATAAATCATTCAGAGGAGTTAATGCTGCTGCATCTTCTTTAGTGCCCTTCCCCCTAGATTATATTCTACATGTTTTTTCCCTATTAATTATCCATTATGTTAATTGATAGTTTTTATGTTCTTTGATGTGAATAAAACTTCGTCTGTGAACCTTGCTCTGTGGAGAGTAAAACCTGATCTAAATTCTAGCTGCATTCTCTTTCCTACAGTTGAAGAATAAATTCCTGTTTATTTTTGAGTTAATATATTCTGGGGGGGGGAAGCTAGGTGGAAAAATTGATAGAATACCATACCTGGAGTCGGTAAGACTTGAGTTCATATTTTGGCTTCAGACGCTTACTGGGCTGTGTGATCCTGGACAAGTCACTTAACCCTGTTTGCCTCAGTTTCTCATCTGTAAAATGAACTGGAGAAGGAAATAGCAAACCATTTTAGTATCTTTTGCCAAGAAAACCCCACACAGTCATGAAAAGCTGAACCCAATTTAAATGTTTACATGTTACATATCCTCCCCCCCCCCCACCAGCCAGTTGAGGGTAGGTATTTTTTCATCATTGTTTTTGATGTTTTATCTTTGTCTCAGACAAAGACTTGGGGTGACGGACTTTTCAGACCCTCTCTGGATGACTGCTCTGTTTGCCTTGTCTCTAGGTTCTCTTCTGGGGTGTTCGTGAAATGAAGAAAGTCCAGTTGCTCTCAGTGGATCGTCCTCAAGTCCTCATAGAATGTGCTGGGAGAGGAGTCAAATCCTGTGTAATTCAGAGCTACAAGAATAACCCTAACTTCAACATCCAAGTGGATTGGTTTGAAGTGGTGGGTCCCTCTTCTTATGCTTCATCTTTTGTTATTTCCTAGGCATGGGACATGCTTTACTATTAATTACTCCTAGGACTTGTGAATATGTTTTGTGATTCAGTGGGAAGAATACCAACTCTGACAACAATGGGCTTGGGTTCAAATGATACAGTAATATTATTTGTGTGACCTCAGAGAAAATATTTTACCTTTCTGGGTCTCAGTTTTCCCTAAAGCAAAATAAGGGGATCAGACTGGATGGTCTCTAAAGTTCCCTTTCACCTTCAGGTCTCTAAGCTCTGATTCTAATTCAGATTAATTCTAGGAGAAGTCATTCTGAAGAAGTGAAGAATCCAAATTATACAATAAAATCATCAAGTTTCATTTTTTGTTTTAAAGTACTTTGATGTTTTAATGACTCTGTAGTGTTACAGGTATAGGTCTTTTTCTAATAGCATAGAGCATAATTCATCTAGTTCTTCTTATCCTTTGTAACTCATCTACATCCATCCTCAAATCCTTCACTTGGGGAAAACCCAACAGGAATGATTGGAGTCTTCCTCTTCCTCTAAAAATTAAATCAATTAATGTATTCATTTGTCACATTAAAGTGCCCAGGTATCTCCTTCCCCTCCCCATGCTAGAGAAGGTATCATTTGACAGAAAGATATACATATATATAAAACTATGTCTCTTGCTTGTTTCTGTTCATCAGTTCTTTCTCTGGAGGCAAATGCACACAAGTTAGTCTTCAAATAATATTTCTGTTGTTGATTAAAATGTTCTCTACTTTGTTTAGTGTCTCCAACACTAGATTGGGCAACAAGGTGCCACAGTGGATAGAGTGCTGAGCTTGGAGTCAGAAGGAGTCATCTTTCTGACTACAAATTTGACTTCATACACTTAATAGCTATGTGACCCTGGTCAAGTCACTTAACTCTGATTGCCTCAGTTTCCTTATCTATAAAATGAGCTGGTGAAGGAAATGGCAAACCACTCCAGTAACTCTGGCAGGAAAACCCTGTGAACTTTAGATTACTCCACCCTACTTAGATCTTACTTTATGGTGAAGATAAAATTGTAATCTCCTGATTGAACAATGAAGGAGTTAGCTCTTACTTTATAGTGAAGCTAGAACTTTAAGTTAAGTCTATTTTTAGATCTTACTACAAAAAGGTGTTAAGTAACTATAAAGGGTAAATTAATCACAAAAAGGTTAAGTAACTAACAAAAGGTGAACTTAACAAAGAAATGTTAAATAACTCAAAAGATATAATCTAATCAAAGAAGATGAGAACGAAAGAATGGACAGTCCTGGAAAAAAAAAAGCCTCTGATGTGATTGGTAGACATGAAAATTTAGAGGAGGAGACACAAGAGTAAAAGGGCTATATATTTGACTCACTTTTCTCTCCAGTACTTTTGGCGGTGGAGAGGTAGCTGCTGGGCCTTTTGGCATCTTGGCATGGCTATAGCTATTGTCCAGTTTGGTGGTGAGTTTCTGGCTGTTTTTCCTCCTTTACTTTCCAAACTTTATCCTCTTAGAAGCCTCTAATCTTCAGAGACCTAGTGGCAGAGATCTTGAACTCCCCCTGGCACAGGCCAGGCGGGAGAAATCCTATACCCTCTTCCCTCTTTCTCCTTGAATCCTTCCCTCTATATTAATTAAAATTACCATAAATTTCCAGACTGACTTGGGTATTTTATTTGGGATTTTTTCCCTGGCAACCAATTAATTTAGATTTTAAGTCACCATCCTAAAATTATCTTACCACCCCAAATGGGCGTGGCTGTCACAACTGAACAACACCAATCACTATAGTGCATGGACAGCCCCTTGATTATTTATCCTTTGTTTCTTTTACATGATTAACCATATCTGTTTCCAGTCCATTTCCTTGATAACATTTCTATAACACATTTGCTGCATGATTCTTTGTTGTCAATATGCTACAGCTTACTCAGGTCCTTTGGAATCCATGAAATTGTAATTCTTTGAAGCTGTGGTAGTCCATGATTCCCAGTGGTATACCATTGTAAGAAGGTGTATATACACTAGAGCTCACTGGATTTACAAAATATTGCCAGGTTTATGTAGAATTTACTTAATGAAAGAATTATTTGTGATGAAAATTTTTGTTAGTAACACCTAAAATGGCTCAAATGCCCAACAGTGTTGGAAAGGAATTTGTTCTCCAGGTTTTTAAAATATTCTTCTCCCAGTTTTCTTCCCTAACATAAACATGTACTGCCAAAGAAAAAAGGGTTTGTTCTCTTTTATCTCAGTATATTACAATGATAAATTCCAAGTTGGTAAAGTCCAGAATTAGAGAATTTTTAATGATTTGGAAAAAATCCCTAGAGGAGAAAATGGTTTCCTTTATAATTTGAATTACTGACAGAAACACTACCTATGTGTTTTGGATGAGTTCTGAATTCTAATTCTGGTCCCACTGGCTAATGGTTTTATGACTATGACCAAGTGCTTCTACTTCAATGACCCTCAGCTTTCTCTTCTTTAGAAAAATGATAATACCTTCCATGTCTTACCTTATAGGATTAAAGGAGAGGAAGCCTTGGTCATCCTCTCTTAATTCTAGTACAGTCTCTTTAATTGTCTCCTATTCATCCTGTATATAGGATAATATATGTGCTTTGTATATATTTGTTTGCATGTTGTCTCTCCCTTTAGATTGTAAACTCCTTGAAGGCAGAAACTTTTTTGTCTCTTTTTCTAATCCCAACACTTAACACAGTGCCTGGCCCAAAGTAAGCACTGTTGATTGATGTTGATTGTTGGAAACAGATATATATGGTTAATCAAATGTTGATTGAGGGGGTAGTTGGGTGATTCAATGGATTGAGAGCCATGTCTAGAGACAGGAGGTCCTAGGTTCAAATCTGGCCTCAGACACTTCCTAGCTGTGGTCAAGTCACTTAATCCCTATTGCCTACCCCTTACCGCTCTTTTGCCTTAGAACCAATATTGGTTCTAAGATGGAAGGTAAGAGTTTAAAATAAATAAGTAAATGAATAAATAAATAAATGTTGATTGACTGAAGAAGACATATTTGTAAATTGCAAAGTCCTATACAAATATTATAACTAATCATAATGATGATAATAATTCCTACTGGACAAATATGGAAAATATTATATCCAGAGTTTTTCAAAGAATACATTTTAATCATTTGTATATTCTAAATTTCTATGGTCATTAGAAAGCTTCTTGGGGAAACTGAAAAGATAATGATCTAAAGCTAGAAAGCACTCCAGAAGCTATGTAAGCCAACATTCTCATTGTACAGCATGCAAAGTCCTTTCTTCACAACTCTCTTCACCTTCTGTAATTTGAGTAGTTTAAATATTATTATTTCATTTTACAGATGAGGAAACTGAGGTGCAGCGAAATTGTGACTTACCTAAGGTCTTATGGTCATTGAGTGATAGAAACAGGCATTGAAATCTGTTTTTTTACTCCAAAGTCAGTATACTACACCATGTACTTTTCCAATGTCTTATCAGAGCATGGAGGTGATTCTGACTTGTTAAAAGCTCTGTCAGTGGGCAGGTTCTACCTAGCATAAAGAGCTTTGCATACATACTAATAACCAATGTTTAGGTCATAGACATTTTCAAAGAACATTCTTTAAGTTATAGAGAGATTCAGTCACAGATCTAAGGCTGAGAGGGACCATGGAATTAATCCAGTACAACTTAATTAAAAAAAAAAACCCTTATATTCTGTCCTACTAACAACTCTAAGTCAGAAAGACAAGAGCTCAGCAAATTGAGTTAACTGACTTGCCCAGGATCACACAGCTAGGAACTGTCTGAGGTCACATTTGAACCCAGGTCTTCCTGACTATAAGTCTGGTGCTTATACACCCCTAACAACTTCCTAATGTTACAAATAATGAAACTGAGTCTTGCGGAAGTTAAGTGACTTGCCTGGGGCACACAACTAGTAAATACCTGAGGAAGGATTTGAATTATACACTGATGTGACCTATTTTGGTCAAGAGCATAGTCACATTGATGAAATTGCAAATAGATAAAATGCTGCAATATCAGATACATTTAAATGTTTTAATATAAGTCCATATCTCATGCTCAGTGATATGAAAATGAATATTTTCTAACAATTCTGCCTTGCTCACTTTGGTTGAGTTTGTTACAAACTTAATGGCCACAGGAGCAGTAACCTCTAACAATCTGCTGTTTCTGCCAGGAATTGCCAGAGAACGAGCTCCTCCATCCACCTCTGAGCATCTGTGTGGTAGATTGGAGGGCTTTTGGGAGGAGCACCCTTGTGGGCACCTATACTATCAACTGCCTCAAGCAATTTTTGGGCAAATCCAGGGAGCTCCCTGCCCAGGTCTCTGAAGTAGATACAGCCCAACAAGTTCAAGGTAAGAACTTCACTGAGTATTGGCCTTTCAGCGCCATATGTAAGTCTCATTCAGTGGCTGTCTTATCCACTTCCACTGGTCATTTGACCATTGAAAAGTCATGTGTTGGAGAAGAACAACAATGCAGCTCATGGGAGATAAACCTTGCATTGAGGGTCTGGATTATCCAACATCATGAAATATTTATGAATCACATATTTTCTTTGTTTTTGGTTTCCTTGGCACAAAGTAAGGAAAAAGAAATCCCTGGTTATTATTCAAAGAACCAAGCAGTGTAGAAAACTAACATAGAAGCCATGCCTTTATATTATCTTTAGGACTGAATACAAATTCTTTCCCTTTGACATTTAAAGTCTTTCACAATCAGGCTCCAGCTTGACATTTCTTCAAAAATAAAAACATCTAGATTCATTCACTCATGTGATAAATGTAGAATGTTTAACATCATTAAATGTCTTAGTATTCAATGTTTCCATTTTGCTGCAATCATTTCTTGTACATAATTGGCATTGAGTTTTTAAGATTTTTGACATATACTCCTTAATTTATCTTCATGAATCCATGTTTTAATCATAATACATATTAAGAATATCTTTGATGTGAAGTACATTTTCCCAAGTGCAATCTTTTCTTTTTTAACCATATATTTACTTGTTTGTATATCTATTAATTTATCTATTTGCTTATTCATTCATTCATCTACTTATTAATTTATTAATTTACTTATTCATTTATTGGTTTACTGCCAGTGCTCATTTTCTTTCCCTTTCACTTTCCTCTCTATATATTAAATAATACAAAGAAAAAGAAAATCAGAACTCTGATAACAAATATGTGTAGTACAGCAAAGCAAAATTCCCAATTGGTCATGTCCAGAAAAAAGTATGTCTTTTAGTTCATCTCTTTTCTCTGAGGAGATGGGTAAACTTCATCTTCAGTTCACTAGAATTAATTCAGCCTGCTTCTTCACAAGACATTACTTTCTTCCATGCATTCTACTGCTTGGCCAAACTGGCCTTCTTGATGTTCCTTATCCCCCAAATTTTAATTCCTATCTCACTTCCCTGTTAGAATCCTAGTCACCTTCAAAAGTCATTTCAATCACTTCCTCACATATGAAGCTCTTCTTTATTTTTCCTAGCTTCTGATATCTCCATGAACCCAAAAGACCTTGAATTTATTTGTGCTATGTTTTATATGTATTTATCTGTATACATATTGTCTCCCTTATGAGAAAAACTATATTGTTTTTAATTTCTGTGACCCTAGCACATAGTACTAATGCCTTAAACACAGGAGATGTTTAAGAAATGTTTGTTGAAAAAAATATTTTAATGCTTGTTGATTGATTGATTCCTGCAATAATCTAGATCATTGAGGTAAAAGCTACTTCTTTGGCTTGAATGATCCAGATTATTGTAGCTGCATAGGCTTGGCTCATAAATGAAAGTATGTAGTTCTGATTTTTTCTCTCCCTTAATAATGCCTCAAGTCTTCTTTATTCCAAATCTAGTTCTCTACTCATATATAATATTCATAATAGCCCTCTATTTTCAGCTGCACCTGATTCACCAGTAGACACAGAACCATCTGGATCACTCATCTCATCCCAGGACCTTCCACCAGATCATATCTATGTTCAAGTAGAGCAGCCACCCACTGTGGTACTGGACACAGCCCAAGTTCAGACAGCCAGCCTAGCTCCCTTGGATGTCCCTGACTCCTCACCCATGCTGGAGCCTGAAATCAAGCCTACAACTCTTGAGCTACCTAAGAAGGAAAAAGTAAAGGTCAGAGTTTCCTAGAATCTGGAACTGGAAAAGACCTGAGTCTAGTTCTTCTACTTTATCATTGAGGAATCTGAAGCCCAAAGAGGGAAGCCAACCTTAATCAATCAATTAAGATTCCTTTATTAATTGCCTACTATGTGCAAGGTGCTGAAGCTACAAATAGAGAAAAATCAGATAGCCCCCAACCCCAAGAAGCTTATATTCTTCTGGGGATCAGGGAGGTGATCCAACACTTTCACAGATAAGTAAATACAGGATATAGATAAAATAAATTCAAAGTGATTAGAGGGGAGGGGTACTAATAGCAGAAAGAATAAGCAAAGATATTTTTCAAAGGAACCCTTAGGAAGAGGAGTTAAGGAGGAAGGACATTTTGGACATGAAAGTCACCTAGTGTCAAAATAAAGAAATGGGAAATGAAACATCATGCTCAGGGAACAACAAATAAAAGGATTTATCTGAACTGTAGAAAGCATGAGGGGGAATAATGTCCAAGTCAGAATGGAGCCCGACTGTGAAGAGCTTTAAATGCCAAGAAGAAAAAGTTGTCTCTTTTCCAAAAGGCAAGGGGGGGCCATTAAAAGTTCTTTGGGCAGCAGAGTAAAATGGTCAGACTAGACTTGTCCATGTCCCACAGCTATTGAGATTCATTAGCAGATCACTGATCTGAGCCACTCTTCTCATCCCAGGAGCCCCTGCCAGATCATATCTACAACTAGCTGAGAATCATTCATGATGGTCCCAGACCTACCCACAGTCAGACAGAGGAGATTTAAATCCATGATCTCTGACTACAAATGTCATGTTCTTTCTACTACCCCATGCTGATTCTATAGACCACTAGATCTTCATTCAACAAACATTTATTAAGCACCTATTACTGACATATAATAATACTATGTTTAGCAACGGGGATACAAATAATAAGAAGAAAGACAATCCCTGCCCTCAAGGAACTTACAGTCTAATGGGGAAAGAAAATACACAAAAGGAAGCTGGAAAGCAAGGGTTACCAGCTCAGGGTCACAATGCCTCAAGTCCCCTTCATTCCAAAATTAATTCTATACTCATATATAACATTCATACATTTTCCCAAGCAGGAGGAAACAAAAATCATCACCACCATCAGAAGGTATGGATTTTAGTCTCTGCTCTGCTGGATATTAACTATGGGGTCTTGAGTATATTCTTTTCTGACTTTAGGCCCCAGGTTCGTTATAAAATGAGGTAGTATGTAACTCAGGGGATAAAGCATCAAGCCTGGATTGTGAGGTCCTGGGTTCAAATCTAGCCTCAGATACTTCCTAACTCTATAACCCTGAGTAAGTCACAACCCTATTTGCCTAGTTCATGTCCTATAAGGACTTAAAAAGAAATAAAACAAAACTAGTAATTGATTCGATCATCTTTAAAGTCCCTTCTAGTTCTAATAGCCTTTGGTTCTATGATTCAGTATGAATGAAGTCCGTACAATGAAGGGTAAGGAAAAAGTTAACGTGAACTCGTGCTAAATTTGGGAACATAAGAAATGGGGATGTTCCTGGAAGCTTAGAAGTAGACCATTTTAATAAATTTTATTCTATATATTTATATAGCAGGATGGAAATTTATGGAGTTTGTTATTCAAGGGATCATAAAGGTAAATGTTTTAAGAAGGGGGTTAATTTTTTTGAAGGTTGCCTAGACTCAAGATTATATCAGTATGGGGAATTCTCAGTGTGGAAAACTCCCTATGCTGATGCAGAGCTATACCTCTTTGGTATCTTGTAGTCTTGGAGACTTATTAGGAACACCGAGAAGTTTAGTGACATATAGCTCTTAACACACAGTATATCATCCAGCTAGCATATATCATAGGTAGAACTTGAATATAGGTCTTGATGATTCCAAGGCTACAGTGCTGTCTAGTATGTCAAGCTGCCTTTCTTTTATAATAATTAGTGGGTAATAAATAAGCTATGACTTTTGAAAGGAAATCCGATGTTCTTTCCACTAAGCCATGCAGTCTTTTGCTTCAGGACTTGGGAAATTGATGTAGGATTGTAGACTTAAAGCTTAAAGGGTCCTGAGAGGTCATCTAGTCCAATTCCCTTCAATCCAATCCAATCTAATCAGCACCTATGTTCAATGCATTTTGCTGAGCACTGGAATATAAACACAAAATGAAAAACAGTCCCTTCCCTTAAGGTGATTATCTTATACTAGTAGAATAGTTTGACAGATGTCAAGTGACCTGGCATTGGTCACACAGGTAATAAAATGGCATATTTATGACTTAAACCTGGGTTTTCTGGCACCTAATAGAGCACTTTAGATCAGGGAAGTTAGTTAGATCTACCATAAATCATTCCTTGATACCTTTGGGGGGAACCTTTATTAAATTATTCAATCATAGTTGCCCAATTGTATTGATAAATCCTACCTCCCAAAGCCCTAGACCATACCTACTTGGTAAAAGCTTGTAAATTAATTGATTGGCCACAACCATTTCTAGCAACCTTCTTCCTTTTTATTCTCACCTGTTGGCACTTTTATAACCTACCAGCTGTACTCTCAGACTTTATGACATTTAAACCATCAAGCCACCAGCTCTTGTAAGGGATATGTTCCAATTAACTAATATTCCCTTTGTCCCATTCCAGGATTCCAGGAAACTTTCCAGAAGATCTACCAAAAGGAAAAAAAGGACCATAGCAGATGAGTCTGCAGAAAATGTCATTGATTGGTGGTCCAAATATTATGCTTCCCTGAAGAAAGTATCAAAGGTATGATCCCTCAAATATAAAAAGTATTTTGACTCAGCGAAAGATCCCTGCTTTTGTCATATGCCTAGATGGGCAATGTCCTGATGTGTTATAGAAAGAATCTTCTTCAATTGGGGGTTAGACTAAAGAGTCTCTATGGTTCTTCTAATTTTGAGATGTTGGGATTCTTTGATTTTCCAGATCACTGGCACATAGGAATAAGGCAGGGAAAGAAAAGATTCAACTTTTCTCCTCATCCTACCATACACTAAACAAACCATCTTATCATTTGTATCCTGACCTTTAAACATATCAACAAACAAATACAGACAGAAGTGTACAAAACTTAATTTCTCTTTTATTATTATCACAGCATGAGTTATTATTAGTTATTATTATTACTATCTCTGTACTTTTCTGGCCACAAATGGATAGATGACAGTAAGGGCACAAAAGATATCAAGACACACTCAAGGCATCTTCATGATGTAGATGTCCTGATACATTGGTTGAAAGAGACTCCTATGAAATGAACCTTTCTGTGAAGGCTATCTTCTTTTGACAATGACTGTGAGAATGGTCCCCAGTCAGGAGGGGAAGGTAATTATGTACTTAAGTGGTTCTTCTCTTCCTCCTAAATAAGTGGGTAAGGTTTCTTGTTGACATGTGAGATCCTTTGGCCATTTGATTTGGTTAACTCTCTCTTGTTCCAGTGGTATTGCTCATTTGCCTTATTTGAATGTCAAATTTTGTTTTTGGATACACCCTTTTAAAAATAAAAGCTCTTAGAGGAGAAAGACCAAAAACATTAGACTTTTACCCTTTTGCTGTAGGTAGAAGTATAGGTGGGTAGGTAAGAGTTTAATAATGTAGATAGAAGTTTGATAAATATCAAGTGTTGACAATAAAATGTGTGACAGAGAGAGGAATATAATGAATTCTCTCTCTCTCTTCTTCTTCTTCTTCTTTTTCTTCTTCTTCCCTCCCTCTAACACTGCCTCCCTGTCTCAGGAAAAAGAGAGAAAAGACAACAAAGGTAAGGAAACTTGGAATTATGTAGAAACTTTGACTACTTTGGAACAGTTTGCTCAAAGAATAAAGCCATTCTTAAAGGAAGAATCATGAAGCATTATCTAGAAAGAAGCTCTGAGATCTTTTTTCCCAATCCCCTCAAGGACTGAGAAGTGAGGACTGATGCCCCAAAATGGGAAGTGACTTGCCCGGAGTCACATATTTAGTTGATGGCAAAGATAATTTTCCTGATGCCCAGTATATTTCTCTTGCTACTGGACCATGCCCAAGGTAACCTTTGGTTTATGTTCTGACTCAGTATTCTCTGGATCAGGAAAAATATTGTATGATAGAATAATATCAGTGAAATGAAGTTCAAAAGAGACATATTAAGGTGATATATTTGGATAGTGCTGAGTAGAATGTCTAGTTTTTAAAAATCAATCATCTTAAGATTAATAACTCAATTTCCTAAGTACAAGGTGAAATACATCTGATTTTTCCAAGGCACTACTTCTATTAATCTAATGATGACTATCACATAAGGCAAGAGAGAAGTGCAGGGTGGGTATGAGCAGGCTGCAACCTGCTCACAACTAAGGGGAATTCTGAAGGATAGGAGTTAAGAACATCATCCAGGAATTGTGTGACAGGAAGAGGAGATAAGCTGGTCATGTGAAGAGAACAAGGGATAACAATGGACAGTCCTAGTTTTCTGCTGATCCTATCAAGATGTCAAGAGAAATTGAGCAATGCCTCCAGGAGGTCAGACAAACATTCAGAAGGACCTGAAACAGTCACATCAGCCAAGTGGGCATAGATGGGCTGTGATTTGCATTGGTGGAGAGAATTCTCAAATCAATGAACCATTTGAGTTTTAAGCATTATTTTACAGCACGTTTGCCATTCAAGGAAAACAGATCTGGAAACTTCATCTGAGGTCAGACTGAACCAACAATAAGGTTCAACTGTTAAGAAACAAAAGATAATGAAATCATAAGGATAGAGATTGAAACTCTTCATTGTTATAAGAAATTACCAAATGAGGAAACTTTGTCCACCAGTGCAAGTCAACACTTTCTCAACAATTTATATATTCTTCAGTTATTAGTCTACATCTGGAACCTTTTGCCTTATAGAGGGTGCCACACTTGATATAGGTCATTAACAAACTAAAAAGCATCCAGAGAAGGATGACCAGCAGAGATGGTGAAAAGTCTGGAAAGCAGGTCAGATGAGGACATGAAGGAACCAGGGAAGAAAGGGTTTAGGTGGTGGTGGTGGTGGTGGGTACAACATGATAGCTGCCTTAAGGAATTGAAGTCCTATAATGTATTAAAAAGATCAAACCCATTCCTCTTGATCACAGGGGGTAAAATTAGCCTCAATGGGTACAAGTTATGGGAGATGAGATTTTGAGTCACTATCAAGAAGAATTTTCTAATAATTAGAGCTAACTAGAAAAAGAATGGATTACCTGAAGCAGTGGTGTGGTCTCCTTCACCAAAAGGTATTTTGAAAGTGCCTGGATGATCTTGTCTCAGAACTGTTGAAGCAATTCTACTTGAGTTAAAAGATTATTTGTAGTATGTCAAATTTTTTGTTTGTGGATGGTTGTTAGGCTCTGATAGAAAAAGGATAGATTAAAAGAAAACTCCAGGAAAGTCAATTCATCTCTTCCTTCCTCTGTAAAATCAGGTCAAATTTGATGACCTCTAAGTTTCCATCTAACTTCATACTTATATGAGTCTCTCTCTTTCATTTCTTTTTTATCTTAATACAAATACCAGTTTTGCTGTTGATTGGTGTTCTCTGGGCTAGCTTGTACCTTCAGATGCTTTAGAAATTTCATTCCATCAGGAAATATTAACACTTCATTATCTTAAAAAGAGATACTGTGATTTCTTGAATCTCTATGTCCTAAGAAAACTCAATACTAGACTGGCAACAATCATGTTTTTTATTTCATTTCTCTTTTCAATCAAACTTCAAATCCTCTTTGCAAATAGCCATTCAACCTAGAAGTAAATTATTGCATCAAATGTGATGTCAGGCAGAGTTATTTTTACTTCTCTTATACTCCCCAAGGAATAGCAGACAAGTGACATTTTGTAAGCTAGGAAATTTCCACAGTCATTTACAAGGTTGCCTAAAGGTAAACAGGCCAAGTGTTAGATCTAGTAGCTGAATGGAAGTGGGTAGGAGAGAAAGGATGGGTAATTAGTAACTAAATTTTTAGCTAGCTGTCATTAGGATCATCAGCAGTTGAAGTAACCGCTGTGTGAGTATGGCACATCATGCAGAATAGTCTGATTCATTCTGGCATCTCATCATCAAGGGGGTATGGAAAGAATGCTGCACTGGGAATTAGGTGATCTTGGCTCTAGTCTCAGGTGTCTTGTGTATGATCTGTGGGACCTTACAATCACTTCACCTTTCTGGTGGGCATAATGAGAGTGTTTGGCACAATGGCCTTTTGGGTACCTCCTAGGCCCACGATTCTATGAGTCTATCTCACACAATCCTTGTGGGATATAGTTTCATGTATTCCTGCATCAACGAACCAGCCAGTTGCCAAACATTTACCAAGGGATTACTATGTTCCAGGCATTGGACTAAGTACTAGGGAATGTCCATGTTGTCATTTTAAAGGCATGCAGGAAGAGGAGAGTAATGATTAATTACAGAGAGAAGGAAATGGAAAAGGACTTCTGGATTTAGAAGATGGAAGAAATTAAAAGAGAAATGAAGGAATGGTCATTTGTCCTTCATCTAAATTCAATTAAATAACCACTATTAATCACCTTATATGTGCCAGGCACTCTGATGGTACTCGGAACACAGAGACAAAAGATGAAAACACTTCTGCCCTCAAAAAACCTACAGTCTTGTGGAAGACCCATTAGTCTAATGAAAGAGAATTTAAGAAAGGACTGAGAACTTGCAACTAGAAGGAATTAGGGAAAGTTTCCAACAAAAGAAAGTATCTGAGGTCATCTGAAAAGAAAGAGAAGAATTCTGAAAGATATAGATGAAGGTGGAAATGCCTTCCTTCCTATCTAGGGGAATTAGAGATTTATTTACATGTTATGACTGAATTTCCACAGATACCAAAACAGACGAGGTGGTAGTGACTATAGAAGACACGCCAAAGAGGAAGAAAGATAAAATGTTCAAGAAGAAACCAAAGGAAGCAAACATACCAAACCTAGCCACCTTGAAGGTATGTGGTATGACATTTCCATTTATTTTGTTGTCCTTCAGTCATTTCAGCTGTATCTGGCTGTTTGTGGCCCCATTTGGGGTTTTCTTGGCAAAGATACTGGAGTAGTTTGCCATTTCCTTCTCCAGCTCATTTTGAAACAGGTTTAAGTTACTCATCCAAGGCCAAACAGTATCTGAGGTCAGATATGAACTCAGAAAGATGAGTCTTCCTGAGGCCCCACACTCTATCCACTGTACCCCCTAGCTTATAGCCCATGAAAGCCCCTCAGTAATCAGCAGGTTGGCTTTATGTAACTGTTTTCAAAAATTCAACTGGACAATGATTAAGTGCTTATTGCATACCAATGACCATACTTACTATGTATTGAATATATGAAAACAGAAATGAAACAGTTCCACCCTCTATGGTGTAGTCTTTTTTTAAACCCTTGCTTTCCACCTTAGAATTAATCCTATGTATTGGTTCCATCGCAGAAGAGTGGTAAGGGCTAGGCAATGGGGGTTAATTGACTTGCCCAGGGTCACACAGTAAGGAAATGTCTGAGGTCAGATTTGAACCCAGGCCATCTCTGGGCATGGCTCTCAATCCATTGAGTCACCTAGCTGCCCCAAAGGGTCTAGTCTATTCTTTTTAAATTCCCAAACCTAGATTTAAGAATTTTTTTTTAAACGCTTACCTTCTGTCTTGGAACCAATATTGTCTATTGGTTCCAAGGCAGAAGAGTGGTAAGGGCTAGGCCATGGGGGTCAAGTGACTTGCCCAGGGTCACATAGCTAGGAAGTGTCTGAGGCCATATTTGAACCTAGGAACACCCGTCTCTAGCTCTCAATCCACTGATCTACCCAGCTGCCCCCTAGAAGAATTTGATATTAATGGGGAACCAAAAAGAACCAGTTCAATAAGGAGAATCTGCCATTTCCTTGGCCTCTTTTCCCCCAAGACACTGGCTAATGGGTTACAATACCATATAGACTCACCTATTGCTAATTGACAGCTCAGCTGGGCATTGACACAGAATAAAAGAATGCCAAGGAACTGTATATTTGTCCTCTTTCTCCTTTTCCCTCTAGTGATTCAATACAATAAGATGACCCAGGGTACACACTCCATCTCATCAGAACAGTACAATGGCCACTATGACATGCTCATACTTGGGTTTGTTTATCTGTCACCCCTTTGAAAGTTATTTAGTATGTGGGGTTAGAGTGGAAATAGAGCATGGAAAGACATTCAGCTGTAAACCAAATAGTCCCAAATGAGTTGGTGTTCCCAAATGGCTCATTTGGTCATGTGGTTCTACTCTTCCATCGCCGATCCAGAGAGTCTGCTAGGTTGCTCAGTGGGAGTGTTGGAGTGTTAGACTTGGAGTCAGGAAGACCTGAGTTGAAATCTTGCTGTAGATATTACAAGCTGTCTAACCCTGAGTCAGTCACAATTTCATTCAATCCCAGTTTCCTTATCTCTTTAATGGGGATACTAATGGCACCTACTTTACAGCATTATATTGTGGATCAAATGAAATAGCATATGTAAAGTTCTTTGTAAACTTCACATTGCTGTACAGAGGCGAGCTATGTTTATCTTCATTCTACTCTTTCAGAAACCATGAATCATATTCTGATCTATGAGAATAACTTTGGCTTGATAGGTACTTCTATGTTACTTATGAAACTGTTCTTAGATATTCTCTTTTCAACCCAAATGTTCTGTCTTCTTAAAGATATATGATGGAGATCTGGAGAATGAATTTAATAATTTTGAAGACTGGGTGAAAACCTTTGAGCTCTTCAGAGGCAAGTCCATGGAAGATGATCACAGTATCGATGGAGACCGAGTAATAGGGAAATTCAAGGTGAGTCCAAATTCTATACTTGATGGTGTATAATTTTCAAGCTACAAATATCCTAGACCATTGGTACTCCATGCCTCTCAAGGATCACAATGTAAATGGGAAAAGAAATTGCTCAATGTAGGGCCATCCATCCTTAGTTAAAAAAAATTCAGTATGATTGATTGAGGGATCAGAAATGCCAACTTTTCCTAAGGAAAACACATTTTCTTCTAGGATTCATTTCTAGACTCCTTGATTTAGAGTTGAGGAGACCTTAGAAGACATCAAATTCAGTTCCCAATTTTTCAGTTGAGGAAACTGGAGCAAAAAGAATTTAGATGACTTTTATATTGTCACAAAATTAGGAAGTTTCTGAACTTAGGCCTTCATAAAACAGTACCCTATCCAATTTGGTATCCTACCTCTTTTGTTTTTTAAAAAATATATAAATGGTATTTTTATTAATCCATTATTTCATTAGTATGGCATTTCCTCTACACATGCACATCTCAATTGTTGCATACCTTCCCACTCTGTCTTGTCCCATCCCATTTCTTATCTATGATTTTCCCATAAATTTTCCATGAAGGATCTATTCAACATGCTGAAAGGATTTCCTTAAGTTCTCTTAATATCTACCACCATTTAGTCTAGCCATCTGCTGTCTATTACATTTGAGAGTCATTGTCACATAGGGGCTAAAGCCCCAGAGGAGACCTGGGTTTGAAATTAAAAAAACAAAACAAAACACCTTACCCTCTGTTTTAATAACAACTCTAAGAAGAGCAGGGACTAGGCAAATAGGGTTAAGTTATTTTCTTAGGGTCATAAAGTTATTTGAGGTCAGGTGTAAGCCCAGGTCCTCCAAACTCCAGGCCTGGCAGTCTATTCACTGTGACACTTAGCTACCCCCGGGCCTGAATCTTGCAGTAGATACTGCTTAGCTGGGTGATCAAGAGTAAGTCATGCAACCTCTTATAGCCTCTTCTTCCTGATCTACAAAATGGGATTAAAAACACTTGCACTGTGTACCTCACTAGGTCATTGTAAGGAAAATAATTTTCTAATTTTAAATTATTTTATTAATAACATATATTTCTATATTGCTTATGACATTGTTCTTAGATATTTCCTTCTCAAACCAAGTGGTCTCTCATCTTCTTAAAGATATATGATGGGGATCTGGAGAATGAAAACTTGCATCATTTAAGCATGAAATTCCTTAATGAATAAAGACATTTCTTAAGTAGTAATAGAAATAATAATAATAATATATAATAACAATAGAAAGAATGCCAGATGTGAAGTCAGGGAGATGTAAATTCAAATCTGGCTTTGGACAATCCTATGTGATTCTTGGCAAATTATTTAACTTCCCTTCATGCCTCAGTTTCCTGTCAAATGGATATAAAGATAAGACTCAACTCAGGGTTGTTATGATGAACAAATGACGGTTTTTAAAAGTATTTTACACATTTTAAGTACCACATAAAGGCTACCTATTGATATTGTTACTGTCATTTATTCATTGAGCTCTCCTTGTGTGTTTATAGGGCTCCTTCTGCATTTACAAAAGTCCAGAGGACCCCAGCCTCGAGGATGGAGGACAGCTTCGAATCCAGCAGGGGATTCCACCCAACCATTCTATCAAAGTCCTCATCAGAGTCTATATCGTTGCTGTAAGTTAATCTTCTTTACTAGCCTTGAAATAGGATGGGGTTGGATCTTCAAATATTGGTATTTCAGTGCCTTTCCGTCAGGACTAACTTTGAAAGTGCTTCCCAGGATTGGTCAAGGGATGTTTCTGTGATGATGATACATTCTCCGGCTCTTTCTTTCTAACCACTGTAGGTCCCCTGATGGGCTGACAGAGGAAGACAATGAAATGTCTCAATCTTGAAAAGTATATTGTTGGGTGTAAGAGAGGCAGCAAACCATGAAGTAGAGTTGACGGAATGAGAAAAAGGAGCAGGAGATGATAAGCAAAACCACAAATTCCATCTGTCTACCTAAGCCAGAACCATTTCCTTTAGGAAGCCTCCATAGCCCAGTTCTTTCTGTCCTCTCTCACGTGACATCTTGTACCACTGGTCAGGATCTCTCAATTTGCATTCAAGTGAAATTAACCTTTCACGAGGTCAGGGACTATGTCTCATGCTTGGTATCTCTCATAGCATGTACTTACCCACTGATTGCCTGATAATGTTATTTCCTAAAAGGTAATCTGGTTTATAGGGAATGGAGGGTGTTATTTATTCCGTAAACTACTGTTACTTCAGGTTTCTTGTTCAAGAACTTTGGTTTTCTTGACCATAAAAAAGAGGTTTAGCCTGGGGAACCATACTCTGTTTATAGACAGACTTTTCTTCATCCTCTTGGTACATTCCACCTAGTACAGTAAAATACTCCCACTGCAACAACACTTCTCCCTTTCTTGTTGTCTTAGAAACCAAAAATGGATTATCCTTTTCTATTGAACTGATCCCATTTCTTAATTTTGACACTGTGCGTATTTTTAGACAATTTAGAAATGATTGAGGAAGGTTGGTGTCTAACTGGATAGAATACTGAACCCAGAATTGGGAAGATCTATGTTCAAATCTGACCTCAGACATCTACTAGCAGTATGACCCTGAGCAAGTCACTTAACTGTCTGCTTCAGTTTCCCATCTGTAAAAAGGAATATTAATCACATCTTCCTCACAGATTAGTGTAAGGATTAATTAAGATAACAAATGTAAAGTTCTTTGCAAGCCACAAAAATGCTCTATGAATGCTAGCTATAAAAATAGTTGTTATTATTATTATTACTGTTAGAGACCTTCATTGAAGGGGAAATTGCTATTATACCAGGTAGTCCACTGTAGTTCTGAATAGCTCTAATTGCCAGGAAGTTTTTCTTATTATCAAAATCAAACTTGCTTCTGAAATTTTATAATATTACATGATATATCATTACAGTATATAAAGCACTTCCATAGTGTTTAAAAATTAAAAAGTCCTTTACAGGGAGGGGAGGAAAAGAACATAATTTTTGTAATCCTGTAAAAATACTCTAAATTAATCAATTAAATAAAAAAATTTTTTAAGTTCTTTACAAAATATTATCTCATCTTTTCCTCACAATAACTTTGAGATAGGTATGATTAATATTCTTTTTCTGTAGATAGGAAACTGAAGTAGACAGTTGTAAGGATAATTTGGGGTCGTGACCTAATCTAAATTTAATTTTTGGTCACCAGGGGATATCCCAAATAAAAATACCCAAGTCAGTTTGGAAATATGTGGTGGTTTAATCAATATATAGGGAAGAAATCAAGGAGAAGAGAGAGGGAGAAGGTATAAGATTTTTCCCGCCTGGCCTGTGCCAGGGGGAGTTCAAAATCCTCCACCACAAGGTTTCTGAAGAAGATTAGAGGCTTCTAAGTGGATAGTGTTTGGAAGGTAAAAGAGAAAGAATCGGTTTAAAACTCTGAGAGATCTCAGAGAAGACGCCTCACCAAACTAGGTTACTAGGCTTCCTCCAGTATGGTATCACAGGAAAACTCACCACTAAAAACCGGACAATAGCAGCCACCATGCCAAGATGCCGACACACTCAGCCAGCTACCGCCAGCCACATCTCCACTGTTAAAGAGCCCTGAGAAAGGAAGTGATGTGAAATATATAGATGGTTTTACATCACTTTCCTACATCTCACATGTACCAATTATATCTTAGGCTTGACTTAGGACAGCCCAGGGGCCTGTCAGTTGTTTCTGTTTTGTCATTTGCTAGCACATGTCTGTCATAGGCCATCCTCCTAAATACTTAATCCTTAAGTATGGGTGTAGACATTCCTGATTTTTGTTAGACTAACTAGGGTGGAGTAATCTAAAGTTCACACAGAGGTTTAAGTGATTTTTCCAGGTCTCCCAGCTAGTCAGTATTTGAGGCAGGTTTTGAACTCAAATATTTCTGGTTTCAAGTTCTTCAGCCAGGACATCATGCTGCTTCCTAATTTTCATTTTGATTAACATTTATAAATCTCTTTTAAGTTTTAAAAGCACTTTCCATATATTATCTGATTTGATCTTTATTAATCTGTAAGGTATGTTCTCTTATTGCCTCCATTTTACAGATGAGAAAATTGATGCTAAGGGGGGTCAAAAAGCTAGTACCAGTTGCTAAACATTTAGATATTTACCATGTATGTCCTGGGCATTTTGAATACCAGTCTTCTGGACTCCAAATCCAAGTCTCTCCACTGTGCCACTTAGTTGCCTCAAGTGTAGGTTGGGCCATCATTTGTTGGGTGTACATTGTAGAGAAGGTTTTTGTTCAGCTGCAGGTTAAACAAGATGCTTTCTATGGATCCCTCCTAATGATTTTGAGCACTACTGATCTGAGAGCTACTGCATAGTTTGGCTAAGGAGAATTTCTGTGAATAGCTGCATAAGGAAGTCGGAAAGGAAGAGGCATTTCTTGAGCTGTGTATTTCTTGAAGGATGGGATTTAGCTAAGAGAAGGCAATGGCAAAGGGAGTCCAGGTATAAAAAAAGGATGGTAAAATGCTAAATGCTGATTGAAGTATTTTGGGATGCTGTTGTTGATACTTTCATTCAATTTCCCACCCTTCAAACTAAGCTTTAGTCCTTGTAGCCTCTCATCTGTCAGTCAGGGCTCTCTTCAGTATTGCATATACTCTCATCTCAGGCACTCCAGATAGAAGATCATTAAGCTACCCAATGGAAACTTCAGTCTGACCAGATGGCTGGTAAGTGAGTGGGACCTTCTGTCTACCTGGATGAAAATGGACTTCAGAGAAATAAAAAAGATAAGGGAGCTGTAAATCATCCTAATAGAAAATTACTAAGTGATTAAAAGGATGTTTTTCCTCCTCAGGCATTTAACCTCAGCCCAGCTGATCCAGATGGTAAATCTGATCCCTATGTTGCTCTAACCCTTGGCAAAACTGATATTAAGGACCGGGAGAAATATATTCCCAAACAACTGAATCCAGTATTTGGAAGGTCAGTGACTCTGTTGACTTCCTCATGGTGTCTAAAGTTTTTTTTTAGGTACCATTTATTTTTATTTTAAAATACATATTATAATATACCACGTGAAAAGAATGTGTGATTTGTCATAAATATTTAATAAATTATAATAAATATGCTTATCCAAGACAAATTATCACTTTAGCTATGTCCAAAAAAACCTGTCTCATTCTTTTTTCCCCTTCCTCCCCAAGAAGGTAGGTAATCTGATGTAGGTTGTGCATATATTCACATAATACATATTTCCTGTTCATCCTGTTGTGAAATAAGATGCATATTGCTTACACTAGAGAAAGATTCATGGAAGAAATAAAGTGAAGAATGCTGTTTTGATTTGCATTCAGACTTCATCTGTTCCTTCTATGGCCATGGATATCCTTTTTCATCATGAGTCCCTTGGAGTTGTCCTGGATCCATGCTTTGTTAAGAGTTAGTCATTCACAGTTTATCATCATATATTATTGTTGTTACTATATACAGCATTCTCCTGGTCCTGCTCATTTCACTCAGCATTACTTCATTTAAGCCTACCTTCTTACAAATCTATTCCAACTGCTTGGCTTTACAGAAAAAACTGCTGGCCAGAAAAGTGAGGTGATTTACCTAGGATCACACTCAGTTTTTTTGAGAGAGTCATTACTAGAATATGTCTGCTCCCTCACCCCCAATCCATTTCCTGATTGTGGAGCCCATAGGGGTTGGGATCCATTTATAAACATGCTGACAATATGACTTCCACAATACCACTATTATTAAAAAAAATAAAACTTTTACTAGAAAAGACTGAATTTGTGTGGGAATAATCTAGCACATCTATCAGATGATTTGCTTATCTTTAACAAGTTTTAATGTAATACATCTGAAAGGATCTATGAAATATGTCTTTGCAAATCGAATAGCATCTCTTTTGAATCGTTTCTTCTATTTATCCCTCACCATTAGAGATAAAATGTTTCTAAAGATTTGGGGGTGGGGGTTCTTTTATACAGTAAATTTTATGTATGTTTCCTTGCATAATCACATGAATATATACTCTGTCTCTGTCTCTCTGTCTCTTTCTCTTAGTCACTGTCTGTCTCTCTCTTTTTCTCCCCTTCAGTTCTCTGTGTTTTGCCTATCATAGGTTGCATGTTAAATGAAGCCGACATATAGAAGGGAACTGGAAGGGAAAATCAAAGGTCACTTGTCCTTATTTTACAGTTGAAGTCATCACCAAGGTCTAGATAGATTAATGACTTGCCCAGGATCAATCAGACAGTAAGAAGCAGAGGTGGAATTTAAACCCAGTTCTACAGACTCCAGATCCAGGATTCTTTCCATTGTGGTAATGTTGCCTGTGTTCAAGTATAGGCTTTACTGAGTTTAGAGAGGTTTATCACCAAGTTGGTTGCACTAAGTCATCAGAAATCTTTGATATGCAATAGTGTGAAGGATATATTGTATCCTCATCAGTGAAATCATGGATCATTGAAAGGGTAAATAGAGATGTACTTTAGATACATCAAGTGCCTTTTCTTCCATAACTAAAAATGCTGACTGCTCTCTCTGTGTTGTCAGCTCTTATTTAAATTCCTTTCCTTGTTTGTAAGAGCCCTGGGCTTTCTGGCACTTGATCTCCTATCAGGTCTTCATATTATATAACTCCAGAAAAAATGAAGCAATAAATCATCTGGCCAGTTCCAATTAATGAGAATAATTAAAAATACAATGGGCACTGTGTCAGAGAATCTTTTCTTGGTTTCTCTGCATCAAGGAATGACCTTTATCATTACTTAACACTGGTGTAATGAGTACTTCATATTTTCTAAGTGCTTTGCAGTCACTTTTTATTAGCTCTTTCCTACTGCAGCCCCATGAATTAGGTCAACTTTTCCCCTCATTTTACAATACGTAAAGCAAGCAGACAGAAATGCAGTAGCCTTTTCTGTGTCATGAAGTATATCAGCAGTAAAGCTGAGATGTAATTCCAGGGTCCATTTTTATTAATACTTTAATATTTATGCTTCCCCTGTAGCAAAGGTCCTGTGATAGATTCTACCATTTTTCTTACTTGGTAAGGAAAGAGGTCATTGGCATTGGCTAGCATTCCAACATTAATGTCTTTGTCTTTATGTGAATATCAAAGTCATCCCATTTCAAACAAAAAAGTCAAAACTTTCCTTCATTTAATGGTCCTTCAAATACTTAATAGTTGCTTTAAAATATTTGAGAGGCTGTCATGTTGACAATGGTATAGTCAATTTGGCCCCAGAGGGCAGAGTAGGAACAATGGTTATTACAAAAGCTGATGTAAGCTTTGATAGCAAAAAAAAATTCCTAATAATTGGAGTTGTCTAAAAGTATAATGCCTTGCCTAGAGAGGTGCCAAGCTCCCTCTCTTTGGAGGTTTTCAAGCAGAAACTGAATACTTGCTTTCCTGAATTGGTTAGCCTAAATGGCCACTGAGGTCCCCCTTTCACCTTTCAAATTTTGTGATTAATCTGATGTTATCAGTCATGATACCTCCCTACCTGCCCCTTCAACCAGTTGTTGGTTAGATTCTTTATGGATTCTAAACAATTCCTATGGCAGAAATATCTGTAGTGTTATTGTTATATAGCGATTTCCACATTCCTGCCACTAATGGGGAAATGGGAAAGGATGTGAAATCCCTTCGTTGTCTTGAAATGTCCCTCTTTATTTCTACAGGGAATTGGGTTTTTTTGGTCACTAAAATATCACTGGTGGGTCATACGAGGATGTTGCACAAGAAATTGCAGGTCCTTTATATTGAATCTAAAGAGTTAAAGAATTTCATATTTGAAAGAACGTTAGAGACCTTTTTGGACCAAAATCTCTTTACAGATAAAGAAATGAAGCACCAAAGAATGGAAACCACTTGACCAAGGTCAAAAGGGTCAAAGAGAGCAGGACTGGTATTCAACCCAGGCCTCCTAGTACTCTTCAGTGTTTCTTTTACTGTATTATATTGCTAAGGAAACTACTGATTCATAGAATCTCGGAGTTGAAAGAGACCTCAAAGGTCATCTAGTCTGGCCCCAATCTGAAGCTTGAATTTATTCTAAAAGATCCCCAACAAATGGTTTTCTGGCCTGTGTCTGGCAACCTCCAGTGATGGGAAATTCACTTTCTTTCAAGGAAGTTCATTCCTTTTTTTAAAAGATGCAATTGTTAAGAAGTACTTTTTGATATCAAACTAGACTGTGTCTGCCTGTAACTTCCATACCTAAATCAGTGGGTTTTTTTTTTTGATGGAACATTATAATCCCTAATACTACTATCATTCCTGAAGATGAGCTGAGCTCTAAGACATGTGACATACCCACATAAACCTATGTTAGCTGTCCTGGGTAGTTGAAAACCCCTTTAAAATCTTTTAAAGGAGAATACTCTCTTTGGATTTCAGAAATCAAACAGTGTTCTTACCAGATGTTGCCAAAGGGTTTACTACATATCACCTATCTAGCACAATGCACCTAAAAAGTAAACATTTAATTCTTACTCTCACACACGTACATACACTGCCTTTTATTCAGTTGCATATGACTCTTTATGACCTTATTTGGGGTTTTCTTGGCAAAGATACTGTATGGTTTGCCATTTACTTCTCCAGCTCATTTTACAGATGAGAAAACTGAGGCAAACAAGGTTAAGTGACTTGCCCAGGAACACATAGCTAATAAGTGTCTGAGGCCAGATTTGAATTCAGGAAAATGAGTTCTTGAATCAAGGCCTGGTACTCTGTTCCCTGTGCCATCTAGCTGCTTTGAAGATAAGAGGTATTTATTCAATTGAATTGAGTTTAAATTTATTGGGATTGATTACAGAAGTTATGTTTCACTCTTCCCAGGGTCATTAAGTTAGGATTGGAAAGCATATTAGAAATAATATAGTCTAACTTTTTATTTTATAATTGCCTGAAGTACAGAGAGGAAAAGAGACTTGGCCAGAGGTTACAAAGGTTGTAAGCGATGGAACCAGATCTTTTCACTTTTAATTCAGGGCTCTTTATACTGTACCATTCCTCTCCCTGGCAGAGTTTTGCACTTAGTAATTGAAGACTTGTCAAATGTATAAATGAATGAATGAGTGAGTGAGTGATTGAATGAATGAATTAAAATTATAACAGGGCAGAGAAGCTGAGATATGAAAGCAGGAAGGCAGAAGATGCTGGCATTAGCTTTGCATAGACGTCTCTTCCTCTCTGATACTGCCTATAACAAATATTTTAAAGTAGGGAAAATGCCAATCTTATGGTCTCTAGCCATTGATAAACTGAACCTGGTGCTGTACCTCTATAGTACATATGGGAAGACTGGCTACCTAAATAGCTTTCTCTGTATATTTATTTTTCCCTCAACTTTGCATATCCTTTGAAGAGATCATGCAATGTGATGTTATAAACTGCTTAAGGTCTTAAGCATAGAAGAAACCCAAGGGTTAGGCAGCAATAATTATGTGTCACAATGTCACCTACAATTGAATCCTTGACAATACCTTAAGGGTCTTTCCTTATTCTCCTTATCATTTTCACTGTCATAGGATCTCCTGAATGGGTAGTTTAGGACCCTTCTAGTGAGGTTGACAATGGTGATGGTGGTGGTGAAAATAATGATGACAGGGCCTAAAATCTGTGGGAATCTTAACCTGTGGAATAGCTATTGAATATTACTTATTGCTGCTCTATTTTAGGAACCCTAAGTCCTTCATCCCAAAGGGGTGCAATATCTTGATGACTTGACAGAAAAATTAAGCTCTTCCCTCAGCAATACACTGACCTACTCGAGTCACCTCAAGTCAGATATAATCACTGAAATTGTCCCATCTCTCTGCTTCATTATCTGTAGAGGCAGGATAATGGCCTCTTGGGGTTGCTGTGATTCTAAAACCCTTTCCAAGTAGAAATTGCTATGTCATAACTAAGCAGGTCTGGCAGTATATGTGGCAGCCTGGTCAAGTCTCACAGCATGCTGAGGAAGCAGCCAGATTATTCAGAAATATTTCCATTAGAGAGCTTTATATGCATGCAGCCTGATGGTAGAAGAAAGAGCACTAGAGTAACAATCTGACACTCTAACTTCAAGTTTAGACTTTCCTACCAAGCATGGAACTCTGGGCAAGGTACTTCTGGGCAAGGTACTTTTCCAAGCCTCAGTTTCCTTCCCTGTAAAGGGAAAGATTTCGGTTAAGTGATCTCAAAGTCTCCTATAGCTTTAAAGATCTCTCCTTGTGCTTGCTTCAGCAGCACATATACTAAAGCTCTTGCCTTTATAATTCTTGTTTTTCCTCATTAGGTCTTATATTGACCCTTGGTAGATGAAGATTATACATATACAAATATAACATACTTTAATTTTTTTTAATTTTACATAGTAAGTTTACTCACTTCATTCAAAATAGTTTTTTTTAACAAAAATTCTTTCTGAATATGGTTACTATGTAGCACATGGAATGTTCATATTTCAAACCTGATATTTAAAGAACTTAAAATCTTATGAATGGGAGGAAGAGAACTCAGATCACAAAACATTACAAAATGATTAAAAATTGTATCTGCATGTAATTTGAAATATATATATGATAAAAATTCTTATGCATGTATTTAAAATTAGCATTGGGTAATTCATTTAGAAAAAATAGAAAGCAGATTTATACCTTATAAAAATAAATCTCGGGATTTTTATTTTCAAAATATGAATTGCACCTTTATCTAATTTTATTATTTTGCACTGGATTTGTGATTCCATTGGTATAGAGCTGTATTGGTGAAGGCATTGCACACATGCCCCAGTATGCCAGAGGGGACTGCTCCATTTCTCCTCTCCACCATGGCTGAGGACAATTTTCACATGTCCTGCCCCTCTGTCCAGCAGGTCAATATGAGCACTTCCTCCCTCTGTTGTCCGGGGCAATGCATGGGGCTCATAGGCAGCTTGAAGGTATAGTTTTGGGCATGTGATCTCTAAAAGTTTTGCCAGTGCTGGTATAGAGAATTCCTGGAGAGGCAACTCCCTCTACCAATGCTGAGTGGTCACTGTTCTTTCCCTTTTCCCTGAGAGTTGCCCAGGGCCCTGAAAAGTTAGGACTTGCCCAAGGTCCTACAGATAGTATATATCAAAGCCAAGGCTTAAACCTAGATATTCCTGGTTCTAAGGCCCACTTCATGTTCACTAATCTACATTGCCTCTTGCATGATACAATTCATAGCAATCATCTAATTAAAAAGCAAACAAAAATTTACATAGTGTTTATCATATGCCTGGCCTTGTGTTAAGTGCCTTGTAGTTATCTCATTTTTATCCTTGTAACAACTCTGGGGGTTAGGTGCTATTATTAAACCCATTTTGCAGAAGAAGAAACTAAGACAACCAAAGATTAAATAACTTGCCCAGAATCATATCATGTATGAGGCCAGATTTGAACTCTAGACCCAGCATTCCATCCATTGCACCACACAGTTGCTCCATTGGTACAAATAGTGAAGTATAAAAGTAATTTTGCCATAGTCTAATAAAACGAATATTGGAATTAAGAGGCAAAAACCTATATTCAAATCCCAGTTTTGACATTTACTGGTTATGTAATCTTGACCAAGTCACTTAAATTCTCTGAACTTTTTCCCTCATCTGTAAAATAGGAATTATATTCTATGTACCTGACAAAAATATTTAAAGAAAGCACTTTTTAAACCTATACAAATGTGAGTTTATAACATCCTCAATCCAGTTTGGATCATGAAATCTTCTCTGCTTGGGTCCTAGGTCATTTGAGATTCAGGCTACATTTCCTAAAGAGACTCTGCTCATAGTTCGGATATATGACCATGATATGATTGGGTCAGATGACCTCATTGGAGAGACCAAAATTGACCTGGAGAACCGCTTCTATAGTAAGCACCGAGCAATCTGTGGCTTACAGAGCCAGTATGAGATGTAAGTATTTTCTCCTTTCCCATTCTCCTCTTTCCCCCATCTTTAGATCTTTTGTACAAGATGCCACAGCCTTTGGTGCTCTGGATTTTGGTTATGAAATAATTCAGCTTTTAGAAAAGTTTCACTAGTTAAGGAGTCCCTGTAATGACTTCTCAAATGGAACTTGAATGAGTATTATCAAAACAATGAACTCTGGCCCCTCGAAATTGAATGAAGGTTCTAGTTTGAAGTGGGAATGGTGGATTCAGCACCAAGGACAGGCCCACTTCAACTAGGATGCTTGTTATATCCCTTGTAAGCTTCCTATCCAGTGAGCTAATGACTGGCAGGCAGCAGCAATAATGATGATAATGATGAGAGTTATGGTAAGAGCTGTCCTCGCTTTATGAGTGGGCAGAAAATGAATTGTGAGAAGGTTGTTGTTGAGGACGATTATCTATCCTTTCCCCCTCTTGACTTTTTCTGGCCCCTCAGACACCCCACTAGGGCTTCATCAACTATGCAGTTACTCTAGGAACAGGTGAACTAGGTTAATTCCTTATGGAAGCAGAGGCTTTCAACTGCTTTAGGTATAAAGAGGATTAGTTTAGGGGAAAACAGAAATTAGAACTTCACCTTAGTTACTGTTATTTCTGTGGTCAATGTCTTTCCATTCTAGATGATTGCTTGCTGAGACTCCTATGGAAGTAGAATTTTATATCCTTTTACATTTGAAATAGTTCCTTTTAATCCTGTATTAGCACAATTGGTCTTAATTGTGGCACTTTTATCCTCCACTAATGCTTATTTCATTTTAAATCTTGAATCTGCTTTCCAATTGACTTATAATAATAATGATTATTTAATGATAGATTAACTATGTCTTCCACCTTGCTCAGGCCAATTACCTTTCCAGCCCTTTCTCACTACTACTCATAAGAATAGTACCAGATCTGTAAATATAAAAACAAAAACAAAACACTCACTGACACTCCTGGGTCTAAAATATGATGAAATTCATTCCTTTGCTTCTGCCCAGATATCAAAGAATATAAAGCTATATAGTATCATTTTTGGCTAAATATCCCTTTTTTCCCATCTCTTTACTCCCTGACTAGAAAACTAGTTAAGCTCTGGGCAAATACCAAAGGGATAAAAAGATCCTTCTTCTAAGATTCATTAGTGATTCATAAGAATTTGCAAGAAATTGAGAGTTCTACTCAGAGAATCATGATCATTATTCTTCATCTCCATGGAAGGAAGAAGGTAGGGAAAGCATTTGAGGCAAAAGGAAAATTTGGGGTTAGATGTGCTGATAATATAAATGAAAGTCAATCTATAATATGTCAAGAAAGAAATACTGAACAGATGTCTGAATCATGTGGATGTTTACACAAGAGGGTGGCGTAATGTGATAGCCACTCAAGATAAGGTCTTTGCCTCCAGAAACTACAGGAAGGTTATCATTAAGGAACATAGCCTATCGATCAACTTATATGATGAAATAAAATGGTAGAAACAGTAACATATTCATCAAAATATAATAATCTAGCAAATACCCAGACAAAATCATATATCATAAGATTATTATCATTCCTAAATTAGAAGACAACAAATTTCCATATTACTATACATAAAGATCTCAAAAGATCCTTGAAAATTCAATGCATAGATTATACTTACACTGAATCACAGAAAGAACTATTGCCCAGAATAGGCTGTACTGATCTTTATTAAGAATATTTTTTAAAGACATGACTATGCCAAATGTTCTAACATTAATGTTACATGAAATGAAAAGCTTTCAAAATATAGAGACCTGTGGAAAAAATTATAGTATCATTATATAATCTCCTAATTTTCATATGAGAAGAGTCGGTCTAAGGAATTAAATAGAAACCCAAGTTCAACAGGTCAGAAGTGGCAAAGAGCGGGCTAAAACATTGGACTCCAGAGCCCAATACTTTTCACCCAGTACAAACCACATAAGAACAAAATGAGACAAATATGATCCCCATTGTCACATAGCCTATTGAGTTTGGCCTAAAGATGCTTTCAATGAACTAACAGAAGTTAAGTTTATATCCTACTAGATTTATTCAGTTACAAATGCAGTTATTTTGCTCCCCTGGGCAATAATCTGCACAAAAATTAATATTAAAGAATAATATCAGGACAGTGACTTTGTACCTGAATTATTTCTAGTCATTACAAAGCTGGAACAAGATGATGCTAATGATGGATATTATATGTAAAGAACTTTGTAATCCTTAAAAGTCCATATAAATCTGAGCTCTTAATATTATATATGATGCTAAGAAAAAAATAGAGTTAACTATAAAATTGTTCTTGGTTCCCTAACAGAGTTGCTAAATATCATAATGGTTTGAACTGAGAGTTTATACATTTCCACTTCTCTAAAGTTTGTTAAAATGCAATAAATTCTCATTTGATTAGGAAAACTTAACCACAATCATGCTTTAAAATTGGAATGAGATAATGATGGTTGAATGAACCCTCAAGGACCCTTCATCTTGTTACCAGTGTAGAAAAAGGGTTGTGCCTCTGTTTTAAAACCTTTGTATTCTACTTAACTTTTCCCCCTTCCGCTTAAGTTCTTCTGTAGTCTGGGATATTTCTTAGCTTTAAACCTCTTTAAGATAAAGGTATGTGATGCAGTAAATACATCTGATCTCTGCTCTGTACTCCAATTTCTATTAAAGAAATCTAATTGTTAGTTGGCTTTTAGATGCAAATTAATTTATAAATGTTCAGCAATGATGAGAAAGGAGTTGTGAGACTTAAAAGCTACCTGCCAGGAAACTAATTACTTAAAAGTAAACCTGATGGAGTTCTAAATTCAAACAGTTGGTAACATTTTGCTACCAGACCATGAAAAAAAAGAAATACTAAAATGAGAGCGTCAAATGGAGCTTTCCCCCTGAGTAGCAGGCGGCTAAAAGGCTCTTCTGGCAGGGGAAAAAGTCAAATCAGGAACTATCTGCATTGACTTTGAGACTAAGCTGATCCAAAGCCCCAAATCAAGACAGAATCATGCATACACATGATCTAAAAGTTTTTTATGTAATACCTGCAAGGGAAAGCACAATATTATGCAAACTCAAACCTATTAAAGATTGCAAATAGCACAGACTTTATGAGCAAGGAGTAATAGTTCCATCATCAACTGGGATGCTTGATCTCACTTTTCATGTCCCTTTCCCTCTCACTTGCAGAGAAGGGTACAATGCCTGGAGGGACACATCCAAACCCACTGAAATACTCACCAAACTCTGCAAAGATAACAAGCTGATTGGGCCTTACTTTCGACCTGGGGAGATCCAGGTTGGAAACAAGATCTTCTCTGGGAAAACAGTCTTCACTGAAGAGGGCACTGGTAACTATTTTATATAAGCAGTGTGTTCTGCTTATGTTATGTATTCTTCCTTTGAATCACTTAGGGATATTCAAGATTAGGGGGAAAGGTTACCATTTTAATATTAGGAATGGGACTGGGATGTAGAATATTGTCCAAAATGTCCATATCTCATATATGTTTATACATACAGACATTATATAAATGCCTTATATAATGCCTAACCCTAGAACATGCTTTATCAATGTTTGCTGGATTGAATATGCCTTACATATTGGTGGAGTAGCAAGTTAGGGATATTAAAGCAATTAAATGGTACAGTAACTAAAATGCTAGTTTTGGAGTCAGGAAGATTTGGGGTTGAAGCCTCCCATGTTTGATCCTGGGCAAATTGCAGAATCTTTCTCAGATTCAGTTTTCTCATCTGTAAAATGAAGATAATAATAACACCTGCTTCAAAGGACTGTTGAGAAGACCTAATGAGATAATATTTATAACGCACTTTGTGAATCTTAAAGGCATATACAGATGCTAGTAATTATTACTGGATGGTTCCCAGGGCTCCATAAAGCACGCTTTGTACAGAATATCTTCCATGTGTACACACAGAGATTTGGAAGTCTTTCATTTTCACTGGTGGACAAGCCTATCATTCCTCAATTCAAGATAGGTCTTAAGCCTGAAGTATCCCCAACCCCTAAGTCCACAGTGATTTTAATTGACACTGTGGTATAAATGATGATTATCAGAACCTTCCATTAAAAATCTCCCTTTGGTGATTTCTCTGCTATGACTCTAGAGACTCAGAGGCTATGATAGAGGGTATAATTCTACTCATCTGGTAGGCAAGTCCTGCTAAGCTAGAAAGGTTTTGAAAACAGATCCAAAGATAGACCATACGTTTGTTGTCTTAGGAGTGATTTTTATTTGGGGGTCAAGTTGGGAAGAGGAAGGAACTCACCTAGGGCTATGTTGGTGAACCTATGGCACACATGCTGGTATGTGCTAGGGAGGCTGCTCTCTTCTCCCTCTCTGTGCATGACTGAGAACAGTTCTCACATGACCCACACCTCTACCCAGCAGCCCAATGGGAGTGCTTCCTCTCTCCCCTATCTGGGGTAAGGTGGAGGGATTCACATGTGGTGTGAGGGTTGCAGTTTGGATACTCAGTGTCTAAAAGGTTCAGCATCACTGGCCTAGGGTGTTATTTTCCAAGAGAGGAAGCAGGTTCTGATGCACTATGAAGTAGCTGCTTTGGAGGTTATTACAGAAGGAAAGGAGACATGGGGCCATACTAAAAAGGAAAATTTACCTGAGATAGAACAGGGGTAGAGTAGAGGAAGGATTTTCATTTTTAACTAATCACTAAAATTTTTTTTTATTGAGTATATTTTTCCATGGTTACATGATTCATGATTCTTACCATCTCCCCTTCCTTCTTCCCTCCTGGAGCTGACAAGCAATTCCACTAGGTTATACATGTATTATTGTTCAAAACCTATTTCCATGTTATTCCCATATGCAGAAGAGTGGTCTTTTAACATAACCCTAATTATATCCCTATCGAACTATGTGATTGATTATGCTTTTCTTTTATGTTTCTGTGGAGAGCATTCTTTCTCATAAGTTCCTCTGGATTGTCCTGGGTCATTGCATTGCTGCTAGTAGAGAAGTCTATTACATTTGATTGTGCCATAGTATATTAGTCTATGTGTTCAATGTTCTCTTGGTTCTGCTCCTTTTGCTCTGCAGCACTTTGTGGAGGTCTTTCCAGGTCACACGGAATTCCTCCAGTTCATCGATCCTTTCAGCACAATAGTATTCCATCACCATCAGATACCACAGTTTGTTTAGCCATTCCCCAATTGATGGACACCCCCTCATTTTCCAGTTTTGTCACCACAAAGAGTGCAGCTATAAATATTTGTGTACACATATTTTTCCTTATTATTTCTTTGGGGTACAAACCTAGCAGTGGTATGACTGGATCAAACGGCAGGTAGTCTTTTAAAGCCCTCTGGGCATAATTCCAAATTGCCTTCCAAAATGGTTGGATCAAGTTATGGCTCCACCAGTAAGCATGGTGTGCTTTTAAAATAAAATGTGAAATATATGCCACCATTTTAAGGACTGAGGCCCCAGATCTAACATGAAGGGGAGGTTTTTAACAATAAAATGGGAGTTACCAAAGGCATAATGCAAGAGTAGAATAAGGTAAGATGGGTTCATGGAAAGGATGACATGGATGGATAAAAGGGAGTGAGAAATAGGAGAGTAGGAAAAGGGCTTTTGATAGACCCTAAAGGCATTAAATTGTCATCCCCCTTAAAGTAGCAATGATTGCATCAATTATATTTTGCTAAGCAAAAGGGAGAAGGGATAGGAGCTATATGTACTACAGAAGGGCAAATGACAAATCCTTGTCTTGTCTAATGATGAAAGCAGGGAATGATATAGTTCCCAGAACCTGACAAATTATATATGGCCATCCTCTAATGATTAGCAAAGTTACTTCTACCCTAGAGCTCATTGAATCATTGATAAGTTTATCTAATATAGGGAAAAGGATGCTCCAGTCATTGTTTCTGGACCTTTGGGTTGTTGGGAGGTCATTCCTTCATTTTTCTCCCTTCTTTTCTCCTTCCTTCCCTTAGTAACCCCCATCCTTTCCCTCTCCCAATCTTATAATATTTAAATTAATCTTCCAATTTAACTTATCAATAATTATCTCCAACTGTTATTGTGGTTTCCCCATGTAAAAACGTGCTGATCTCAATGCCTTTTCTCTTTGTTTTCATCTAGATGAGGTTGTTGAATCTTATGAGCACTTGGCACTCAAGGTATTACATTCCTGGGATGAAATCCCAGAAGTTGGATGTAAGCTTGTTCCAGAACACATAGAAACCCGACCTTTGTATCACAAGGATAAGCCAGGAATGGAACAGGTAGGAAAGCATCTATGCCTGGCCCCCATGAAACATAATTTATTGGTTGAATTTACCTTTAAAACTTGTCACAATTTCCCCCTGAGTCACCTTTGGACTGCATGTTTTCTTCTCTTTATGTGATGAATTTTCACACTCTTTGGGAAAAAGCTTGTCTCTGCATAAATTTGAATTGTGATTTGATCTGCCAATGACCCAGTCCCAAAACATTTAATAAGATGACTCAGATGTTTTGCCTAGAGTTGTTCCAGTATTTTTTTTTTACTTAGGTGGAAAGCTAGGGTAAGGCAGTGGTAGTTTTTATGTCAAATACTAAAACAAAACAACTTTTGAAAAACCCTTATCTTCTGTCTTGTAATCTATACTATGTATTGGTTCCAAGACAGAAGAGTGGTAAGTGTTAAGCATTGGGGGTTAAGGACACATAACTAGGGAAGTTTAAGGCCAGATTTGGACCCAGGACCTCCTGTCCCTAGATTTGGCTCTCAATCCACTAAGCCACCTAGCTGCCCACAACAAAGCAACTTTTTTATTGACAATTCATTTTCAGACTGCTTTGGTTTAGTTTGGCTTGGTTTTATTGATTGGGTAGTGTGGTAGAATAATAAAATAAAATAAGAAAAGGGCTACTTTTATTTTTTTCCAATTCCCATTGAAAATTTGAGGTCTAACAACATCAGTTGAAAAATATTTGGCTTGCAAGTACCTAAATTGTGTTTAATCTAGTAATGGTGTGCTTTTAGAAGGTAACTAGTCTCTTATTCTTCCTTCTGAAAGGGTCGCCTGCAGATGTGGGTAGACATGTTTCCCAAAGACATGCCACAGCCTGGACCACCTGTTGACATCTCTCCAAGGAAGCCAAAAGGGTAATTCAATAGTGTCCCCACCTCTAATAAGAGATCATGGTATCACTTTACAAAGATCATAGGATTGGATTGGGTAGATCAAATGATTTTCTACAAACATCCAGTTAAATTTTGTTGACTAAAAGCTATTGACTAAGGAGGCTGAGCTATTGGCCAATATCTGTCAGTAAGAGTGTTGGGGTTTTAAGTTCTTAACTATAAAATAAGGACATTTATAGGAGGTAGTGTGGTATAGCAGTTGGATATGGAGAAAAAGGATGTAGGTTCAGATTCTACCCTTGATGCTCAATACTTGTGTTTCTTAGGCAAGGCACTTATTTCCCTGGTTCTGTTAGTTCAACTGTACAATGAGAGAGTAGGATTTCAAGATCCCTTCCAGAGTGAGAGCTGTAATTCTAGAATTCAATTACTTCTAAGGTCCCTTCCAATTATTCTGTTCTTTCAAATTCCCTCTCAGACTTAAGGTTCTGTGATTTTAAATCATGTTTTAGAAGAGCAATAATGATATTAGAGCTTCCCCCCTTTATCCTTATATTTCTAGAGGAATTTTATACACCCTTAACATAACCATATGTGGTTTTGATTATTATCATTGATGGGAGATCAGCTTGGGAAGGCTTACTTTATTCTTTCTAGTATTTTAGAAGAAATTCTGACCCTACCAGCTGGTGGTTCATGGCGAAATGATATTCCTTTGACAGCTTCTAAATCCCTACATATATAGCACATGTGGTTGATTGGAGGGCAATGGTGAGGTTTTGGTGGTAGTGGCCCAGGGTGGAGAAAATATGGCTTACTGTTAGCATAGACCAATATAGACCAACTTAGCATAGACTAATATAATGTATTATATAATTATATGTATATATAATTATATAATAATATAATTAGTAATATAATATATTTAGTTGACACTTTAGTCATTGTCTTTTAATTATTGCCATTTAGTCTTCCAACATAGAAAACCATAGCTCTTAGCCAAAGTCCCTGATTGTCTCACTAGGGTATACAGGTGATATAAAACTATGCATGGGATACAAACTCTTGGAGGTTTTTCTAATCTGGAAATGTTATACATTTATAATGATAGATTGTGTATCTGTCATCTAAGAATCAGCCAAGTTAAACGTAGAGGTACATGATAAGAGTGTTGGCCACCAGTTGATGATTTTTAAAAGCCAAGATAACTTATGAAACAATTTACTACATCATTTCAGGGCTGCCATCTGCATAGACAGGTAGTATACCCACCCAAATAAAGTTCTAGATCTTCAAAGTATTATAGGCATAAATTGGGCCCAGCTGAGTATATTCAGGAGGGACTAAGGGCTTATACTTCTCTCTTAATCTGAGGGTATAGAGCAGTCAACAGCATCTTCCATATCGGGGAATCATTCAGGACTGCATCTAGTTGCCTCTGATTTTCTCCAAGTAAGCACATCATAGAAGGGCCACAAGATACAATGGAGATAATGCCAGTCTCAGCCACAAGATTACCTAGGTTCATAGCCCATCTCTGATACATACTGATTGTGTGACTCGGAGCAAGTTGATTAACTTTGCCCCAGGCAAATCTCAAAGACTATAAACTGCAAAGCAGGTACCTCCATTGGTAGAGGGAATTCCTAACCAAGTGCTTCCTATTCTGATGAAATCAAAGGGCCAGACTCAAAAGTTATGATGTAAGTAGATGGTAGGTAGTAGTACTAAGGTTAGTAGAGATCTTAGCAATCATATAGTCCAGGGGTTCTTAATATGGGGTCCATAGATTGATTTCAATGGATCCATGATTTTGGATTAGAAAAAATGATATCTTCATTTTTACTTTTGATTTTCTTTTTAATCTTATGTATTTTATGAACTTAAAAACATTACTCTGAGGAGTCTATAGGCTTCACCTAGATTATCAAAGCAGGTAATGGCACAAAAATAGTTTAAGAACTCCTAATTCGTGTCTAGCTCACCCCATTTTACAGGTTTAAAAAAACAAAAACAGATCAAAAGGCAGCTCGGTAGCCCAGTGGATGGAGCACCAAGATCCTAAGATCAAGAGGACCTGGGGGCAAATATGGCCTCAGATACTTCCTACTATGACCCTGGGCATGTCACTTAATCCCAATTGTCTAGCCTGTGCCACTCTTCTATCTTAGAATTGATACTAAGAAAGAAAATAAGGGTTAAAAAATAAAATAAAATAAAGTGACATTTCAAGTCACATAGCTGGTCTGTGGCAATCATAGGGAGGTTGTTAATGGATTTAGATCATAAAGTGGGCAGTATCGAGTATTTAAGAGTTTTTAAAGAACTGAGAGATCCTGATTTCACATATGATTTCACATATGAGAAAATATGCTGAGTTATATAATTTCTCCAGAGTCCTATAGATATTAAGTAGCAAAGCTAGAATTCAAATGCAGATTTTCTGATTTCAAATATACTCTCCTTTCCCCAAAACCACACTGACATTTTGTTATGTTGGCAATGTGGGGACTGTTCTGGTAGTGACTAGCAACTAAGTCCTCATTCAAAAAATCTCCCTTTTTCTCTTAGTTGGGGTATATGAGATTTTGTAGAAAGATCTAGCACTTTTAGCATGTGGGCTTTGCTGAGCCCTTTTCAGTACCACTCATCAACCTTTGGTGTCTACCTTTCAACCAACTCTCACCTGTGGCTTTAAGAAGCTAGCATGCATTGCATTCATATCCCAGTAAAATGGACTAAACCAAGTTGAGGGCAACCAATTGGCCTCAGACTTATTGGGGAGTTGGAGCAGAGGTATATCCCAAGCATATGAAGACTTTCCCAGTGGAATGGCCTGATGAGAACAATTTGTTCCAAAGGCCACGAAGGCAGCTGAAGCAGGCTCTGTGGAACTTGGTCAGACATTGAAGATGGCAAAATCATCTGCTACATTCTGGCCATCATAGGTTATCTTGGCTTTTGTCCTTCCACTGGACTTCATTGACTCTGGAAGAGAGCTGAGAGACTGATGACTTTATGTAATTCTGCCTCACTTTAATACAATTCACATGCAAGTCAAGATATCACCCCATGATGTCATTAGTTCTCTTCAAAAAATGAAGGATGAACGATTTCTCTTAGTGATGGTAGATGGGGCAGAATGCTGTGGCCATGTCTCCCTGCACCAAATTAAGGCAGGTTTTAGGTGAAGAGGTCATGTACTGAAAGACATCAAGCAGTAGCTATGCAAGGGAGCTGGTAAGGACGTGAATCATGTCCATGAATCTCAAAAATAATAACAACAAGAAGAACAAGAATAGCAATAAAGTGAACTGGATTTGGATGCAAGATATGATTTCAAGTTCTGCCTCTGCCATTTGCTTCCTGTGGAATATTGGTCAAAACACTTGTCCATTCTGGATCTCATCTGTACAATGAGGAAGTTAGACTTAATGCTGTATAACATCTCCTCCAGCTCCAAGCCCTATAATTCCTAATCAGTCTAATTAATGATGATGTGGTTTAGTCATAGTTATAATTCAGTTTACTAGATGTAATATGTCTTAATAATAAAATGTCATGCTTTATTAATTAAAACATTATGCTATCTCCATCACAATTACATATCATACCATTTGCTATCATTAAAAACAATATAGTTTATTGATAATATTTTACCAGGTTTATAATGACCTGATGTTATTCAGTTCTTTCAGACATGTCTGACTCTTTGTGACCCCTTGGGGTTTTCATGGCAAAGATATTGCTGAATCACTTATTGATAATAAATAGCTGATTAAGATGTGTAATAAAATTCCATAATTTGCAGGTTTAGGTTTATTGTTTATTAATGTGAGAAGCTCCTGGTATAAAAACTTCTGCTGCAAGAACAGACTGACAACTCAACTACAGTTCAGTCTCAGAGAATTTCCTGAGGCAGGTTTCCAGGATCAAATGAGATAAGGTATCTAAAACACTTTGCAAACTTAATTGCTAGCTAGCACAAATGAAGTTACTGGGGTTGAAAGACCCAGGTGAGTTCTCACAACTAATATGTGGGAAAGCTTGGATTTGAACCCAGATTCCCCAATTTCAGATCTATGTGTCAACATCTCACATCTATAACCTAATGCTGACTTCTCCCTGTTTCAGTTATGAATTGAGAGTGATAATCTGGAATACAGAAGATGTCATTTTAGAGGATGAAAATATCTTCACAGGGCAAAAATCAAGTGATATTTATGTTAAAGGGTAAGTTAATTTAAGCAAATGATGACTTTCCTTTTTTTATTGTTTTATTTTGTTCTAAGATAGTTCATTTACTATCTCAATAGAAATATCCACTTTGGGGACTTGACTATACCATTTCCTGATAAGCTTAAGTAAGATGTTTATCTTTTCAAACCTGTAAAACTTTCAGATGAAAATCCCTCCCAGCTATGTCAATCTAAAGATATTTATTCAGTATTGCCTGGAATCCACATTCAAATTTCTGGTCTCTTAATCCAATTGAAATTAGAAAGACAGTTCTGTGCTTCATAATGAAACTCTTTATTAAATAAGATACAGAGTTTCATTATCTTATATAAGTAGGCAGTAATGCTCCTATTAAAGCTAGATCTTGCCCTTCTCTTCTCTGTTGTAATATATACTATGTCCAGATGAAAGGGAATACATATATATATTTTTTAAATCAAAACCCTTACCTTCCGTTGCTCCAAGGCAGAAGTGGTAAGGGCTAGGCAATGAGGGTCAAGTGACTTGCCCAGGGTCACACAGCTGGGAAGTGTCTGAGGTCAAATTTGAACCCAGGACCTCCCATCTCTAGGCTTGGCTCTCAATCCACTGAGCTACTCAGCTGCCCTCTGGGAATACATATATTTTTTAAACATTTTAAAATTTTGAATGTAGCAATCATCAATAGGCATAAACAAACCAGTATGCATAGAGGAATAAAGAGGATTGTATATGAAACAAGGAATTTATGTTACATGGAAATTTTTTTAAAGCAAATATTATTTACACAGTAGTAACAAAATTGACTTTTTTGTATCTTTTTGAGCTTTTTGTTTCCTTTCATGGGTACATTTTCATGAATAAAGAATTTTCCATCAATTTTTATATAACGTATTATAGAAGCTGAACACTTATAGGACTTAATCCTGAAGCTGAGAGGAATCTTAATCCTCAGTTGGCTCAGTGGATAGAATGCCAGGCATGGATTCAGGAAGACTCAACTTTGTGAGTTCAAATATGGCATCAGACTCTTATTAGCTGGGCAACTTTGCCTCTGTTTCCTCATCTACAAAATGAGCTGGAGATGGAAATGGCAAACCACTCTAATGTCTTTGCCAAAAAAAAAAAAACCCAGATGGGATCACAAAGAGTCAGACTTGACTGAAATGACTAAAAAATAAGACAGTGCTTCTAACCTTATCTCTACTTCTAACCTTATCTCTACGTCTCTCTTTCTGGACTATGACAAATTAAATGACTCTTTGAGTCTTAGTTTCTTCATCTGTAAATGAATTGGTTCTAATTGTGTCACTCAAGCTCCCTTCAGCTTTAAACCTTAAGATAAACATATCATTCTAGTAGGTCGTTACCCTAGGTAACATCCTATTTTGCTGTTAAGAAAACGGGGGCCCAAAAAAGTATAACACAGGGAAGTCACAAAGCCAATAGGTGGAAGAGTCAAAATGAGTATCCAGGTTATTTGATTCTTGGCCAGACAAATAGCATAAATATCACTAACTCAGGTCGTAAGAGAGAGAGAAATTTTAGAAAAAGACAGATAGGAATTTCCAAAGTCCCAACCCACCCTAGAAAATGTGGTTTCTAGCTAAGCAAGTGAACAAGAAGTAATTGCTATGGAGTCTTCAGATCATCAAGGCTGTAGGAATTGCCATTTTATTTTGGTTGGGAGATAGGTGGCAAAGAAGATAGAGTATCAGGCTTGGAATCAGGAAGACTAATGTGTAAAAGGAACTGGGATAGGAAATGGCAAACCACTACATTATTTTTGCTGAGAAGATTAAATGAGAAAATATTTATAAGGTGTATAGAAGAGTGCCTGGCACGTAGTAGGTATTTAATAAATGTAGAGTGCTTTACCCCCACTTGCTCTCTTCATGCAGATGGCTAAAGGGCATGGAAGACGATAGACAAGAGACAGATGTGCACTATAACTCTCTGACTGGAGAGGGCAACTTCAACTGGAGGTTCCTGTTTCCATTTCAGTATCTCCCTGCCGAGAAGCAAATGGTCATCTCTAAAAGGGAAAACATCTTTTCCTTGGAAAAGACAGAACGGAAGATTCCAGCTGAGCTTGTTCTCCAGGTGTGGGATTTTGAAAGGCTCTCTTCGGATGATTTTCTAGGTAAGCTGGCAGCCCCACTGAGTGCACATGAGTGGTCTGACTCATTACAAGGTGTCGTAGTCTCCTGTCCTCCAAAGACTGGACCCGGTCCGTGTCCAAACTTTAAGAGGTTACAATTATTGGCAGTAATAGATTTACGCGATGAAAAACCATATGATATAAAGGAAAGAGCACTGACTCTATTACCAGGAAGTCCTAGATTCATTGTGTATCTTTGATTCCTCCTATGTAACCCTGGGTGGGCACAGTGGATAAAGTGTGTTAAGTCACTTGGCCCCAAACACCCAGATATTAAGTATCTATCATTGGAAGTTTCCTTCACTGATGAAATCACAGGTTTGGGCCAAAATTTAAAAATTACAAATGAAAATAGGCACATTGATAAGAATTCCAAAATGTTTATTTGAATATATGGACAGATAAAATACTCACAGATCTGTGATTTCTTCAGCATGGTAAACTTTATTATGGGTGGCATCTCCACCTAGATAGAAAGTAGCCTGTCTGTGCCTTACCAAAAAAGTCCAAGTGGAGGGACAATTAGGTAACACAGTAGATAGGTACCAGGACTAGAATCAGGAAGACCTGGGAGAAAATCTGGCCTCAGATACTTCCTAGCTGTGTGATCCTGGACAAGTCACTTAACCCCCATTGCCTAGCCCTTATTGCTCTTTTTTTTTATTATTAAAATTGATACCAAGAAAGAAGGTAAGGGTTTTTTTAAAAATCCAAGGAGATTGATTACCTGAAGGACATAGATGTAATGTGACTTTCAAAAGATCACATAAGAAGTGTCGGAAGGAAGATATGAGCCTACAGTCTTCCAGCTCACAAAGTCTAGTGCCCTCTTCTTGTGATACCTTTATCTTGCCAATTTATGGATTATTTTACTGTTTTCATCCTGCTGTTCGTTTATATTTGGTACATAATAAAAAATAACATCTCACTTTCTTCAGTGTTTTAGAGTTCACAAAAGTGAAACAACAGTTTCAAGTATAAAACATGTTATGATGACTAGGTGGTGAAGCAGATAGAGTGCCAGCTCTGGAGTCAGGAATACTCATCTTCCTGAGTTCATATCTAGCTGTGTCATACTGGACAAATCATTTAACTCTATTTGCCTCAGTTTCCTCATCTGTGAACTGGAGAAGAAAATGGCAGACTACTTCAGTATCTTTGTCAAGAAAATCCCAAATGGGGAGAGGGGTGGGAACAGTTGGGTAGATCAGTGGATTGAGAGCCAGGCCCAGAGACAAGAGGTCCTGGGTTCAAATCTGCCTCAGACACTTCTGTGATCCTGTGCAAGTCACTTGACCCCCATTGCCTAGCCTTTACCACTCTTCTGCCTTGGAACCAATACAGAGTATTGACTCCAAGAAGGAAGGTAAGGGTTAAAAAAAAAAACCCAAATGGAATGTTGAAGAGTTGGATGTGACTGAAATGAATGAACAACAATAAAAAGGGTAAACTATGAAATCATCAAAGCCAATTCTTCATTTTACTCAGGCTGGCCCAAACAAATCAAGTAGTTTTTAATCAGTTGATAGAAAGCTGAATGCATGAAATGTGAATTGCTAAAGATTAGATTGAGTAACTCGTGGAAGATATTATATGTACTTTTCAGGAAAGCTTTAAAAATAGGCAAGTTTCCTGCCTGCTGAAGAGGGACAATTTTGAAGGCAGTTCAATTCAATTCATTGTGCAATTTGCTATATGCAGGATTCCATAGTAAGTGCTGAGGATTCAGAAATAGTTGTGATATAGACCTTCCTTGCTAAGAGCTAATGGTTTAAAAGGAAGGATTCATATACACACACACATATATATATACATATATATATTTATACATACATATATTCGTAACTATTAGTGATGAACAAAGCAGCCTTGGCAAAGCACTATGGGAAAAGAGAAGAAAAACTCTTTTGTAGGCTAGAAGAAGTTTCCTGAAGGAGGAAGAAAGAGAGAAAGATAATCCATAAGGTAATTTCCATCTAGTGTTTTGTTCTAAGGTAGTCAAGATTAAATCCCAGTTACTCAGCTCTAAGCATCTATAGCTATGAACCATAACCAGTGGGAGTAGAAGAATTGACTGTGATTTGCAAAAAATCAAAAGAGCATAAAGGTTTATTTGCTGATTGGAAGAATGAGATATAAGGAACTGGGGCAGAGAGATGGTGCTAAGAAGTCACACTGAACTTTGTGAAGAATGGTGATTAGGACTTTTCCCAGAAAACATCCAAGATAGTTCTTAAGGTGAGACTGCCTTCAACATTTCTTAAGACATTATTTTCAAAAACCCTGAAGGGGACAAAATGGCATGATGGAAAGAATCAAAGCACTGAAATCAGATTAAGATCCTGCCACAGACACTGCCCCCTCCCCAGAATAACATCACAGAAAGACCCACAAACACAATAACTGTGGTTATGAGCAAGTCACTTCAACTCTCAGAGGCTATCTCCTCAGTAAAATAACAAGTGGGAAAAATAATATTTGAATTACCTACCTCATTGAGTGATAAAAGAACTTTGCATATCTTAAAGGACTATATAATTATGAGTATTTATTGAAAAAGAATTGTTGTAGCAGCTAGGTGGCTCAGAGGAAAGCATCAAGCCTGGAAATGGGAGGTCTTGGGTTCAAATTTGACCCCATAAACTTTCTAGCAATGTGACCCTGGGCAAGTCACTTTGCCCCAATTGCCTACCCCTTACATTGTCTTCTGTCTTGGAACCAAAACTTGATTTTTTTCCAAAGCAATGGCCTTAGAATTATATCATCTACAGAGCATTGTTCCAAAGACTTCATTAAGAAAGGACCATGGAATTCAGCATCTCTGGGACTCATTAGTTCCTAATCATATTTTTGACATTTCTGCAGTGGTGTGCTAACTCTGCTGTGCTAACACTGGGGAAATGAGCTGAGGAAAATGAAGGATGCTAAAACACTACTTTGAGGAAAAGAGAGTAATGACAAAAGAGATAGTCAGGGCGACAGAATACAGAGAGGAGATAGAACTATTTAATGCTTCTTTTGTTTCTATTCTCTCTACCAAGGAGAATGACCTTTAGACTAGAAAGATTAAAAAAATGACTAATAAGGAGACAAAACCCATAATCAATTGGGAGGTAGTGAGAGAGTACTTTGTTGTTCATCCTTTCAGTTGTGTCTGATTCTTTGTAACCTCAATAGGGGTTATCTTGGCAAAGAAACTGGAATGGTTTGCCATTTCCTTCTCCAGTTCATCTTACAGAGGAGCAAACTGAGGCAAACAGGATTAAGTGACTTGCCCAGGACTACATAGCAAGTAAGTATCTGGAGCCAGATTTGAACTCATGAAGATGAATCTTCCTGATTCCAAGCCCAGTGTTTTATCCACTATATCACCTAGTTACCCCAAGAGAGCACTTAACTATCCTTGATTAGTTTAAGCCACCAGTCCTAAATAAACTATAGATCCAGGGAACTAGAAATACTGGTATATTTAAATGCTGAGTAAAAGTAAACAATCTTTGAAGGCTCTTGGGAGAAGTGAAAGCTCCACATGCTTAGAAAATGGTAAATATTATCCCAGCAAACAGAAAAGCAAGTACATCTATAAATTCTGAGTTAAAAGAGCTCTATTTTGATTCATCTCCAAACTCTAAAATAGATTATTAAAATTAATATTATTCAAATGAATGGTTGGTAAAAGAAAGAAATCATCACAGAGAGCCAGAAGGGCTTCATCAAGGACAGGTCAGGTCAGACTAACTTCATTCCCTTTGTGGACAAGTCCATTAGACTAGTAAATCAAACAAATGCTCTAGATATAAAGAGTGTCCCAGATGTTTTAGGGCAGTTTTAATTATGAAAGATATAAAAACTTAAAAACTGCACTAAGACTTTTTGGGATACCCTATAATTCATCTGGATTTTAGTAAAACATTGGCAACATTTTTGAGGACTAGATAAAGGAATGTAATCTTTGTTGTTGTTCAGTTGTGTCTGGCTCTTTGTGATCCCATTTGGAGTTTTCCTGGCAAAGAGACAGTTTGCCATTTCCTTCTCCAGTTAATTTTACAGATGAGGAAACCCTGACCAGCAGGGTTAAATGACTTGCCAATGGTCAAGTAGTAAGTATCCAAAATCAGACCTGGATTCAGGTTTCCCTCTATCCACTGGGCCATCTGCCTGCCCTTCTAAATCTAAATGATAAAAAAAAGTTAGGTGAATTTGAAACTGGATGAATATTCACACTCAAAAGTATCCATTAGTAATTCAGTATAAACTAGAAAAGAAGTTTATAGTAGACTGTTCCATGGGTCCCACACTTCCACATTTTTATCAGTGATATAGATAAAGGCATAGATAGCACATATATCAAATTTTCAGATTGCTAGAAGCTAGGAAGAAAAATTAACATATTAAGTTACATGTTCAGGCTCCAATAAGGTCTTAATAGTTTATAACACTTGGCCATATCCAATAAGACCAATATGAGCTCTTATAATTTGAATTAAAAAATAAACTCTGGGGAGGAGGGTAGCTGGGTGGTTCAGTGGGTTGAGAGCCAGTCCCAGGGACTGGAGGTCCTGTGTTTAAATCTGGCCTCAGACACTTCCTAGCTGTGTGACCCTGAGCAAGTCACTTAATCCCCATTGCCTAGCCCATACCGCTCTTTTGCCTTGGAGCCAACACACAGTATTGATTCTAAGACGGAAGGTAAGGGTTTAAAAAATAAATAAACTCTGTACACATAAGATGGTATGACTGTTGTGGCAAATTTGGTTGCAGTGAATAGTATTTCACTAAATGGCTCACATTGTCCAGAATTTAGATATATTTCCTACTACATTGTTTGATTTTTTTTTAAATCCTTACCTTCCGTCTTGGAATAATACTGTGTATTGGTTCCAAGGCAAAAGAGTGGTAAGGGCTATGGGCAATGGGGGTTAAGTGACTTGCTCAGGATCACACAGCTGGGAAGTGTCTGAGGCCAGATTTGAACCTAGAATCTCCCGTTTCTAGTCCTGGTTCTCAATCCACTGAGCTACCCAGCTGTCCCTGTTTGATTTGTTATAATAGTATTTGTCACAAAATATTTTTGCCTAGATAACTACAGTGCAATACAAGGATCAAGGACCAAAGATCTCTGACTGCATGATTTATGGTCCTGGCCTCATGGTAAATAGAATGGGGAAGGATTCTAAAACTTTGGACAATGATTCAAATTAATACTGTTTAACTGGCATTTATTAAATACCCACCAGCTACAGTCATTGGGCTAGATGCTTGGGGACCCAAAGATCAAATATATATAATCCTTGACTTCAAGGATATATATTCTCTTAGGAGGGAAAAAAGTACACATATATGTAGGTGCAAAATGCAAATAAAGTGAATATAAGGAAGTTTAGTGAAGGAAGCATTAATAAATGGGGTGGGATCAGGAAATATTTCTTATAGGAAGCTTCAACTTGTTGGAAGGACACTTGGGTTGAGCCTTGAAGGGAGCTAGAGATTCCAAGAAGAAAAGATGAGGAGGTGAATATGACCATCACAGACACTTTGACTCGAATTACTGCTCTCTGGTATAGTCTGTCTTAAGTCCACCATGTAACTTTCCACAGTTCCCTGGGAGTCCATACAGTCCAGTGTATGACTCTCCCCAGAGCTATACACAATGCAAGGGAACACAAAGAAAAGATACCTAGGTAAGCAAGCTCCCCAGAACAGTGCTACTCTGTCATCCGTGATCCCTCTGGTTCTATTACTCTTCCTTCTGGCTATAGAAAAACCTCCATAGAATATAAATTTAAAACTTCTGACTTTAAATCTTGGGTAGAGCTGTTTAGTTGGTTGTTATTCTTTGTACTTGAAGAGGAAGAAAATGATATCACTGGTGTTGGCTTTTGAGATATGCATAAATTGGATTTAAGTGAGGCAGAGTTATTCAAAGTCCTCAGCCTCATTTTCTCTTCCAGAGTCATCAAAGTCCAATGGCAAAACAAAAGTCAAGGTGGCTCACGTTGTAGTGGATGACTGGCTTCTTCGATGTCTAACCAAGCTCTAAGCACTCTATACAGCCTTCTCTCCCTGCCTTCATGGCCATTGGAACAAATTGTTCTCATCTACCCCTCCTGCTAGGGGAAGTCTTCACCTGCCTGGTGTAGACATTTACTTTTAGAGTTACTTTTTATCCCGTGGTAGTCTTTATAGGGTCCAGTGCCTCACCTGAGTGTTTCCAACTAACTACTGCCTCCTTGCTTTCTTTCAATAGTCGTGCCTTACTAACCATGCCAAGATCATTTCAAAAAGTGACTTTTCCAGCTTTGGTGCCTCCTTTCTGAAATGTTTCTAATTGACCACCATTTCCCAAAGGCTGAGGGACCCAGAATTGGGAGTAAATTGCTTCTTGCAGAGGGACTGCCACAGGATTGCTTTGACTCTTCTTATTGGTGGTGTCTTCGATCTAACTGTTTGCTACTCCTGCTACCTCCAACTTAGTTCAGATGCTCCCTCTGTTCTTTAGTCATCAGTATATGACTCATCAGTTCCCTTGCTTTGGACAATTTCTCCCATGTGTTACACTATCATTTCCTCAGTTTCATCTCTTAGTTCAGTTTTCTATTTCAGTGCCTGTCAACATTTCTACCTTTTTAAGCTTCATCTAAACATTTACTTGTCCTCCTTGGAATAAGAATCTCCCAAAAGATTGTAGTCCATACACTTAATAAAAGGGATTTTGACCATATTTAAAAATCATTAATAAAACTGTTAATTAAATAAGACCTTACCTTGCTATATAACTCTCTACTGAACTTCTTCCCACATCTTAACATATTCTATTTGTTCCTGATAATTCCTCAAGGTCCCTGAGGCAGATTGAAGTCCATGTGGTCTGCTGCTGAGCTCCTTGGAATTAATATTTCATTTACCATTTTAACACCTGTGAGTCCTTACATAGTGTATAATTACATTATAATTGTTTTGTTGTCATCATCTACAAGCCTAGGATTAAATTGAAATTTGACCTGATCTTATAGTTTCCCCAGGAATGTATAACCCACATTTCAAACATTCAGTATATGAATTTCTTCACAATTTAGGGGGGGAAAAGACTTTCTTTGACCATACAATAGAATCCAGCTTCCATCTCATGTCTCTAGTCAATCCATTACTAAACTTCTTGAAAATGCTGTTTAAACCCAATGCGCTCTCCCACTCATTCCTCAATTCCTTGTGTTCTGGCTTCTGTCTACACAACCTTCCAAATTAAACTATGCTCTCAATAGTCACCAATCAGCTCCTAATTATCCAAAAGGCTTTCATTTTTGAATCCTGATCCTTCTTTACCTCTTTACAACTTTTGAAACTGTTGACTATATCTTTCCTGGATATTATTTTTTTCTTTGGTTTCAGAGACACACACCGTGGTCTCCTTCCTTTTCAATGACTCTTTTTCTTTTCTGCTCACCCTCTTCCCAGGCTCTTACTTCACTTTATTCCTAAAGCCATTGGGAAGCTATTTGTCATTGAGTCTCTTTTCTCTCCCTTTTGTATAATTGAAAATCTGTTACCCTAAAAAGAACTACATATCCCTTTATGGTTGCCAACTGTAAAAAAAATTAAAATTAAAATTAAATCTAAAATAATAAAAATGTTATAATTTTTAGAAGGTTTATTAAGTGATCATTAGAAATCAAGGAATACAGTGGATACAAAATTTAAAAAATCATGCGCCTATGCCTGGTTGGCCATTTTGCAATATACTATTTCAGTTTTTTTCTCTCCCTTTTGAATTCAAAGCACATATCACTAGTATTAAGAAGATTTTCTTTAACTTTTTTGATTTTGATAAGTTAAAAATATATTTACTATAATGTCAAAGCATACCCAAAAAGCTTTAGACTATAAAAATGATGCTATTGATTGTTTTTTTTTTAATTTATGGGATTTTGCTTAATGATTCTGTCTGATTCCAGGAGAAGGGAATACAAAAAAGAGCCATTGAAGAGTGCCAAAAAAGCACAAAGCCACTTGCATAGTGCCAAAGAGCACAAAGTCAAAGAGACCACACCAATCCTATGTGGATTCATGACATTCTGCCCAAATAGCGCAAGGACTTGAACCTAGTGTGAAACTCAAGGTTGCAGTGCTTGACATATGTTAAAACACAGGACTCCTTGAACCACACCCCTTGTGAAAAATATGAAAGTACCTAACAATTGGCCATTCTGGCTCCCCTATTCTTGAGAGTGAAATTAAAATCAGACCAGGGAATGATACTTCCCTATCAGTCCTTTTTTCTCTCTTATAGTATGACAACTTCTTGTAGTCTTGTCTACAAATGGGTAAGTGAACTATTATTACATTTTGTCCTACAGACTTGTGGGATAGACATTACTTTATTTTGGCCCTGATTCAAGAATCTGTTCTAAATTTGTTTTTCTTTTACTTAGATTTTTTTTACACATAAGACTTTGATAGTCTATATTTCACCCAGAAATTCTTCTTTATTTGGATTTTTTTTGATGTTTTGATTTCTCTGACAATTGATTCATATACCTCACAACTCAGCCATGCATCCCTAAGTGATCCCTGTGTTTTTCAATCACCCTCTTCAAGGGGGTATATATAATTATTATTATTTTAAATTGCAAACTTTAAAACTTTAAAAAAAATTCTTTTGTTAAGAGTAATTTTAGGTTAAGAAACATGATCCCTCTCTGAATCCAGAAAATGAAATCTTTGGAGAAGGCACCATAAAGATGCCTCCACAGACCACATGCTGTACCAGAAGATCCAGAGTGAACTTTGGGATGTGGTGATTTGAACTGCATGGGGTTGAATGCATTTGTTTTGTATGTATATTCTTATGCTGAAGGGGACTGCCCCTTAACTGCCTTTTTGTCAATGTGTCTCACAATTATTGGTTTTGTTCACTTTTCCTCTTATCCTCAAATTATTGTCATTTCAAAGTTGGTATGTTTTTAAGACCCAGTGGAGCAACTAGTCTTCCATGGGTCTCAGGGGGGAATGTATAATTGAAAATCTGTTACCCTAAAAAAGAACTACATATCTCAAGAGCCCACAGTCTTCCTGTCATTAAGTATTTCCTGTAGACAGAGGATAAAGGGAGTGGGCATTGAGGCTCTTCCTCCTCTTTGGCATGATGTAGGAATCAGCAGTAATGGTGGTAAGGTAGGGAATTTGAAAATGGCTAACCAGCCATGGGCACGTGTCTTTTTTAATTTTATATCCTCTTTATTCCTTGATTTCTAATGATCATTTAATAAACCTCCTAAAAATTATAACATTTTTACTAATTGAGATTTAATTTTAATTTTTATACTTTTCTCTTCCCTCTCATTTCCTTTTCTCTGATCTCTCTTTCTCCTTCCCTTTCCCTTTCCCTTTCTCCTCAATATCTCCCTTTTTATTTAATTTCTTTCCCTTCTCCCCTATTCTCTTCCTCTCTCTATACTCCTTCCCTTCCTCTTTTCACTCCCTTCAATTATCACCTCTATGAAACTGATCTAATTCAGGCTTCACTTTTTACCTCTAGGCTTGCATTTCTAACTTCTTATAGGAGGATATAGCCAACTATATGTCCCATAGGCATTTCAAATTAAACATATCCAAATGGAGCCCTCCTCTCCCTATCCCCCTGCCTTCTTCTAAATTTATTCCTTCTATCAATAATAGTATTGTTTAATTTGCCTCCCACATTCAAAGCCTTGAAAGATAGCTTAAATTCTTTCCTCTTCCTCACTTCTCACATAGAAGCAATAACATAAGTCCTGCCAATTCAGATTCTGCAACATCATCCCAATGTTATCAACATTCTGCATCATCTCCTTTGTTCCCATGGCCACCTCCCTGGAACAATACTTCATTCTACTCACCTGGACAATCACAGCCATCTCTTCCTAAGTTTTCTGTTACAATCTTCTTCACCCTCAATTCTTCATACTACTGTCAAAAATAACCTTTCATACATACAGATGTGGCCACATTATTTCCCAGGTCAAAACTCTTTAGGGTCCTCAGTTTCCTTGAAGTAATGCTACCTACTTCACAAAGTTATGATGAGGATTAAATGAGCTAATTAGAGTATGACAGCTGGTATGGGGGTGAGAGGAGACTGCTGTTGTTAGATTTGCCTGCACCTGGCTTCTTACCCTTTATTCCCCAATTCATGGGATGTAGTGGGCTGTCACATAATTAAGTCATTAATTAACCAGCTGTGGGCTTCCTCTATAATTTGGCCACCAGATGGCACTAAGCTCAGGCCATTGACTGTCCACTAGCTGTCCCTCCAAGCTTTCATCATCTGCACATTTACTAACTGCTTACAAATTATATGTAAAGTACCATCTAACTCCTAAAATGCTATACAAATGGAGGCTATTATTATCCTTCAGGACATTTGCAGTGAATCTCGAGGGTACCACTAGAATCGGACCTCCAGGATAGAACCACTTATTGGCATCTCTTTTTGGGGAAAGTTGGCTTTTCTTCTTTAATCTGTTTAACGACATTGTCTCTTTTCCAACCCCTAGGATGTGTTGTGCTCTGAAAAGAACCTATAGGCCATATGGCAAATGCCAAATAGAAAGGATATTTGCTTCTAGACAGAATGAGTAAGCAATGGAATTTACTGAGTAGGGAACTGCCATGTCATATCTGTGCTTGAGGAAAACTTGGCAGCTGTGTAGAGGAGAATGGATTGGAGTGGGGTGAGGTTGGAGGCAGGAAAATCTGCACCAATTAAGCTGCCTCGTGATTGCCAATTCATGCTTGGCCCTTGATTCTAAGTTAGTTCTTTTCGAAAATTCTTTATAAGGAGGGACAGGAACTAGAGCAGCTGAGCTACCTCCCAGAAATTGGAGAATGATATTCATACTTTGTCTTCTTTCACGACATGAGGACAATGGAAATGTGCTGCATGACCACACTGTAATAACTTATGTCAGATTGTTTTCTGTCTAGGAAGGGGAGAAGTAAGGGGGAGGGGGGGAGAGAATACGAATCACAAAAGGTCAGAAAACAATTGTTAAAAAATTGGTTCTGCATGTCATTAAAAAGAAAAGATTGTAAAAAGTTTATTAGCTATACCACCTTGGCCAACTGATTAATCCCTTTTACTCTCAGCTTCCTCACCTGTAAAATTGGCACCAGTCTTCCAGAATATTTTGTGAGGACGAAATGAGATGACATGTACAATATTTGTCCATGTACATATTAACTATTATTTCTGTTGCAATTGATATGGGTTTTCTTTCTAGGCTCTCTAGAAATGAACCTCAATGGCTTCCCTAGAGCAGCAAAATCTGCCAAGGCATGTGATCTGAAATCTGGCAGCTTGAGTGAGGAAAACAAAATCTCCATATTCCAGCAGAAGAGAGTGAGGGGCTGGTGGCCTTTTGTCAAAGCTGGAGAGCTCACTGTAAGTAAATGAGGAGGGAGAACTTTGCATAAATCTCTTAGTGCCTCAGGGATGAATGTCCATCCGAAGTTCTTTTACTAATTAAATTGCAGGTCTAGCCCCCTCCCCCAAAAAAGATATAGACAATATGAACTATTCAGTTGGTTAATTATCTTGAAGACTCTCTGAATCAGTTTTTGCTCTGTGTGAATTGACCTTAAAACCCTTAATATTAAAACTTCTTACTGGGAAATTACTTGAATGATAATTCCTGTAAGGTACAATGCTGCTGCTATGACTGGTTTATCTTAATATCCACAAGGTCTGGGGAAAGGAGAAGAATGAAATACGAGAGAGAGAGAGAGAGAGAGAGAGAGAGAGAGAGAGAGAGAGAGAGAGAGAGACAGACAGACAGACAGACAGACAGACAGACAGACAGACAGAGACAGAGACTTGTCTTTTTAAAAATTTTCCTAGGATTGTGATAACCTTTAAAAACATGTAATATTCTTTATCCATTAACAAGATGGCAGAAGCTTGGTTTAATGGAAGGAACTGGCTTTGAAGTTAAAATGTCTGCATTTAGCTCCCAGCATTGTCATTTTTTAAGATTTGTGTTCTCGGGCAAGTTACTTATTTCTGTGACCTTTAGTTTCAACACCTATAAAATGGGAGCAGTAATTATCCCCTAACTACTTCACAGGACTATTTTGAGTCTCTCACAATATATAATGTACGTGAAATGCTTTGTAAATCTCTTGGATTGAACCAGAGGGTTGTGACTTATAATCACTAGATCTTTAAGTGGAATTTGGATCGGCCATCCATAAAGAATGTTTTAGAAGGGATACTTAGGTATAGTTTGAGCTAGATCATTTCAGAGGTCTCTTCTGTAATTATACTAGGTAAATTATTATTATTATTATTAAGATTACTATCACAATTATTATTCTGGAGCTATTATTTAATATCTGGACAATAAGCATCTTTTAAAAAACACTGTCCATCTTAAAATCAATACTGTGTATTGGCTCCAAGGCAGAAGAGTGGTAAGGGCTAGGTGTTGGGGGTTAAATGACTTGCCCAGGATCACACAGCTGGGAAGTGTCTGAGGCCAGATTTGAATCTAGGACCTCCCACCTCTAGGCCTGGATCTCAAACCAATGAGCTATCCAGTTACCCTGGACAATAAGTATTCTTCATTTGTTTTGTTTTTCTTGTGTATATAGTTAGACTCCTTTGAGTGACCATAGAGCTCCCTGAAAAAATTCTGAGAAGTTCTGGAATTTGATATAATTAGCCCAATTTCCTAGAGAATGCAAATGCTCTGCAACACATTACAAACAAGAAATTTTAGAAGAGGTCAATCAAAAATTATATAATCAAAAGAGAAAATAGGTTGAACATGTGATGAAAGCAAAGGATAACACACAGACCACCTTTGTGTTCCATTGGTATTCTTGCAATATTAAAACTTAAGTAAAGATCTCAAAATAATGGCTCTGTAGCAGTTAAAATTAGTTTCTCTGCTAGAAGTATTATATTTTTTGGAGGTTTATTAAAGATTTAGAATTAAAGAAAATACAAAATAAGAAAGCACGTGTCTAGGCCCAGAGAGCCCATTCACAATTACTCCCATCTTGCCTGCTAGGTAGAGAGCCACGTGTGCTAAGAAGCAGAAGTAGGAAGAGAGAGAGACAGTAGGCTTTACAACCAGTTTAAATAGAAATTTTGATCTCGCCCAGGTGAGGATCTCAGTGAGATTAGAGGGCATCCTGGGAACTAGAGCAAGGCCTTCTGGGGATTGAAGTCTAGAGTTCAAATCTCCATTTTTACAGCTCTTAAACTTTTTGGCTTCAGGGCCCCTTTATATTTTGAAAAATGATTGAGAATTCTAAAGAGCTTGTATGTACGTAACTTATTTCTACTAAATTTACCATGTCAGGAATCTCATACATTTTAAGCCATTTATTAATTTATTTAAAGCAATAAATAATAAACCCATTACATATTAATAAAACAATTTTTATGAAAAACATGTTTTCCCAAAACAATAAATTTAATGAGAAGAGCACCATTGTTTTACTTTTTAAAAAATCTCTTTAATATCTGACTAAACAGAAGGCAACTGGATTCTCATATCTGCTTCTGCATTTCATCTGTTGCAGTTTGTTGTTTTGACTGAAAAGATGAAAAAATCTGGTGTCACACAGATATGTAGTTAGAAAAACAGAGGCTAATTAAAAAAAAAAAAACCTTACTTTACATCTTAGAATCTCTACTAAGTATTGGTTCCAAGGCAGAAGAGCAGTCAGGGCTAGGATATGGGGGTTAAGTGTCGGTCATACAGGTAGGAAATATCAGAGGCCATATTTGAACCTTGGACCTCTCATCTCTAGGCTTGGCTCTCAATCCACTGAGCCACGTAACTGCCCCAGGAGAATTATTTTAACAGGCAAATAACAAAGTATAGTTATTGATTATGTATAATTATGAATTATAATTATGCATATAATTATAGCATAATATGATTATAGTATAATTATGAAAATATCTTTGACTGAGTACTCCTTTAATGGGTCTTGGATATCCCCATGCATCCAAAAATTACACTTTGAGGAAAGTTGCTCCATACCATTGGGCAAACTCCCTGTGTTAGACTCATGGGAGCACAAGAACTCCACAGGAATGACAAGCATAGATAGTTTGAGATTTGGATTGATAGAAGAAATATATTGATTAGATCCAAGACCCACTGGAAAGTTGAAGACTTATTTTCAAATGTGTATGGTACATTGGTGGTTTCTATGTTGGCTGCTCTATTGTAATAGGGGCTAAAGTGGTTATTATGGCTGGAACTAGAAAGCAGTAGTTATTTGCAATATTATAGTCAGTATGAAAGTAGAAAGAATGCTTACTAGGGGGTCAGTAGACCTAAGTTCAAGTCCGAGTTCTAACAAAATGAGCTTGGGAAAATTGTCATGGGATAATGATCCTAGCTGAAAAACACAATCCCATCATTTTTGTCGTTGTATCCACAGCTTCTAGCACAGAATCTGACCATAATAGCACTTTACAAATGATTGTTGAAAGAATGAACAAATTTGTTTGAGGCATCCTATAGAAAGAGTGTTCTATTTAGAATCAGATGTCCTGGGTTCCTCCTTGGGTCTCAGTTTCCTTGCTCATGATCTGTAGGAGGTTAGATTATATGACCTTAGGTTTTTCTAGTTCTGAACCTGTTATTATTATTTTTAAAAGTTCAGCTCCATTTTTAAATTTTTATTAAATATTTATTTATTAATATTTATTGGGCAAAACCAAGTACCAGATACTGTGGGGCATATAAGGTCATAAAGTTCTCAAAAAGTTTGTAGTCTGGGAGAGGAAAATGTAACACAAATCCATAAGCCTTCACTGTGATTTCCTTGGGTCACTTATGATCGTATAGTTCTGTTCTTTGTTTTATCCGTGGATGGGTGAATTCTCTATCGTGACGCTTTGTTGAACATGGGTTGAGGGCATGAGTAGCAGTATCCATGGGGTTGGGTCATTGAACTCACCCAGTAAGCAAGCCAGAAGAAAGAAATGGACTTTGAGAAGTCCCATACCTTGTTCCGGTTTGCATTGCAGAAAGAATACAACAAAGAATTGGAAAGCAAACAATACATGACTCCTAAGTGAACATCCCCTATTTCGCTTGGGCTCAGCAGAGCATTGGGCGTCCCTTCATGCTGAGTTCCAGTTATAGTGATAGGCTTTAGTAACCCACCCACTCAATATATATGGTTCCACACAGTCCCCAAAAAGCTAGCATGATGTTGGGATGAAATAAAAGAGCTCTATCTCCCGAAAGCAGCAAAGGCTGTCCTTTGCCCTTTGTAGACACACCATATTTGTACCACTAGACATTTCTGCGTGTGCTGTGTTTAGAAAAGACACTGACGTTGACATCCCCAAAAAAGGAGTGATCAAGATGGCAACGGAACTGGAGATCCTGACATAGGAGTAATGGGTAAAGAAAGTGGGGATATTTCATCCGGAAAAGGAGAGAGACTCAAGGGGAGGGCACGGATCCATCTTCAAGTATTAGAAGAGCTGTCCTGAGAAAAAGAGATTGGCCTTGTTCTGCTTGTTCCCCACAGGGCAGAAACAGGATAATGGTTGTAAGCTTGAGCGAGACACATTTCAGTTTTTATGTCAGGATAAATACCCGAACATTTTATCTTTCCTAAACCGTAATGTTCTGGCTCAGGAGATAATGAGTTCCCAATGACTAGAAGTCTGTTAGTGAGAGACTGGATAGATAGACTGTAGAGGAAATATTTGTTTAGTTCTTAGTCACACTAGAAGGTCATTGAAGTCCCTTCCAACTTCTATAATTCCGGGCATGCATATAATTGTGGTGTGGGAGCTGGGGTTGGTGCTAGGAAGAGAGAAATGGGATGCCATTTTCAAACCTAGCTAAATGGCTCAGCGGATAGAGTGCCAAGTCTAGAGTCAGGAGGACCTGGCTTCCACTCTGGTTTCAGACACTCCTAGCTATGTGACCCTGAGCAAGTCCCTTCATCCCCATTATCTAGCCATTACTACTCTTCTGCCTTGGAACTGATTCTTAGCACTGATTCAAGAGAGAAAGGTTTAAAAAAAATCTAGGGTATATAAATGCTTTCTCCTAACTCTGGTCATCAGCTTACACAAAAGGCTGAAGTGAGTTAGATCTTCATCTCATTTAGTGATCTCCACACTGCCATTCTCCTAGAATGCCCTCCTTTCTTCATCCAGGAAAGACCTCAGAGTCCATTACCAACATTCCCTTGGCACAGTGTCCAGCGTGGAGCTGGAAGATTGTTGTCTTTCGTACTCTAAGAGGACCAAAATGGCACCATCATTTTGGGTCAATGTACAGTGTGTCCCGCTGTGACTGATCTGACCAATACGAGCTCATAATAAGCACTCAAGAAATGCCTGGTGCCCTGCCTTGCCTGGAATTAGCATCAAGAGCTCCTCATGTGGAACAAATGTGAAGTCAGGTGCTAGGGCTCCCCTGGCCAAGCTAAGAGGTAGGAGGAGGGGAAGGGACTGAGAGGTCAGGGCGACCTCTTTCTGGGTCAAGTAAATGATGACAGTAAGCCTGGTTTTCCACCTGTTACTGACATCACTCGCCTCCCCAAAATAACATTTCCATTAGGGACAGGTAGGCTTTCAGTGACCGCTCAGGGTTACTGTTAGTGGATCCCATAGTTGGCTCTTCAAGGATGCCCTCATGAATGCAAAATGTTGTCACTGGACTAATTGCCAAAAGAAGGTTCACATTAGAGCACTGAACTTGGAGTCAGACAGTCCTGGCTTTGATACATTCGCTGTGAGGGATCAAACAAGTGATTCCATCCCCAGTTTACTTATCCACAAAGTGGAAATGAGAGGTAGCATGGTGTAGTGGTTAGAGAGCCGGACTCTGAGTTAGGAAGAGCCAGATGGCAGTCCTACCTCTGAAACATAGTAGCTACATGTACCTGGGCAAGTCACCTAATCTCGTGGGGTCCCAGTTTTTTCCTCTGGCAGTTTCCTAAAGAGCCACATGAATGTCAGGAAAAAAATGGCTAGTGTTTTTGGCCATGCTTAGTGTATGTAAGCGGTGCCAATACAGTTTGCTTTGGAAGATCGTCTAAGGGTTGTATCTCACAACCACCCAGTGAATTTGGTAATGCCAGTACCGTGGCCTCCATTTTGTACATCATAGGACCATAGATCTAGAACCTGAAGGGACCTCACAGACCAAGCTGCCCAGCTTTCTAGGTGAAGAAACTGAAGCTTAAAAAGGTTGAGTGAGTGACTTGCCCAAGGACACATAAATGATCACTGACAAACATGGACCTCAAATGGGAGTTTTATGACTTCCAGTTGAGTTTTCTTCTCACCTGTTTCTTTTTTATTTTAAATTAAATTTATTGACTTATTTGTATGCTTTTTACATTAAAATACCCAGGTAATGCCCTTCCTCTGTAGCATTCTCACAGGGTCCCCCTTAGGGCTTGTTCAAACAACATGGCAGACAAGGATACATGGTCATCATGGGTACTGATCATTCTGATCAAGAGTGTTGTGTACCTCTGGTAGAGGTCCTTGTGGGCTGCTGTAGCCCCCCTAAAATCTATGTATTGCAAAAAAAAAAAAACAAACCCAAATCTATGTATTGGTTCCAAGGCAGAAGAGTGGTAAGGGCTAGGCAATGGGGGTTAAGTGACTTGCCCAGGGTCACACAGCTGGGAAGTGTCTGAGGTCATATTTGAACCCAGTTCCTCCCATCTCTAGGCCTGGCTCTCAACCCACTCACTATAAGCCACCCAGCTCCCCCAAAGAGTTAGAGTTCATGGACCCATTTTCCAGTCAGAGAGACAGAGGGTAGCAATGAAGTTCAATACCAAGGCTTATCAGATCTTACAGGAGGGTGAGGTTATTCTAATAATGAGCTTGCTGGGGCAAGGGGAGAAATCCCAAAGTATGCAGTCAGGTGAGAAGTGACTAAGGAAGGGTTTTCACCTTTCAACCTCAGTTTCCTCGTGTGTAAAATGGGAATATGAGAACCCCTACTTCACAGAGTCGCAAGGATCAAATTAGATAGCTTACCTAAAGTTCTTCACAAACAAAGCCCTGTATAAATGCTAGCTGTTATTATTACAGGTAGAATAAAATAGGATGTCAGAGCTAGAAAGGGTTTTAGAGTTCTAGTTCAGCCTCCTCTTCCTTCAGATGGGGAAAATTGAGGCTTCACTTAAGTGGCTATTTGCGTGATGTTTCCCCTTCTCAACTCACAGAAGTGCGTCCAGTAATTTCTTATCACCCCTATGCTAGAGAAGAGGAGGTCATTAAATTTGATTCAAATGAGTTTCCCTCATTATTTTGCAAGTGGCCTGTGCCCCGAGGGGAAAGATGTTATTCTATAAAATAACACGTTAAAGAATTAACGTAATTAATATCACATTCAAGCCCTAGAGTCAGTGAAACACGTCAGGGCTCCGGGGTTTTGACGAGCCGAGCCGAATTCTCTTTGGCTTTGGTCCCTCGAGGGTAGTCTTAGTGCACTCTTGGGCTTGCTGTACTCTTTGACATTGACGTGCAAGGAGAGGCCCCATCTGATAGAGGGAGCATTTTTCTCAGCATACCAATCTGGTCAATTTGGATATTAAAACATTACACAAGAGGGCAGCTGGGTGGCTCAGTGGATTGAGAGCCAGACAGACAGAAGTCCTGCGTTCAAATTTGGCCTCAGACACTGCCTAGCTGTGTGACCTTGGGTAAGTCACTTAACCCCCATTGCCTAGCATTTACTGCACTTCTGCTTTGGAACCAATACACAGTATTGATTCTAAGAGAGAAGGTAAGGGCTAAAAAAACCAACCAAACAAAAAAAAAAACAACAAGCAAAAAATCACCCAGGACGTGATGGTGTACATTCAAAGTAAAGTTTCCAAAGCTTTTTTTGGCAACAGGGAGAGCCTGATTTATCAAAACATTGAGGAAAACTTATTTGAATAAAACTTTAATGACCTCATCTCCTCTAACTTAGAGGTAATAGAAATTATTGGATATAATTATGAGTAGAGAAGAAGGAAATAAAGGAAATGAACCACTTAACCTAAGTCTCAATCTATTGGAAGAGGAGATTAGATCAGATGTCTAACATTAGATTTTGTTGTTGTTTTTGTTTAGTCATTCAGTTGTATCTGATTCTTTGTGATCCTGTGGAATATAGCAATGCTATCCATGATATTTTCTTGGCAAAGATCCTGGAGTGGTTTGCCATTTCTTTCTTAAGTGACTTGCCCAGAGTCACACAGTTTGTAAGTGCCTGAGGCAGTATTTGAACTCTGATCCCAGAACCACCTAATTTCCTAACATGCTATTTTGTTCTATAATAATAGCTATTGGGGAAAAAAAAAAGGCCTCAGGTCTTTTAGCTTCCAATCTTTCTGCCATTCCCAGACTTCTGTGACTAGCCCACCTTCCTTTCTGGTTGTACACTTTCTCCTTTATGCATCTTTCCCCATTTTTTATGCAACAAAACATTCAGCAATATGCTACAGATGGCTCATGCCACCCTGCAGTTTTCAATAGCCCTTTGGGTTACTTGTAATTGGACATGCTGAGCATTTTCACTGAATGTAAAACTTCCCTGATTGACGACTTTTTTATTGTTTCATCTGTTATAATTGTCTCCTCCAAAAAATTATTGTTCTTTTTAGAAATTTGGTTCAAGTGTGATTGCATCTTGCTTTAAACAAACCTAGTTTATGAAATTTATTTATAAAACACAAACCAGAGGGTAAGAATTTGCTTTTTGAAGAAAGCATTTTTTTTACTTTGTTAAAGGACTTGATTTTTTTTAAACCTTTATTTTTCTTCTAAGAATCAATATGAAGTATTGGTTCCAAGACAGAAGAGTGGTGAGGGTACAACTAGGAAATATTTTAGGTCACATTTGAACCCAGTACCTCCCATCTCTAGGTTTGGCTCTCTATCCATTGAGCCTCTTAAATGCCCCCTCCATAATTCTTTAAACCATTTGTGTGACCCGGAGCAACCTGTTTAACCTCTCTGGCCTCAATGACCTCATTTGCAAAACGAGGACATTTTATTAGATGTACTCAGGTTCCCAATCTAAGCTCCTGTGATGCACAAGTTGTCTGAGTTGTTTAAGCTTTTCAATTCTACTCAATACGCTTTTACTAAGTATCCTGTGCTAAATGCTTAGGACAGCAAGATGCTGGCATCTGCCAGAGCTTGCCCTTGGCCTTTGAGTACCCAGATCATTCCAAAGGTAGTGAATTGGGGCAGTGGGGTGATGTATAAAGTGCTAGCCTCAAAGCAAAGGCCTGAGTTTGAATTCTGCCTCTGATGCATACTGGTTGTGAGCCCTGAGCATTAACATTAACTTGTCAAGAAGATGCCAACTGCTGTTGGGAGAGAAAATTTCCTCTCCAAGGAGTTCCTTATACCATTGAAATCATTTTTTGAGTCCCTATTAACAAATTCCTTTTTAGAAATATAGCTATTTACTAAAACAAGGTATACTTCTATAAATTTGCACTCCAATCTCTAACTATTCTTGATCTAAAAAGAAATTGTAGTACAGCACTGAAGTGACTGAATGCCTGTATGAAAACCAGATTGAGGGTACTTTGCTAGCCTCAAAACCATCAATGAGTAAGGAAGATGTCTACTACAAGCATATGAAGAATTCTCCTGGCATAATGGGCAGATGAGAACAATTTGTTTCAACAGTCATGAAGGCAGTAGAAGTGAGTGCTGTGATATGTTTAGGAGTTTGGTCAGACTTTGAAGAGACTAAGGCCATCTACTAAATTCTAGGCCATAACAAGTCATCCTGATTTTTGTCTTGCCACTGGCCTTTGATGCTTCTGGAAGAATGAGGCTGATGACTCTGTGCAGCTCTAATTCACTTAAATTCAATTCATGGCTTTATAGTACCAATAAAGTCCAATAGCAAGAGATAGAAAAGAAATTCCATTAAAATACCTGTATACAATATAAAATACCTGGGAGACTACCTTCCAAGACAAACCCAAGAACTATATGATCACAACTATAAAACACTTTTCACATAAATAAAATCAGATCTAAACAAATGGAAAAACATTCATTGCTCATGGGTAGGTCGAGCCAATAAAATAAAAATAACAATTCAACCTAAGTTAATTTTACCTCTTTGGCACCATATCAATCAAACTATCCAAAAATTATTTCATGGTGTTAGAAAAAAATTCATTTGAGAGCCAAAACATTATCTTATGATATCATTAGTGCTCTTTAAAATGAAGGATGAACAATAATAACAACAACCTTTTTGATCTCGGGCAAACTCTTTACCTCCCTGGGCTTCAATTTCATCATCTGTTAAATAGGGGAGCCTGGATGGCTTCTGAGGTCTCTTCCAGTTCTAGATCTGTGATACTTTTCTAGGGACCTTTTATTTAGTTTCCACTGGAATCTATGTCTTTAGTGGTCCTATGGCATACTTGCTTCTAACAAGTGATTGTGTGTTCTTATCCCACAAAGGATAAGCAAGTGGTGAACTCATTGATTTTTCAAGTATCAAGCTTTGCCAGAGGTAAACACCCAAGATGTGCTGGTAATTAGGTAGTAGAGGAATCATAAACCTTACCTTGTGGGAAGCAGCTTGATAAAAGAGGAGAACCTCTAACTTCCACCAGCAATCATTGGCTGTACCACAAAATCTGTTGGGGATCAGAACTCTTGACATCTTTAGACTTGGTCAGAGAGCACATGCAAACTGAACTCCACAAACCAATTACATAATTTTCCTATAGAAAGAAATATAATGGAAACTATCAGTACGGACAATTGAGGGAAATAAAATCTATAATAAGCACTCTTCTAAGTAAATGGACTATTAGGGAAACAGTTAACTTAATAAAATGCTCATAAAGCTATCAAAAAAGACTTCTATATAATGAAAACAGAACCCTGAGCAATAATATGAAATATCTAACAAACAATTTTTCTTGTAAAGATGTTTAAAACTCATTTGCTTTTCTAGGGCTTTTTGGGTCAACTGTTCTCAAACCAAGGGCAGAGGTGAGGCAGGGTAAGACAGACAAATAAAGGAAGGAGGTGAAGAAGAGGCAGAGAAAGAGAAACTGTGATAGAGATAGAGAAAAAAAAATAAAAGAAAAAGAGACTGTGACATCAACAAGAATAGTAGTGAGCTGAAAATAGCTTCTAATACCAGGGAGGCAGTTAACTGGCAAAGGTATAGGGCTCTAGACCTGGCATCAAGAAGTGTTTAGTTGTGTATGACTCTTTGAAATCCCTTGGACCATACATGTCAATGTCATCTATGGACTTTTCTTGGCAAAGCTACTAGAATCGTTTGCCATTTCCTTCTCCAGTAGATTAAGGCAAACAGAAGTTAAGTGATTTGCCCAGAGTCACACAGATGATAATCAGAGGCAGGATTTGAATTCAGGTTTTCCTGACTCCAGGACCAGCATTCTAATCACTGAGTAGCCACCTAGCTACCTCTGAAATGAGGAAATTCAAATTTGGCCTCAGATAATTACTTATTAAATGCCTATTTCATCTTCTATCCCTCTTCCCTCCCTGCCTCTCTCTTTCCTTCCCTCCCTTCCTCCTTCTTTCCCTTCCTTCCTTCCTTCCTTCCTTCCTTCCTTCCTTCCTTCCTTCCTTCCTTCCTTCCTTCCTTCCTTCCTTCCTTCATCACTAGAATGTCATGGGGATTAAGACATGAGAAGAGAAAGGTAGGAGACTAGATAATGGAGGGTTTTAACACCAAACAGGAATTTATATTTAATCCTAGAGGTAATAGAAAATCTTAGAGTTTATTGAATAGAGGGACCTTTGCCTTTGGAAGATTAATTTTATAGCTGAGAGAAGGACGGACTGGAATGGAAAGAGATTTGATGTATGGTGACCAGCTGAAAAACTATTTAATTCTCATAGGCATGAAGGGACTAGGGCTTGCTTCAGGGTAGTGGCAGTGTCAGAGGAGAGAAGTGGTTATGAATGAAAGATGTTAAGAAGATAAAATCAACAAGACTTGGCTACAGATTGGATATGGGGATGAGAAAGAGTTAAGAAATAAGGACGATACTATGTTTCATGCCTGGGTAATTGGAAGGATAGAGGCATCTAAGATGATCTTGGTGAATCGAGTGAGAGCATACATGCACGCACACACACACACACTTAAAAAAAAAAACTTTTCAATTTAATTTTAATTCCAACAAGAATCAATTTTTCAAAAAGACCACATTTAGTTTAAAAATTAACCAGTTTAACAATGGTTAAAATTTAATGGACTAAATTGACATGGGAATGGTGATGAAGGGAATAATCAACTATGTAGGATAGTGTCTTCTCTGTGTCATGTACTGTGCTTAAAAACTTTAGAAATGTTATCTCATTCAATCTTGACAAAAAACCTTTTGAGGTAGGCTATGATTTATTATGCTAATGCTATTATACCTATTTTATAGTTGAGGAAACTGAGGCAGAGGTCAAGTGATTTGCCCAAGGTCATATAGCTAGTAAGCATCTAAAACCAGATTTGAACTCAGATCTTCCTGACTTCAAGTCCAGAATTCTTATCAGATGATCTACTCAGCTACTTGGAAGGAAGGAAGGAAGGAAGGAAGGAAGGAAGGAAGGAAGGAAGGAAGGAAGGAAGGAAGGAAGGAAGGAAGGAAGGAGGGAGGGAAGGAAGAGAGGAAAAATATCACAAGGCACTCAACTCCCAAATTCAAGAGTTTTCACTGGCTGTCTCCTATGCCTGGAGCACTCTCCTTCCTCATCTCAATTCCATATTCTGCATGAAGTCTTTACTAGGACTCTTTAATGCTCAGGCCTTCCCTCAGTCTATGATTTCTAATTTATCCTATGAATAGTTTGTAAATGTGTTCACATGTCTACTCCATTAGAATACAAGTTCCTCCAGAGCAGAAACTATTTCTTTGTTTCCCTAGTGCCTATCATAGTGCCTGGCAAAGGTGCTTGTTAATTTAATTTCCTGGTGTTCTCTGCCATTTTCCCAGAGAGGCAGAGCCAGATGTTCATCAAAAGAGTGACTCTTTAGGAAATTTAAAATAGCTTCCGGTGTTCCTGATGGGAAAACAAACAAACACTAATTTGGGAGATCAAGATTTTCCCCTTATTATTCATGTGACCTTAAAGACAAGCACTGTAATGCCTCATTTTTTTTCTTCTATAAAATGTGGGTAGTGATACCTACAGCATTTTTGTCTTGAGGTCATTGGGAGGCAAATGTCCAGCCTGAAAGTGCTATTTAGATAAGATGAGATATCTATTTTATTGCTAGTTTTCTTTCTCCACTTCCTCCTTCTCCTACTTCTCTTTATCCTTCTCTTACTCCTCTTTCTCTTCTTCCTTCTTCTTATCTTTCCATCTTAGAATCAATGCTAAATATCAGTTCCAAAGCAGAAGAGTGGTATGGGCTAGGCAGTTGGGATTAAGTGACTTGCCCAAGGTCACACAACTAGGATGTTTCTGAACTGAGATTTGAAATCAAAACCTCCCTTCTCCAGGGCTGGCTCTTTATCTACTCAGTCACATAACTGACCTTGCTGATTTACTTCTAAGAGATTTTTGTGACAAAGATGAATTAAAATATTTCCCTTCTAATATAGGGTAAAGTAGAAGCTGAATTCCATTTAGTCACTGCTGAAGAAGCTGAAAAAAATCCTGTTGGTAAAGCTCGGAAAGAACCAGAACCCCTGGACAAGCCCAAGTGAGTAGAAACCCATCTTTCTAATCCTCTCAAAGAGCAGGAAACATGCTTAAGGTTTAGTCCCCTCTGAGGAGTCATATGTATTTGCCTAGAGTCATGTTGGAGAACCTATTGTATGCATGCCAGAAGGGGGCACTCAGAGCCTTCTCTGTGAGCACGTGTGCCATTGCCCCAGCACAGAGTTAGCCAGAGTTTATTACTAAAAAGCCCAAGGGATGCAGAGTTGGGATGCTCCCCTCTTCCTCTCCACACAGTTTGCAGTTTGGGCACTTGGTCTCTAAAAGGTTCACCATCACTGGCCTAGAGGAATGTCTCAGCAAGAGAATTTCTCAAGCCTAAGGACCTATCTCATGGACCTTCAGAGCCCTAAATCTGGGGGTAGTGATATCAACAGAGTTTTTGTCTTAAGATTTAAGTTTCCTAATATATCATTTCTTGTTTCACATTTACTCTATCTCTCTAGCTAGGTTGTAAACTCCTTGAGAGCAGTAAGAATTTAACTTTGCATTGACTAACAGGATGGTACATACATGTGCTAGGTATTTGTTTATTCACATTCATTGTTTTGTTTTATTTTGTTTTTAAAACCCTTACCTTCCATCTTGGAGTCAATGCTCTGTATTGACTCCAAGGCAGAAGAGTGGTAAGGGCTAGGCAATGGGAGTTAAGTGACTTGCCCAGGGTCACACAGCTGGGAAGTGTGTGAGGCCAGATTTGAACCTAGGACCTCCTGTCTCTAGGCCTGACTCTCAATCCACTGAGCCTCCCAGCTGCTCCCTATTCACATTCATTGTTAAACACATCTGTGAATTAATTTATTTATTGAAGGACAACATAGCATAATGTATAGAGTCCTGGACATAGAATCAAAAGGACCTATGTTCAAATCTTCCTTCAATAACTTATTTAACCTCTCAGTCTCAGTTTCCTAGCCTCTAAAATGAGAATAACAATAATTGTTAACCCCAAAATGTTCTTGTGAGGATTTATAAAGTGTATAAAGAGCACTATATTAATGCTGACTATTACTGTTGTTCTATAAGACTTTGTCAGATAACTTGCCAGGCAACAAGGTGGCATAATGGATAGAAGTGACAGCCCTGGGGTCGAGGACCCGAGTCCAAATGCAGCCTCAGACACTTATAAGCTGTGTGATCCTGGGCAAATCACTTAACCCTTTTTGCCTCCGTTTCCTCTTCTATAAAATGGATTAGAGAAGGAAATGGCATGCCACTCCAGTACCCTTGCTAAGAAAACTCCAAATGGAGTCACAAAGTCAGACATAACTCATTGAGTAAATAACAAAAGGTAAATTAGAGAAAACTGGAAATTCTTAAGTCCCAGAGACAACATTAACATCAGGAAATATATCAATGGAGGAACCATTCTAGTCATTACAACAAGACAAGGGTCATCATTTAAAATAATCTTTTTTTCCACTTCTTAAAGATTTCACTCATGTAGCCTCTACTTTTGAACTGGAGGGTTCCAGAAGGTCTTAGTAAGAAATGCTCTTAACTCTAATTGGCACTTATCTGAAATGGTGGCAAAATGATAGGATTCTATGACTCATTACATCCTTGTTTCTTCCCACCTAGCCGCCCAGACACCTCCTTCTCCTGGTTCGTGAGTCCCTTCAAGTGCTTGTATCACCTCATCTGGAAGAATTACAAGAAGTACATCATCATTGGCTTCATTCTCATCATCCTTATCATCTTCCTGGTGCTTTTCATCTACACGCTGCCTGGAGCCATCAGCCGCAAGATCGTTGTGGGCTCCTAGAGGACTTTGCTCCTTTTCTGATTTTATTTTTCATTCATTATCTTCATCAACAACAAATATTTATTGCTATATGCAGAGACTTGTACTAGATTCTTCTTGGGTGGGGGCAAGAGTAATACATGGATGAATGAAGTATGACCTAATGGGAAATTAAGTGCAAATCACTAAAGACTAAATAAAAGAAATGCTCTGGTCTCCTCTTGTCACATAGAACCTTGCTCGCCAGACAGAATGTCTTCTGAAATGTCACCCATTGCCAAGATTAGAGACTAACTCCTAATCTCGGTATACTCCACTGAGACTTTCTTTTGTAGAAATCAATCTATATTTTGGGTGTAAATGTATATTTTGTCTCAATCTGGTAGGTTTAAACTAATGTCTGAAATTTTAGAACAAATATGTTTTCTGGTTCTGATGAACATTATTTATGACACAAGAACTATTATTTCTAATTAGGTAAAAGCCCTATCCTGTCCCTTATGGGTATATTTTATAGCTTTTTAGTGTTTTACAAAAGCATATAGTATCACATATGATCCTTAAAGCAGTGGTATTATTGTCAACATTTTGCAAGTCAGGAAACCTGAAAGAAATCAGAAAAAAAAATCACTTAGCCAAGAGCACACATCTGATCAGTGATGGGGCTAGGACGAGAACTCAAGCCTTCTGATTTCCACTTCAGCCCTCTTCCCTGTACCATGCTGCCTCCTTTTCCATATTTGAATAATTAGCTCAAGACATGGAGTGGTCTGACCATAGCAGCTGCATGCCAACTGGATGAGCCAATATCAGACAAATGGTGGGCTCTGTCAAGTCCCAGAAGCTGAGCCAAGGCTCATACAAGCAGGATGCACTCACTTGCTAATGTTTCAAATAGGTTGTTCAATTGTATAACTATTAAGTGTCTAAGATAGGATTTGATCTCGAGACCTCCTGATTCTACATTCTACTACATTATGTATGTACCTCCTCAAATATAGTACTTTCTGCTTTTATAACATGATTTATTTCAGCTTTTGTCTGTTTTGTGGGTTATCATTGACCCCCAGGTTTATCATCTTCCTGGGACCAGTCTTCTGGTGTTGGGTCTTTCCACGCTTGGTTCTTCTGATGCTTGAACAATAGGTTCATGGTCTCTCATGGGCTCTTTTCTGCTTAGTAGGACCTACTAGAGATTGTAATTCTCTGACTCACCTTCAAGGAGCCAGGTGTAACACCAGGCCACAATCCTGGATCAGATAGGATTTGGGAGATGATTTAGATTCAAAATCATTTTTACATTTCAGAATTATACAAGAAAATCTGAAACATTTGTTTTAACTCAAAAAAAAAAAATTCTGGCAATACAAAGAAAGACAAAAGACAATCCTTGCTTTCAGAGAATTTACATCGTAAGGGCAAGGGGGAGACCACATAAAAAATTGTAAGCTAAAAAGGGATGAGAAGGAGAAAAGGGTATTTGGCTGAGAGTCAGGATGGAGGAACCCAAAGGTGTGCAGCCTGGTGGAATGTGGAGATGACTGGCCTGGGCACTTTTCTTAAATGGAGATTCTGAGAGAAGCTATCCACCTTCCAATGAGATGAAGGAGGCTCAGAGGCATAGAATACTGAAGAATGAGTTCTGGGGCTGAAGTGATTTTCCATGATGAAGAGGTCCCTGGGTCATAATGGAGAAATTCATAAGGGTGCAGCCAGCCAGGCTAAACACAATGTATCATGCATGATAAGCTCCAAATGGAGGCATGATGTACACAGAATCAATGTAGTTAAAATTAGAAGGGAACAACTATGAAAAATCGTTGCTGAAAGTTTCTCTGACAAAAATCTGATATCCAAGATATAGAAAGAATGTATTCTAATATATAAGAACAAGAGATATCCCCCCCAAAAAATAGGCTTTCAAAGAGGAAGAACATGTAGTTCTTAAAGGAATAAAAGAAAGTTATCAACAGTCATGTAAAAATACTCCACATCACCAATAGAGAAACAGAAATTAAAACAGCTCTGAGGTTCTACCTCATATCTATATATTGGCAAAGATGATTAAAAAAGAAAAATGACTGTTGCTGGAGAAACTGTAGGAAGACAGAAAGGTGCCGGACTCAAGATAAAAAATGAGATATACATTTTGGGGTGCAGTCAATGAATGCATTTGTTGTACTTGACTATGCCTAATTAGAAGAAGGATTTTTATACTGGGAGTTAGTGAGGGAGGCTGGGAAAATATTCTTGAATAAGGGATGAGGAAGGAAGGGAGGGAGGGAAGAAAGGAAGGAAAGTAAGGGAGAAGGATAGTGAGAGAGATAGAAGGAAGAATAAAATTGTTTCAGAATTGATGTTTTTCACTTTTAGATTAGCACAAAAGTTCCAGAATAGGATAAATTAAAATGTTTTCTTAATATTTTAAAAAATAAAGTAGAGAGGGGAAGATGGTTACAATCAGTTTTCATAACCTTTATGGGTCTGTCAAGCTAAAAAATCTTAGGTTTTAATATTCTATTACTGCTTCAGTACAGTCAACGAAGACCCAAAATGGTTCCAGTAAAATGTTCTGTAATTTAAAGAGTTTGTGCTGGAACAATAAACAGGGAAACCTTTTAGTTTCTCATCTTTCACTCCTAAGGGATAATGTAGGCAGTGCAATTACCTAGCCCAATCTTTTCTCTAGAATGATGGGAGTCAGTAGGATACATAGTATAAAATAGTATGAGACTGAGCCCTGAATATCTTTTCTTTGAAGCAAGACATTTTCCTGTTGTAAATCTGAAACCTCAACAAGGTGCTCTCTATTCTCACTGATGACTTTCTCTGTGAGAGTAACTTTCTCTTCATCCTTGAGTGTTAATCATTTTCAGCTTGATAGAGTGGGGAAGGCATTGGTGTGGGAGTCAGAAGTAGGCTTCAGTTCTGGCTCAGTCACCTTGGGGATCCTGAAAAAGGCACGTAAACTTTCTAGGCTTGAGGATCCTTATCTGTTGAAATGAGATAGCTGGAGAGGATAATTTCTACATTCTTGGCCAGCTCCATATCTGATGATCCTAGGAACAAATCATCATAATACCAACTCTATCTCCTAGGAGTATTGTGTGTATGAAATGTGATGTCATATGTAAAATGTTTTGTGATGTGATGTAGTAGCACAAAGACAGCTGGCTTTCTTCTTTTACTGGCAACTTTACATTGAAGTGGGAGAGGGAGGAAAGTATTTATTAAGCAACTACTATAGGCTGAACACTGTGCTAAATAAATGCTTTACAAAATATTTCCCTACATCATCACAACTCTTTGAAGGAGATGTTATTATTACCCTCATTTTGCAGTTCAGGAAACTTAGGGAACTGAGTCAGACAGAGGTTAAGTGACTTACCCAGGTACATACAGCTCATAACTGTCTGGAGCTGATTTTGAACTTGGGTTTTCCTGACTCTAGACCCAATATTCTCCCTACTGCACCACTAATTAAGGTGGGAAAAGAACAGGTTTTGAGGTCAGAGGTCTTGATTTCATATCCTAACTCTGTGATTTTGGAGGTCACATCCCCTCTCCAGGCCTAAGTTTCATCATCTATAAAATTTTAAAGTTTGGATCAGATGATCTGAGGTCACTTGGGTCTCTAAATTCTATTGTCATAGTCTAGACATGTTTTTGTGTATGTATGTATGAAAAGTCAATCATTAAGTAACCTTGTATTATGTATCTATTACTGTGCTAAACATGAATGAGACAAAGAAAGGGAGTCTTTGATCTCAAGGAGCTTAGAGATAAATATGTTTAAAAGATATGGAGAGTGTTCAAACATTTGAGAAGGAAGGGGAGAGGAGGAGGAAAAGAAGAAAAAGAAGAACAAGGAGGAGGAAGCAGCAGAATAAGAACAAGAAGAGGAAGAAGAGAGAAGAGGAGAGAGGAGGAAGGAGAAGAGGAAGAGGAAGGGGAAGGGGAAGAATATAATGATGAAGAAGGTTGTTTCAGAAATGATAGCAGAAGAATGTTTGACAAGGTTTTCACTTTTAAATTAGTCCAAAAATTTCAGATTAGAATAAATTTAAGATGTTTTCTTAATATCCTAAAAGAGTCAACAGAGGGAGAAAGGGGGGTGTTGTCAGCTTCCATATGGGTCTTTTCAGCTCCAACATTCTGTGCTTTGATATACTGTTACTGCTTCAGAGCAATCAGTTAATGATGACCCAAAATAGCTCCAGTAAAATGTCTAGGTCCTAACACATACAAACAGTGTGACCTTGGAATAAGTCATGAAACTCACTGCCCCAAGCAAATATCCAAAGCTAGAAATTGTAGGGCAATTACTAATCCATAATTGGGTGAAGGGGTTTCCCTCAGGTATTCTCTATGCCAAAAAATTGCATAATTAGGGGATGGGAATCAATATCTTTTATTTTTATTTTTTAATATTTTTCCATGTTTACATGATTCATTTTCTTTCCCTGCCCTCTTTCCTCCCCCTTCCCAGAGTTGAAAAACAATTCCACTGGGTTATAAAAATGTTATCACTTGATGCCCATTTCCATATTATTCCTTTTTGCAACAGAGCAATCTTTTAAAACCAAAACCCCAAATCATGTACCCATATAAACAAGTGATAAATTGTATGTTTATTCTGCATTTCTACTTCCACAGTTCTTTCTTTGGATGTGGATAGCATTCTTTCTCATAAATCCCTCAGAACTGTCCTGGGTCACTGCATTGCTTCTACTAGTAAAGTCCATCACATTGAAATATTCTACAATGTTTCCTTTTCTGTGTACAATGTTCTCTTGGTTCTGCTCATTTCACTCTGCATCAGTTAATGGAGGTTTTTCCAATTCATGTAAAAATCCTTCAGTTCATCATTCCTTACAGCACAATAGTCTTCCATCACCATCATATGCCACAATTTGTTCAACCATTCTCCAATGGAGGGACAACCCTCATTTTCCAATGTTTTTGCCACCACAAAGTATGAATATTTTTGTATAACCCCTTTTTATTATCTCTTTGAGAGTACAAACCACTTAGTAGTGGTATTGATAGATCAAAGGGCAGGAATTCTTTTAAAACCCTTTGGGCATAATTCCAAATTCCCTTCCAAAATAGTTGGATCAATTTACAACTCCACTGGAAATGTATTAGTGTCCCAATTTTGCCACATTCCCTCCAACATTTATTATTATCCTTAACTGTCATCTTGGCCAATTTTCTAGGTGTGAGGTGGTACCTCAGGGTTGTTTTGATTTTTATTTCTCTATAATCAAGAGGGATTTAGAACACTTTTTATGTGATTATTGATAGTTTTGATTTCTTTGTATGAAAACTGTCTATTCATGTCCCTTGACCATTTGACAATTGGGGAATAGCTTGATTTCTTTTACATTTGACTTAGTTCCCTACAGATTTGAGAATTTTTTTTCTTTGTCAGAGATTGTTGTTATAAATTTTTTCCCAGTTTGTTACTTCCTTTCTAATCTAATTGGTTTTGTTTGTACAAAAACTAAAAAAGCAATATCTTGTTAATTTTAAAAAATTCTCTTTTTATCCTCTCTTCTTAGAATGTTTTAAATACATAAAATAAAATATTCAAGATTTCAAAGGAAACCAATTAAATTGAAATAGTTAAAAATATTTTCAAACAGTTCATAGATCCTAGGTTAATCTTTGAAAATAAAAATCCCACAGTTAATTCATTTATAAGCAAATAATTAACATATAAACCTCTTATATAATTTATTTGCCAAAATGTGTGCTTTTATGTACTATTTCCTAAATCAGGACAGACATACCTATTAAACTTTTATACCCAGCATGACTAGAATTCTAACCAGTTTCCATTTTAAAATTTTCTACATTTTATAGAGATTATATGTAGATTTATAGTACAAGGCAAATGGGCTAGGGTTTCCTCCCCCCTTCAAAAAACAATAAAACTGGGGTCAAATAGGTAGCTCAGTGGATTCAGAGCCAGGTCCAGAAATGGAATGTCCTAGGTTCAAATCTGATTTCAGGCACTTTCTAGCTCTGTGACCCTGGGCAAGTCATTTTATCCCTATTGCCTAGCCTTGACCACTCTTCTGCTTGGAACCAAAACACAATATTGATTCTAAGTTGAAAAGTCACATTTTTAAAAAAAAGACAACAAAACTTCCAGCTAGGACCAGCCTTCATGATATTTATGATGATTGAGTGAAAAAAGCATTTTAAGTGCCAGCCAAATTATTTTCATTAAAACAAAGCAATGAATCATTGCTCCAATTTCCCTAAGCTATCTCACCAGAATTACTTCCTGCTTCTAGCCACCTGCTTAAGGATTGCATAGAGTAACCTAACAGCAATTTCACTCTAAGGGTCCAGAAAGTTTGGCAGATATCCAAGATAACTGAATCTAGGCAAATGAATGGTAGTCAATAATGAATAGTGAAAATTGACATATCAGTAAATAAGAGTAAAAAATTAAACCATGAGGCTAGATTACCCAGAGGGCATTGGACCATCAGGTTTCTCAGTCCTATTGGTCCTTTCAGGAACAAGGACTTGGAAACATAATGGAAAAAACCTAGAGAAGACCATGTAAGAAGCAGCCTGGTATGATTGCAAGAACAGTAAACTCAAGAGTTAAAAGAGTTGGATCCTATTAAGGCAGCCACTTGGTAGCTGGGTGTAACCTCAGATAAATCATGTCTCTCTGAGCCTCAACTGATTTATCTATAACATGGACACAATCCTATATTAAAATTTGAAAGCTTGAGCACAGGTTTAATTGAATACAAACACTATACTACCCAATTTTCTTTGGAAGCAAAGAAGTGTTAACTTGATGTCATGATTTTCCTTCTCATCCCTAAATCAGATAGGGAATTTTTTTAGAAATAAACTTCTATAATAACTGTGGGAGTAGAAACACAGAAGAAAAACAACTGCTTGAGCACATGGGTTAATGGGGATATGATTGGGGCTGTAGACTCTAAACAATCATCCTAATGCAAATATTAATAATATGGAAATAGATCTTGATTGATGACACATGTAAAACCCAGTGGAATTGCTCCTTGACTACAGGCTCATTTTGTTGGGAGGAAGGGAGAGAAAGAACATGAATCATGTAACCATGGAAAAATATTCCAAATCAACTAAATAAATAAAAAATTTTTAATAAAAAATAAAGGAAGGGGAGAGAGGAGAGAGAGATATTCACTTAAAATACCTTCCTCAAGGTATAATTAAAGATTAGAGATCTGTTAGTAAATTACCTTCCTACTTATTCATTGAAAGTATAATAGTGAGAGTATCTTTTCAAAAATATATTTTCATATACCTATGTGCATGCGCCATAGCATATGTGTCTTCTCAAATTTTGAAAAATTTAAATTTGTTTATTATTTCAAGGTCACCTAAGAATAGAAGCAAAGAGGTCCAGGAACAAAAAGCTCTAAGGAATAAGAAATTTCCCCAAAATAGCAAAATCAAAGATAATATAAACTAAAGGCGTTCTTTAGATCTTGTCCTCTAGGTATAGTGAGATTTTGGTAAAAGCCTGGGGGAGATGGTGTCAGAAGCAATAAAAATCGATAATTTCAATTTTACTATTTGCTTTTAATGTAACATTGAGCATGTCACTTCTCTCTGGACCTCAGTTTCCTTGTCTCGTTAGATAAGATTTGACCTAAAAATCCCTTCCAGCTAGAGAGTTTATGATCCCATGGTGCTAGCATGTCTGCTTAGGGTCTAGTTAAGATGGGAATAGTGACTACTAATCCTTACGTATCATAGAATCCACATGCTATATTGCTCATAAACAAGCCTGAAGGAGCAATATTAAAGCATATTTCACCCCTCTGGAAAATCTCACTACTTTGTGTGCTAGTATCAATCATTATAACTCACATCTTTTGACATTTTAACACAATAACTCCAATTGGGGCTTTAGTAGATATCTATTTTCACAGTGTGTGTTTATTATCCTCTTAATCTAGCTTGCAATAAATATTACTTTGTTAAAAAAGAAAGAAATAACCTCCCATCATAGAAAATAAGTGTCAGATTTAGTCATATGTATATTTGAACTTGCAGTGATTCTCTCTTTGGCCATTCTTGTCTTGTATGGATCCTTTGGTTCTACAGTATTTGATAACCAGAAAGCCATTTCTCTGTGGATTTGTAAACCTCAAAATTTCTTAGACTTATAAATGTTGGAAATTTCACCATTGGGAAATTTCATACTTGAAAAATTTCCTATTGATAGTGGGTCTTGGCTATTGGAATGTGAACCCCATTGGCATGAGAGTTTCCTCCTCCTCCCTTCTTAAGATTACTTTAGGACAGAAACCTTTTGCTGAACAATGGAAAGGACTTTGACCTATGCTTAAGCATAGAACAGGAATTTCTTTGAGTCATGATTGATTTTAGAATTGATACAATGGAGATACTTGGAATCAATCTCCACCCTACTCAGTCCTAACAGGATTGAGGAAGGGCTGCAGCATAGATCAAAATTTAATTATTCCAATCTCTACCCTACTCAGGTTAACAGGATTTAGGAAGGGCTGTAGCAAAGGATCAAAGATTTAATTATTTGAAAATATGACCTTCAACAGACATGTGCAAAGCCAGAGACCTCTGGGTGGTCCTGGGTTAAGCTAGAGCCACCATTGGCACAGGGAAATTGATGGACAGTGATTGGTAGATGTGAGAACTGAGGGGAGGGAACTTGGATGGTTTCCTTAAAGATAGAGGGCTCTGAAGACTCAGGGTGGTGGTTGAGGAGTTTGTCTGAGTGGTTGGAGTGTGCTCTGAGAAGCTTGCTCTGAAGGAAGCTGAAGGTGGGGGCCTCTGAGACTGTTTCTCCATTTTGGTCACGTGAGTAATAGGGACTGATCTCTTTTCTTTGCCCCAGCTATCTAAGGGGTTGGGCCTTTTGGCCCAGCCTAAACAGAAGGGGTATTTAAGCCCTATTCCCTTCTCTCCCTTTTCTCTCTCTCTATCTCTAATTCCTTTCTTCCTCCTGTTGTAATTAAACTCCATAAAAGATTGACTGCTGACTTGAGTTTTCATTTAGGAATTACATAGCTGAATTCCTTGGCGACCTTAAATTAATATATATCAGTCTTTTAAAGTGATTTCCTTGTCACAGATTGTATTTGAGAGCATTGCATTTTTTTCATGAAACTTGAGCTCTGGCTTTGGCTGTCCTTGATAATAAATAAATGAAAGAGGAAGTGAATAAATAAACACATTAATTCATAAATGAATGGCCAAACAAACAAAATTCAAATAAATAACAAGATAAATAATTAAATATTTGATCTGGTGCAGGATTTCCCTTGGTTGGAGAACTCCAGTGAAGAAACTCCCCATCAATACTTATATAAAACTCCAATGTAAATTTTAGTCAGAGATTTTCCTGGGGCTTGTAAAAAATAGACTAGAACTCTGGACTTCAATCCCCACAAGCCCTTGCTCCACTTCCCCAAAATGCCTTGTAATCTCACGCAATTCTGAGGTGTGCCGAGATCGAGGAAGGATTTAAGCTGATTGCAAAGGCTTTTGTGGCTCTTTTTTTGGACTTCCATTTTGGAGCAAAGGCGTCTCTTCCATGATGTGAGATTATCTTGTCTAGGCCACTCTGGCCTAGGCACGTGTTTCTTATCCTGCCCTTTCTTTACTCCTTAATCTTCAATAAACCTCTAAAAAATATAATACTCCTTGCAGAGAGAAACTAATTTCTACCTGCCTCAGTCTTCCCTAAATTTTAATCTTTATAGGCTCTAAAAAGTTAAAAAAATTGCCTATGGTCACACAGATTGTATGTATCAAAGGAAAGACTTTAGCATAGGTCTTCCAAACTCCAAAGGCAGACATTAATCCTGTATAACATGTGAAAGTAGAAAAGAAAGAAAAGGAAAAGGAGGAAGAGAAAGAGGCAGATCTCCAGGGCCTAAAAAATCATTCTTTCATCTCATGGACAATGGTAAGAAAAAAAGAGATATTTATTTTGTTTTGTGTCTTTTATATATTCACTAAGTTCTGGCTTAGCTGACAATTTTTTATTTTATGTTTATTATAAGTGATTTATTGGCTAGGCAGGTAAAAATTAACAGTCAGTCCAAAGACTCTCCCAAAGAGAGTAAAACAAACCATTGTATTCCTAAAACAGATAATCAAATATATCCAAAATAAACGTTAATAAATAAAAGTTAACCAAGACATAATTCAAGATCCAAATTTAAACTTCTAATTCCTATTTGGAGGAAAGCTTAGGGGTTTTACAGGTTGGGAGGGGAAAGGAGTAGTTTTTAGGGCCCTCTTTTTGTTTGGTTGCTCGTTCTGCTAATATACTTATATCTCCTCTTATGTCTAGATCATGTAGCCATTTTTATCTCATCTTAATGATTGGTGTAAGATATTGGTCTACTTTCTGCCAAACAACTTTCCAGTAATCCCAGTAATTTTTACCAAATAATGATTTCTTAGCCCCCAAACCTAGATCTATTCTTTTGTTGAACAAAAATATTTACTACTGTTTGTTGTATGTCTGTCCTGTTCCATTAATCAGTAGATTTCTATTTCTTATTCAGTATGAGATAATTTCATAATTATTGTTGTGAACTTTAGATTACTCCACCCTTCTTAGTCTAACAAAAACAGGAGTGTCTGTCTATACCCATACTTAAATATTAAGTATTTAGGAGAATGACCTATGACAGATGTGCTACCAAATGACAAATCAGAAACAATGGACAGACCCCTGGGCTGTTCTAAGTCAAGCTTAAGCTACCATTGGTACATGTAAGATGCAGAAAAGTTATGTAAAAACCATCTATATATTTGCGTCACTTCCTCTCTCTGGTCTCTTTGGTGGTGAAGAGGTGGCTGGCGGAGCATGCTGAGCATTTCAGCATCTTGGGTGGCGGCTGCTATTGTCCGGGTTTAGTGGTGAGTTTTCCTTGATACCATACTGGAGGAAGCTGAGTAGCCTAGTTCAGGTGAGTCATCTTTACTGAGCTCCATTGTAGTTTAGGCTGATTCTTTCTCCTTTACCTTCCAAGCGTTATCCTCTTAAAAAGCCACTAATCTTCAGGGACCTCGTGGCAGAGGACTTTGAACTCCCCCTGGCACAGTCCAGGTGGGAGAAATCCTACACCCTTTCCCTTTCCCTTCTCCTTAATTCCTTCCCTCTATGTTAATTAAACCACCATAAATTAAAAAGCTGACTTGGGTATTTTATTTGGGATATTCCCTGGTGACCAAAAATAACTTAGATTAGGTCACAACCCTAAAATTATTCTTACACTGCTTTATAATACAGTTAAGATCTGGTACTGCTAGACCTCCTGCCTTTACATTTTTCATTAATTCCTTTGAAATTTTTGATCTTTTCATTTTTCAAATGAATTTTATTATTTTCTCTAGCTAAAGAATATAGGTTGTTTTGGTAATTTAGTTGAGATGGCTACTTATTGTTTTGAGACCCAATCTCTCTATCTCCCCCAGGATAGAAGTCACTCACAGGCCTGATCCCAATACTAAATAGCATGTAACTTTTCATTTGTTCTCTTTTTTTCAATCTGGGCCAGTTTGCCCCTCCTTAGGCAATCCAGTGGCCCTCCATTCTGGCTGCTCATTCACCTTTGGTGTCCACCTTTCACCCATCTCTTATCTGTGGCTCTAAGAAGCTATAGCATGTAGCAGCCACTTGTTGGTAAAACTATATCAGCAGGCTGGCTCAACCAGGTTAAGGAGAATTGACAGACCTCAAACCTTCTTGTGAGTTAAAAGGATGTCTACCCAAACATGTGAAGACTTCCCCCCATAGAATGGGTGGATGAAAATAATTCATTCCAAAAACCACAAAGGCAGCTGGAGCAGGAGCTATGGAGCACTTAGAGCTTGGTCAGACACAGAAGATGCTATGGTCATCCACTGCATCCTGGACCATAACCACTCATCCTGAATTTTGTTACACCAATAGACTTTGATAACTCTGGAAGAGAATGAGGCTAAAGACTTTGTTCGATTCTTCTTCACTTAAATCCAATTCATGTGCAAGTCAAGACATCATCCCACAATTTCATGATCTTTGAAACTGAAGGTCTAGGGGGAAGCTAGGTGGCTTGGTTGATAGAGCATCAAGGCTGGAGTCTAAAGATCCTGGGTTCAAATATGGCTCAAGACACTTCCTAGTTGTGTAACCCTTGGCAAATCACTAAAACCCCATTGTCTAAGGCTTACCATTCTTCTGCCTTAGTACATAGTATTCAATGATGGAAAGTACGGTTTTTTTTAAAAAAGGAAAGAAAATGAAGGATGGATACTTGCTTTAGCAGCACATATAGGAAAATGAAGAATGAACATTTTTAAAAACACTTACATTTTATTTTAGAATCAATATTAAGTATTAGCTTCAAATCAGAAGAGTGGCAAGGGCTAGGCAATTAGGATTAAGTGACTTGCCCAGGGTAAAACAACTAGGAAATGTCTAAGGTCAAAATTGAACCCAGGACCTCCCATCTCCAGACCTGCCTCTCTATCTACTCAGCCACTTAGCTGCCCCAACATGGCCCTACTGCAACTCAAAACTCCCAAATCCAGGCAGTCCACCAGACTCAGTCTTCTCAGCAGTAGCATCTATAGATGTGTGTCCAGCAGCAACAGATAATTAAAAGACTGCCATCTTGTAGGAAGTCAGTGATTTATTACCTCCTTGTAAGAAAAATATTTGCCAAAGAAGATGTGTAAGCACTCAATGACAAATATTTAAAAGCATGACATGATAACTCATTACTATTATAATCTCCCCGGGGATTAATAATTAAGACACTACAATGTGGAGCACAATTAAACCATTAAAATATAATTCTACATAGGCATTTCACCTTTACCTTGATTCTACTTAGTCCAAACAATGCCCTCAAAGTCCAAGTTTTCTAGTTAACCAGATAAGGCTTAAGTTTATCATCCCTTCATAGTCACTTTCTTTAAAAAAAAAACTGAAGTTGCAAAAATATCCTTCTATTAACAGTCAATTCTTCCTGAGAGACTCAGGAGCCCTTGACCTCCTAAACATGTAAGTTGACTTAAAGGCTGGAAACATCGCTATTGGGTCACCTGTCCTCAGGGAAAGCTATATCAGCAAAAGAGGCATCAAGGGATCTAAGACCCAGGTTCATGCTCTTCTAGGCAAAATATGTGTGCATTGCCATGTTTTCAATAGTCACCATCACTGCCTAGGGTAGGAGATGTCCCTCTACCCACCCCCTAAACCAAACCCCCAGAAGTCTTAGGAAGTCAAATACTGCTTGTTCTGGAGACAGAGAGAAAAAAGCAAAGAATGGAAGTTGATTCTTCTTTTAAAGATTGTTGAGAGAATACTTCTTCCTGGCCACTGGCCAATAAGGGATTTGCTTCATTATCTCAAAGTGTTAAGTGGATAATCACTAAGCCAAAATCCATGTGATCCACTGGAAGGTCAAGTAGATCAAAGTGGCTTACTTTTTTATTCCCATTGCATATGAATGTACTGTGTCCTCTGATACCACATAGACTCCTTGAGGACATGGCCTGTTTCACTTTTGCCTTTGTTTCTTTATTTCGTGCTGAAAGGTACCTTAGAGATTCTAGTTAAGTCTTTTGTTTTTGTCAATGAGAAAATTAAAATTAAGACATTTCCTTAAGATCACACAGTTAATAAGCTGTGGGTCCAGTATTTATTTATTTATTTTCTTTTTTAAACCCTTACCTTCCACCTTAGAATCAGTACTGTGTATTGTTTCTAAGGCAGAAGAGCCTTGAGGGCTGAATAATGGAGGTTAAGTGACTTGTCCAGGGTCACACAGCTAGGAAGTGTCTGAGGCCAGATTTGAACCTAGAACCTCCTGTCTCTAGTTCTGACTCTCAATCCACTGAGCCACTCAGCTTCCTCTAGAAGGTCCAGTATTGAAACCTACATCTTCTGACACAAATCTCTTAATTTTTTTCTTAATATCACAGTGCTATCAATTTAGCTTTCTAATTATGAAGGCTTCTTAAGGGTAAGAACCAGCTTTTATTTTTTGCCTTGGTAGAGGATAACAATTGATATACAGTGCTTATATCCTCTTCCCCTGGAAAATCCAGTTGGAAATAAAAATGAAAAGGAAGACCAAAAGGAATACAAGTGAACTCCTCCATCCATTCCAAGAATTCCCAAGCAGATAGTTAGAAAGCTTAGAGCTAAGTTGATCTTCTAACAATATGTAAGGTCTCAATTAGTCAAAATAATGGATCTCCTGAAGTTGCATATATTTGAATTCCCATTACTCAATTACTCATAATTGTTTAAATGTGGTCATTGGTTCTAGCCCAAGCAAACTATACAGCGAGCATTCAAATAATTGACCACCTTGGGAGAAATTCATTCTAACAATGCATCCCCAACTCGTGATAGAGTTTGTGTTGGACCAATGAGCCAAAGTCAAACACATATTAGATAAAGTCTAATTTCAGCATCGTGATGTCATTGGTCCTCTTTGAGTACAAAGGATGAACAATAACAACATTGTTCACACTAATGAGCACACAGCTGTATCCTGATCTATTCAAATATCAGAACTTTGGAAATTATCTAATTTTAAATTTACCTATGTTGCTATATGAATAATAGCATAGAACATCTCATAATATTTCAGTTTTCTGCTGAATCAGGATAAATCTCTGGGTTGGGATGCACAGAAGATCAAGCACTGGGTTCACACTCAGCAATATATGAATTCAAGTATAGTCTCAGACATTTTCTGGCTATATCACCTTGGGCAATTCACCTAACCTCTGTTTGCCTCTGTTTCCTCATCTATAAAATGGGGCTAATGATAGCATCTACCTCCCAAGATTGTTGGGATGATTTAAATAAATAATATTTATAAAGCACAATGCCAGGAGCAGCTAGGTGGCCCTGTGCTTTGAGAGATAGACCTAGAGACAAGAAATCCTGAGTTCAAATCTGGCTCAGATACTTCCTAGCTGTGTGACCCTGGACAAGTACCTTAACTCCCATTGCCTAGACTTTGTGACTCTTCTGCCTTGGAACCAATACACAATACTATTGATTCTAAAGCATAAGGTAAATGTTAGTTATAGAAGGGTTGCATGAAGCACCAGAGCACTGGAGTGAATTTCTGAAGATGGTGAGTTTTTCATTCCGAATACCTTATGATGTGAATAAGTCTAGCTGGGTTCAATGGTGACTCCTGAAGATTTTGTGATTTTTATGAAACTGAACTCTATTTAGGGTGGAAATATCCAGATTCAACTCAGAAAACCTATATATCTTTGACCTTGACTTATTCAGGGTTCTAGGGCCCTCATCACTTCTTTTCTTCCCTTCCATCTTTTTATTAATTATTCTTCTGAAGTCTCTCTCTTCTGAATATTTCTATTTTAATTGGTCTCATCTTACATGTAGGTCTTAGCATCAAGCTTGCCCTCCCTCCTTAGGACCCCATTGTCAATTCAAAGCATGCTCAACCAGGAAGCATTCATACCTCTAGCATTCTTTCTGTCACCATTCAGCCTTCTCCTCCAGCCCTGGGGATGGTTGCCTTGGGAACAAAATCTGTGTCTGCTTAAGGATACTGGATGAGGGGAGCAGCCCCTACCTTCCCAATCTGATCTAGCTTCTGGGTATTACTCCTTGATGTCCTCTTTCACTTGAAAGAGCCATAACATTGATTATCTTAGAAACTGAAAGCAATGCACTCTTTTCATCCATGTTTCTTATAGGTCCTGGAATGGGGGGGGGGATATAAAGGCACATCCTACCCCCCCAAAAAAAACATTTTTCATCCCTATCTTAGCTCAGTTAGATAAAACACCATCTTCACAAAGTTTGAAACTATGCTTTACTAGCTCCAGATTGCATCCTTATCACTCATCAGCCTTCTAGTCAAAATACCTAATGATCATAAGGAGAGAAGGTCAATACGTTATGGTAGCCCCATGTGGAAGCCTGCCTTGCTCAGCCTTATCCAGTACTTTGTAATTTTCTCTCCTCTTTTCTCCATCTACTGCCCCACTTCTTCAAAATCTTGACACCAGAGTTGATGGTTGTTTTTTTTTAAATTAGCTTCCCCAACAGTTTTAAGGTCAACTGAGATCATGTGAAAGGGAATGTTTTTGGAGTGGACTTTTGGTTAAGATAGTGACATGAAAGTTACCTAGGAGGAGGCAGCATGATGGAAAAGATGAAAAAGAAGACCAAAGATAAACATGAATGAATTTTTTAACCCTATCAATGATTTCATAAGAAGATGGTCAGAAAGCTTGTAGACTGATAAAGTGAGGACATAAGTGGATCAGGGCTTGAACTTTAGTAAATGGGATCAGAACCAGCCAAGATATCATTCTCAGTCTTTTAGAGTTTGTCAGGGGGCACAAAGCCAGCCCTAGATGGATCACTATGCAGGGTGCCAGGGTCATGTAGTATTTAATCCTCTAGAAAGCCTGGAACTATTGTGATGTCCATCATACAGTTAAGGTCTCTCAGGGCTGCAGCATGATGGATACATATTGTGCTAGGAGAAAACAAAGATAGGATCAAGGATAATATTTACATTGGACCACCAGAAGATAGAGATGGAAATTGGGGATTATGGTAAAGAGAGTAGGATCTAATCCTAGCCATCTCCTCTAGAACTGTAGTATTAGGGGCATCCAGACCATAGAGGCGACAGGACCATATAGGTTCTGTCCCCTATTTAAAAAGAGTTTATAGGGGATATTCCCTCTGACCTGGTACAAAATCCAAATCTAGGAACTAAGGCTGGAGATATGAGTAAACAAAAGAAAATTTGAATTCAATGAAGAAGTACTATAGAGTAAGCAAAGTGTGGGGATGGGGACAAGGGACATAGTTAATTATCATAACTATGAATGCAAATAAGATGAACTCATCCATAAAGAATGTAACAGAATACATTAGAAATAGAATGTATTAGAAAATGAAATTCAACAACATTTAGTTTGCCAGAAAGACTCTTGAAATATAAATATTCATGCATTGTTAAAATAAAAGATTAGAGCAAAATTTATTGTACATCTGGCAAATTAAAGAAATAAGAGGTGGCAATCATATTAGACAAAATGACAATAAAATAAACTGACTAAATATAATTTTGTTTAAAATAAATGTATTATTTTTATTTTTGATATTTTTTGCTTTTTTTCTTATGTTGATTCTTTCCCTCCTCATCCCTTCCCTATCCCCTGAGAAGGCAAGAAATGTGATATTAATTACACTTACAAAATCATGTAAAACATATTTCCATGCTAGCCATGTTGCAAAAGAAAAAAGAAAGTGTAAATTCTAAGCTTCAAACTACACTCAGATTCCAATTCTCTCTGGAAGTGGATAGCATTTTTCATTATAAATCCTACAAAACTGTCTTGAATTCTTGTATTGTTCAGAATAACTAAGTCATTCACAGCTGATTGTCACAATATTGCTGTTACTATATATAATCTTCTCCTGATTCTGCTTACTTTCATCAATTCACTCTTCCCTGGTTTTTCTGAAACTATCCCGTTCATCATTTCTTATAGCACAGTAGTATTTCATTATAATCAGATACCACAGTTTGTTCAGTCATTCAACTGAACTGCTCTAAGTCTTTTTATGAATAAAAGTCCTTTCCTTTTTCTTCAATCTTGTTGAAACCATATCACGGTAATGTTGGGTTAAAGGATACACACAGCTTGATAGCCCTTTGGTTGGACTTCCAAATTGTTCTGCAGAATGATTGGACCAGTTACAACTCTACCAATACTGCATTAGTATCCCAATTTTCCACATCCCCTCCAACATTTATTATTTTTCTTTTCTGTCATGTTAGCCAATCTGATAGGTTTGAGGTGGTACCTTGGAGTTGTTTTAATTTGCATTTCTCTAAACAATGATGATTTAGAACATTTTCATATGATTATAAAGTTTTTTTTTTTTCCTTCTGAAAACTGCCAGCTCATATCCTTTGACCATCAGTTGGGGAATAGCTCACATTTTTATAAATTTGACTCAGCTCCCTATATATTTCAGAAATTAAGCCTTTATTGGAGAAAATTTTTTGAAATCCCCCCCAAGTTCTTGCTTTACTTTGTGAGAATTTGTTTTTCATATACTATATTAATCCTTCTATCAAGATCCTGTAGTAGAAATTCCCCATTTCCTATATATTAGAGAGACTTACTGAGTATTCCTATGCCTGGGATCTGGTTCAGAGACTCCTTCCAGTCTTCTGCTTTTTGCATTTTCTTTATCCTTAGGAATCCCAAAGAATGTCTTCCTTTTTAACAGAATTTGGTTAATAAATGAAGAGGACAAGAGTTCTTTTCCTATGTATGTGTTCCCCCTTGGCACTGGCAAGGTGAAGGGTAGATAGTTTGATGGACCACCTCTTAATTAGCTATGTACCGGTTAGAGATGTCTTAGGATGGTCACGAAAGGGAATGAATAATGAGCTCCTAAAATTCTATTTTTTACTACCTGACCAAGTTTCAGGGTTTCTGGTTATCTGAGAGGGCCATTGACTTATGTCATTTATTGGTTATAATGCTGGCCCAACCAATGAACTGATATAATCAATAAACTGATATTTCTTATACAAAATCAGACTCTTAAAATAATTTTAATTGTAATACCTTCTAATCTTGGCTGCCCTGGTTTTGTTTGTGCAAACCCTTTTTAAATTTAATGCAGTCAAAATTATCCATGTTATTTTCCATAATCCTCTCTATTTTGTTTGGCCATAAATTTGTTCCCTTAGCCATAGAGCTGATAGATACAATTTTCCTTGCTCCCCTAACTTGCTTATGATATTACATTTTATATCTAAATCACGTACCCATTTTGACCTTATCATGTTACAAAGTATGTCTAGTTTTTGCTAAACTTTCCGGTTTTCCCAAAAAATTTTGTCAAATGAGTCTTGTCCCAAAAGCTTTGATCTTTGAGTTCATCAAACACTAGGTTATTATGAACATTTTCTAATGTGTACTATGTAGCTAATCTTTTCTACTGCTTTGCTGCTCTGTTTCTCAGTCAGTACCGCATTGCTTTCATCATCACTACTTTGTAATATAATTTGAAATTTGATACTCTGAGGCTATATAATGTAATGTTAAAGAACATGTGGACCAAAGAATATATCAGAGAAATAATAATTTTCTCAAAGAAAGTTACAATGAAATGTCAAACCAACTGGAATACCTAAGAAATGTAATTTTCTCTACCACCACCACCACCCCAGGTGCCCCTTTAAAGACAGAAGAAGAGCATGCCTCATTGCTGGGAGCCCTTACTAATAAGGCCCCATTAAGTACCACACACATTCTCCTTTCTATCCTATTAGTTTCAGAAGAATGGAGCTGATGATTGAAAGTGACCACATGAGTCACATTGAATGGAATGAAGGCTTTCTGAGTTTACAGTGAGAAGAAACAACTCGAAACTCTCCCATCTGTGAAAGCTACAGGTTTGAGGGCAACCTAATGAACTGTCAGGCTTTCCACAATTTCTAGCCATAATGGTAACTGTCTGATAGTATGAGGGCACTGCCTTGGGCAGAGAAGGATGACCACTGAGAGCACTCTCAGACAGTGACACCAAGACCTCAAGTCATAATCAAAGTGTTTTCACCCCAAGCAAAAAGTAGCTGGTAGGAAATGGAGCCCAAATCCATTGAACACTGATGTTGCCAAATTACAAAGAATGAGCTTGACTCCAAAAAAGACATATCAGAGGATGCCTTCCCTTAAACCATGGCAGACCTAGTGAGGTAAATGGATATAGAATACTGCATATATAATCCTATATATTAATTGGTTTTACTGAGTTTTTTGCTTCCTCTTTTATAATTTTTAAAAAAGATTATTTGTCATATATTCTCTGGGAAGGGGATAGGACAAAATATGAGAGGAAATCGATAGCATACAAAAATAAAGTTATCAACAAAATTTATTTTTAAAAAAGGCAGTTGGGGTGCTATAGAAGTGGGGCAGAAGACAGTCCAAATCTTGGTGATATATGGCCTGTTCTCTCAAAATGCAGATCAAAGCTTCTATCAGAGGTTAAAAGGTTTCTCCCTTGGAGAGGAATATCAGAATAAAAGGCCCCTGGGGTGGCTTTATGAAGATTATGATGGACAAGTTATAGGGACAATGACCCCTAGGCAGCCCTTCTTCCATGGTGCCTTAGATAAAGATATGGTCATCACACTGCAGTCATAGCTCTGCAAAGACCGAAAGAGCTGATAATCTTAAAACACCTAGTATTGATTCAATTGATAGTTTATTTTTTAAGTAATCTACAGTTTATTTTAAAAACAAATTACAATTTATTTAGTGCCTTCTTATGCTGGATGCTGGGTATACCAAGATGAAAAATTACTGTAATTTTACAGAGGAGGAAAAGAAGAAATTTATAGAAGAGGAAAGTCAGATAAATTAAGTGGTTTTGCCAGTGCCTTATAGTTAATGAGTAGCAGAACCAGTACTAATAATAAAAGAGATTTATATATAATGGTTTAAGGTGTTCAAATTGTTTTTCATGTTATTTTATTGAACTATCACAATAAAACATGAAGTAGGTTCTATAATCACCACCATTTTTATAGATGAGGAAACTGAGTCTAAAAAAGGTTAAGGAACTTGCTCACACAGATTAGTATCCAAAATAAAAATTGAATTCATCTTCCTGACTTCAAAGCCAACTAGCCACCTCTAATTTCCAGTTCTTCAGCTTTATAATGCCATAAGGGGGTTTTAGGGAAAGCCAGGGTGCAAAATGAAGAATGAGGCTGCTAAATTTAACATCTCAAAGTCTTCATTCTTCAAGGAGTCCATTTACCAAAGACTCCAACTTGCAAACCATTGATTGGTGAGGTAGATAAATGATGCCCATTCCACATGAAGAAAATCATTCTGGTGACACATTAACAGAATTAGTTCCTAATATTTAATATTATTCGGTCATGTCTGACTCTTTATGATCATGTTGATCATACTGTCCATGAGGTTTTCTTGTCAAGGATATTGGAGGGGTTTGCCACTTCCTACTCCAGTGGATTAAGGCAAACAGTAATTAGGTGACTTGCCCAGTTACACAGCAAGTAAGTATCTAATTTTTGCCATAATTAAGTCAGACCTTATTAAATTATTTTAGGAAAGAATTGACTGAGCCTAAGTCCCTGAGGAATTATATAACAAATGCTTTCAAATCTTAATTTTCTCATTTGTAAAATGATGTAGTAGGACTCAGTCTCTTCCATCATTTTATCTTTGATCCCATGATCCTAGGAAATTTCAACATACTTGTGAAGAATTTAAAATCCTTAACATTTCATCATAGATATTGTCTTTCGTCTAATTTCTTACTTATGAAGAGAAAATGGTTACTTACAATAATTATGTTAATGAAACTCTTGTTAAGTCATCTGATGAGAATAATGCCAACTAGATATTAACTAAAGGTGTTTCACCCTAGAATGCTCAAGTAGAGAGAGCACTGGACCAAGGGCATGGGTTTGATGCTAGACTTTGACACTAAATGTGGACGACTTGTATGACTCCTTTCTCAGAGGGGGAAAATTTGACAGACATAAGACTAAATGCTCTATAACCGTGTCAGTGAACCTATGGCACGTGTGCCAGGGGGGGCTGCTCCCTTCCTTTCCCCTCTCCATATACACCTGAGGACATTTTTCACATCACCCACCCCTCTACCCAGCAGCCCAATGGGAACACTTCCTCCTTCGCCTGGCTGAGGTAAGGGGGTGGCTCCCATCAAGTGTGAGGGTTACAGTTTGGGTACTCAGTCTCTAAAAGTTTTGCTATTACTGCTCTATAAGGTTGATTTCAACTCTAGTATTCTATGGACATATTTTTGTGCTAGTAACATTGTTCATATTCCTATTGTTTTAGGCATCCTGGTGTTTAATTTTTCAAAAGCAATAGGGCTTCTACCCTGTACCCAGAATGGCTTTTAGCAGCATGCAAGCATAACTCAGATCTCAGTGGAGCAGAGTAACTATTTGGCTATAATTCAACCTTTCCTTTTTTGCCAGAATAAAAAATTCCTTTCTCCTCCCCTACCTGCTGAAAACCACCAAAGAGCATAGAGGTCATTTATTAAATGGCAGAAAAGACAGCATAGAAAATAAATGTTGGAAGGGGCCTTGGAGACCATATAGTGCAACCCTCTCATTTTGTAGGGAGGAGAGAGAGACCCAAGGAGAGGGTTCATGCATAGTCACAAAACTGGTGAACATCATAAGCTAGGCCTGGATCCCAGAACCACTAAGTCTAAATCCAGCATCCTTCTCCTACTTTAGTGGGCCATTTTAAATGAGGAAATATTAGCAATCAGAGAAGGATCAGAACCCCCAAACCCTAACTCTAAACCTAGCATCCTTCTACAATTCTAGAAGGTCATTTTAACAAAGAATATTCACAATCACAGAATTCAGTGACCATCCTGTCATTGCCTGAAGACCTTCACTGAGGTGAAATCTTCACTCTCCCACAGCAGCCTGTTCCACCTGAAGTCAGTTCTAATTGTTGTGAACTTTTCCCCTTATGTCAAGCTTAGACTTGCCTTTTTAGAGTATGTGCTAGAGCCTAATGGAACAGTCTAATTTTTTTTGCCCACATGACAGCCTGTCAAGTTCTTGAAGTCAATTATCATGTCACCCCCAACTTTCTCTTGGCTTCTCTAGGCTAAAAGTCTCCAGTCTCTCCAACTGATCTTCATATTGGCTTGTACTCAATGCCTTTCATGATCCTGTTTGCCTTTCTGTGTGTACTCTTTAGTCAAACAATGTTCTTTCTAAAACATAGCACTCAGAAAAACATCAGGGTCCAAATATGGTCTGAGTAGGGTTCAGACTATCACCCCTTATTCAATGCAGCCCTCTCTAAAGGCAGTCTAACGTCATAAATTAGCTTCTTTGTTCACTGTATCACAAGGTTGATTTGCAGCAAAGAAATCAGCTAAAATCCTCAGCTCTTTTTCTTTAAAAAACAAAACATCATCTTATTTGTATTGATATCTTTTGTTCTTGCATGAACTTAAAAAAAATTAGTGATTAAATGTAATAAATTTCCTCACAAGTTTTCCCAAGTTATATGACCAAACTTATCTCCCTCCCTCCTTCCCCATCCCTTCCCACTCCTGGTGCTGGCAGGTGATTCAATCAGGGTTATACCTGAATATTTCTGAATATGTCCCTCCCTCTTTCCCTATCTGGAGAACTATCCTTTGTAACAAAATTTAGGAAAGAAAAAAAAAAGATAGTTCAAAATTAAACAACACATTACTTACATCTGAGCTTAAATTCAATGTTCTAAAGCCATAATTCCCTATGTCTGAAATGAATGGAAGGAGGTTCACTTTCTCAATGTGGGGGGACATACTTAGTCATTATAATCACCCAATAAATAATTTTATTATTTTTTCCATTTACATTGTATATGTTGTTTTCCTTGTTCTGCATCAGTTCATGTAAGCTTTTCCATACTTTTCTGAATTCTTCGTGTACTTGGACACAGCAACATGGTATAGTGAAAAGAAAAATAAGCCTATAGTAGAGAAGACATGAGTGCAAATTTGGCCTCAGATATTTACTAGCTATGTGACCCTGGACAAATCACTTAATCTTATTTGCCTTGGTTTCATCTTTAAAATGAGCTGAAGAAGGAAATGGCAAGCCATTCCAGAATCTTGCCAAGAAAATCCTAAATAGGATTGTGAAGAGTTAGACATCAGTCAGACATGAAGAGTCAACAAGAGTTATATGACTTGGCAATAATAACCACAACATTAAGACATTCAAAGCCTGGTTAAGTGCCCACTGTGACTACTAGGCAATAGAAAGAGCACTGAATTTGGAGTCTGACAAATATATTTGAATTCTGACACTGATAATTAATTGCTATATGAACATGGCCAAGGTATTTTGCCTCTTTGAATTTTAGCTTCTTAATTATAAAATTGGGATAACAATACTAATACAATAACTATATCCCATAGGGATGTGAAGGAAGAGACTTAGTGCCTCTAAGGTCCCTTCCACCTCAAAATTTATGATCCAGGGAGCCGTTGGGTAGCTCAGTGGATTGAGGGCCAGGCCTAGAGACAGGAGGTCCTGGGTTCAAATCTGGCCTCAGACACTTCCCAGCTGTGTGACCCTGGACAAGTCACTTAACCCCCATTGCCTAGCCTTTACCACTCTTCTGCCTTGGAACCAATATTAAGTATTTATTCCAAGACGGAAGGTAAGGGTTTAAAAAAATGGCAGATTATCTATGTGTGATGCATTATTAATTCAGTCTACAGAAGGCATATTTGCTAAGTTATTACTAGGAGCTGTTTTTTTCATGCAGTTTTCAATCCTAGAAGACTGACTGGGTCTTGTCAAGAGAATTATTTCTCAGACCCCCTACAAAAATGCCATCACTCCTCCTGTGATTAAAGGCCATAGGTTGGAAACCATTTCTCTACTCATCTAGAACTTGGATTCTTTCTCTTTTATCTATGACTGTTCTATGACTGAACCATTTATTTTTTCAATTAACATTTCCTGGACAATATTTTCTTAACCCACTTCTTGCATGCAAGTCCTCATTGATCATATATTGCAGCCAATATGTGCATGCCACATGGATTTCCACTGCTCCTTGGGTCACCTGCAATTCTGAGTCTTTAGATATCAGGATATTCTAAGGTCTTCAATAATATCATGCTTAGTTGTGGGTGAGATACTTTGAAAACATGACTGGTTGATTGTTGGCCTTCATACTCAAAGAAGAAAAATGATATAATTGGCTTATGTCTTTTCTTTTTAAACCCTTACCTTCCATCTTGGAGTCAATACTGTGTATTGGCTCCAAGGCAGAAGAGTGGTAAGGGCTAGGCAATGGGGGTCAAGTGACCTGCCCAGGGTCACACAACTGGGAAGTGTCTGAGGCCAAATTTGAACCTAGGACCTGGCTCTCAATTCACCGAGACACCCAGCTGCCCCCCTGGCTTATGTCTTTTGACTCAAGGATAAATTGGATTTAAGTGAAGCAGAATCACACAAAGAGCCATTGAAGTCCAGTGGCAAGATGACTGGTGATTACTCAGGATTCAATGGATGATTTTAGCTTCTTTTATGTCTAACCAAGCTCTAAGCACTCCACAGCACCTGCTTCAGTCACATTTATGGACAATGAAATAAATTATTGTCATCAGTCCATTCTATTGCAAGTTCTATAAAAATGGCAGTTATAATCAAGAAATGTCATTTACAATGACTGCCATGTATTTTTTTGTTTACTGGAACTGCTACATTTGCTTTTTGCTTTCAAGGTCAGAACCAATATATAACTGATAGAAGAGTATACCACTATCTATTCATTCCTTCAAGATAATGTATTGAAAGTCCCATTAAGCTCATAGATGTCATATATGAGACCACCTTGTCCAATTCTCTCATTTCACAGAAGAAGAATCCAATTTTTTTTCTGGGTTAATATATATGGAAATATTTTGGGGTGATAACATGTACATTATCACCTCAAAATATTTCCATATTATTCATTTTTGTAAGTGAATAATCTTATAAAATCCCAAATTCTATACACAAATAAACAAGTGATAAATCATATTTTTCATCTGCGTTTCTACTCCAACAGTTCTTTATCTAGCAGTGGATAGCATTCTTTTTCATAAATCCCTCAAATTTTTCCTGGATTATTGTATTGCTGTTAGTAGGAGAGTATCACAGTTGACTGTTACACAATATTTCAGTTACTGTGTATAATTTTCTCCTGGTTATGCTTATTTCACTCTGCATCAGTTCACATAGGTCCTGCCAATTCTTTCTGAAATCATTCTCTTCATCATTCCTTATAGCACAATAGTATCCCATCACCATCCTATACCACAATTTTTTCAGCCATTCCCCAATTGAGGGAAATCCCTTTAGTTTCTAATTCTTTGCCAACACAAAAAGCACAACTATAAATATTTATTTAAATAGTATTTTATTTGATCATTTCCATGCATTATTCATTAAAGACAAAGATCATTTTCTTTTCCTCCCTCCCACCCCCCATAGCCGACGTGTGATTCCACTGGGTATCACATGTGTTCTTGATTCGAACCCATTGCCATGTTGTTAGTATTTGCATTAGAGTGTTCATTTAGAGTCTCTCCTCTGTCATGTCCCCTCAGCCATTGTAGTCAGGCAGTTGCTTTTCCTCGGTGTTTCTACTCCCTCAGTTTGTCCTCTGCTTATGGATAGTGTTTTTCTGCTGGATCCCTGCAGATTGTTCAGGGACACTACACTACCACTAATGGAGAAGTCCATTATGTTCGATTATACCACAGTGTATTAGTCTCTGTGTACGATGTTCTCCTGGTTCTGCTCCTCTCGCTCTGCATCACTTCCTGGAGGTCGTTCCAGTCTCCATGGAATTCCTCCACTTTATTATTCCTTTTTGCACAATAATATTCCATCACCAACATATACCACAATTTGTTCAGCCATTCCCCAATTGATGGGCATCCCCTCGTTTTCCAATTTTTGGCCACCACAAAGAGCGCAGCTATAAATATTTTTGTACAAGTCTTTTTGTTCATTATCTCTTTGGGGTACAGACCCAGCAGTGCTATGGCTGGATCAAAGGGTAGACATTCTTTTATCGCCCTTTGTGCATAGATCCAAATTGCCCTCCAGAATGGCTGGATCAGTTCACAACTCCACCAGCAATGAATTAATGTCCCTACTTTGCCACATCCCCTCCAGCATTCATTACTTTCCATAACTGTCATGTTAGCCAATCTGCTAGGTGTGAGGTGATACCTCAGAGTTGTTTTGATTTGCATCTCTCTGATTATGAGAGATTTAGAGCACTTCTTCATGTGCTTATTAATAGTTTTGATTTCTTTATTTGAAAACTGCCTATCCATGTCCCTTGCCCATTTATCAATTGGGGAATGGCTTGATTTTTTGTACAATTGATTTAGCTCTTTATAAATTTGAGTAATTAAACCTTTGTCAGAGGTTTTTATGAAGATTTTTTCCCAATTTGTTGTTTTCCTTCTGATTTTAGTTACATTGGTTTTGTTAGTATAAAAATCTTTTAATTTGATGTAGTCGAAATTATTTATTTTACATTTTGTGATTCTTTCTAAGTCTTGCTTGGTTTTAAAGTCTTTCCCCTCCCAAAGGTCTGACATGTATACTATTCTGTGTTTACCCAATTTACTTATGGTTTCCTTCTTTATGTTTAAGTCTTTCACCCATTTTGAATTTATCTTGGTGTAGGGTGTCAGGTGTTGATCAATTCCTAATCTCTCCCACACTGTCTTCCAATTTTCCCAGCAGTTCTTATCGAATAGTGGATTTTTGTCCCAAGACCTGGGATTTTTGGGTTTATTGTATACTGTCTGGCTGAGGTCACTTGCCCCCAGTCTATTCCACTGATCCTCCTTTCTGTCTCTTAGCCAGTACCAAATTGTTTTGATGACTGCTGCTTTGTAATATAGTTTGAGGTCTGGGACTGCTAGGCCCCCCTCATTTGTGTTTTTTTTTCATTATTTCCCTGGATATCCTTGATCTTTTGTTATTCCAAATGAACTTTGTTATGGTTTTTTCTAAATCAGTAAAGAAAAATTTTGGGAGTTCCATGGGTATGGCACTAAATAGATAAATAAGTTTGGGTAGGATGGTCATTTTTATTATATTGGCTCGTCCTACCCATGAGCAGTTAATGTTTTTCCAATTGCTCAAGTCTAGTTTTAGTTGTGTGGAGAGTGTTTTGTAGTTGTGTTCATATAGTTCCTGTGTTTGTCTCGGGAGGTAGATTCCTAGGTATTTTATTTTGTCTAAGGTGATTTTGAATGGGATTTCTCTTTCTAGTTTTTGCTGCTGAGCTGTGTTGGACTATAAATATTTTTATTTTTACAAATAGGCCCTTTCCCATTTTTTTTAATCCCTTTGGGATACAGACATAATAGTGGTATTGCTGGATTAAAAGGTATAAATTCTTTTATAATCCTTTGGGCATGATTCCAAATTGCCCTTCAAAATGGTAGGATAGATTCATAACTCCACCAGCAATGCATTAGTGTTCCAATTTTGCCACATTTCCTACAACATTTATTATTTTCCTTTACTGTCATAGCGGCCAATCTGATAGTTATGAGGTGGTACTTCAGAGTTGTTTTAATTTGCATTTCTCTAATCAAGAGGGATTTAGAACATTTTTTTCATATGATTATTGATAGCTTTGATTTCTGAATCTGAAAACTGCCTACTCATATACTTTGACCATTTATCTTGGATTCTTAAAAATTTGACTTATTTCTTTAAATATTTGAGAAATGAGACATTTATCAGAGAAGTTTGTTGTAAAAAATTTTCCCAGTTTGTTGCTTCCCTTCTAATCTGGGTTGTATTGATTTTGTTTGTACAATTTTTTTTTATTTAATAGAATCAAATTTATTCATTTTATATCTTTTAATGTTCTCTATCTCTTATTTGGTCATAAATTCTTCCCTTATCCATAGATCTGATAGGTAAACTGTCCTGCATTCCCCTAATTTACTTTTAATATCACTCTCTATAATATAACACTTAAAAACTATCTTTAAATCATATACCCTAGACTTTATCTTGGTATAGGGTGTGAGATATTGATCTAAACCTAACTTTTGACATAGTTTTCCAATTTTCCCCAAAGTTTTTGTCAAATAGTGAGTTCTTATCCCCAAATCTGGGATCTTTGGGTTTATCAAACACTAGATTACTGAGGTAATTTACCCCTAGTCTATTCCATTTAATCACCCTTCTTTTCTTAGCCAGTACCAGATTGTTTTGATGATTACTGATGTATTGTACAGTTTAAGATCTGGTACTACTACACCACTATACTTCACTTTTTTTTATTAGTTCCCCTGATATTCTTGACCTTTTGTTTTTCCAGATGAATTTTGTTATTATTTTTTCTAGTTATATAAAGTAGTGTTTTGGTAGTTTGATAAGTATATCACTGAATAAGTAAATTAGTTTAGATATGATTGTCATTTTTATTCTATTAGCTCAGTCGACCCATACTCAATTAATGTTTTTTCAATTATTTAGATTTAATTTTATTTGTGTGAAAAGGGTTTTATAATTGTGTTCATTTAGTCCCTGCATTTATCTTGGCAAAGAGATTCCCAGAGTGATGTTAAGTGGAGTTTCTCTTTCTAACTCTTGCTGCTGAGTTTTGTTGGAAATACATAGAATGCTGATTATTTACATGGGTTTACTTTGTATACTACAACTTCGCTGAAATTAATATTTCAACTAGTTTTTATTTGATTTTCTAGGATTTTCTAAGTATACCATCATATCATCTGAGAAGAATGATACTTTAGTTTCCTTATTTCCTACTTTAATTTTGTGTAATTTGAATCTGTCATTCCTAAAAACTATGATCCCCAGAAAAACTACTATCCCCAGCAAAACTATGCTTCCCAGGACCATACTCTCTTCCTGTTATGTGCTGACATAGACAGGAGATAAATTCAGTAGAGTTCCATCTCTCAGCTTGTTTTCCTTCCTGTCTCAGCTTTGGTAGAGTGGGATTTTTGAGCAGGTAGAAAAAACTTAGTCACATGGTTCTGTTTTGTAAGATAATAAATTTTATAAAAATAATATTTGAAGTATTGGACATTAATTTAAATCCTACAACTCCTTCAATTTCTTTTTCTTCTCTGATTGCTAAAGCTAGCATTTCTAGTACAATATTAACTAATAATGATGATAAAGGGTATTCTTACTTCACTCCTGACCTTATTGGGTCCATGATATTTGAATTTTTTCTTTCTGGCTGCTTGCAGTATTTTCTCCTTGACCTGTGAGCTCTTGAACTTGTTTATAACATTACTAGGAGATGTAATTTGGGAATTTATTGTAGGAGGTGATCTGTGGAGAATACAAGTTATAAGGAGAGGAAATGACCAATCTGGGAATAGAGCAGTAACTCTCAAATTTCTCTTGTTCTTAACATAATAAAGAAACACAATATGGGAAAATTGAGAGATTTTTTTCCATTCATATGCTTGTTCATATGATGGCAAATATTTTAAGCTTTGTATAATCTGGACATATATAAGAAGTTCATACCCTTTGAAAACTAGTGGATGAATGTTTCCTCTTCTATAAAATAAAATGGTTAGAGTAGACAATCTTTGAGTCCCTTTCCAGCTATTAAATTCTATGATTCTATGATCTATAAAATAAAGTCTCCTTGCTTATAATTCTGGACAGCTAAGGACCTGTATTTGAATCCTGGCTTTGAAACTCGCTAGCCATGTGGGCAATTTGCTTCTCTCTCAATGTCATCATCAAGTAAGGATGGAATTGGGGTTCAAGTGATCTCTAGAATGCTTTCTAGTTTTAAATCCTATGATCTCTCTCACCCACTTCTGGTGACTTTCCTCAGAGATCGCTTTCCATTTGCATTGTAAATTTCTTGCATGTTGTTTACTTCATTAGAATATTCCTTGAGAGCAAAAACTGTTTTTGTTTTTCTTTGTATCTCTAGCTCTTAGCACAGTGCCTGGGACATAGTAGATATTGTTATAGCTAATAAATAGCTGTTATGGCTAATAAATATTTATATCCAAGCTGTCATGATGAATATTATTTGTGGAGGTTGATAAAAGCTACATAGATAAGTTTTGTACACCACTGAAACTATTTATTCTATTAGGAGAAGTAGGGACAGGAAACAGGAGGTAGGGAATAAGAAATTATATCTATCAATCATTATACTAAATCTTAAAACCCAAATCCTATACTAGAATTTCTAAAATCCTATATCTAAGAATCTTCTTGCTTGAATAATCAGGCCTAAACTAAAACTACTCTCTCTAATGTTAATTTCACCATCTTAACTAACTAATCAATGAATATTAAATTGATAACAAACTCCTTAAACTAGTATATGAAATCAAACTGCCAGATTCTCTTTACAGAGACAACATTGATGCAGCCCCTGCTCTCTCAGAAGCCAGAGAGTGGTCCTCTCGACAGCTCCTTCTCCCTCAAGGAACTAGGAAGAAAAGTTCAGTAAACCAGACTCTTTCTCTAATTGTTATGTGTATCTGAACTCTCAAAAGTAACTTTCTCAAAGTAACTGTAAGATCTTCTTGTCTGAGAAACCACCCAGAACCCCAGAACCCTGCTCTGTAGGAAGTCAGAGAAATTGGAGTGGAGTCTTAACTGCTTTTCCTCTTTTTTATAGAGGGTCTCTTAAAGAGAGGGAGGGCAAATCTCTCTGCTCTGACTCCTAAAATGACAGGAGATTTTACAAAACTCCCAACCTTTGTGATACTATCTCTTAACTAAAAAGAGGGAGATTAAGAAATTCCTATTACCAGTATTTAACAAATGCCTATTGGTTACCTATTGGTTGACTATGACTTCCAGGACTCTTTCCAATACAACATGATTATTCCAATTCTACTCCTCTGCTGTCCCTGCTTTTTACCATACTTGTCATTTCCAAATCCTTTTCCTTGGACCGCATCTTCTTCTTCTATTGACAGACTCTCCCATTGTTTGAGATATTTTTTAAGTCAATTTCCAGTTTACAAGCTACAAATTAAAAATGTGTGAAGGAGGAAAAGTACCCAGAAATTATCAGCTTTAACATTTGTTCTAGAGACTGTCCTTGCTCTGGTATTTCAAATGTCACTGTTTCCAGACCAAATGTATGCAACACCGAAAGGACATAAATAAATCAGTTGCCCCAATTAATCTATAGGCCTTTCTCTTTAACTATTCCCAAAATAACAGCCCAGATTTGACAAATTCATGTGACTGGGTGGCAGGTGCTATTTAAAATCTCACCTTGGAAATGTCATCTTCAGCTTGGAAGAATATCAGCTGTGATGAAAATTGCAATAAAACATAAATGATGCCTAATGATAGAAAGGTAGGCGAAACCCAATAAGGCATAGACACTTCAACACTATATGGATTCAAACAGGAATGGAATCTTCCCAATGTTTAAAAGCCACTACCACCATTTCTAAACAACAAAAACAACAACCATTTCCCTTCTTTACACTTTTAAATCGCAGCATGGATTTCAAAGTAGTTCATTCAGAGGAGTTGAAGAAGCCTTCCTCCTTCTCCTTTCCTTCCCTCCACCCTCCTCTCCTACCAATATACTCCTCCTTCCTCTCCTTTTCCTTCTCATAAATCTCCATAGCACCCCTCTCAGACAGGGTTCCAATGATGGTAATATTTTCCCCATATGGCCACTAGTAGATCTCAGGTGAGGTTATGTCATATGATAGATGCAAGATCATACAGAAATCAAGTGCCCCCGCAAGGAACCACAACAGATTTGTTGATCCTGTCTCTCCACACTCCCTCTGTCCTCCACACCCAAGAAAATAACATAGAGATGGTGTACTCCTGTCTCTTGGTCCTTTTCTAAATAATGATAGATTTGTAAAGCTTTAATGATTCCATGACCATTTTGCCACCCAGTCACTTTTTTAAAAAAAATGCATTTGTTGATTGCATTTAAATTCCCAGGTATTTTTCCCCTTCCTCCTTTCCCTGCACTGTAGAAGGCATCACTCAACTATGTGTGTGTGTGTGTGTGTGTGTGTGTGTGTGTGTGTGTGTGTGTGTATAAGTGAATTATGCCTTTCATGTTTCTGTTTATCAGTTCTTGCTCAGGAAGTAGACATTCACAAGTTATTCTTTAAATTTTAATTCTGTAGTTGTATATAATATTCTCTTGGTTCTATTCATTATTTCATGTAGGTCTTTCCAAGTTTGTTTGTTTTTTTACTAACCTATTCATCATTTCTTAAGCTCAGTAGTATTCTATTGTTTAAAAAATACTGTTATTGATATATTTTGTTTTTATGTAGCCTAGATTTCTCCCTGTATCTGGACTCTACCTTCCTCTCAGGGAGTCATTTTATGCAAAAAAAATAATAATTTTTTTAAATTAAAAGAGAAAAATAACCATCAAAAACCAATTAATAAATTTTTAAAAAAACATGATTATGTGAGCAATGTCCCATATTTGTGGATCACCCACTCCTCACCCCTGGAAAGAGGAAATGAGAACAACTGAGGCTCAAAAAATTCCATCTTCTTTCCCTTCAGTTTTTTAAAGAATTTCAGAATATGTTGAACAATTTAGTTCTTCCTACTGAAAGTATATCAATTTACTTAATTACAAACTCACACTAGAAAGAGTTGAGAGAAAGAGAGCTGCCTTTTTATATATCTTTGTTGGGGGCAAGCTTTTTTTGTGATTTTGCAGAGAAAAGGAAAAAGAGAGAGAAAGAAGGTATTTGTCATGGAGGCAGGTTATTCCAGTGGCAGATTCTTCAGATACCTAAGTGCTTGGGAAGCTATGTAAACATGGGGGCCTGGAATATACTAAAATACCATTTGATGCACCAAAGTATTAATACTCTTATATTTGTGTTTCTGTGACCTTATCAGTGTGAATGTTCCTTCATTATGTGCCTCCCTGCCTGTCCATGCTTGCCTATCCTATATATTTTTGTCATTCTTGCTCTCCTATATTCTCCTAATCATAAGAGGGCAACCTAACGAGATGCTGGAACAGTTTGTCATTTGCTTTTCCAGCTCATTTTAAAGATAAGGAAAACAAGGCAAACAAAATCTTGCCCAGGAGCACTTAGCTAGTAAGAGTCTGAAAGTAGATTTGAATTTGGGTCTTCCTGACTCTAGGCCTGGTACTCTATCCACTGTACCGCCTGGCAGACTTTAAGTAAGTCCAATAATCTCAGACTTGAAATGAAACTGGATTTAATATTGTGAGACCCAAAGAAACATCTTTCCTTCTTCCTTTTTGGTTCTAATTCTGTTTGGTTATCCATAAATGTGACATTGAACTATTTCCATGGAAGTATTTTCAATGGGAAAGTAAGCACAAAGGCGGCGAGATAAAATTATGTTGAAAAATATGGTTTGGTGTCAAGAAATAAAAGAGACCAAAGACTTATATAAATCACTAAGGAACCTCACTTTCATAAAAAGCAGAGTGAGAGAAAGGTATTCTCCCCCCCTTATTATGACAACACCAGAATAAAATCATTTTTTAATTGACTATCATAATAAGATCGAAATGCAGGGTGGTGTAGGTAGAACAGATATTTCAGAATAAACTGTCAATAGATAGTCAGATACTCAGCAGGTTAGAGCAAAGCCAAATTAGAAGAAAGGATTCAGGTTGAGAAGGCAATACTTAAATGAATGGCAGCCTTATACATAATAAGTTTTCAATAACCGTTGGACAATTAAGTTATTCAACGTGAAAACTATCAAGTCCAGTTAGTCACTCACCACTAGGGGAACACTTTCAAAACTGCTAGTCTGGAAAAAATGTGATTTTTCTAAGTCGAAGAATACTTGTATTCCCTATGAGTACAACAGCTCAAGTGTCCATCTTTGGAAGAAAATGAAGACTAAAATAAAATCAAAATGGATACTTGATCTAGAAATAAAGGAGAATACTATAAACAATTTAAGGGAACATGGAAAAGTTTATCACCAAACAATACATAGAAAATATTATAAAAAATAAAATGGATAATTTTGATTATATTGAATCTAAAAGTTTCTGTACAAACAAAACCAATGTAGCCAAGATTAAAAAGGAAACGATAAATGGGGGGAGGGGGGATTTTATAGCCAGTATCTCTGACAAAAGTCTCATTTCTTAGATATATTGAGAATTGAGTAAAATTTGTCAGAATATGAAACATTCCCCAATCAAAAAGTGGTCAAAAGATATGAACAGGCCATTCTTAGATGAAGAAAATTAAAACTATAATTATATGAGGAAATGCTCCAAATCACTATTGATTAAAGAAATGCAAATTACAACAATAATGAGATACCACCTCACACCTATCAGGCTGGCTAATATTACCAAAGAGGAAAGTGAAGTGTTGAAGGGGATGTTGGAAAATTGGGACACTAATGCACTGTTTGAACTGTGAACTAATACAATCATTCTGGAAAGCAATATGGAGCCATGCCCAAAGGACCATAAAATTATGCATACTCTTTGACATGCCAACACCACTACTTGGTCAGTATCCCAAAGAGAATAGAAATAGGAGAAAAGGACCTACTAGTACAAAAAATATTTTAGCAACTCTTTTTGTAGAGGCAAAGAATTGGAAACTAGTGGGGTATCCATTAATTGATGAATCACTGAGAAAGCCATGGTATATAATTGTAATGGAATAATATCGTGCCATAAGAAATGATGGGGGGGGGGGGGGCAGTTAGATAGCTCAGTGGATTGAGAGCCAGGCCTAGAGATGGGAGGACCTAGATTCACATCTGACCTCAGACACTTTACAGCTGTGTGACCCTGGGCAACTCACTTAAGCCCCATTACCTAGCCCTTACCACTCTTCTGCCTTGGAACCAGCACACATTAGTGATTCTAAGGTGGAAATAAGGGTTAAAAAAAAAAAAGAAATGATGAACAGGATAAGTTGAGAAAAATCTTGAAAGATATATGAACTGATGAAAAGTGAAGCAAGCAGAACCAGGAGAATAGTGTTTATAGTAATAGAAATACTGTACCATGATCAACTGTGAAGGATTAAATTATTATCAGCAAAACAAAGTTCCAATATAACCCCAAGGGACTAACAATAAAAAAAAAAATGCTATTCATAGCCTAAGAAGGAACTGTCAGAATCTTATTGCAGAACAAAGCTTGTCATCCACCATTTTATTTCATTCATGAGTTTTTTGTTGCATATATTATATGTGTCCAGTCAGGATATGAGGAATGTGGAAATATGAATTGCAGGAAAGTACTGGCATAACCTATATCAGACTATTAATCACTCTGTGGATAGGGCAGTAAGGGAGGGAAAGAATCTCAATCACAAAATGTCAGAAAACAATTATCAAAAATTGTTTCTAGAAGTAATTGAAAGAAAAATTAATAAATGAAAAAGAAAGAACAGAGGAGGAGGGGAAGAGAGGCAAAAGAATATAACCTGAATAATCAGTGAATTAGCTCTGGTCTAGAGTACTCCCATCGAACACATATGGAATTGTCTTGGATCATTGTCTTCATCAGAGTAGCTAACTCTTTCAAAGTTGATCATCTATACCATATTGTTATTACTGTGTACAGTGTTCTCCTGGTTTCTCTTCACTTTACTTTGCTTCAGTTCATATAAAACTTCCTGGGATTTTCTATGTCCAAAATATTCTTTCCTGAATTTTTCTTCATCATTTCTTATAGTAGTATTGTAATACTATTGTATTGCATCACAATCATATACCACAACTTGTTCAGCCCTTCTCCAGTTGATGGACATTCCTTAAATTTCCAATTCTTTGCCACCACACAAAGAGCTGTTATAAATATTTCTGTACATATAGTTCTTTTATCTTTTTTTAATCTCCTTGGGATATAGACCAAAGTATATGCACATATGGGTACAGTTCCAAATTGTGCCTCAGAATGGTTAGACCAGAATACAACTCCAACATACAGTGTACCTATTTTGCTTCATCCTTTCCAACATTTGTCCTTTTCCTTTTCTGTTGTGTTAACCAATCTGATAAGTGTGAGGTAATACCTCAGATTTGTTTTCTTTTGTATTTCTCTAATCAATAGTGATAGAGAATATTTTTCTCATATTGAATTGGCCTTTTCTAGTCAGCCCCTTGGGAAAAAAAACATTCATGATCAAAGGACTTTATTTGGGTTCCATGTGCCACTTTTTCCTCCACTTCATCCTTTGAGAGAGGAAGCTAAATCTAAGCTCTTCGAAGAGGCTTAACTTGCCAGAAGACATGAACCATGAAGACATGGTTCAGACCTTGAAGATTTGAGAAGTTGAAATGTCTATTTAATAATCTCATTAAGTACTTCATGTTTTAGTGTTTTAGATATCAACTGACCGAAGAAATATTAGAGCAGTTCTAAGTTAATGCTTCATGTTTAAATCTTTATCAATTTATGTATGTGAGTACTTTGTGTTTTAAACATTCCTTTTGTTTAGAAAAAAATAAATAGCTGCCCTATACCTTATATACATTGTGTTTTGTCTTCAAACTTAAGATTTTAGGGATTCGATCTGGAGCACATAAAGGTGGAATAAAGTAGATGGGATTTAAATGGCAAGAAGATATAAGAAAAAGAGTGTGACCTTTCCTGACTCCCCAGAACTAAACCCTCTTCATTTTTACAGTCCAAAACTAAAGAGCCTCTCAGGCTTATCAGTGTGTTTTTGTCTTTACTAGGGTGTTATAGCTAGTAAGTAACTGAGGCAAGAATCAAACCCAGATCTTCTTCCTGCAGATCCAACACTACTAAATCACTCAAAGTCAAACAAAAAGGATAGGAATTGTTACCATTATTTTCTATTTGGTCTGAATTATGAAAATCTCATTACCTTATTAAAAACATTTAGGAATGATTCTATATTTGTTCCCTTCAACTCTGTGTGCTTACTTTAAGGAGAATAGAGCACAGAAAGATGGCAGCTATAAAGAGGAATTTTTTCCTTCCCTATACCCACCTGTCTTAGAATTTCTCAATTTTTAAAAATTTCCTTTTTATTATAAGCTTAACAATTAATAATAAATACATATTTTTCAACATACAAAGAATAAGAGCTAGGATTATATATAGAACTGTGAGATTTTGTTATATATTGTTTGGTTTTAAATAGATATATTAAATTGAACACGGTAATAACAACATTGCTTTTGTTTATGTCCCATTCAGTGCTTTTCTTTTTCTTCTCTGTATTTTTCAGGTTTTAGTAATGTTCTTATTTTTCTCTGCATTTCTATCACTACCCACAAACTCCCCTGCCCCCTCTATTTGATCAGTATCGTCTTGTGCTTACTGCTCTGGACTGTGATGTGTCTGTGTTCACCAATATTTAAATGAAATAAATGCTCTAAAAGAAAAAAAAAGAATGGCAGTTTGGATGGGAAAACATCTTGGAGAAAGCTCTTAGGCTGTCTGAGAGGTGGTTTCTTCTCTGCATTAAAATATGTTAATTCATTCCCTGCAGGAAGGGAAATAGAATGAAACTAAGATAAAAATCATTTCCATTTAAATTTCTAGTATTTGAAGGAGACTGTCTCTATTTGGAATGTGGAGAGAGGATAGGGAAAGACTGACCCAGTTAGAAGAGCCACAGGAGGAAAAAAAGAAAACACCCAGAGGACAACTGTATGTTGATTACTTCACTAAAGGGTGTGAACTGTATATGTCTTTGGATCACATATAAAATAAAACCACAGTACAGCCGACTTAGTGCCACAGATCACCCCTAGAGAACAAGCAAACCAGCCCCCCCCAAATAAAACAAAATGCCTTCAAAGTGTACCTAGACAGCTGGGTGAGCCAGGAGGCTGAAGTCAGAAAGATTTCATTGCATACACCTCCTTGGACATTTTCTAACTGTGTGATCCTGGACTAATCATTTAACTTCTTTCCAGTTTCCTTTGGAACTTGGAGGTGGGAGGTCTGAGGAATGGAATGAGAGCTGTCTTAAAGTATTTGAAAATCTATCATGTAAAAGAGAGATTAGACATTGTCTGCTTGACCCTAAAGGGCAAATCAAAGAATTATGCATAGACTTTACTGGAAAGAAGACTTGGGCTTGATCTAGTGTGGTGTGACTATTTTGATGTGACTCACAGGGAGGCAAGAATAGACTTTTTTTAAACCCTTACCTTCCATCTTAGAATCAATACTCTATATTGGTTCCAAGGCAGAAGAGCAGTAAGAGAGAGGGGAAGGGGAAGTGACTTGCCCAGGGTCACATAGCTAGGAATTGTCTGGGGTCAAATTTGAACCCAGGACCTTCTATCTCTAGGCCTGACTCTCAATCCACTGAGCCACCTAGCTGCCCCCAAGAATAGACATCTTAAGCATCTCTTCCTTTAATTCCTGCTAGAAAGGTAAACAGAAAGCTGGGGCAGGAGGCTGGCCACTTTGTTTTCTTTAGAGAGAGGAACATCAGGCAAGAATTATATCCATCTGCTCTCTAAATTTTGTTAGTGAAGGCAAAGTAGCTTTGAAGTTCAAGCTAAATTTCTGGTCACCATTTTTTAATGGTGGGGAAAGGGATGTCGTAGCCTTATATCCAAGACTATCTTGGCAACTCCCTTCCTATCAAATACCAGTTTGACAATGAACACACCTAGCAAATAGCCAATAAATAAAGTACCCAAGTCAATAACTAAATAGAAGTCAGAGAAAATATATGTAGGAGAGAGGGCAGCTGGGTGGTTCGGTGAATTGAGAGCCAGGCCTAGAGATGGGAGGTCCTGGATTCAAATTTGACCTCTGGCCCTTCCTACCTGTGTTACCCCAGACAGGTCACTTAATCCCTCCATTGCCATTGCCTAGCCTTTACCACTCTTCTGCTTTGGAACCCATCCATGGTATTGAATCTAAGACGGAAAGTAAGGATTACAACTAGATAATATCAAGTGAAGGAATTCTCCCATTGGGAGCAAGAAAACTGTTCTCAACTGAGAAAGAGAGATAAAGAGAATTCCAGATGTCACCCAAGGGGAAAATTTCCTGAAGACTTTATAGCAAGCTAATCAGAGGGAGATAATAGAGATTGCCAGCTCCTTTTCTGAGAACTAAGTTTTTTTTTTCCCCTTTGGCAACCGAAGATGTACATTGCCCATCTTCTCAAATCTAGAATTAAAATATAACATCTCTCTTCTTTCTGACACTCACAAACTCCCCCAGCCTTCATTCTGGTATAGGGCAAAAAATAATCAATCTCCACCACTAAGGAAAGAGTACCACGCAATTGACCTCAAGAGTTACTTACAAAAGTAAAATTTTCCCAACAATTACAGTTGTCCAGAAGTGGAACAAGATGTCTTAGGTAGGTAGCAAGTTGTCTCTCATTGGAATTCTTGCAGAAAAGACTGACTGACCCCTTGTCAGGGATGTTACAGAAAAAATTCTTGATCAGGTGTAAATGAGATTAGGTAGTTTCTGCAGTCCCTTCTAACTCAGAGTCGCAGTGATTTCATGAGCCATCTAGTCCAAACTCTTTATTTTGTAGACATATGAGTACATGGGCATTTCTGTGATGTCTGGAATGTCATCAAAAACCATCAGTTCCCCCTACTCCTTCTTGGCATTTCCAATGTCTTCTTACATCTTATCCAAACTACAATACAATTTGGTGACCAGAAAATAGATTGCAGGCTATACGATGGGGACTGAAAGGATACAAAGAAAGGGGTACATATATTTATCCCTGGATTCAGAAAGGCACAGTAGAACTGCTGAGTCTGGAAAAGATGAAAAGCCTTGGGCTAGATAATGGAATAAATACAGTGGTATAGAATTGGCTGAATGAATGTACTAAAAAAAAATTTAATCGCAATTTAGAAGGTCTCCATTGGAATGTTTCAGGGATCAGTGCTTAGCATTGTGAGAGATTATTTTCCTTTTCTCCTCACCCAGGAGAATAAGCAATATTTAGCAAAAGCCTTTTGAAAGTACTTGCCTCTGTAGACTTGTTCTGCTTGACTCCAAAGGTCAGAACAAGGAGTCATGGGTAGACTGTTGGAAAACAGGCTAGTCCTTGATATAAAGGCAATGTGACTTACAGGAAGACAGAGTGCTGGAGGAAAGAGTAAGGTAACTAAGTTGAGATCTTGTACCATATCCAAGACACTGATTCAGAATTCTAACCCTGGTTCCAGAGCCAAGATTGTGGAGTAAAAGCTTGAAACCACTATGAGAATCTTTTCCAACCAATCTTAAAATAAAGCCGCAAAATGAAGACAGCGGGGAAAGATCCAACAAGGAGACAGAGTGAAATTATATAACATAAAGAGGCATGAAAAATTATTAGGGGGGAGACATGAGGGTGGTGATGGGCAATGCTTAAGCTTTACTCTCATCATAACTGGCTTAGAGAGGGAAAAACAACCATACTCACTGGGGCATAGAATTCTAATGCTTGTAAGAATTAAATTAATACTACTACCCAATTATTAAATATATAAAGTTTATTAATAGAAGGGAACTTTCTAAATCTTGTTGCCTTACTCTAAGGTCTCAAACCATGTGTGCCTAGCCTCCATTTATATTTCTCTCTCCTCACCTGTCTCTCCCACCCCCATATCCACCCAACTAAAAAAAGCCTAGAAATGACCTTCCCTCTCCCTTTTATTGATGTACAGCCCGTAATGAACACAAACCTGGTGTAACTGTGTTATGTGAGGAATGTTGATGGACAGGTCAGGCTACTTAGGAGGGAGAGGGGATAAGATCCCCTCAGCACAATCACCCCCTATGATCCTTTGGGAGACCAGTCTCCCCAATGAATCATTTAAACATAACTATTTTAAACCTCTAAATACCTTCTAGCTAAAAGTACATACAATATTGCATGTTCTAAGAGGAAGTTATAATAGAGATGAGAAGGAAATATGAGAAGAAAAATACAAAAACTAATTGATTGACACATTGACAAAATGCCAGTTAGGGGGCAGTCCCCTTTGGCATAAGAGTTTATATTCAAAACAAGTATGTTCAACCCCCTTCAGTTCAGTTCATTATATCCCAAAGTTCATTCTGAATCTTTTAATGCAGTGTGTGGCTTCTTTAGGCATTTTTACAGCACCTTCTCCAAAAGGATCCACTTTCTTGATTCAGAATGTTGGAAAATTTCTTTTCCTTAAATTTCTCCAAAAAATTTTAAATTTTGTATTTTTGGATAATTACATAATCCCCTCTGAGGAGGGTGTTGACCAACACCAGAATCATCCTGGGATACATGGCTGAGCTATGAGGTATATGAAACAATTGTAAAAAGAAAAACAAAGCACCCAAAAAAATCCCAAAATAAAAGACAAAAATTAAATTCTGTATAAAAATAATAAGTACATAAATGATAAAAAATAAAAAATAAAAATCTTACATGTATAAAATTCTGAGTAAAAAATAAACCTGTAAGAGGTTCTTGAATCACAGCAAGGCTCTATTAAAGTGACTTATGTCCCACAAGCCTGTAGGACAATAGCAGCAATACAGCACTTTGCCCATTTGCAGCCAGAACTACAGAAAATTGCCAAACTATAAGAGAGAAAAGACTAGGTTTCAGCAGAAAATAGGAACAATCATTCCCTGATCTGATTTTACCTTCACTGTCAGAGATAAGGAGAGCCAGGATAATAGCCATACTGAGGTACTTGACTCAGAATATTGCTCATGGAGTGTGGTATAATGGAGTCCTGAATCTTAACATATGTCAAGCATCACAACCTCAATTCTCATACTAGGTTCAAGTCCTTTTGTATTGGCATAGAAGTTCAACAATCCCCCTGGATTGGTTTGGTATGTTTTGACCTCGTGCTACTTGGTCCTGTATAGTGGCTCTTTTTTCCCCTTCTCCTGGAATCAGACATAACCATTAAACACAGTCACATGACATTTATAAATATATGGCAAGTTTCCATAGTCTAAAGCCTTTGGGGTTGCATAGTTTCTGGGGCTAATAGATACTGTAAACTTTATCCTTCAAGTAAAAAAAAACCATTAATACTGATTTCATGTACTTCAGGTATCACCAAGGTTAGGAAAAAAAGAAAGAAAAAAATCAAATATTCCATTACAAACACAAAGAGAAAAAAATTTTTAAATCATAATTTCACAGTTCATATTCCATGTAACAATGTATTAGCCAAGCAGAGGTACAACACAAAAAGTGCTCACTCAAAAATGAGATTTATATCCCTCTTAACTTGGCCAGGATCCACAGTGTGAGTGTACATAATTTTTTTCACCAGGTAAAAGTCTTTTAAAAAACAATAGTACAACAACTAATACAGATGCTAAGAAGTACTAAAATCCCCAAAATTATAAGAGCCCATTTTAGGATAACTGCAAACAAAGCCACTAACATTTAGGATTCACATGAATTGCTGTGTGACATTTTAAAAAACAACAACCTATGAACACATGAATACTTGTCACAAGTTCTACAGATTTAGCCAATCTTTCAACCTTGGATGAGATATTTTTAACAAAGCCTATTATTACCATCATTCCAAAATTTGGTGGGAGAAAACTGAAAAACCTCTGTACAGTTAGTGAAAAGATACAAATATAATAAATCCATTTCGAAGCTTCAAGGCTTCACAGGAAAAAATCATTCCCATCTATTGGATGAGATTATACCACATCGCAGGTTAACTAAGCCACTTGGGCACCTCCCTCCCTCTTGGTATGAGACTAACAGTGTAACAGAACTGTCTCCACTCATTTTCACATGGAGCTGAGGACTAAAAAGTGAAAATCACTGTAGATACATTACATTTATAATAAATGCAGAGTTGGGAAAATACAACAATGCCATTGCACTCTACTTCAGCTTCAAATGGACCCTTACCTCTTGTTACAAACAACTCAGAGGCAGGCAAATAATCAGTCAGAGGTAGGGATGCTCCCAGATATCTGAAAATCACTTTTGAAGACTCATTAAAATCAAGTAAGTTATTAAATAATTAAATTCTCTAAAACTTTCATACAGGCTGAAACCAGTTTATGGAATCCATCCATCATCTCAAGTGACAATTAACAAAAGCAAAAAAGAACAAAAGGCTATTTATGGGTTTTTTACAATATGTTCAGTACAATTATAGAGCAGGTACACATAAAGACAATGTAACAGAATATTTCAATTTTGATAGCTTATGCAGTTGTTAACAGTAAATTACATACATCTTGTAGTTAGAATTGAGTTACAGACTTCTTTCTCTACTGTCCCACCTATCTCTACGCTAAAGGAATGGGGAAAGGGAGGGGCTCACCAATCAGATTCAGGTAGGCATGCTAGATGGCTCTGTTTCTTTCCCTCAGTCAAGGTGCTTTTCGCATATGAAGGCAGGTGAGCAAACTGAAACCCCTTTTCTCTCTCTAAAACCCTATGCTGTACTCAAAAATGCGAAACTGTCTCAGAAGAAAAGTAAAGGTCCTAAAAAACCGACATGGATTGCCAACTGTAAGAATTAAATTAATATAACTACCCAGTTATTAAATATCTAAAGTTTATTAATAGAAGGGGTAGATGAGACTAAAGTTAAATCTTGCTGCCTTACTCTAAGATCTCAAAACATGTGTGCCTAGCCTCCATTTATCTTTCTCTCTTCTCACCTGTCTCTCCCACCCCCATGTCCATCCAAGAAATTTAAAAAAGCCTAGAAATGACCTGCCTCCTCCCTTTTATTGATGTACAGCCCATAATGGATGCAAACCTGGCATAACTGTGTTATGTGAGGAATACTGATCAGACTACTCAGGACGGGGAGGGGAAAGATTCCCCTTAGAATACCCTAAACTGTTTACTTTCAATTTTGTTTCAATGAATATACTGAATCTGAATGTCAAACTGGTGACAAATAACAATTCATGTCTACATGGTACTTAACAAAGCAATTTATTTATAAAAGGAGATGCGAAGGACTTTGCCCACAACTAAATAAGAAGTTTGTTTAATCAATTTGAGAGCATGATAGGACCTTCGCTATTGGATGAAGGCAATGGATATCACACAAGAAACATCTATTGATTGTATGAAAAAATCAGTCATGTCACTTGGGCCCACATAAAAAAAATATCCCTACATTACATGGTCAAGTCAGCAACCCAGGAGAAATCCATATCCTGAGAAAGAATTGCTTTTAGAAGA